>NC_138594.1:6183192-6930930 GCF_964289735.1 Phaethon aethereus
CCGTGCAGGGGGACTACGAGAAGCTCAGCTCCGTCACGGGGAACCTCCTGGATGACCGTCGCCAGAAGCAGAAAGATATTGAAGTAGGTGGCTGAAACCCCGGGGGGGGTCAGAGCAGACCCCAGGCTGGGGACCACAAGGGCTTTGTCCCCCTGCCAACGGGCTCACAGCCCTGTGGAGGTTCAAAGTACCTTTTTCTGGAGGTTTTGGGGTGGGCTGGGGGAGCGGGGGGTGCTCAGCTGGCTGGGAGGCAGCTCCGACCCTGCTGCCATGTCATGGGATGCTTTCTGTGTTGGAAGGCTCTGTTCCAGTCCCTGGAGAGGCTGGAGAAGGAGAAAGCAGACAAGGAGGACCTGGTGCTGGGCATCGATGTGGTATGGCCTCGAGGGGCCCCGGTGCCAGCCAAGGGGCTCCCGGACAGGGTGAAAAACACCCCTTGTCCCTTGGGGATTCGGTGGCAGAACTGGCCTGGGGGAGGGAGGATTTCCAGACCGGCTGCGGGTCCCTCGCCAGGTCCCTCTGCCTCCCCTCGGGTCCCTTCGGCTAGTGGGACCGACCCCATGGGGGTGATGGGGCGAGCGGGGCCACGCAGCCGTGCAAGGGGCACGACGGCCCCACAGGAGCGCTTCTCCCTCTCCCCCCGACGCGAGCTGGCCCTGCCTGTCGTACCTCCGTCCTTTCCCCACCGCTCTCCCCCCTTTCCCCCTTGCTAGAAAGCAGACAAAACCGCCTTGGCCGGCAAAGTCAGTCGCACCCAGTTTGACGCCAGCATGGAGCGGCTGAATGAGATGCTGCAGGAGATGCTGAGCCGGGTGACGGGCCAGGAGCAGGGCTGGCACCAGGTCCAGCGGCAGCTCAGCAAAGAGATGGACTCCAAGGTGAGGGGTGGCTCGTCCCTGCCGCGCAGAACTGGCTCCTTCGGGGCATGACAGCCTGAGGCAGCATCCCTCCGAGGGTCCCCTCTCCCGCTGTCCCGCCAGGGACCACGATGTCCCACCCCGGGGCGGCTGGCTGAGGGCGTGTGTCCGTCCGTAGCTGGACCGCCTGGAGCTGGGGCCGTTCCGGCAGCAGCTGGAGGAGCGCTGGAAGAGCGTCCTGGAGCAGCTCAAGGAGAAGTCGCAGCAGACGGAGGCTGATGACGCAGCTGGGATTAAGAAGTGAGTGCGATGGGGACAGCGATGGCTTCGGAGACAGTGCTCGCCCCGTTCCCTCCGGTCCTCCCAGCTGGTGCCCGCATGGTACCCTGGCGTGGGACCAATCCAACCAGTGACTATGGAGGTGCCAACGAAGTAGCTGTGCCTTCTCCTCACGCCAGCAGCCACCACCAGCAGCAGGTTCCCGACGTTACAGGGGGCACGAGGAGCCCTCCCGGACCAAAACTCCGGTGTGGGTGCAAAGGCTTTCTGGGGCGAGGGCGGGGGACGGCAGCTCGTCCCCCCGGGCAGGGGTGCAACACGTGGTGCCACGGAGCTGGGTTGTGACCTGCCCTCCTGACAAGGCGCAGGGGGGTAATTAGCGCTGACGAAGCGATGAAACCGGTGCGAGGGATGGTTTGGATGGCCGGCGTGGGCACCTGCGCCCTTCACCTCGTATCCCTGTGTGCCCTGGGCGGCCATGGGCAGCTGCCGGGTTTTGGAGGTGCCATCGGGGCCGAGGCGAGAGTGTCCTGGTCCTTGGGGCAGCTGTGACAAAGCTCAGCCTAAAAACCATGGGAATCCTGCACCCCCCAGGCCCAGCATTTGCTCCCGTGCTGGGAGCGTCCTGCCCCGGCAAGAGGTACAGGGAACCCCCCGGTGTATCCCTGCCAGCCCTAGCAGCCCCAGTTCCTAAAGGACTGGGGTGCTGTGGGCGCCCGTGGGAGCAGTCCCCACGGCAGTGGGGATTTTTGGGTGCTTGCTTCTGTGGATTCTGTGGTGTCTGATGCGAGGTGGAGCTTTTACCCAGATGGGAGCCCACAGCCAGCCACTCTCCCCCATCGTACCCCCTTTGTTTTGTAACCAGCCAGCAGGTCAGGACCTTGCTGGGGTGCTGGGGGATAAACCAGGCTCAAAACCCCACGCTTTGCCCCGCAAATGCCGTAACTCTCTACAACGAAGTGCCCAGCACCTTGCCGCTGCCTGCGAGCTGCCTGCCTGCGTGTGGGCAGGGCTGTGTCCCCCCGCAGGAGCTCGCCCAGCCCTTTTCTCCCCTCCCCAGGCAGCTGCTGGCCCATTTCCACTGCGTGTCCTGCGACCGGCCCCTCAGCATGCTGGTGCCTGGCCTGTGAGTAGCACCCGGCACCGTGGGTGGGACGGGGGGAGATGGGTGCTGGCGGTGCCCCGCTGTGCCTGGCACACGCGTCAGGGTGTCTGCCTGAGGGGTCCTGCCTGGCAGCGGGGGAATGGAGACCCCTCCCCGGGGGCAGCGGGCAGGGGGCTGCTGTGGGGTACAAGCCCGTGGGTTTTGGGGTGCTGCCCCGAGCCGAGGCGGGTCGTTTGTGCCCTGTCACCCAGCTGCGGCTCCTGCCCTCCCCAGGCACATCGTGGCCATCCCGTCCATGCCACCGCTGCCCCCCCGCCTCGCTGGGCGCACCCATACCGTCCTCGAGCCGGAGCAAACACAGCAGCATGGCCACAGGTAGGGGACACGGGGTCCCATCCCCGGCCCCTGGGGTGCAGGGTGGCCCGGGCCCCCTCCCCAGCCACAGGAGCAGCAGGGGAGGGAAGTGCTGCCCCGCTGCCCTCACCCAAGCAGGGAGATGCCCGGGTCTGCCCCGAACGGGGACGGGGACGGGGACATCTCCCATGTTCTCAAAGGCCATGGGCCAGCCCTGCCCCGGCGAGTGAGAGCTCTTCCTTGGGTGGGGGCAGAAGGGTCTGGGGGGCCCTGGGCAGGGCAGGGGAGCAGAGATGGGGCATGGAGGGTCAGCTGTGCTTGCCCTGGGTCTGTGGGGTTTTACAGCCTCCCCGCACCCAGCGGTGCCCCATCTAGCCCTGGTCTCCATCTCAAGAGCACTGAAGCTGCATGTGATGAGTTATGTCTGGTCTGAGCCTGACCTCAGGCTTGGGGCAGGTCAGGTGCCTCCTGTGAAACGAGTTGCTGAAATTAAGCACTGCAGCTGGGACAGCCCAGCTCCTGCCTCCCGGTGTCCTTTGGGTGGGGTGTGGGGACCTGCCATGGTCACAGACACCTCACTGGGGCTGTGGGGAAGAGCAGAGCCAGCGCGGCTGGATGGGTGGGGGTCTCCTGCAGCAGTTGGAGGGACGTACCCCACCAGGGAGCACCCCCCGGCCTCCTCCCTGGTGTAGGGTGAAGCACGGGGTGCCACAGCGCCGGGCGCTGAGCACCCCTGTGTCCTGTCCCACAGGGAGCGGGTGGCCACGTGCAGGTACCCCAGCGTGCCGCGGCACTGCGGGGGCCAGCACACCCTCACCCACCCGCTGCAGCGCTGCCCGCGCCTCCAGCCCTTCCCGACCGGCACCCTGCGGCCGAGCCAGCCCCGCACCCTGCTCCCCGTCAAGGTAGGGACGACGAAGGTGGGGATTCGGTGGGGATGACTGAGGCTGGGAGGGTGATGCTGGGCATGGGGGAGGGATCTGTGCCTCAGTTTCCCTTGGGAGAGCTGGGGGTCAACCACATTTGGCCCCGTGCTCCAGCCAGCCCCCTCTCTCCTTCCCAGCACGACGAGATGGAGCTGTTGGGCCAGGACGGCCACATCTACAGGGGCCGCTGGGACGGGCAGCTGCCTGTGCTCGGGGGCAAGGAGGGTACGGCCGGGGCAGGTTTAGGGGGGCCCTGTGGGTGCGAAGAGGACAGCAGGGGGGGCAGGGTGCCCGTGGGGTGCCAGGTTTTCCCCCACCCCAGCTCCCTCTGGCCGCTCTCGCCAGGCTTCCCCCGGGAAAAGCCCAAGCTGTCCCCAAGGCAGTGGGGCACCCAGGACACCGGCCGCCAGCTCTCACGTCCCCAGAGCGCCCGGTCCCTGCTCAGCCAGCCAGGTACGGCCCTGCCGGGGCGGGCAGGGGGGAGAGGGCACCCTGCTGTCTGCCGGGGGGTGGGGGCCATGGGGGTCTGTGTCCACAGCCGAGTGGGGTGGGATGGGGAGGGGCAGAGGCAGGATGGAGGGGGAGGACTGGCAGATGGGGCAACCGGTCCCTGCTGGAGTGGGGTGGGGGGATGTGGGGGGTGGTCTTGGCCAATGTGGGACAACAGCCGGTCTGCTTCAGGGAGGGGCCAGGACCCCGTTTCTGGGTGTTTCTGGCCGGGCGGGTGCCCCTGCTGCCTGCCCCACCACAGGCTGGCAGGGCTGCCCGGGGGCTGCAGGGGGGCTAACCCCCGCGCCTCGCCCCCAGGCACCGCCGCCTCGCCGGAGCACCGGCCAGCCTCATCCGACGGCCACCTCTCCCGCGCCCCCGGGCTCCTCCCGCCCCTCCGGCCCCCACGGGATGGGTCCAGCACCCCGACAGCTGGGCAGGACTGGGGGTCCCTGGCCGAAGCCCCACCATCGCAGCCGCCGAGCAGGCGAGCAAGTGGCTCCGGCCAGCAGCAATAAAGGGCGGTGGGCAGCCGAGCGCCCGTGGGGCCTGAGCGGGGCGGCCCTGGCTGGGATTTTCCCATCATGCACAAGGAGGGGTCAGCAGCATCACTGGCCCTGCGGCCACCCATTCCCTGGTGGAGCTGAAAACAGGGTCTCCCCCTGACACCTCCCAACCTCCGCCAGCCCCATTTGGTCCCGATGGCCCCTGCCAGGGGAGCTTGTTGCCCCAAAGTGGGTCTGGGGGAGCTGGGCGGTGCAGCAGCAGGAGGAGGATGATGACGAGTTGCTGCTGAGGGCAGTGGGAAAGGGGAATCCCAGGGGGAAGGGCAGCAGCAGAACACGGCTTAATGCCAAAAGCGAATCCCACCCCAGCCTGCTGGTTTGCTATCACTTATCCCGAGGGATCGGCATCACCAAGCTGGTTTCCTTATCTTTTAGTGGAGAACCGCCCCCCCCTTTTGCCACCCCTTGTCCCCCTTCCACCGCCGCCGTCGATGGGAAGAGGAAGGCACTGCCCCTGTTGCTGCCTGGCTTGGGGCAGTGGATGCTTTCCAGCTCCGGAGCAAAGCACTGTAACCCCTTCTCTGCCCCCAGCCTTGGGGGGACGCATCCCTTATGCCCCCCCCTAGCTTGGGGCTACTTTTCCCCAGCATCCTTGTGCCACCCATCCCCTTGCCGTTGGGTGGGAGAAAGCCTCACTGCGTGCTGAGACCTGACAAGCTGTGTCGTGAGTGGTGAGGTACTGGAGAGGGAAACCGCAGTCCCTGGCAGCAGCGTGGGGGGAACCTGGGGGTGTCATGGCAGCCAAGAGGGACCCAGGCACCCAGGGAGCATCCCCTCACCCCCCTCATGATGCGTCCCTGGGGGCTGCCCCATGGAAATCCTGCTCTCCTGGTGGATCTTCTCCGCAAGTTGGGGGGGGAACACCCCAAACCTTTCCCCCCACAACAGCAGATCCCATCCCTGCCCACCCCACTGAGGTCCCCAGACCCCTCAATCCCCAGGGAGCTGCCCCTTGGAGATATTTTCCCTGGTGGGTTTGTTTTTTCAGGGGACAAGTGGGTGCTAAAAACCCACGTTGGGGGTTCCCCAGGTGGAATCTGGCAGGACCTGGGGTTCCCAGGGGAATAAGCGGGAGCAAATCAGTGGGCGCCAGGGTGGAGGCAGCAAAGGACCATCCTGCACCCCATGGGTGGGGTAGGGTGTCGATGGGCTTAAAAACACCCCCGGGACTAATTGCATTTGCAGGATGCGGCCCGGCTGGGGCTGGGTCTGACCCTTGGGTGTGTGTCTCCCACCCCCCTCCCCCATTTGCTGCTACTGGGACCCAGCTGCACCCTATAAACACCCCCCACCCCTATAAACATGAGCACCCAGCCCCCCATCCCTCCTTGGGTGCTGCTGGAGTGGTTGAGTAACCCCAGTTGGGGTTTGGTTTTGGTTTTTTTTTCCTTGGAGGTGGTGCTTTGGGGGGGGTCTCCCCGTCACAGGGGGGGGATGCTTTGCTGCTGTGCCTTGAGCCCACTGGGGCTGCTGTGTTCCCATTTTGTTGGTTTGGGTTTTTTTGGGGGGGTGGGGTTTGTTTGTTTTTGTGGGGGTTTTGGGTTTTTTTTTGTTTTTTGGTTTTTCTTTTTTTGTTTGTTTGTGGGTTTTTTTGTGTTTTTTTTTGTTTTGTTTTGTTGTTTTACCCTGATTGCTTGTCGCACGAGCAGCATGGTGATGGGGGCTGCATTTCTATCCAATTTTAACTTAGTTCAGGTATTTAAGCAGTAAATAGGAGCAGCACAGACCTGGCGTCGCTGGAAGGGCAGCGGCCCATCTGCGGTGGGGGGCACCCAGGAGGCATCGCCCCCAGCACAGGCTTTGCCGAAAAGCCTGGCAGCCCTCAAGTATGACAGGGAGTCCCTACAGTGCTGAGACCTCGGGGGCTCATCACACGGGTGGGCGATGGAGCTGGGGGCAGTCGGGCTGCTGGGGGGGGGGCGTTGCAAGCCGTCGGATTTTGTGAAGGCGCAGGGATGGGGTTTTGGCTGCACCCCAGTACGTGGGGGTCCTCGCTGTGCCGGCACGGCACCCCCACAGCTCCGGGGTCTCCCCTCTGCCCCCACCCCGGGGACGGCGGCGGTGGCTTGTGCAGGCAGCGCGTGGGACTCGGTCTGGCTTCCCGGGGCTGCTGGCAGCCCCTGGGGGGGCCCGGGGGGCCCGTCCCCACCGGCGATGCTGTGGCACATGAGGGCTCACCCCTGTTCTCTGTGCCCTGCCAGGGACGTCCCCCCAGCAAAGAGAAAAGGCAGGGACAGCTGGTGTTAAAAAAGTGATTTTTTTTTTTATTATTTTTTTTATTTTTAAATTAATAAAAAACCTTCAACCTGTTTTTTGGTTTTCTTTTTTTTTTTTTGTTTTTGTTTGTTTTTTAAGCAAGATTGATTTGAAAACTAAAAAACTCCCCCAGCTCCCCCCTCCCCCGGGAAGGGCCATCAACAGTGGTCACAGGGACAGGGGGTGGGGGGGCATCACCTTGCTAAATCCCCCCAGGCCCTGGGGGTGCCGAGGGAGGGAGGACGGGGTGAGGGGGGTCCGGGAAAGGGGGATGTCTGTGCAAGAAGCCGGGCTGAATTTTGGAAGCCAGAGGAGAAGTCCGCTTTGCTCTGGGTGCCACAGCAAGCGTCTGGGAAATCCAGAGCCAGGGGGGTGGCTAGCAGCTCCGTGCCCCCGTGGCCATGATCCGGGGTGCCGACAGCTGCCTCCATCCACTTATTTTTTGTTATTCCCTGCCCCCCTTCCCTCTCCTGCCCTGCTGCAGGGATGCTGGGGGCAGGGGGAAGCCATAGGGACCCCCCCACACACCCAGCAGCTGCCTCCATGCTGCTGCTCCTTCTCTCTGGATTTATATACATTAGATATATTTATATATTATAGTTATATATTAAAAAAAAAAAATGGGGGGAGAAAAGACCAGCTAGAGGCTCTCATGGGCCAGTGTCCTGTCCCGTCCCGTCCCCCAAGCTAAAAATAATAATAAAACCTAGAAAATTATTCCAGTGCGTTTCTGGGGGAGCCCCTGCTCCCAACGCCCTGGCCCGGACCCCCCAGCTTCTCCCCCCCTCCCTCGCCAACCCACTCTTATCTCTGGCCATCCATGGTGGCCACGGCTTTCTGTGGGGGGGCGGCGGGCGGGGGGGCCGGGGGCCAGGCGGGCTGCGGGTGGTGGAGGTGGTGGTGGAGGCCGTGGGCGGTGGGTGAGGAGGGGGGCAGCCAGGTGGGCTGGTGGCTGGGGGGCGAGGAGGCCCAGAAAGGGCTGAAGCTCCCCGGGGGGGAGCAGGCCATGGAGGTGATGGGGCTGTTGCTGCTCTGCAGGCTCTCGGAGGTCCGCAGCTTGGAGAACATGGCCAGAGCATCCGGGAAGTTGGGCGGCGTGGCCGGCGTGTTGCTGGGGGTGCACATCTGCGGGGGAGAGGAGAGGGTGGGGGTCAGATCGGTCACGGATGCTTTCGGGGTCCCAACCCGCCTGCAGGAGCCAGACCCGTCTCCGGGGACCCCTGGCCCCAGGGGATGCCCAGAGCCCAGGTCTGGCTGGTATTGGGGTCCCCAGTGCTGCTGTGCAGCCCCCAGGGGCCTGGGTGGCTCCCCCAAAGGTGCGGGGGCTGCCCGGGGAGGGCCTCTGGCCCAGCCGGGCTGGGAAGGACCTTCTGAACCATCCAGGGTGCTCGAAGCGCTGGGGGGCAGCGGGTTTGGGGAGGGGGAACGCTGCTCCAATGCCAGCTGCCCCACGGGATGGGGCCGCTGCAATGGGGTCTGTCATGAGGGGTGGGGAGCGTTGGGGTCCCACCTGGCCCTGCAGGACCCCCCCCTTTGCATCCCGTTGGGGCACAGAGAGCGAAAGGCCGGCCCCATGCCGCTCCCGGGACGCTGCCTTCTGCGCACCCGGTAAATTCAGCGCCCGCCCGGCCCATGACCGATCCGGCCCTTTCCGCAGCCAAACTCGCCGGCAGAGGAAAATCCGGTGGGGGGAACCCGGCCCCGCACCGGGGCTCAGGGACTGGCAGCGCCCGGGGCCCCGATTTGGCAAAGCACTTGCTAGACCGAGTATGGGGGGTGCTACAGGCCCCACAGAGGATGTGCCAGGGGGGCTTCACCCCCACGGTGCAAAATAGGGGGGATGCATGGACACGGAGGAGGTGGGTGCATGGCGGGGCTTCGCCCCCCTGGGTTAAATCCACCCCGAATCCCTGTTGCTCCCGTCGGAGCCTGGGGCAGCATCGGCTGCCTTTGCAATGGGGAATCCGGGAGATGCTTCTGGTGGGGTAGAGCCGCTCCATCTCCCCCTTCCTGCGACTCATCCCGGGATTTGCCCCTGGCTCCGCAGCCCCAGCTGTTCTGCAGCAGATGCAAACCCCCAAATCCCTCTACGGGCTCCTCCTCACCCCTGCCCCGGCCGGCCTTGGTGATCGCCGCATCAGAGGAGCACCGGATGCGCTGCAGGGGCTCCCCGCTCCCAAACCCGGGTGTCCGCCGCACCCGCTCGGGGCCAGGGTGCTCTCCCGGCCGGGGGGAAGCAGCGGTCGGCCGACCCGTGCCAGCAGCGGGAGGGGTGAGGGTCCCACTGGTGCGTGGGGCCGCTGCACCCCAAAACCGTGATCACAGCCAGGTTGGTACCGAACGGGTTCATGGCGAGCTGGGGCTGTTCCTCCCTCCCTGCACACAGACTTTGGGAGAACTCATTTCACAGCTGACCTCGAAGGGATGGTAAAGCCAGCTTTTTTTTGTTTGTTTTGGTTTGTTTTTTTTTTAAATAGCATATAAATTTGGCAGTATCTGAAGAGATACTTGTTGCAAAAAAAACCCCAAAAACAAAACACCAAAAAACTTCAGGTGACCGTGTTTTGAAAAAAACAAACGACGACACAGCCACACACACACGCCAATCCCCAGCCCTGGACTGAGGTCGGATGTGATGCTGGAGGGGGACACAGCTCCGAGCTTCTGGGGGAGTGTTTGCTGGATTAATTAAAAAAAAAATTAATTTAAAAATTAAAAAAAATTGCTATGTAATTATCGCCTTCCTCCTCTGACATGTTTTGTTCAGGAACTGCTCTGCTGTCGGAGGGTCGGTCCCAGCACGGGCTGCCGCACCGACGCACCAAACGGCTCCAGCAAGTCCCTTCCCCACAGCCCGGACTCACGGGGGTTTCACCGGGGTGGGGGGGGGGAGCCTCCCCTCCGCGGGGGCGAAGGCAACGTGCCGCCCCGTGCCGCGCTGCCGGCTTTGTTCTCCGCTGCTTGAAAAAGAAATAGAAACCGCAACCGTAAAGCCCTCGCCCTGAGCTGCGTGGGGTATTTTAAAGCTGCAGCAATCAGGATGCTGGGGGCCGGGGGGGACAGCAGCAAAAAAACGTCAAAAATGCGAGGTGGGAGTATCTGGGGAGAGGTGTTTTGTCACCACGTGGAGCACACGGTGTGAGGAAAACACTGTGGGGAGGGCAAGAGCCATCCGGCTTCAGCCCGCCGTGCCCCTCAGGAGCCCCGGGACCCTCCGGGCTGGGTGGGGGCGACGGGGCGGCTGTCGTGCTCGGGGGGTGGGAGGTGGGTCCCGCTCGGCCCCTGGGAGCGCAGGGACGGGGAGCGGGATGGGTTCCGTCAGAGCTGCTTTGCATCCCGCTTCCGGCAGCCGCCCGGCGCTCACCGAGACGAATCGCCCCGCCGAGGCTTTTGGCGTGAAAACACGGCGAGGCCTGGATCCGGCCCGCGCTCCCGTCCCCCCTCCCAGCGGGAAAGGGGGTGTTCCGCGAGGAGACCCTTTGCAGGCTCCCCACGGCAGCGAGAAAACATGCAGGGAGAGGAGGAATTCAAATAAAAGGGGTTGAAGTGGGAGCCGGATGGCAAAATGACTTTCTCCGAGAGAGAGCGCTTGCTGCCGGCGATGCCGGGCCGGCTGGCGATTTCCTGACGGCGGGAGAAAAGGGGAGGGGGGGAAATAAAAATCGGCTTAGCCCAGAGCCACTCCTTCCCCCACACGCAGCACCGTTTAGTTCCCTCAACAGGAAAAAGAAAAAAAGATTTAAAAAAAAAAAAAACCAAAACAAAACCCAAAACCCAACAAAAACCACCCGGAGGGGAACAACTTCCTCCCCTCGGCCGAGGGGACGTGCCCTCGGCCAAGGTCAAGCGGCGTCTGGGGAAAGTGGGGGGCGGCAGCGGTTCCCCCCCGGCCCGGGGAGCCCAACTTCCAGCGCGATGCTCACGGAGACAAACTATTTCCTGGCAGACATTTTAGCTCGTGTTTACATTCGCCGGCTGCGTGTTCCTCCGGGCGCGGAGCAATATGGCTGGCAGGGGAGCCGGCAGCCCCGCAGCCTGGGGAGGGGGCTGCGGACCCCTGGGGGGGGCCCTTGGGGGGTCCTGAGCTGGGTGGTGCTTGTAAGTGGGGGTGGGGGGGTGGGGGTGGTTTGTAGCTGCTGGGGTGAGTTTAAAGGTGGGTTTTGGGGATGGGGGGGTCGGGGAGGGGTTGTGGGGGACCCACTTACCATCTGGGGGGGGTGGTGGCTGCTGGGAATGTTGGTCTCCTGGAAGAAGGCGCTCAGGGCCGTCTGCGGGGACAAGCCGTCAGCCCCAGCCCACCCGAGACAAAGGGGGAAGGAAAACATGCCCCCCCCGCCCCGCAGCCCCCCGCTCACCCCCACCCCCGTGGGATCGCCGCGGGGGGCACCCACGGCCGCCCCACTCCCCCCCGCCAGGCCTAGGGCAAGGGTGGTCCTGGTGCTGCCCTTCAACCGACCCACTCGGGATCGTGTCCCCCCCGCTTATGGCGGGGCTCCCCACGTAGGGGCGTACAGCCCACCACGCCTTGTTTACACGGGATCCCCCCGCGGGCCCACCCCACGCACCCGCCCCACCTGCGGGGGGGGGGGGGGGGGGGCCGCAGCCCCGATTACGGCCCGAGTATGAACAGACCCGGGGGGGCTCGGAGCCGGTTCCCTCCCCCGCGTGGGTGCCGCAGCGGGGGGGACCCCAGCGGCCTGGCCACGCGTGTCAGTGGGCCGCGGCTGGGCCGGCATCACCCCCCCGCCGCCTTCTTCCGCCCCGTGGCTCTGCGGGCAGGGGGGTGACGAAGGCTCCCGGTTTGGGGGGTCCCGGTGCGTGGGGGGGTGTGTGTGTGGAGAGGTTCCCGGCCCGTACCTCGAACTGCCAGTGGGCCGCCTGCAGCAGCTGCTTGGCCTGGTCGGCGGCGCAACCGGCCGCCAGCACGAACTGGTTGATCATCACCTGGTGCCGCAGCTCCTCCATGTTCACCGACATGGCGGGGGCGGCCCCGCCGAGCGCCGCCCTGCCTGCCCGGGGCGCGCCCGCCGCCCCGCGCCGCGCCGACACCGGGGGCGGCGGAGGGGGGGGGCACCGGGCGGGAGGGGCGCGCGCGCACACGCACGCACGCACGCACGCACACAGACACACACACACACACACACACACACACACACACACAGAGAGAGAGAGAGAGAGAGAGAGAGAGAGAGAGAGAGAGAGAGAGAGAGAGAGAGAGAGAGAGAGAGGAGAGAGAGAGAGAGAGAGAGAGAGAGAGAGAGAGAGAGAGAGAGAGAAACACACACGGGGAGGCCCCGCCCCCGCACCCTGATTGGCCACCGCCGTGCCGCCCGCCCCGACGGGCGTTCGGTTCGAATCTTCCAGCTGCCCCGGCGCCTCGCCCCGCCCCGCCGCCTTTCCATTGGTCGATGTTTGTGTTTTGGGTAGTAGACGGCGCCTCTATTGGTCGTTGAATCACGGGGGAAGGGCGGGGTGGTGGCGGAAGGAGCGGCCCGATCGCTGATTGGGCGCGGTGCGAGTTGGGGTTTTTTTTCGGAAGGCTTTGGTGACGTCACGTTCATTGAGGAGGTTCATTGAGAGGAGCGGGGGGGCACCCTGGGGTGGTCCCCCCTTACCCCCCTCAGCGGGGCTCTAGCTGCTGCCCCCCGGAGCCATGCTGCCCCCGGGGCAGGGACCCCAGCCTGAGGCCGGGGCGCACCTGTGTCCCCCCCCCAGGAAATCCTCGGCAGGGGGGCCCGGGGCTCAGGCAGAGCTCCGAGGTTTGGGGTTTTTTTGGTAATATAATGTTTAAAATCCTGGTGACTCCGAGCTTCAGGCCGCAGCCTGCGAGGGCAAGCAAGCTCCCCCCGACATGTGTCCCGCCGCCGGTTTGGGGACTGAGCGGGACGGGTGCCATGCAGGCCTGGAAGCTTTTAATTCAAAAGGGAAAAGCAGCACTTAAAACCCAAATGAATAAACCGGGGACTTCGCAACGGGATGGCATGAAAATAAGACGGAGCTGAAAAGAGCCGTGGGAGGTTTGGATGTGGCGGTGATGAGCAGCCGGCCGAGGGAGGGGGAATGAAGGGGCAGAGAGGGACGGAGGTTTGGGACGCAGCGTCCACGGCTGGTTGCCCCCGCGGCAGCTGGTGTGCGAGAGCCCTCGTGGGACTTCCGTGACAGCCCGGTGGTCCCGTGGAGGTGGGGTCCGGCAGGCAGCGGCACACCGTGCTCCCCCAGCCCAGCCAGTGCGGCCGCCGGTACAGCGGAGCAGCAGTGCCAGTGCGGGGCTCCCCCGGGGTTGGGTATCGCCCCGGGGGGTTCAGGGGAGATCCCACTCACTGGGGTGCAGCAATGGGTACGGAGGGTCCCGCTTGCCCAGCCAAGATTTTGACAGCTTCATTCTCCTGGGGCAAAGACAGCCCTAAGGCGGGTGGAGGTGTGAGAGGAGCAATTCCAGGAGAAGCCGGGACCCCGAGCCCACCTGCCTGCTGCGCGCAGCCCCTTTACTCGCAGCCCTGGGGAGCGCTCGGGACCTCCCGCTTGCCAGAAACACCCACTTGTGTGCACAGCGCGGCTTCCAGCAAAGCTGCGAGAACCAGCCTCGGGTAGCGCCTGCCCGTAAAACCCAGGGAAACGCTGCTCGTCAGCACTTGCTCAGGATCCAGCAAGGCTCACGCAGGCCATGGGCATCCGAGGGCAGGATAAAACAGCGATTGTGACATTTGGAAGAGCAGGCAGGACCTTCAGTCCTTCAAAGTGAACCTCCGTGAACCTCTGCGGAGCCACCAGACTGCTGCGGACACCTCCGCTTTTCCCCACGCACCAACCGGCTGGTGGAAAAGGCCCTTTTTGGGGCAGGATTCACCATCCCTGGCCTGATCCTGCCCGAGATACTCTTCCATCCTCCCATCGGGCGTGCTGATGCCACCCCACTGGGACCCATGGAGGGGTGTGGGGCCAGCCCTCCGGGCAGGCTATGGGCTCCCAGCACCTCACTCCAGCTTGCCAGCCAGGAGCTGCAGGGTGCTGCCAGCTCCGGCTGCGCTCGGGAAAACCCAGCTGCGGGGATTGTCCCTGGACCCCACAGTCCCGGAGCTGGTTCTTCTGCTCGCTGCCTTTGGGAAGGGAGGAGAGGAGAGCGGGGCCGTCCCCACAGCGGGGTTTTGGCCATGGGGTAATGTCCCCCGCTCCTCCAGGTGCATCTCAGCGGGGCGGCTTGCCAGCATCAGCTGGAGCAGTGTGAGGGTCAAGTATTAAAAAAAATTCAAGGCATGTCAGTAAAAGGCACCAAAGTTTTCTTTTAAGTCGAGATAAACTTGCCTGGTGCTCCTGGCCCAGCTCTCGAAGGCAGCCTGCTCTGCGTTGGGCTGGTGAGGCTGCTGCCATCCTGGTTTGTGTTTCCTCCTTGAAATGTGGGAGGACTGGGGCAAGAGCTGGCCCAGGGGTGGGTTGTTGGCTCTGCAGCAGGTGCCAGTGACTGCTGGAGGAACTGGGAGTGGACTGGGCATACTGGGTACACAGACAAACATTTGGTGCTGTGGGAGAGCCCCTCGCTCTCCTGTTGAACCTTTGAGCAAACCGCTGCAGCCTCCCGTGCCTCAGTTTCCCTCTCGGCAGAAGGAGGCAGGAGCAGGGTCCTCTTTCCTTGCCAAAGGCACGGCCAGGCAGCACACGTGAGTCACGCTTGCATCTTGCCCAGCGGCAGGTGCGTTTTGGGGTTAAACACTGCTTTTTCTCTGTGCATTGGATTCCCCCGCGGGCCGGCCGGGGTTTGTCCTGGCTTTATGTGTGCTGGGATCTTGCGGCTGGGCAGGCTTGGGAGGGAACCTGCCCTCGAAGCCATATCGTCACCCAGCTCCTGCCTGCGCTCCCGCGCTCCACTGCGGCACTGTCCTACAAAACCCTCTGCTGCAGTAATCGCTGGGGAAAAAAAAACCCACAAGCCGTGCATGCACGCAGCAGTTCTGTGTGTAATGACTGCTGGGTTATGGATCTGCACGGGGATAACTTTGAATTATTATCTGCACTAAAACCCTGCAGTCTGTTGTGTGCCGGTAATGAAATGTGCTGGCTCCCTCTCCCAGGCTCGCGTTTCTCGCTGCCGTCGCTGGCTGGAGCGAGGCAGGGGAGCGGGGCCGTGCCGGCAGCTCAGCGGTGCTGGGCTCTGCTGGATGTTTAAGTGATCCACGTGCAGAACTGGCTCCCCAAAATGGGTGTTGGGGTGAGCGGGGATCAGCCCCTGGGATCTCAAGGCTGCCGGATGGGCTCCAGCCCCAGGAGCTGGAGCAGGCTGCCGGCGTTGATGTTGCCCTTGGCTCCTCTTCGGCCAACGCTCCCCTTGGCACCCAGCCCGGGTGTGACATCCAGCAGTGTCACTGCCTGGGCCGTGGGTCCCAGTGTGACAGCGGCAGGCTGACAAACGGGGTACAAAGCTGGCCCTGGGCTTGCCACAGTGGCAAGCTGCTCTTTGATTTGGCTTTTCTCAGCCACCCTGGGGGCTGTGTGGGTAGAAAGCAGACGGGGAGGGAGATGCGTGTGTCCCTCTGCAGGGAGGGCACGAAGCGGGGAGCCCCGGGGACGGCCTTTGCTCGTCACTGCTGAGTAGCTGAGGACATCGGGGCAGCTGATCTGCCTCTCTGCACATCTCCTGTTTGATATTTATAGCACTCGTGTTATCAACTCAAATCAAAATCATGTGATGCTCCACTAACTTGCGCTGCAGGACTAATTAATCACCAGGGTTTTTAAGCGAGCGGTCGAAGGGTCTGTCCTTCGCGTTCATCTCCAAGGGGAAAATGTGGAGGTGCCCAGTGCTTCCCAGCAGCTTGGCACTGGGGGGATCTGGGGATGCGCCGGAGCAGGCAGGCAGCTCCCTGCCTCCTGTGTCTGCTCCCGGCAAATGCGGCCGCTGCTGGTGCGGAGCAGAGCTGGGAAGGCAGGGTGGAGAAGATGGAGATGTGCGCTGGGGGGGCTTTTAACTTGCCCCCCCCAGTGCCATGCAGCCCTGGGTTGCTGCTGGAGGGGCTCAGCCCCACCGTGTGCTGCTGTCTGCTCCTTCTCCTTCCCCCCGTGCCCGGCGACCTGTGGGGAAAGGTGGGGGGCTTGGCCTTCCCCCAAGGGAGACCTCAGGGGCTGGAGGGTCATAGGGACAGAGGCTGTCTCTGTCCCTGGCCTGGGGTCGCTGCTGGGTGTCACTCAGCTGGTGGGGCTGGGGCCGAGGCTGGGAGAGGGGTGATACAGGTAGGGACAGCGGGGTGGGTGACTGGGTGGGGCAGGGGATGGCAAGGGGGACCGGCACTGGAGGCAGCTGGGTGCCACGGGGGTGACGGGTGGGTGGCACTAGGGACACGCGTGTGCCACGGCGGGGGGGAAAGCAGGTAAGTGGGGAGCAGGTAAGTGGCACCTGGGGGACACACGACCCTGCTGTGGGGACACCGGGGAACAGAGGCAGCGCCTCGTTCCCTTGTCCCCCGGCCCCGCGGCGTCCCCGGGGCGGGGCGGGGGGGCCGGCCCCGCATTGGCGCAGCCCCGGCGCTGCGCGGGGGCGGTGCCGGGCTCGGAGCGGCGCGGAGGGGAGGATGCTGCGGGCGGGGGCCGCCGCCAGCCCCGGCCCCGGCCGCGGTGCCGGGCGGGAGGGTGCTCCGCCGCAGCCCGCCCGCTGAGCCCCGGCCCGGCCATGGGGGCTCTGACCAGCCGGCAGAACGCGGGGGTGGAGGAAGTGGATATCCCCGCCAATTCCGTCTACAGATACCCCCCGAAATCCGGTGAGCACCCCTGGGGGAGTGGGGGGCGGGCAGCGAGCCGGGCGGGGACCGGGAACGACCCTGCTCCGGTCGGGGATGCCGCTGCGCACACCAAAGCAAATCGCGACCGCGCACAGCTGGGGGTGGGGGGACCACCCTAGAAAAATCTAGGTCTGGTGTCGGGCACCCCGGGTCTGTGCGGCGCGGCAGGGATGGGGCCACCCCTGGGCCCACCCGTGGGGTGCCCCCTCTCCGGGTGCCCCTTTGGCAGCCAAACCCGGCTCCCAAACTTGGCTGAGTTGATGCGACTTTGATATTATTATTATTATTATTACTAGTACCCATGGTCTATGGCACTGGGCTGGGAAGGCTAGAACTGTTTCTACAGCTGGTCACTCTGGTGCTGGCTGCTTGGGAAAAGCCTGGGTTTAAATTCCCGGGAGGATGAGGGAGGCTGGGGTGGGAGGGATTGGAGGGGATCCCTCCTTCCGAGGGCCCTGCCCCATAGCAGCACCCCAGCTTCTGCCATGGGGAGACTTTGCCTCCCCCAGCTCCTCTCCCTGCCTGGAGGCTCGGTGCTGATGTCTCTCCCGCTCCCGAATCCAGCCCTGTCTCAAACCTTGTGCGTGACCTTGGAAAATCGGTCCCTCCCATCCGTGCCTTGGTTTTTCCTGCAAAGGGCCGGGCTGAGCGGGTGTCCTGGGGGGCAACGTGGGGGTCGCAGTGGGGAGAGGTGATGGGCTGAGGTCCTTGGGTGGGTAGCGCTTCAGAGCCACGAAAATACTGGTATCAGTGGATGATGCCCGGGAGCATTGGGTGTGCGCATGGGGATTGCCACAGGATCCATGGGCACTGAATATTATTATTAGGTAACTATTTTAGTAGTTAATAGGATAAGGTAAACGCCTGGATCATTAGCACTGTGACAAATTACTTGCCAATTACAAATAAAGACCTCCTTAGGAAGAATTACAGCCGATACAAACCCTACTCTGGTGCTGAAAAACTGTGCTTGGCTTTTTTTTTTTTTTCTTTTAATTTTAATCTCAAATCGGCTGCACAGCTGACTGGCACATCTGCGGTGGTGGGGGTTAACCGGGGCGCTGCAGGGTTGAGATGGCTGATCCTCGCAGCCCGTCCTTCCGCGGGGCTCCCCCGGCTCCCCATTTTTAGGCGTTTCAAGGCCTTTGTCACCTCGATGCCAGGTGAAGCTGGGTGACCCCATCCGTGGGTTTGCTCTCCGCAGGTGCCACGGCTCCGTGCATTAAGGGGTTTTGTCTTGGAACTGCTTCTTATTTAGGGGGTCTTGAAATACCCATGTGTGAAGGGGTGAAGGGTGCCAGTCCTGTACCCTGCTCTGGGGGAGTGAGTGCACCCGGCTGAGCACTTCCAAACTCATCTCGGCTGGCAGGGGACACCAGGCTGATGCTTTAAGTCTGGCTTTCAGGGAGAAACCAGGGTTTTCAGGTGTGCTCAGCCGGGCTGGTCCCACCGATGGGGCCTGGCCAGGGTTGGGGGCACGGTCCCGGTGCTGCCCGGGGTCCCTGGGGAGAGGGGCAGGAGGTGCCCGGGTGACATGGCCGTCTGCCCTGGGACGAGGGCAGGCTGGTGACTGCAGGAGATTATGGCTGGTTTGCTTTTAATCCGGGAGGGGATTTGCCTTCAGCGCTGCCGGCAGCTGAGAGGGAGGCAGAGGAGGACGTGCCAGGCAGCGGAGATGATTCCTCTGCGGTGGCAGCACTTTTCCTGCCTGGAAACAGCCACTGGCTTTGGAAACATGGCCCTGGGAGGGGTCTCACGGACCCCGGGGCATTTCCCTCTCTCTGCAGACATGGGTTTGGCTGCAGACTTGCTCGGGATGGCCGGTGCAGCCCGTAGGAATAGGACAGCCATGTCTTGTCCCAGTCAAGCATCTCCCCTTCCCGTCCTGGGGGTCCCATCCCCTCCAGGTGGGGTGCAGCTGGGATCAGTTAAGCCAATGTTTTGAAGCAAAGGCTGGGATTTACTTCAGTGGCTCTAATCTCGCACTGGCAAAGGCGATGGCAGGGAGGGCAAGCGGGGGCTGCTTCACGGAGCCCACTGCCTGGCTAGCGGGATGGCTGTTGGGGCAAGTCCCTGGCTGAGGCCGGCACTGAGCTCCCCGCCAGGCACGCAGGAGGGGGGACCGTGAGGGGGACACAAGCCGGCGGCGGTGGCACTGCCATGGCACAGGGAGCAGCCCGGGGGGCTCTCGTGGCCACGGCGGGCGAGGGCTGACGCCGCAGTGCCATGTCCGGGGTTTGGCTTCGCCTCCGGCTACCGCTGGCTCTGGCTGCCCGCTTTAGAACGCCGAATTAAATAAGCCGCAGCCTGGCGGCTCACGGGCGGCGATGGGATGCCCTGGGGCAGAAGCACCCGGCGCCTTTCAGCCGGCACGGGCTTCACCCAGGCAGTGCCGTGCCCATCGCAGCAGCCCGTGCCGGCGGCCGGTGCCACGGGCTGTGCCCGCACCCTGTGCCACGGCCACCGGGATGACCACAGGCTGTGCAAAACCCGGCGCTTGCCTTGCCGGGAGCATGTGCATGGGCTGAAAATGAGCTTTTTCTATTTTAGTTGCTTTGGAGAGGCAGGCTGTGACCTTGCCGAAACACCCGGGCCCTGACGTTCGGGAGCCAGAGGCTGCGTTACCAGAGCCAAGCAGGGCAGCGGTGGCTGGGGAATGACGCAGGACATTTGCCACCGTGTGCCAGAGCCACGGGCACGGCCACAGCACGCACCAGGGGCTGCGCCCACGGGGTCCTCCCCCATCTCGGGAAAGTGGCATCCCTGGCGCTCGGGGAGAAAAGGGGCTGAGAGCATCATCGGCACCGGCTGGTGCCAGGTCGGTCCTGCGTGCCGGTGCCGGCGGGCACGCAGGACACGCTTCGTTTGCCAGGAACTTCAGGCAATTTTGGTTTATTCTTCCTTTCCAGCAGCCGCTTTGCTCAGCCCTTCCCACACGCTCGCCAGGCCTCCGAAGTTTAAGATCTCATTAAAGCCTGGCTTTCCCCGGCGATGTGACCGTCCTTGACGGGCTTTCCTTCCCCAGGGGCAGGCGTTGGTTAAGGATTTATAATTAGCCGATAATAAGGTGGCCATGGCTGGAAAGGTGCTTCCCTCCTCTGCCACCCAGCCGTGCCCGTGGAGTCACCGGCACCCAGCGGGGCTGGCACGCTCCTGCCGGTGTCCTGGGCTTTGCTGTGCCGGAGCTTCCCCGGCAGAGCCCGGCACGACGCGAGGCTCTTGTTTAATGGCAAGATTTTTGGAGGACCTTCCCTGGGAGGGAGCGCAGGGCCACTGCAAAGGGGGAGCTGAAGCCCTTGGGCCATGCACAGGGTGTGCTGGGAGCCTGCAGCACCCAAGGGTGCTCCCAACACCCAGCGGAGAGGCTGAGTGATGGCAGTGTGGTCCTCGCCTGCTCTGGCGATACTATGGGAGCCCCCAGCACCCACCAAACCACAGCTGGGACCATTGTAGAGAGCTCATGCTCCATTTTCCAGCTTTTCCCCAGTGCTGGGGTAGCTTTTCTCCAGGTTTAAATACAATTTTTTTCCATCTTCTGCTTTCGCCACCAGGACAAGCTCTGGACATCCCCGTTCACCCCCGGCTGTGCCAGCTGCAGGCAGCTCCGAAGGCACTTTGCTATTTTTTTCTTTTTTTTTTTTTTTCCACGTGGCTATGTCCTTGCCTGGGGAGCTGCCTATAAATTATGTACGTGGAAAATGGGACCAGAAAGCAGCAGGCATCAATAATTGATGGTCGACATTCCCTAACGGGCGTGCTGCATCCGGGCATCCCGGTGCCACGGGGCCTTCGGGTGAAGCTGTATGGCCCCGCTGGTCCCTCCTGCCCCGGCATTAAATCCCCTCTCCCCCTCCCCTGTGAGCTTTGGGCTCGGTTTTAGTTTGCAAGTGCAGTATTAAGGCCTGATCCAGCCCTGGGCAGTCACTGCATCTGCTGGAAGCCAACTGCAAGCTCTGACTTCAGTCCCTGCAAGCAGAGCTGCAGCCCAGGCTTGAGCTCCTTTATCTGCGGAGCCCCAAGGTTTGGTTTTGGGGTGTCCCCACGGGATCTGTGGGCGGCCTTGTGCCGTTGGGTGTGGGGTTTCTGCTAGCTGGACCCCATCCCCGTGGCTGGCGCTGCGTTGATCCTCCATCCGTTGTCTTTCCTGACGCCCGGTGCTTCTTCTCACCCCTGTTCGCCTCCCCCTTTCCCTTCCCTGTCCCGACCCTCCTGCCTGGCTGGATCCCGTGCCGTGGCGCGCTTTCCCCAGGCAGCTGCAGCCCGGATCTGGCAGAAGAGCAGGCACCAGGCAGCTCCTGGCCAGGCTGGGAGGAAAATCTCTCTTCTAGTTGAGGAGTGCCTGGCCTGGGGGCTGCTGCCGGCCTGGGGGACAGGCCACGCCGGTGTTATGGCTACGTGCTTTACCCTGCGAGGGAAAAAGGGACACCAGTCATTGCCCGGTGTTCATCAGGGAAGAGTGGGGCACTTTCTTGGAGGGGTCGCTGACCTCCTGGAGGGTATACAGCCCCCCAAAATCCTCCCTTCTGCGGGTGAGCCCTTCCTAGGGAAGGCTGCAGGCTGAGAACTGACAGAACTCAGTTCAGTTGTGTTTTGCCCACCTTCCCGGCGGTGGCTGCAGCAAACCCAGGTGGGTGTCTGGCTGCAGGCAGGCTGCCTCGAGTGGCACACGAGGTCTGCGACACCGGGCTTTGGGCAGGAGCAACCCCGCCTGTTTCAAGGGGTTGGTGCTGCCTGGTCCGTGCTGCCCCTTCCCGGCAGCGTCCGCAGGGGTGTAGGAGCCAGCCCGGCTCCCGTGGGGCTCCCAGGCTTCGGGAGACGTGGTGCTCTGGCAGAACAGGCTGTGACCGCTGCCTCTCCTCGGGAAATCAGCTGGTGTTTATGCAAAGGATTAGCGCTGCTTTCCTCTTCTGCCGCCCCGGGAGCCATCTCCCCTTCCTGCTCGCAGACCAGGATTCGGCCGCCCCTGCCAGCGCGGGGATGGCTGAAGGTCAGGGTGACCTTGGGCGGCTCAGGCCGGGCCGGGGCTCGCGAGGATTTCCCGGGCAGGGAAAGGGGAGCAGGCACTGTGCTCGGGGATGGAGGCGGCCAAAGCTCCAGGGTGGGAATCTGCTCCGGTTAAATCCCGCTGGATCCCGCCCTGAGCCCAGCGCTGCCGTGGGGCTAGACCCCTGCACCAGCCTCTCCCCATCCCGGCTTTCTCTGCCCGGGCTTCGGCATCGCGGCGGCCGGGCAGGGACAGCATTGCTGGCAGCGGGGGAGTGCAGGCAGGGAGAGGGGAGGGAAAGACAGGCAGGCAGAAGGCGGCCAGGAAGGGTCGCTCCTTGGCCAGCTCCCCCTCCTCCTCTGCCTGCTTGGAGGCTGGCAGCGCGTGAGCTCAACCCGAACGGCTCCCCGTGAGGTGACCCTGGGGACAAAGCCACCTCTGAGCCACCGGTTCGGTGGCTTCGTGCCGCTCCATCGCCTGGTTGAAGCCCCCTCCTCCCACTCCGCTCAGGCGGTCCCTGTGTTTTCTTTCCAGGGAGCTACTTTGCCAACCACTTCATCATGGGCGGCGAGAAGTTCGACTCCACGCACCCCGAGGGTTACCTCTTCGGCGAGAACAGCGACCTCAACTTCCTGGGGAACCGGCCCGTGGTGGTGGGCGCTGGGGAGAGCGGGGCTGGGGGGGGCACGGGGCTGGGGGGCACACGGGGTCCAGGCATGCCCCTTCCCAAAATGGTAGTGACTGTGTATGTCATGGGGGTGCATGGGATAAGGCTGCTGGCTGTCACCCCCCGAGGGCAGAGCCAGCCAAGCATACCTGGGGTGGCCTGAGTGGGTTCTCTGATGTCTAATATAAGGGTTGGCTACTCGCTGCAGCCTGTCCTCCCTCGGGGACTAACCCCTATCTCCTCTCAGCCTGTTTGCCCGCATCCACACACGCCACAGCAACATAATGTTACAGCTATATCCCTCGCCTCCCTGCAAGGGGTGAGTAGGTTTGTAGGTGGTTGGGAACGGACCGGGCGGTTGCGTGACCTCTGCCTTTGGGTGCCGCTCTCTGCAGTCCCCGTGTTGCGGGTCATCAGACTTGCACTTCTTTTCAGACGCGCAAGGGCTGCTTGCACGCACTAACCCAACCAGCTTAAAAACATCAGCTGCTGAAGAAGATGGTGAGGGGTAATGGGCTGATTTTGCCCAGCTCCATTCTCGCTCCGAGAGCTGCTTTTCCTCTTGCCTTTCCCAGCTCAGCCGGGAGCCACCTCCCAGCCTGGATGACACGGAGTGGGGGACGTGCCGGGAGCGGCGCTGCCGTGGTGTGGGGCAGAGGAGCTTGGACAGGAGCAGGAGAGAGTATTCCCCAAGCTCTAGCAAAAAAAAAGGGGTTTAAAAAAAAAAGGGGGGGAGGTGGAGGCTGTGGGCAGCACCGACGGGTTTCGCGGTGCGGGGTGCTGCCAGCTCCGGCTGCGCTCGGGAAAACCCAGCTGCGGGGATTGTCCCTGGACCCCACAGTCCCGGAGCTGGTTCTTCTGCTCGCTGCCTTTGGGAAGGGAGGAGAGGAGAGCGGGGCCGTCCCCACAGCGGGGTTTCGGCCATGGGGTAATGTCCCCCGCTCCTCCAGGTGCATCTCAGCGGGGCGGCTTGCCAGCATCAGCTGGAGCAGTGTGGGGGTCAAGTATTAAAAAAAATTCAAAGCATGTCAGTAAAAGGCACCAAAGTTTTCTTTTAAGTCGAGATAAACTTGCCTGGTGCTCCTGGCCCAGCTCTCGAAGGCAGCCTGCTCTGCGTTGGGCTGGTGAGGCTGCTGCCATCCTGGTTTGTGTTTCCTCCTTGAAATGGGCTTCGGCAGCGTTTTGGCAGCGTCATACGGTCCATCGGTGGGGAAGCGCCTGGCCCCGGGCTGAGCCAGAGCCGGGGTCCCGGTAGAGCCAAGGGCAGGAGCACCCCCAAGACCCCTGAGCGCTGGGTGGGCAAAGCCAGCGCCTTTCTCTCCATCCTCTGCGCTTCCCTGGAAAATGAAAAGTCAGCACTTGGGCTCTCTCCCCAGCAGCGAGCGCAGAGAAATCCCCTTGATTACAGTAAAAGCCTCTAAACTGCCCAGCGAGCAGTTCCTGAGTCAGACGCCCCAACGGCAGAAGCAGCGGGGAAGGCAAAGGAACAGCTTGGAAACAGCAGAAAGAATTAATATAGCGTTGCAAACTAAATTGCATTGCTCCAGCTTAATTACCGATGGCCCTGGGCTGCAGAGCTGTGACCGAGGTCCTGTCTCCGTGGGGAGCAGGGGGGTGTTTGTGGGGCTGGGCTTTCGGGTTAGGGCAGTTTTGGGGGCTCACGGAGGGGTGAGGGAGGACCCGTGTTGTTTCTGGTCCAAGCCTGTGTCCAGG
Source organism: Phaethon aethereus (assembly GCF_964289735.1). Lineage (NCBI taxonomy): Eukaryota > Metazoa > Chordata > Aves > Phaethontiformes > Phaethontidae > Phaethon > Phaethon aethereus. Next base: position 6,207,156 of record NC_138594.1, read on the forward strand.
CACCGTTTGGGCATCTCTCACGCCGCCTCCAAGATCTGTCCTGATCCTCCTTGGCTGCGGTGCTTTCGCGTTCTGGCCTGCTGCGAGAGCCCCGGCTGGGTTGGAAACGTCGGAGATGGCCAGTGCTTTTCGGTGGGGGATTTATTTGGGGTTCCTTGGGTGTCGAGGGCCAGGAGGTGCTTGGAAAATTTGTGTCCCAAGTCCTCTCTGAGCCGAGTGCCTTGGCTGAGCTATTAACAGCGCTGCTGCCACGGGGATGTGCAGAGCACCCGGAGGCTGTGCAGGTTCTCCCCTCCATGGATACGGGATAATCTGGATTTTCCAGCTCGAGACTGGTTCCCGAGGGGCTGGGAAGGGCGTTGCAGGTTTGAGTAGCTGCCACCGTGCTGGGACACCTCTGCAGGGGCCAGGGAACGGAGAAGCTGCTTTGCAGCACCCAGAGAGCACGGGGCGTTCCGGGGAAGCCGGGGACTGTTGAAACGTGCCGCTGGGTTTCCCTGCCCACGCAAACCTGACGGGGTCTGCTTGTAGAAAAACCCCAAGAAAGATTTTTGAGGGTTTTTTTTTTCACTTTAGCAGAAGCTGGCCTGGACCAAATGTTGCTATAGGTGCATGGACAGAGTTTTTAAATGGGTAACGGTGGCAGTGAGGGTTTTTTTCTGTTGTTTTTCGTCTTCATTTAAATTGAGGAGATGAAAAAGTCCTTTAAACAGCCCCTTTCTGATGTGCAAATCCGGCTTGCAAAATTTCATTCAAAAAAACCCCCCCCCCCCCCAAAAAAGAGCCCAGATGTGGGTGTGAAAGAGCCCAACGGCGACAGCAAAGCGGTTTCTGCAGCAAGAAATTTGCCTGTGGCACTTCCCCATCCTGCCCAGCCCAAGGGCCCCGAAGGGCTGTGCCTGGGGGACCCGGCTGCCCCTTTTCTCCCCTGTCGCCCACCTCCGGGTGCCGCGGCAGGAGGGGGCTTGCACCCATGGGTGCTATCCTTGCCGGGGTGAGCTCTGCTGCTTACCAGGGGCTGGTTTGGGTATGGCTCGGCTGGGCAGGGTGCAAATGAGCAAGATTGGATTGCTTCATTAATTTGAATAGCAGAGGATGTATCATGACATGGCACGGCATGTCGTGACATGGCTTGGCTCCAGCCTGCAGGCCTTTTCTCACTTGCTCCCTTCCAGCTGCAACGAATGATTCTGCAGGTGCCCGTTTAGTGCTGATGACTTTAAAAAGCTCATTAACAGCAGATTAATGACTCAGCCGCCCTTTTCCCCTCCCGGAGGGGAGGGGGGGCAGTTCCAAGGTGCCCTGGATTCACCTTCAACGCGGCCGGTGCCGTCAGCCAGGCTGGGTCCAGCCCGGGCTTTAACCCGCCTTTCGGTGCCACCGGTGGGACCGGGGCTGTGGGACGCAGCGGGGACGATGCCCGGCTGGCAGAGGAGGGGTGGGGCAGGCGTCTGCCTGCGCTGCCTGGTCCTGTGAGCTGCCTGTCCCGTCCCATCCCGCTGAGCCCTGCGCGGGTCCCCAGCCAGGGCGGCTGTACAGCCCCGTCCATCCCGCCCGGCAGGGCTTTGGGGACGTGGGAAGGTGACGGTGGCTTTGGGGACGGGGAAGGTGATGGTGGCTTTGGGGACGGGGAAGGTGGCGGTGGCAATGGGGACATGGGAAAGTGATGGTGGCTTTGGGGACATGGGAAAGTAATGGTGGCTTTGGGGACGGGGAAGGTGGCAGTGGCTTTGGGGATGGGGAACATGATGGTGGCTTTGGGGACGGGGAAAGCGATGGTGGCTTTGGGAACATGGGAAAGTGATGGTGGCTTTGGGGATGGGGAAGGTGGCGGTGGCTTTCCCACGCGAGGGCGCCAGGGCCATGGGAAATGGGCGCCTGGCTCCCCGCAGGGCATCCCCGATCTGCAATTCAGTTTTGTCCCCTCGGTGTCAGGGTGCAGCGGGCACCTCGCCGTCCCCAGGGCCCCCCATCCGGGCCGGGGGCAGCGTGGGGGGATGAAAGGGCGTGGGCAGCCTGTCTTGGTTACCTATTCTGTCTCCCAAGGCAGAAATTGAGCCCTTTGGCTCCTGTGAGCATCTGCCATTCCCGAAGGCACCTGAGGGCCTCCTGGCTCCGGCTGTCCCCTGGCACACGGTGGCAGCTCGCCAACGAGCCGGGCGTTGATCCCGGTGTAAGCCTCTGATTCTCCAACACGTGTTTGTGTCATCCCCGGGGGGTCTGATCCCTTCCTGGGGCTCAACTTACCTGGGAGATGGAGAAGGGGGAGATGGGTCCCACATCCCTTCCCCGGTGCCCTCGGCCTCCCCTGGATGGCTGCAGTGCCAAGGAGAGGGTGTCCCCTCTCCCTGGCAAGCCCCGTCGCCCCGGCGGTGGCTTCAGGGGGACAGGAAGGAGAATGTCACCTTGGAGGATGGCTCGACACCTCTCCCTTGCAGCGCTGCTGCCTGCCTGGCCCTGCCCGGCCGCCCCGTCGGCTCCCTGCTCCGGGCATGGCGCTGGCAGTGACCCCGCCACCCAAATCCCACCCGTCCTCGGGGGAGAGCAGGGACATTTGTGTCAGTTCCTTGGCTGGCGGGCAGGGAGGGACCTCCAGCCTCCCCCTGCCCAGCCTCATCCAGCAGCTCCATGCTGCATCAGCAGCCTAAAAATACATCAGCGGCCGCCCACCTGTGCTGTGCCCCGTGTCCCCCGCATCCCCCCGCCCTCCAGCCAAAGGGACAAGGAACAGCCCCTCTCTGCGTGTCCCCCCAGTGAAACTGTCCCCTGCGAGGGCTTTCGGGCTCGCTTTTTGTGGAGGGATGTCCCCGTCATTATGCTGCCTGGTACCCAAGTGCCGGTGGGAGCTACGGGTGCTCAGCACCCATCCGGATGCACAGCCTGCCCCAGGTCCCTGCATCGTATGGGATGTCAGGTTGGGGCTGGGTCGCTGTGGGGACTGGGGACAAGGTCCACGGCCTCTGTATCCCGCCGTGTGCGTCTGCCTTCACCCGTGTCTCTCTCGTCCTAGTTCCCTTACGCTGCTCCACCTCCTCAGGAACCCGTGAAGACGCTCAGGAGCTTAATCAACATCCGCAAAGACACCCTGCGCCTCGTCAAGTGAGTCCTGCGGCGGGGGAAGAGGGGGCCGGGCACCCCATGGCCGTGAGCCACGGGGACGGAAGGGTCCCGCTGGATGCCAAACACAGGGATGCCGAGCACAGGGATGCTGAGCACAGGGATGCCGAGCACAGGGATGCTCTCATCTCGGCACAGCTGGGTAGCGGGGGACGAGCCACTGCTCTCTGAACGTGCCCCTTCCCCTCCCAGCACGGGTGAGCCGCTCGCCTGTGCTGTGGGATTAAAGGAGCTTAGTGCTGCCTTTGAAGTGCTTTGCTTTTTCTTCCTCCCCCACCTTCCAAAGGCTTTGTTGGAGAGAGGCTGGGGATTGTGGCCGGGACGGGCGGTTCGGGATTACGGCTGAAACCTCCCTGCGGTGCTTCTCAGGCTTGACCTTGGGCATGCCGGGCCCTCCTGGCGTGCCTCAGTTTCCCCGGGTGGAGCAGGGCAGCCCCTCTTGGGCCATCGGTGGTACCAAGGGTAGCCTCGTGCCAGGGGATCGGTCCCGGGGCACTCCAAGCCATCCCTGAGGGGTGCCTGACTCCCGGACCCTCTGTGCTCCCCAGGTGCTCAGAGGAGGTGAAGACCCCGGGGGAAGAAGTCAGCAAAGCCAAGGTGCACTACAACGTGGAGTTCACCTTCGACACGGACTCCCGTGTGGCCATAACCATCTACTACCAGGCGAGCGAGGAGTTTCACAATGGGGTAGCGAGGTGAGGAGCCCCAGCCTGGCCTGCGTCCCCCCAAGCCCGGTGCGTGTCCCTGGCCAAGGTGTGGGGCTCCGCTGATGGACGCGGAGCCTCTCCTCCCTGGAGCATCTCTGGTCCTCGGGGTACAAGGCATCCCCAGCAGTGCTGAGGATGGAGGGGGGGTCTCCGCCAGCCCCCAGCACCTCCTTCCCCATCCTGTCCTGCTCCCTCTTTTTAAATTGTTGCCCCTCCCGCTCCCCACCAGGTTATCGGCGGAGTTGTCCCTGTCCCCTCCTGTCCCGCGCTGGCTGCCCTGGGGTTATTTTAGCCCTTTTTAGGACTTCTTTTACCTTCAGCATCCAAGAGGGGAGGGGAGGAGTGACCCCCTCTCTCCCATCTTCCCGGCATCCTCGTGAGCCAGGGGGACCGGGAGGAGCGCGGGGACACCCGCAGTGCCCCCGACTCCGTTCTCTCCCCGTGGCACAGCTACATCCCCAGGGACAACAGCCTGCAGTCGGAGACGGTGCACTACAAGCGGGGGGTGTGCCAGCAGTTCTGCGTGCCCTCCCACACCGTCGACCCCTCCGAGTGGAGCGAGGATGAGGTGGGTCCCATCCGCCCCTGGCGTCCACCGCGGGGTCGGGTACCGTTACGGATGCGGGATGCGGGATGAAGCCTCCATCGCTGCTCCGTCTCACCAAGGCTGTCCTCCTGCCTCTCTCCAGCTGGGCTTCGACATGGACCGGGAGGTGTACCCCATGGTGGTGCACGCGGTGGTGGATGAAGGAGAGGGTGAGGAGGGGTTTCCTCGCTGGGTTGGGATTTCCCGATTGCCGGCACTCTGATGCCAACCAGGCAGAGCCTCCTGCTTCTCCTGGCTGCCGCCGTGGCCCTGCCCGTCCCCTGAGCCCTGCCCGTCCCTTGTGTCTTGCAGAGCACACCGGGCACTGCCACGTGCTGCTGGCCACCTTTGAGAAGGTAAGTGCCGAGGTAGGCGCTCCTACCCCCTCGCCCACCGGCTGCAAGAGCCTGGAGGAACCCCACGGGGCTCGGGACAGTGCTGCTGGGCTGGGGCTGTTTTGGACCTGCTGCTGAAATTCTGGGAATATCCCCCAAATCCTTGACTTTAAGCACGCGCTTTTGAGGCGTTTTGTCTCAACTCCACCTTCCTCGCTCCAACAAGTCTCCAGCCTCGCGATGTGTGTGACATCCTGCACCTGCCTGGTACCAGGGTGGGAGGGAAAAACAGGATTGCTGCAAAATGGGGAGGTGGGGAGCGAGGTGGGAGCGCCGACAGCTACGGGGCGGTTGGGTGCTCGAGCAGGGTGGTCCCCGGGGTGCTTGGCCCCGGTGCTCACCCGCGTCTCTTCTCCCTCCAGCACAGTGACGGCACCTTCTGCGTGAAGCCCCTCAAGCAGAAGCAAGTGGTGAGTGTCCGGGCATCCCCCCTGCACCCCCATGGCGGGGGGGGGAGGCGGCGAGGGGCTTTCAGGAAGCAGCAAACCCCTGTGTGGGCAGCTGCCTGCCCCTGCCCCGCTCCTGCCTCCCAGGGAGCTTGGGGACCACCGGCAATTTCACGTGCATCGACGCACAGAGAAACCGCAGGCGCTGGGGCGGGGAGGGCTGGCCCGAGGTGGGGGCCGGGAGCTGTGGTGCTGGGGGGCTGTGTCTCTGCTCCTCACCCCTTCCCCACGGGGCTGCAGGTGGATGGCGTGAGCTACCTTCTGCAGGAGATCTACGGCATCGAGAACAAGTACAACACGCAGGACTCCAAGGTACGCGTCTGCGTCCTGCCGTCTTCCCTCATCCCCTCGCCCCTTCCCCTTGCACAGCTTCAGCAGCTAAAACACACGCGGGGCAAGAGTCTGTGGTCCCGTGGGTGGTGGTGGCTGGATCTTGCTGGCACGGGAGGGGACCGTGGGGCTCGAAGCGTGGGATGTGCCTCCCCCTCTGCTATACATATAAAGGTTGGGGTGAAGGATGCGTCCCTCTGTGGGGTGCCTGATGCCTCTGGCCCCATCTCCCAGCCGCCCAGAGGGGAGGGATAAGGTCCCAGGAGTGTATTTCAAGAGCGGGCAGCCCAGGGACGCAGGCAGGACCCTGCAGCAAGCTCTCGGGGCGCCCAGATGGTATTTTAGGGCACCCACCCTTGTCGCCACGTGGGCTGGGGACCCCGAGGCCGAGCAGCTCCCGTCTCCCGTGGGGCAGGTGGCCGAGGACGAGGTGAGCGATAACAGCGCCGAGTGCGTCGTCTGCCTCTCGGACGTCCGCGACACCCTCATCCTGCCCTGCCGCCACCTCTGCCTCTGCAACACCTGCGCCGACACCCTGCGCTACCAGGCCAACAACTGCCCCATCTGCAGGCTGCGTAAGGGCCGGGGGGCTGGCGTCCCCTCCGCGGGGGGCTGGCGTCGCTGGGGATGAGCTGGGGATGAGCTGGCGTCTCCCACCCTTGGGTTCTGGGGTCCCTCCAGCCCCGTGTGCAGCGACGCCGTGCAGGGTGGGGGATGCCCCTCCTGGGAAATGGGGTGGTATTTGGGGGGGGGGTCTCCTTTCAGCACCAGGTTTTCACCCCACCCGTTGTCCCCGCTGCCGCAGCTTTCCGAGCCTTGCTTCAAATCCGAGCCATGAGGAAAAAGCTGGGTCCCCTCTCACCCACCAGCTTCAACCCCATCATCGCCTCGCAGACCTCCGACTCCGAGGAGCACTCGGTCAGTGCCCGGCCCACCCGGGCGGCTGCGGGACCCCGGCCCCTCCGCCCTACCGAGGCTGAGCCGGGGAGGTTTGGGGATGCACGTACTTCCCGGGGCCGGGGTCGGCTTATTTAATGCAAACTGAGCTTGCGAAAAATACAAGGCTGATATTGCCGAAAAAAGGGCTTTCAGTTGGGCGGAAAGATGACGGATTTGGGGCTTTCATTTGGGAGTTTGTCCGTTCTCTGGGTTTTAGCTTCTCCCCGGGGCATCCTGATCCCGCTGGGAGCGGGGGCAGGCGGCGGGGCAGCGAAACGGCCCAGGGGGGACCCTCACCCCGTCTCCCCCCTCTCCCCAGTCCTCAGAGAACATCCCCCCGGGCTACGAGGTGGTGTCGCTGCTGGAGGCCCTCAACGGGCCGCTGACGCCCTCGCCGGCCGCCCTGCCGCTGCGCGCGCTGGGGGACCCCCCGGGCGCGGGGACCCTGCCCTCCTACGGCGGTGACGGCCCCCTGCCCCCCCTGCGGGCCCTCTCGCCCCTCGACCGCCCCCCCGACTGCGGCCCCCCGGGGCTCAAGCTGAAGAAGAGCCTCTCCAAGTGAGTACCAGGGTGGGCACGGGGGTCTGGGGGGGCTCAGGGGGTCCGGAGGCTGCGGACGGGGGTGAAGCCCTCTGCTTTGCCCCCCCCCCCAGGTCCGTCTCGCAGAACTCCTCCATCCTGCCCGAAGAGGAGGACGAGAAGTCGTGCACCGAGTCGGAGCTGCGGGTCTCCAGGAGAAGATCCCCCGCCCGGCGCGAGCAGGTGAGCTCCCTCCGAAACGGGCACCAGCGGGGCAGCGGGCTCAGGGAGGCCTGGCACCCGAGGGACTGGCCGGGGTTTGCCCCTCCTGGCTCTTCCTCCATCCATAAGGATGCCTGGGGGAGATGGATCCACCCCTGCTGAATATCCCCATCCTGTCCCCACCGTCGGCCGCTCTTCCAGGAATGCGGCGCGACGCCAGAGAGCGAAAACCTCACCCTGTCATCGTCGGGGGCCATTGACCAGTCCTCCTGCACTGGGACCCCACTCTCCTCCACCATCTCGTCCCCAGAAGGTACGGCACGGCGGGGCTCGCAGGTGTCGGCAAGGGCGGGAGGGTGGGATCGTGGTCTTGGGTCCGTCCCGCCGCGAGGGGACACGGAGGGGGTTTGCGTCGCCCCTTCCTACCCTGCCATGGACGTTGCATGAAGCCCCGGGGTGTCACCTCTGCTTCATCACCCATAAACCTGAAGGTGGGGGGCATGGGGGCACTGATCGCCCCTGCTTCGTCACCCCATAAACCCAGAGGTGGGGGGCTGCGAGCCCCGGGGACCCACTGCTGGCAGCTTTCCACCCGTCACACCTCCATGGCCTGCAGCAGATCCTTGCTCCGTGCCTTGCTCCTCCTCGTTACCCCCGTTTTTAATTAGCTGGTGCTGTGCCGCAACGTGCGCTGGGGGGTCCGGTGGCCCCGCTCAGCCCCCACTCTCCCCCAGAGCCCGTCAGCAGCAGCCTGGCTCAGTCCGTCATGTCCATGGCCTCCTCCCAGAGCCAGCACTCCCAGCTCAGCACCGACACCGTGTCCTCCATGTCCGGCTCCTACGTCGCTCCCGGCACAGAGGAGGAAGAGGAGGAGGCGGACATGGTCCCCTCGCCCGCGGCCGCCAGTGCCACGGCCTCTGATGGAGAGGTAGGGGCTGCGGGGTTGTTGATGACGCCATCGCCTCCAGGTTCAAGAGCTTCCCCACAGGATGTAACTTCTCCTCCAAACCCACCAGCACCAGACTCTTTTTTTTTTTTTTTTTTTCCCCCTTCTCCTTCTCTCCTTCCATCTTTCCCATCTTTTCATCTTCTTTTTTCCATCTTTTCATCTTCTTCTTGCAGTCGACACCTGTGGAGTCCCCGGATATAAACTTCGTCAGCATCTCGGCTGAGGAGCGCGATGCCGAGGTAACCGTAACCGCCCCGCGCAGGGCTGGGAGCCGCAGTGCCTCCCGGCACGGTGCGAGCACCCCGGTTATGCCCGGCTCCGGGTGCCTGCGGAGGGGGTAGCCAGTCGGCCGGCACTGCATCCCCCCGGGGCTGGGCTGGGCAAGGGGCTGCCCCTCCGCCATGTCCCTGCGGGGCTGACCTGGGGATGGATGGGGCAGTGGGGCTCATCTTCCTGGTCCACGGACACCCCCCGGGGGCCAGGGATGTTCCCCCAAAGGGACCTGGGAACAGCCCCCGGCGTGGTGCCGGGACGCCGCGGAGCGGCTAACACTGGCTGCCTCTCGCTGTGCCGCAGGGCAACGACGTGCTGGAGGACGAAGACGCCTCTCCCACGCAGGAAGACGGTAAAAGACCCCGGGTTGTCATTGTCCCCCTGCTTTTCGGTTCGGTGTCACCGGTGGGCAGCCGAGCGAGTGGCAGACGCTGTGCTGTCCCCAGCTGCCTGCTGGCTGCCCTCGGGGAGAGCCCTGGGTGACTCCGCGGGCACCGGGGCTGGGAAGCATCTGTCACAGCGGGGCCACCCACGGGTGGGCTGAACACCAGTAGGTGGAGGGAAGCCAGCCGGCCGCGGGGCCCCCGCGAGCGCGGCGCAGGGCACGGAGCAGGCGACGGCTGGTGCCCGGGATCCGACGGTTTTTCCGACGGGCCAAGTGGGAAAGAAGTTTCTCTGTGTTTTTTTCCCTTCGCCATGAAGGTCTCTCTTCGCATCTCTGAAAGTCTCCACTTCAGGGAGCCCTGTCTGGGTTGGTTTCTGTAGGAAGGTGTTGCAAAACTCTTCCCTTTGGGATGCTTTCCTAATTTTTTGTGGCCTGTCCTCGATGTGCTTTCACAAGCCAACACACACGCATTGAGGGCTGCTCTCGCCTCCTCCCGTGCGCTCAAGTAGCCAAGGAAAGATGTGGTCACCCCCGTGCCATTGGCCACCAGCTGCCTTGGGTTTCTTTCGGGTGGTAAGGAGGCCCCCGGTGTGCCCCCTCCCATGTTTGCAAGACTCTGGTTAGCAAAACTATACCAAAACTGTTCCCCCGTCCAACCCGGACGCTCAGCCGAGCTGGCAAGCGGGAATACCCATCCCTGAAACCTGGTCCCTGCCCCGCGGGGAGGCTCTTGCTGATGGGGAGACTCAAATATGAACAACTGGGGAGCAACCAGGGGCTGCGGTGGACATCCACGGGCATCCCAACAACTCCCGGAGCAGGATGGTCTTTCTCCTTAGGACACGGTCCTGCGCCCATTCTCAGCGGGGCTACTGGCTTATTTGGGAACAGCCTTCCTGAGGTTTAGTCACCTGCATCTGATGGATGCAGGTAACAGCCTGGGGGCTGATCTCTTGTACAGGTGATGCTAAGAAGCAGTTACCTCCCTCAGCCCCGAAAGCCTCCATCCTCCCTGCAAAGCTTGGCTACGGCTTCTTTTGCCCCACGCATCCAGTTGCTGCCTCCTCCCGGTATCCCCGCGGCTCTCGCACGCGCGCTGATGGCGCCGGAGAGGCTCCGGCGGGAGGCGACGGGTGCCACCGTGGCCCGGCTCTACCGACCGGGGGCCACTGGACCGTGCCGGGGGGAAGGTTTGGTTGGACCCCGGGCGGGCGATGGGGGAGCGCGTTCACGCGAGCCGGTGCCCATTGCCACATCGTCGCCGTTTCGCTGCCCTCCGATGCAGCCCGTGCAAGGAAAGGAGCAGCTCGGACCGTGCCCAGGCGTTATTGTCCGCTCTTCACCCAATCCCATCTAGATGCATCATTTTTATCTTTTTTTTTTTTTTTTGAAAGAGGGTGGGGAGGGGAGAGGAAAAGACCAGCAGTCCCACACCCCACCGCTAAAAAGGCAACGGCAAGCCCCAGCGCCGAGCCGCGGCGTTAACTGCCTTAACTCCCTTCCAGGCCCGAGGACAGGCGCTTTCCTCGGTCTGAGGTGTGACAATAACAATGACTTGGGCATCGCACACGTGAAAGCGCTGGACAATAAACTGTGCTCTGAGGCCTGCTTACCTGGTGAGTGGCCGTCTGCTGAACATGAACTTGGGTGAGGGGGGACAGTTCCACTCTTCCCTGCATCACCCCAGCCCTTTGCATCCATCCCTCCTCTTCCATCACCATCATCCGCAGCACCACCATCCCCACCGGGCTGTCCTCACCGCACCCCGTCACCCGTCCGGCCGCAGGGCTGAGCACCGGGCACGTCACCACCCAGCAGCCATAGGTCAGGGTGACCCGTCCCCACCGGCATGGCCCCGGGGGGGTTGCAGTCTTGCTTTGCTGGGAGGTTCTGTTCCTTGGCCGCGGGGCTGCTGGCACCCGAGGGGGCACTAGCCCTCCCCATGAAGGCGGTTTTGAGGCACGACAGTAGCCCGGTCCGGACTCGTGGCAGGCGCAGCGGTATTTTGGGTCAGGACGTGAGCCACAGCCAGTCCAGCCTTGCTGCAGGGGCTGCCTGCCTCCCCCTCCTCTTCCTCCAAGGCCAGGGAGATGCGGCACGACTGGTCGAGTTGTCCTTCTGCAGAACCCTGAAGTTCATCCCTCTTTTTCATTTCTCCATGCTTTCTTTCCCACCATCCTTCTGCTTTTCTTCTGTTTCCTCCCTCCTTCTCCCCATTTCTTTTTTTTCTCTTCTTTCTCCCTCCCAGGCTCCTCCGTCTGCATGAAAGTTCATGTTCACTCTGTGCCAACACGGTTTTCTCAACTCACGCTTGTGTCCCCTCCCTGCCCAGAGTTGCCAAAAGGTGACAAATGTATTGGTGACCCCCGGTCCCCATGCAGGCCAGGGGGGCAGCGGGCTGGGGACCCTGCCCAGTGCCGCAGGCTCCTCTCCATCAGCCCAGGGTGGGAAAAACGGGGCGGGGAAGAAGCCGAGGTGAAGCCCTCTGAGGGTCCAGGTCTGCGTCAATACATTTGTGGACAAGCTGAAAGCAACTCTGCCCCTGCCTTGTCCCCTTCGGTGAAATTTGTGGCAGGTCCCAGACCCGCAGTGGGTGCTGGAGAGCTGGGAGGGTGGGTGAAACCAGCCTGACACCCCCAGGAGGCAAAAGTCCTTTCTCCCCCGCTCTCCTCCTCTGGGAGAGCTTTTTCTCCCACTGCCTCTTCTGTTCCTGGTGGTTTCTGCGCCGGAGAAACTCGGCTGAGGCTCTTGGGGAGGAACAGGCGCCTGCCACAAATCCATCACCCTCCGGCAGCAGCTGGCTGAGCCCCGCCGGCCCGGGGGGGCTGGGGAGGGCGCTGGGGGCATCCCAGCCCCCCCCCGCCTTTGATGGGGGTCCTGACAAAGCAGCCCCCGGCCACAGCACCGGCCAAAGCCATCCCAGCCCGTGTCCCCCTTGGTCGTGCCGGGGGCAGGATGAGGAAGGGGGGGGGCTTTGCAGCCCAAACAGCCCCAGCACGGGGCCAAATTCTTGCTCTGCTGCGAGGACTGCGATGGCTTCACCCCCCTCCCGGGCTGGGGTGCAGAATCTGGCCCCTGGGCCGAGCCCAGCCAAGGATGCTCTCTCCATCCTTTGGCCACCACGTCTGTCTGTGCGTCCGGCGGCTGCGCTGCTTGGAGCCCTCGGCAGGGACCCGCGCTGCCGCCCGCATGAGAGGGGCGATCCGGCCTCGGCCTTTGCTGGGAAAAGCGGGGGGCTGCTGCTCGCGCCGGGGGCAGAGGAGGTGCAGAGCAGGGGCTTCGGGGCTGCCCGCGGTCCCCTGGGGATGGCGGAGGGGCCGGGAGGGATAACTCCAGGGATGCAGAGCTCTGCCCTAAAGGGGTCGGAGGAGGATCGCCCCGGGGTGTCCCGGGGTGCTGGGAAGAGCGCGGGGGGCCGGGGCGGCGAAGGGGAGCAGCTGCCCAGGGGGCTGTAACGGCCGGTTGGTTGTTTCCCGGTTGCCATCGGTGTTTTGCAAGATTGGTTTTGTTTGTTAGACTCGGGGCAGCTCCTTCCTTCCCCGGCCCCGTCTGCTCCCCGACAGCAGCCGCCTGCTATCGGGACTCGGCCGCTTTGCGACGGAGACAACCTGAGGCACGATTTAATACTGGCGGTGCTGGATTGCAGTCGCAGGGCTGGTTTGCATGCACTGAAAAAGTCCTTTTTGGCAGAGGTTTCCTGCAGGTTTGGATGTAACCACATCCACGGGGCTGGCAAGAACAGAGTGGACTTTTTTACTTTGGGACCAGGTGCTGTTTTCTTGAAAGCTTAAAAGAAAATCACCTTGACCAGAGAGGAGGAGGAGGAGGAGGATGATGATGATGATTATTTATTTTTCCTCCCCCAATTTCTCTTGTGGGGAGGTTTTGCCGTGATCAGGCCCGCGGGTCGGGTTTTGCCCTCTGTAACGGATGAAGGTGCGGGACGTGGTTCCTCAAACTCATCCCCAGCGCTGTTGTGGAATCTCTGCAGATTTCAATCTGGTGGGAAAGGGCTTCGGGAGGAGTTGAAAGGCCACATCCCAGGGATTTTAGGACACAAGGTTTAAATCAAACGCGCAGACCCACGTCCTCAAGGGGATCCTGCCGAGCCCTGAGGTGTGCAGCGGGTTGTGGGGGGCTGTCCCCGGGGCTCGGAGCATCCTCCGGCCGCGGCCGCAGCCTCTGCCAGCGACAGGGTGGCGTTGGAAAGAGAAACTGGGGGAAGGCGCCTGCCAAAAAGGCTGGCAGCAAGGTGGGGAGGGTTGGGCAGCTGCTGCGTCGGAGGTGGCAGAAGACCAAAATCCCCTCGAGGACTTTTGCCGGTTTAAACCCGTGGATGATCCCAGCTGTAAGCGATACCGCAGCGGGCCGGGCGAGCTGGTTGGGTTTCGCCGCGACGCTCGCCGGGAGCCGGTCTGCACCCGGCAGGCCTGCCGGCTGCTAACGGCGGGGGGGAGCCCCCTCCTGCAGCCCAAGGGGTGGGCACAGAGCTGGGTCCCTGCTGTGGGGCTGGACTGTGTCCTGCTGCCCCCAGCCCCGCTCCTCGGCAGCCTCCCAAGGGTGCGCTGAGCTGAGCTGGGTCTCTGCACCGCAGCACTGCAGTCACTTATGCAATATCAAGCTCTTAATGGGATTTCGGTGTGCGCGTGTATGGGGTGGGGGTGTATGTGTGGTCCCGTTTAATTCCCCACTCCCTCGGGATCCGCAGACTTCACGTGCCTCACTCTCCAGCCTGAGCTTGCCATGAAAAGCCAGTGGAAATGGCAGCTGTCGCCTCCTGTAAATCAGCAGGCAGCGGGGTTTTGTTGCTACCTCTCTGAGGAAGCCTCAGCGCTTGCCCTTGGCCTTGGGGTGCCCTTGCACGGCCCCCCGGGCTCAGAGCTGCCCCCACACCTGGGCACAGGGTTTAACCTCGCTGGTGGGAGCAGCTGCCCTGCTTTAGGGGTGCACCCCCTTCCTAAGGGCACCACGTAGCCTCTGACGGTTTGGGTGGCGGGACGCAAGCCATGGGCAGGCAGGTCCCGAGCTCTGCCCCGGCCGGAGGGTGCTGCCTGAACCGGGAGGCTGTAGCCGGAGAGGGGGTGTGCGGGGACCCGGCTCCCCCCGCGCCACACGCGTGCCCATCCCTCGGTTCTCCTTGGCACGAAACCCTGGGGCGCAGCACGCATGATGGCCCCTTCACACCACGCCTGGGGCAGCTCCCCGTCCTCGTCCCAGCCCCGTTCGCAGGCGGGAGCCTCCCCGGTCCCCCCCGGTCGCCCCGTTTGCTCGCTCGCGTGCATGCCCCCGCGCCGCCTCTGCTCCCGCCCTCACCATGTGCCTTCTGGTCTCTCCTGCCACGCAGCCGCTGCGCCGGACTCCTGCCCCATTAACATTGAGGAATAGGTATGAGACCCCCCAGAGCCTGCGCCCGCCTCGCGCCCCGTCACCCGGGAGGGGTTGGCGCTGGGATTGCGCCCCTCGCCCCGGCATCGCCGGGGGTGCCCTCGCTGTCCTGGACAGGGTGACGTCCCTTAGTGCCTAACCTGCATCCCCCACAGGGCATCTGCATGTGCCCTCTTGCTGGGCGTGGGGGGCCAGAAGCAGCCCCCTCCCATTTGGGGTTATTAGAACCTGGCCACGGTGCGCAGTGCTTCCCATTTGCCCCTCAGCATTCCTGAGAAATCGGGGGTTTAAGGGGCTCCCCCCACCCGGAGAGGTAAGTGCAGGCGCTTGCCAACCCTCACTGCAGCCAAAACCCAAAGAGGGGCTGGGGCGGCGGGTGTTATTTGGGGAGACTAAATTGCATCCCCCGTGGAATGGGGGGGGGAATGTGCCAGTGGGCTTTGGGAGCCCCTAAACCCCGTTTTCTCCCCCCAGGCCCAGAGGCAGCCAACAACAATGTGCGGCTCCCGCGGCAGGCGCCCTGGCCCCGCCGCCCCCCCAGCACCCGAGACCCGGAGCAGGCAGCGGCCGCCCTGCCCGTGTGAGGGCTCAGCCTCGGCGGGGGCACGCGCCCCCCTGCCCGCCCGGAGAGACCCTGGCGTCCGGGCACCGCGGGCATCGCCGCCTCCATCCCTCGGCTGTAGCGGGACCGATTTCGAAAGAAAAGACGGTAACATCCACTCGTCCTCTCTAGCCCCCCTGTGCAGAGCGGGGCCGAGAGCCGCGTCACCTCAGACCTCCCCATCGGCACCTTCCCGTCCTCCGGCCCCGACGGACACTGACTGAGGTCCCCTCCGGCCATCTCACACTCCTCTCCTCCAGCGTGCAGAGCAGCACTCAGCAGGACGGGACGGGGTCACCCCACAAAGGGGGTCCTGGGATGTGGCCGGAGGGGGACGATGGGATGAGGGTGCTCAGGGTTAAGGATGGGTGTTGGCATTGACATCCTCGGCACGTGAGCCCGTGACCTTCATGGGGGGCCGGTCCCCCCAAGTTTGCTGGCTCGTGCCCCTGCCACACCGTGGGATGTCCCCGTTCATGCCCTGGCGGTGCCCCCCCAGCCCCTCCCCGCTCCTCCCGGGCAGCACGTGGGCTCCTGCGCCGGGCCCATGAGGTTGCTTTTCCCCAGGGGATGGCGCGAGGTGGCAGGGGTGGGCAGGGGACCTGGTCCTCTCCTGGTCGCCAGCCCCTGGGGCATCGCTAATTTAACCTCACTGTCTTCCGCCCCGCTGTGAGCTCGGGGCTCGGGGCTGTGCCCTCTCTCTGGAACAAGTGCCAAAAGTGTCCCCCCCCGTCCCACCCATCCTGCCCTCCCCGTCGCACCTTGTAGCAGGGGATGGATGAGGGTGTGGGAGCTGTCCCCCACCCCTCCGGCCCCACCCCTCCGGCCAGCACTGGGCTGACAGCGTAAGTGGGTTTTGCTCCCAGGGACAGGCACTGCAGAGGGGCACTGTGGGGTAGGGACACAGCCACAGACCTCGGGGACCTGATGGGTCTGATCCAGAGGTCTCTGCTATGCCCCGTTGGCAGAGGCCAGGCTCTACTCCGGAGAGCATCAGGGACAGTCAGGAGCTGCTTTGAGGAGCATCAGACCTGGCATCCCAATCTAGTGAGCTCTGGAGCTGTTTGGGCCAGCTGGGGGGGGGGACCTAGGCTGAGCCCCCCCTTTTCCCTACCTGGTTTTGTCAAGCAGATGTGACGGCAAAGGCCACCTCCTCCTCCTCGCAGGAGGAAACTGCGTTTCAGAGCTACGGTAGGACAGAGATGTTCATACAGTGAAAGCAACGTCCCACAGCGGGGAGCGTGCAGGGAGCCCCACCGCCCGTCCCTGTGGCAGAGCACGGGCTGTGCTGGTGGCTGTGGCTCCTAAAGGGGGACAAAGCCCTTTTTGGGGCTGGGGGATGTTTTCTCCACCAGGCTCACAGCTGGGGACATGGTAGCTGCTTGCTCCCGGAGGGTCAGCATTGGCCACCCTGCTGCTCCCTCCTCCGGGCTCCCTCCATCCGTCGTGTCTCCCGTTGTCTCCATAGCTCCCAAATTTCTCCCTGGGAACCTGGGGCTGGGCGCTTGGTGGGGGGTGACATCTCCAAACTGCCGTCCCATGGGATGGAAGCTGCTAACAGCCGGGGGCTGGAGTGGCAGGGGACAAGCCTTGTGCCCCGCTCAGGGATGCGCTGCCATGGTGGGGCTGCCCACAGGTTTGTGTGTCCTGGCCCCGAGGAGCCAGCAGCATCATGCTGGGCACAGGGAGAGCTTTGGGGGCTCACTGTCATGATGAGCTGAGAAAACCAAGGGGGCTGCAGGAGGCCAGCAGCTCCCACACCCTTGGGCATGGCAGGAGAGGGAAAGTCAGGCTGATGCTCCAAGGGTGGCTTGTCCGCCAAAGCCCACTCTTCCTCGCAGTTTCCAAGAGGTCAAGGAGAGCCCTCCAGGCGTGGCCGGGTACCACGGTGTAGGGCTGTGACGGTGCTCGTGGCTGCCGGCAGGTCAGGGCAGAACAGGCAGGTCCTTGCTCAGGAAGGTCCTGGGAGGTGACCAGGAGGGTTTTGCTCCAAGCTGTGTGTCCCCAAGGCTGGAGGAGCGGCCAGGTGAGCTCACCGGGTGGCTGCAGACCGGGGTGGCTGCATGCGGGCGCCCGCTGCTTGCTCGGAGGGGCCGCGGCTGCCGTCAAGCACAAGGCAATAGCGAGTAGCCAGGAGGACGCTGCGGCCGAGCAGCATGCTTGCTGCCATGGTGCGAGCAAAGAAATGAGTATCCTCCACCGTGGCACAGGAGAGATGGGATTTTGGCACAGGTGACACCAGCACCGTCCTTGGCCACCCAGAATGGACGAGGGGCAGGTGGGAGCTGCTGGTGCCGGCAGCGTGGGCGAAAAGGCAACAGCCCCTTGTCTCACGGGGCAGCCCCTTGTTCCAGTATCCACCTGTCAGGGATTTAAGGAAGGAAACCAGATTGCTGCTTATGACTTTGCTTTGAGCATGTTTTGGATTTTAAGAGTATGTTTAATAAAGGGTATCTAATGTCGACAAAGTCTCCAGAGTCATTTTGTGGTTGCAAGGCGAGGGCAGTCAGGGTCCTGGGGACTCGGTGGATGGAAGCCCTTTTTTGGCTGGGAGTATCCACCCACCCATCACCCAGGCACCTCCTCAAAACCATCCCAGTTGCTTCAAATTTCCTAAAACACTGCCTGAGGTCCCTTCCAACCCACATTACCCACCCATCCTAAATCCTGCCTTGTCTGAGCTCTGCTGGGATGGAGAAGGTGTAAATGCAAACAAAACCTCTGCAGGAAGAATCTGGCCTGGGGTAGCGGCATCTTCCCGGCGTGGGGTGCTGGTGGCCAGGCAGATGACACAGGCTCTGCGGCCCCTGGCACTGCTGGGATGGATGAGGACACCCCGCGGGGATCTGTTCTGGAGGAGAAGAGGAGCATTAAGGAGCTGGATGCTCCAGTACCGGAGAGGAAAACGCATGCTGGGAGCTGATGCCTTGAAGGTGAGGAGGGCTGTAAGGAGGAGTTATAATTTGGTTTTAATGGACAGGGCTGATGTATGGTGGGGGAAGCACCTTGCAGCTGCAGGGAGAGAGCTCACAGAAGGTTAGATCCTGCGAAGGGGGAGGATGGGGATGGGAGAATTGAGGCTTGAAGTGCTTTGCCCCAGGCTGCTCAGGAAAGCCCTCGAGCTCTCGCTGCCTTCGGGGGCATTTTTGCAAGGGCAGGGCTCGCTCCTGAGGGAGCTGACTTGTTGGAAGGGCAGAAAACTGAGGTTTGGGGTTGTTTTCTGAATATCAGTCTGCTGAAAAGTGAAATAGAAATTTCTGCTGCCCTGGGAGCTGCTGTTCTTCCTCTTCCACGCCCGGACCCAGCACCCACCACCTCCCGGCCTGCGGCCTCTGGGGATGGGCGCGAGCAAAGGGGCACCTGCCCGTGTGCTGGGGAGAGGGTTTGACACCCCCCCCCAGCTTGTCTCGCCCAAATCCACGGGGATCCCGGCAGGAAAGCCCCTTACTGTACGCAGCTCTTCAGGAAGCAGCGCCCTTGAGAGCGGGTGCGGCCGCTCGCCTGCCCCGTGAAATCAAACCCCCTTCCCCGGCGCGGCTGTGTGCCGGAGGAGAGCCGGCGTTCAAACCTCCCCGAGGCAGCCCGGAGCCCCCGCTCCCCCGAAGGGCAGGCCTTGCGCCGTGGGGTGAAAGCAAACAGGCTTCCCTTGGGTTTCCCGGCTGCTCTCAGCCCCCTCAGTTGGGGAGCAGGGAGTCCCTCGCTGGTCCATGTTAGAGCCCTTGGGCTGGCAGTGGGGGGGTCAGGGATTTCTTATAGAAGCATATGGCAATAACACTTTTAATTAAATACAGGCAGACCCCACCCTTTAATTTGGGGGTCTGCCAGCCCCGCTCCCCCCTGCAGCTTTGCCCCCGCTGCTGTGGGCTCCTCAGGGGTCGGAAGCGGGGGTGGGGGGCGCAGGGTGCGGGTTTGCTGGGGCTGTGTTTGGCCCCGGGTGCGGGGTGCAGCGGGGCCCCGCAGCATCCCCGGGTACCGCAGCCCTGCCCGGCCCCGGCCCGGGGACCGTCCCCAAATAACCAAGTCTCAGCCCAAACCGGCAGGTAACCTCCAACTCCCCATGGCAACGCCAGGACCAATGGCAGGGTCGGAAGCTGTTTACGGGGCGGAGCGTTGCCGTGGCAACGCGTGAAGCCTTTCGGAGCAGCTACTTAATGGCAGCCCCGGCGGCGGCAAATCACGGCGGCGGGGCGGGCGGGCCTGGCGCTCACCGGGGGTGAAGCGGCACCCCCTCCCCAGCGCGGGGCTTTCGGGATTTTTTTTTTTCCTTCCTTTTTTTTTTTTCCCCCCCCTCCTCTCCCTTCTATTTTTTTTTTTTTTTCCCTCCCCTGTTTTTTCCAGAAGCTTCTTGCTCTCTCCTGAACTTTGGAAGTTGGGGGACGTCGCCGGGACGGGGTAAGGGACGGCGGCGATGGCCGAAAGCGGCGGGGAGCGGTGGGCTCGCTGCGGGGGGCGGTGGGCACTGCCGAGGGCTCCGCGCCGGAGCAGCAGGTTTGCACAGGGGGGTGTTTGTTGTTATTTTTGATTTTTTTTTTTTTTATTATTATTCTTTTTATTCCTTCCCCGCTAGCGAGCGTTTCTGGGCTCGCCCTCACTACGGGCGCAGGAGTCTGGGGGGCTGGTGGCGACACTGGGGACTAGGCATCCGAACAAGCTGCCGCTGCCCTGAGCCTTATTTTTTTCTTTTTTGGGGGGAGGGAAAGCCCATTTTGTGGAAACGGGGCAGGTGGTTCCACGCCCCCCCCCCCCCGTGCCCCCCCCTCCGACTGTTGAGCACGGCGTCATTCAAATGGTGGAACCCCCAGCCCCGCCGCCGCGGCGCAGCCGGTGCAGGGCTCCCGCTCCCCGCTTGGCCTCCGGGGACTCTCTACTTCCCCCCCTCCAAAAAAAAACCCGCAAACCCCACGGGATTTCGGGTTTACAGCCCAGCAGCGAAAGCAGACGTCGCATCCCCCGACTGGGAATAACTGGAGCTTCAAGCCGCCGGCTGGCTCGCAGTGAGGGTCTGCTCGGGGTGGGTCCGCGACCCCCGGCTGGCATTAGGGGTGCCGGGAGGAGCAGAAATAACGTGAATCTGAGGGAAGCTGGTAGCGGGGGGGGGGGGGCGGAACTTTTAAGGTATTTTGTCGAGGTGTTGGATCCTGAGATTTTTGTCCCGCCAGCAGCGGGTGGGAGAAACATCCTCGCTTTGTGGGACGGCAGGGCTGGATTTTGCTTGCTTGAGGGGGTTTTTTGGTCAGGTTTTTTTATGTCTGTCTTCGGCCGAAGGCTTGCTGGGCACCACCGGGGTTTGGGTGACACTGGGGTGTGGGGGTTTGAGGGAATTTCCCCGAGGGTCAGGGCTGCTGAAGCACCCCAGGAGAGGTGTCGTGGCTCTGGTGCGCAGCACCCCGGGGACAGGTCACCGGGAGCACCCAGCCCTGCCCGGGTGCTGGAGACCGGCTGTGCCTCGGGGACCCTCAACCCTCTCCCTGTTGTTATTGCAGGATCTGCCCCGTCCCCTTCCTCCCCTTCACCTGCACCCCGTGAATGCAAGAGCTGCCGATGGACCCAGGCATGGCTGAGGGGTGGCTGAGCTGCCTGCAGGCAGGGAAGGACGGAGGGCAGGAGGGTGGCATGAGGGACTCGGACGACCTGGACGACAGCCTGACCAGCCTCATGTGGCTGCAGGACTTCTCAATCCTCAACGCCAGCATGGGCAAGTCCTCCTGCTGCCCTAGTGGCCCAGATCCCCATGACTGTCACAGGATCCCCAGCTTTGCCGCCCCGTGCTCGCCCCTGGCCGCCGACCCGGCGTGCATGGGCATGCCCCAGACTCCCTGCAAGCCCATCTCCTCCTCCACCTCGAGGACGGCACACCACGCCGTGGCCATGCACCCTCAGCTCGCGGAGGACATCGACTACAAGACCAACCCGCATGTCAAGCCACCCTATTCCTACGCCACCCTCATCTGCATGGCGATGGAAGCCAGCAAGAAGCCCCAAATCACCCTCTCTGCCATCTACAAGTGGATTACTGACAACTTCTGCTACTTCCGACATGCTGATCCCACCTGGCAGGTAGGAGATTTGGAGACCTCTTGCCTCGTCCCCTCTCCCCACAGGGCTGGGGAGGGCTTTCCGCAGCTTCCACCACGCAAGGCAAGGTCGCCAGGGATGCTGGATCCCACTGGGATGCTGGATCCCAGTGGGAGGAGAGTGGCACCCTCAGCCAGATGGGAAGAGCTGTAACAGGAAAGACCTTGGGTGTGCAGAAATGCCACGAGGGTGGCGGAGGGAAGGAGCCATTAGAGGGGGAGACCCCAGGGCCATTTTGGGAGCCGGGTGGTAGCTGTTGGGCTGCTGGTCCCTGCAGCTCCTCTTGGCTCCGGGGCAAAGGCATCTCTGTTCCCAGTTCCACCTCTCTGGAGCTCCTGTGGGGTCCCGAGTCCTTTTGGGCTGAGCACACATGATATTGCCAGGTTGAGTATCTCTGGGTGTCAGAGGGATGGAGAGGACCCCCGGGGAGATGCCACTTGTTGGACAAATCCCTTGTTGTGGAAGTTCAGAGCAGAAATGCTGCCGCTCTCCAAGCAGGGCGGAGGGCAGGCTGCCTGTCCCCTTGGACAGATGAAGGAGGCTCCATCGCTGTGACAAGCTGGTGAGGTCTCAGAGGGAAGCCCAAGAGAGGTCAAATAGGGCTGCTGTCCTCAGCTAGCATGAGCGTGTCCCTGGGGGGTAGGGGCAGCCCCCAGGCTCACCAGCTTTGAGGACAGCCTGAAGCACAGGGGCTTTTCCCAGCCACCTTGGCTCGCTGCCCTCCTCCGTCACACAAGGGGACCTCCAGCACGTGAGGCTTTCTAGGATGTGGCAGGAGGGACCTGGGTGGCTCGTCCCTTTACTTGGGTTGTTCCCAGCCCAAATCTGCACTGTGCCAGCGATCCCGGCGGCAGAGCTCACCCAGGCAGAGCTCGGCAAAACTGCTGCAAGCCCCCTGCCCTGGCGTTGCCCCCCTTCTCCCCAGGCAGGTGGGTCTCCAGTGGCTCTTGAAGCCCATCACGGGGAAGGGAAGCCCCTTGTCTCCTTCCAGGGCCACCTGGGTCCCCCAGCCTCCTCCATGCTGGGGGGACCTACGGGAGCGATTTGGGAGGAGGAGCTGTGTGCTAGCGCATTGACTTTCTCCTGCAAACTCACAGCTGGATAATCACCAGATTTTAATTAAATGTGTTTATTAAAAAAAGAAAGAAGGTTTTCAATCCCTCTCTGCAGAGATGCAGGGGGCTCACAGGATTGTTGCAGGCAGGAATGATAAATATGTTAACTGGCCGGGTAATAAGGGAGGGCGGCCCTGGCTGAATGAAGTTGGGGATGGGGAGGGGAGATGGGGAGCAGAGAATTCAGTTTGCAAGACTCTGACCCTTGTAAAATTTCTTTAAACTGTAAATTTGGAGTTACCACAGCCCAGATTGTTTGCAGGTATATCTGTGTTCCTGCTCCTTTTTTTTTGCCTTCCTTCTTTCCTTCTTTTTGCCTTCCTTCTTTCCTTCTTTTTGCCTTCCTTCTTTCCTTCTTTTTGCCTTCCTTCTTTCCTTCTTTCTTTTTTTTTTTTTTCCTTCCTTCTTTTCGAGGCTGTGTTCTCAACCCCTATCCCCGATTCCCGTACATGAAGATAGCCTGGAAAGGTCATGCCACCCATACTCCGGGGGGAGATGGATATATTCCTGTGGGAGCTGAGTGCTTTGGAGAGGAGCCAACACACCCAAGGAGCTTCAGCCCAGAGGAGGGTTTTGTTGTGTGTGTGTGCGCGCGCGTGTTTTTCAACAGCTCTAAGCATTCAAGCCTTGTTTTTCCTATTCGGCACTACGGATTATGGATGAATAAGCATAAAGATATCCAGGCAACATTAAAAAAAAAAAAAAAACCACAACAACCCTCTACCATATCCAATCTCTTAATACAGTCTTGGCTTTGTGGAGTCCAACGCTGGGTTATTTACCCAATAACTGAGTTTCCTTTCTGATTATTCACATCACTCCAGGCACATTCAGGGTTTCAGAACGGCTCGACAGGAGCAGAAACTCCTCTTTTTTTTTTTTTTTCTTTTTTTTTTTTCTTTTTTCCCTTCCCACCCCCCCGTGCCCCCCCCAGCTTATTTTGAGTGATTTCACACTGAGCTTCCCCAGGCCAGGAGGCACTTCTGGGGACACGCAGGGCTGCGGTGGAACAGCCCACGTGTATGTCTGGTTTTGCCCGTCTGGTTTGTGTCAGGCTGGCCATGGAGAGGCATGGTGGCTATTTTTTTGCCAAGTATTTTCCCCTCAACACTAGCAATAGGCACAGATGAACTGTGGGGATGTGAGGATGATGATGCTGTCCCTCACGGTGCTGCCATGTGTTGCCATTTGTAATGGGGTCGTGGCCACATTGGTGTTAAAACCCTCCTCTTCCTCCTTTAGCCACCAAGGAGGACCCGGTCTCCTCCAGCTTAGCTCCATGTCTAGAGCAAGTCTGGCCGGTTTCTCCCAGTGCTCTGCATGATCCAAGGCCCCATGGCCCCAATTTACAGCCAAGGAGAGTTGCCCAGAAGCTTCCCGTTGGTTGGCAAGTCCTAGCTTGAACCCTTTGGCTCCTGCCACCTCTGGCTGGGTTAGACAGGAGGCAAGAAAACTCTGCTATTGACTTGGGGCAGGGGAGTTTCTGCTGGGCATGTAGCCTGGGATGTCTTGATGTTGCTGTTCCTGCTTTCCTTGCTAAAAATGTGCTTTTCCACCAGCCTCCCCGTGCAGGCAGGTGCTTTGGCATCAGACAAGCATTTAACCTTGGTTTTTATTCTCTTTTGGGTCTAGAACTCCATCCGGCACAACCTCTCCTTGAACAAGTGCTTCATCAAGGTGCCCCGGGAGAAGGGTGAGCCGGGGAAAGGTGGGTTTTGGAAGCTTGACCCCCAATATGCTGACCGGCTCAAGAACGGTGCCTTCAAAAAGCGGAGGATGCCCCCAGTGCAGATCCACCCAGCCTTCACCAAAAAAGCCCCGCAAGAAGCACGGTGCATCGCCAGCCCAGATGCTTTGGCTTGCACATCCAATAATGTCCTCAACGTCAACATGGAGTCGCAGCAGCTGCTGAAAGAGTTTGAAGAAATCACCAGTGACCAGAACTGGAATCCAGCGGATAGCAAAGCAGGGCACAAGCGCAAGCAGACCTTGCCCAAGCGAACAGCCAAGGCATCTCGGCTTTCCAACTCTGCCTTGCTGACCCAGGAAGAGCAGACTGAGCTGGGATCGCTGAAAGGTGACTTTGACTGGGAAGCCATCTTCGATGCCAATCTGAACGGAGACTTCTCCACTTTTGGGGATCTGGATCTCACACCTCCAATCAGCCCCATAACGCGTGACCTGGACTTGACATTACACGGGCACCACACCGACTGTGCCCAGGGGCAGGAGCAGGTCCTCACTGAATCCAACCAGAACAACCTGGACTTTGATGAAACCTTCATGGCCACTTCTTTCCTGCAGCATCCCTGGGACGAAGGGACAGATGATTACCTCTCCAACTCTGTCAACGTGGAGCAGTTGTTTGAACTCAATGATGCCTCTTTGTCAGCGGATGTGAGCGACTGGAGCAGTCTGGCGTCCCTCTTATAAGAGGCCAGTCACCGTTCAAAGCCCACACAGACTTTAGGATGCTCCCCCCAGTGCTGCTGGGACTTACAAGGGACAAGATTTTCTAGAGACAGAGACATCCATAGTGACTTTTACCAGTTTCATTGTAAGATTATTCACAGAAACACTGGGGGGAGAGAAAAAAACAACACTATAGGAACTGCTTGATAAATCTTTAAAGGACACATCAGAAGTCTCTAGTCCATGAGTTTCCTCAAGATAAGAAATATAACACTACTTATTTTTTTACTTTTAAAGGAAGAAATGTGCATTATCATTACTTTTTTTTTTTCCATGGAAATGGACACGGCATATGTTCCTTCAGGGCTAAAGGAGAGCACCTGCTAAATCCCATCCCAAGACATGAGATTCCTGGTGGCTTAGGACTCAAAAGACTAAGTGCAATTTCCTCACCCCTTTGTCTCACTGTTTCTCTCTCCCTTTCCTTCTTCTGTCTAGGGTAGTTGGTAGGTATAGTCTGATAATTAGCTAGTAGGTAAATAGAGGTCCCTTCTGGATTCTCTGAGTTCAACCTCCCTCCTGACTTGTGCCTAGGGAAGAAGAGATGGTTTATAAATTCAGCAAGTCTGCCTCTTTTAGATGTTTTTATATAATCTATTATATATTATATATTCAAAGAAACTATATTTTTAGCATTAGAATTTCTTAATAGTGGGGGGTTAGGGGAAATGCAGTTTGGGAGTCATTTTATATTTTCACTGTTTAAAGGCTTGTGTTCGTTGTTCTGTAAACTAAGACCATGCGAGGGAGGATTCCTACAGCAGCAGCAACAGCTTTCATTACGGATCCAGGAACTGGCCCCATCAGGAGAGGAGCAGCGGCAAGCAGGGTACTCCAAGAACTGGCTTTCACAATTTTTGTACCCAAAACCCTTGCTGCAGTTGCTGAAGGGTCTAGACCACCGTAAACCCTCTCTTGTCTTTCACCAGCTGACATAGCCCCTCTCCATTTTTTTTGGTCTGAGACTGTTGCTGTTAGGGCAATGCAAGACCCCAATTAAGGATGTGTTTTTGGGGAAGGCATACAGAAAACACCATGGCATGGCCATCAGCTGGCGGCGATGGGATCAATCCATGTTGACTGCTCCCAGGTGGGACCGAGAAGGAAAGAAATCCAGGTTCAGGCTCCATCCAGGAGCTCAGGCCAAAGACTAGGTGCAACAGGCTCTGAGGATGGCAGCGGAGATGAAGTCCCATCCAGCCAGGAGCAGCTCATCATCCAGGAGAGCCACAGGGATTGACAGGAGCTGAAGCTTTGGCCCTTCGGCTTGGAGTGCAGTGAGGACGTGGCAGGGTCTCTGCGCAGCAGCTGAGATACATTTCAGGAGTGGAGCCAAACTGTGCTGAAACTTGACTTGAAGCTCTCGACAACTGGATTCTCTGCCTCTCCTTCGCTGTAGGTTGTTAGAGGTAGAGTAGCCATTAGGTAGGAGTAAGTAGAAGCTGTAGTTTTAGTGGTGTGTCTTAGACTTGCCGAAAAATGGAAGATTGTAAGAGAGTTTCTTTTTTGGTTACAAAAGCACTTAGGAACTTTAATGTGAGCAATATAATTTAGCGAGAGAATAGCTGTAGTGTAAGAATCAATAAACAAGCCTTACAAAAAAAAAAATTACCCTTGGAGTAATTTGCACCCAAATTTGGGGAGAGGGTTGGAGGTGGGAGTGCAAGTCCTACACCCCCCAGTAAAAATGTTGGGGCAGGCTGAGAACTAACATCTTCAGCTCATGCAAGCAGCAGAGCTGGGGCTGGGGCCGCTGCTTTGCCCAGGTGCCAGCATCTGAAGTCCCCTGGGATGCCACCGCAGGGCTGGGGACAGTGTCCTGGTGCTGGGGAGCAAGGGCCATGTCTCCGGCGGGCTTTGGGGATCAGTGTACATATTTATATCTGTATTGGCGATGCTTCTTTTTATTTGTTGTTTTTGTTATATTTTCCTCTTTTGGGGCCTCTATACCATGCTGCAGAACTGCAGAGATACGTGTGCAATTTAACCTTTTTCATGGAAAGTTATTTACAAATTAAAAAAAAAAAAGGGAAAGAAAAAAAAATTTATAAGAAAAAACCCTTTTGCCTCCTTGTTTCCCTCCAGCACTGCGTGGCTCTGTCTGACCCTCTCCCCTGGAGGCACGGGACATCTCACCACCCCAGCTCTGGTTGTACACCCAGCCCTGGTACGTGGGTGCTATCACCCTCCTCCACGGTGGCACAGCAATACCCCGTGGGGAAACTGAGGCACAAACCACCACCTGCGTGGCGATGGTTACACACTGCCTGTGTGGCACGAGGGTGGCCGTGCCCCGAGTCCTGGGAGATGCCCCCAACCCCCGGAGCGTCCTTCCCTGCCCCTGCGGTTCGCTCCTGGGAGTGACGTGGGGTGAGTGCCTCGCACTGCCACTCTGCTTATGCCATGTCCCCACCCGTCCCTGTAGATGCCCTGAGAAACACGAGTGGCTTCGGAGCCCTCCTGGGTACAGGGCGGCGAGAGGAGCTGCACAAAAGCTGCAGGAATAGCCGAGCCCTCGCGAGGCCAATTACGCCGAGGAGCAGTTGGGCTCCGCCAAGGCAGGGAAGAAAAGCGGCGTACGCTCAGCTGCCAGCCCAGCCCGTGCTGGTACCCTATCGCCTCTCCGGTGATCTACCGGATCCCAGCAGCACCAGGAACCGCGGCAGTCAGCCCCAGAGCTGCCCTGTTTGCTTCGCAGTGATCACAGCTGTTCCCGATCCGCCCAACCTCAACCCAAAATAAGGGCTGGGCTCACCGCAGAGGCTGGCTTTGGCTGGCGTGCACTTTGTGCCGGGAGGGCAGGATGTGGCCCTTGGGATGCAGTAAGGTTATCCCGGCTTTGATGTGCCTGGGTAGGCTTTCGGAGGCAGATCTGGGCTCTCTCCTTTCAGCCTGGGGATCGTGAACCCCAAAAGGCAATGGGGAATCCCTGTCCTGGCTTCTCTCTGCTTCCCCCCGCCCCGTAGCGGTGGTGCTGGCAGGGCTGCAAAAAGCTGGCAGCCCCCTCGTCCCTCGGTGCGCTGCTTTATTTTGTTTTGCCAGGCAGTTTCTGCTTTTAAAGCCCCTGGAGAAACAGGAGCCCCCAGCACCCCACCCTGCCAGGGGACTGAAAAAAACGACCTTGCCAGGAAAAAATATTCCAGCCCGCCAGGGCTAGTCGAGGGTTTTAAAGCGAGAAAGGGTGAATATAAAGGAGGCACCAGGCGAGGCCTGAAACAACCTCGTTTTGTTCAGCTTCTGAAAGCAACAAAACCAACTTGGACGTGAATTTTTTTATTTCATTCAATTAGATGGTTGGAGGGGTATTTTTTTAAGCAGCAGCCAGGAGGTGCACAAGTGGGGGTGCGACGGGGTGGGAGCATCGCTTCCCGCGGGCGCGGAGGCAGGCAGGACACCACGCTGCTGCCCGCACAAAGGCCATGTGTGCTCGGGGCGAAGCACGGTGCCAGGAGCGAGGTCAGGACCTGGCAGCGCCCGGCCTGCCCGGGCTTGCCCGCGGCAGCGGGGCCACAGCCCACGGCTGGGGCTGGTCCAGCCCTGCGGGCTGCCCCAGCTTGCCCGGCACAGGGGCGGTGATGGGTTGGGGACCCCAAGGCTGGCGGTGTCCCCCCTGCTCTACGCGTGGGCAGAAGAATCAAGAAGATGAAAACCCAGACCGCTGTAGCCCAGAAATGGCTGCCCTTTTGGGGCATCCCGCTTCCGGCACCCACCAAAGCAGGTCTGGGAAGCACCCAGCTCCAGAAACTCCCTGCAAAACTCAGTCTCCGCAGCCCCAGCCAGGTCCCTCCCCAGCCAGTTATTAAGCGCACGGCAATTATTCCTTTATTATTTATTTCTGCTATTCCCCCAGTCATCCCCTCATCCATCATCCCTCCCTGATGGGCAAACATTGACACCTCAAACCAATCTCCTGTTCACAGAGGGGGGAAAAATATACACATAAGCCCTTCTTTTCTGTCCTTTTCTTGCCGTGTCTTTCTTTCCCCTCCATTGAGTGCGGGGCTGGCACGGAGCCATTCTGGCAATAGCTGGCTTTCACTTGCTAATCATCCTAAATATTGAAAATCAACGCCTAGAATAAACAGCTCAAAGATTGGGGCCATCTCTGCTCTGTTTGGAAATGCTAATCTCGCTGCCTTTTGTTTTCCTTGTGTGGATTTGGTGCTGTGCGTTTGGAAGAGGTCACAGCTCATGGGTTCTCCTTCCACCCCCAGATTTTTCTTCCCCTCCCTCGTGAAAAATTCAGCCCATTTTAACATCCCAGGCTGGGATGGCTGGAGCCGTGGTGGGGGAGAAGGGGGAGACAGGATGGAGGAGGGTAGGGAATGGACTTGCCTTGCATAGCAATGAATGAACCTCCAAAGTTTGGGAAAAAACAGGTTCCCAAACTTACACCCAGGAGTTGACGTGGGTGAGAAATCTCGTGGGAACTGTGGCTGGGCAGGGAGCTCTGGTCCCAGGTACAGCAGGTCCCTGGGGGGGACGGGGATGCGGACCGGCCCTGCAATGAGAGACAGAGCTTGAGGACGGCTCAGGGACTCTCTGCCCCTGAGACATTGATTTTTGGAAGGTTCTGTACCCAAAGGGACAGGGGTGCCATAGCAAACCCCAGACAGGCTGTGATGGGCCGCAGGTCTGGACCCCGATGTCTTTGCCTGGAGGGATCAGACGGGATGCAAACACCTTTCTGCTAGCAGAGCCCAGTGAGACCTGCGGCATTCGCATAGCTGGGGTGGCTTACAGCACCCTGGTGGGGAAACCGAGGCAGGGCAAGGCGGTGGTCAGATGTGGACCGGAACCTGATTACCTGGGCAGAACTTTTGGAGCACGCCTGCACCCTCGCGTTTTCGGCCATGCTTTTTGGCCGTGCACGGCAGGTGCACCCTCTGTCACCGGGGAGCCCAGGGGCAAAGCTCTCTGCCTCCCTCCATGCCCCAGGGAGCCCCGGGACGGGTCAGTGGGACGTTGCCAGCGGCCGTTCCCGGTGGTGCGGCCGGCACAATGCACCGGCAGGCCAGGGCTTGCCCTGCGGCAGGGGGAGCGCCGGCGGCCGCAGGCCCTAGCCACAATGCAACCGCCCCTGCGTAAATGCCGTCACGAGGAGACGCTCAGCATGCTGCCCCTTCCTCCTCCTCATCCCCGCCATCCCCCTGACTCCCAGGTTGGGGGCTGCAGCCCCGCAGAGCTCCTGCTCCTCCAGCCCAGCCCACGCCACGGAAAGTGGCCCCCATGGGCAGGGGGGCACGCATCCAGCCCCCGCCATGGAGGAACTGAGCCGCTGGAGCAGTGCCAACATCGCCTTCTTCTTTGGGAAACCACGTCATGCCGAGGTCGAAACTTGGCCGGTTTGCAAACAAGCACCGGGGCCACGGGGATTTCTTTACAAAGGCTGTTTTTTTCAGGTGATTTATTTCCAGGTTTGGAGTGTTAGGGCCATCCCACGTTCTGAGATTTTTTTTTTTAATGCCATGAGGATGGTGAGAAACTCACTTTAGAAACCCAAAGCAAACACTTTCCTTTGGTGCCTGACTCCAGAGGATGGGTCTTAAACTCCCCAAAAAAGGTGCAAGCAGGGGCAGGCTGGGGGCTTTTCTTTTGTCCACCCTGTGGACACAGCTCGTCC
The DNA here is from genome assembly GCF_964289735.1 of Phaethon aethereus. Lineage (NCBI taxonomy): Eukaryota > Metazoa > Chordata > Aves > Phaethontiformes > Phaethontidae > Phaethon > Phaethon aethereus. The sequence continues at coordinate 6,237,295 of NC_138594.1, forward strand.
ATGGGGGGTGCTGCTGCGGGCAGAGCCGGGCAGCAAAGGCAGCACGAGGGCAAGCAGGTGCATCTGGGGAACGGCCCAACTTGGGGCAACGAGGGCATAAGCCCCAAACATCTGGGGGTTCCGAATAGGGCCAGCCAGGCTGGGTTGTGTGTGGATGTTGGGTGCAGATCCCCCGGGATGCTCCCATCCTGCACATGGGGCCGCTGGGCTGAGATTGGCGCGGGTGGGCGGAGGGCTCGGGGGCATTACGAGCGGCGGGTGTTGACCTAGAAATCGCAAAGAATTTGGCCTGGCGTCGCGCTGGCGGGCAGCGTGCCAGCCTGGCAGCCGAGGGAAGCACGGCTCTGATCCGAAACGGCGCTCCTCTCCCCAGTGCCTGGCTGGGAGAGGCGACTGCCGTCTGCCCTGGGAGCTCAGTGAGTGTTCTGGGCTCACTGGTGTCGAGGGGTGGGGTGCCCATCGCTCCTAGCAGAGACATTGCTGGCTGAGCATGAGCTGGGGATTTGTGTGTGCTCCCACCCAGCAAGGGATGATGCTGATTCCCGGACTGGGAATAGGGAGAGCAGACCTGCAGGTGCTGGGGGGAGTAATGCTCCATCCCAGCAGCTTCTGGTTATGAGACACATTAACAGGCAGGAATGTGCAAACATCCAAAGGTCGGAGCTGTGTGAGGTGGCTGCGGTGGCTCCAGCTGCCAGGCGTGCAGCAGGCGAAGGCAGGATCCCCACGCCCCGCTGCGGGCAGAGCGGGATGGCGGAGGAGAGTCGCCTCTGCATGGGGCTTGTTGGACCTGCACCCCTCGGCAGGGTGGGGTCTGGGGTCACCAAATTCCAGCCAGTGGGACGGGCCAGCTGCAGCCCTGCATGGCCTCCCCATCCCCGTCACGTGGGGGGACGCATGCCCAACACCGGCCCACATGGCAAACACCCCCCTCCCTTCCCCAGCAACGTGGCATAGAGAGAAAATGAGCATCGTCCCCAGCCCAGCCCCCAGCTCATGAAAGACAGTGCCCTGTAGGTTCTCTGTCCCCGGGACCAATACTCCCGGTGGTGCATGCATACACATCCCACCCATCCCAAACCCAGCTGGAAGTCTCTTCTCCTGACCTCAGGAGGAGAGGAAGCGCTCAGCCATGTGCTGGGTGGCACTGAGTTGGTCCCTGGTACGTACCAGCTCCGCAGTGGCCCAAGGGGCTTGGCTGGAGGAGCGGGTCTCTGCCCTGTTACCCCCACTCTGGCAGAGTGCTAAGTAAACAGTGACAAGGGGAACCTCATTAATCTTGGTCATTCCATTTACAAAAAGCCATTTAGAGCTGGCTATGTGGGCAGTTACCAGAGCACTGGGGAGGTTTTCCCAGCAGGACCTTAATTCCCTCTGCAAATAAACCGGAGGGAGAGCGAGCACAGCTTGTGTCTGCAATGGATGGAGGCTTGGGGGGATTTTTGGGGCTAGCCTTTGAGGGACTGACCCATACGAACCCCCTTCCTGCAAGGAGTGGAAAGTCGTTGAGGGATTCCCTGTTAGGTGATTGCTCAGGTGCTGTTTCAGTGCAGTTGCTGCTGCGCTGCATCTTTCCCTGGAGCAGCCAGCCTGGCATGGTCCTTCCCAGTGCCACACGGGAAGAACTGGGAAGCCGCAGGAGCCAAAATGCCAACCATTGTCCCACATGAACCTGGTTTTCCGGGAGCACTGCGCATCCCCATGGCACATCACGATATCTGGACCCAGGTCAGGATCAAAGTGAAACTGGTGGGGCTTGGAGGCGTTACCAGGGAGGCAAAGTCCTTTGGTGGATTTGGTTCCTGTCCCATCCCTTTAAGTTCATGGGCATGGTAACAGCCAGGGCGCATGCCTGGGTGCATCCCATGCCCTGTCTGTGCACGTTCGCTCCCTCTTTCAGGGCTTCTCCCCTTTTAATTCCACCTGGGAGGAAAAGTTGGGGAATTGTCAGCCAGCTCAGAGCTCCTGGTTCTTCTGGCTGAAGATTAATCTGGCTAAAGATTAATCGTCTTTTCTATCCGGCTGACCCAAGAGGAGACAGAATACGCTGCGTCTGGGGACGAGGCGAGGGCAGTGCCACCAGCGATGGTGTTCCCACGCGTTCTTGCAGCCCGGGGCCCTGGCGGGTCACACCATGGGGACATACAGCTCGGGACAGCCCCTCAGCCCATAATGAAAGTTTTGTAATTTTATGTTAATCCCAGCTCCTCCGTACTCTGATCTCTCTCCTCTCCCACATCAAATGCAAAGCCCTTTTGGAGGCTCCTGGCTGTATTAATCTTGTTTTGCCCTCGCCACCGCACGCTGCGTGCCTCGCAGGCAGCTCCCGCAGCTCGGGGAGCGCCGCTGCCCCGTCATGCCCCCACTGTCCCCTCCATGCAGGAGTGGGATTAACCCTGCCAGTGGGAGGCAAGGACAGGCATAATTCATTTTTTGCAATAAAATGACTATTTTTTTAAGCAGCAACTGTTCCTGGGGTGAGCAGTACCAACCCACAATACAGGAGACAGAAAGTCCCCACTTTGAGGGCTACTATTAATTGAATTTATCCGAATCTTGTCAAGATTACATCTTTTGTGCAATGACCTTCACCACTATAAAGGCAGCCAATAGAAATGTGGATTTGGGGGATATCTGGGTCCTTCCAGTGACTCCGAGCCAAGCCCTGAGCAGGCAAAGCAAAGCCTCTCTCTGCCTCAGTTTCCCCACCTGCAAATCAGGTCGACTCTCTTTTCTGCAGTGTTTTGGGTGACCAACGCCCTGAACACCTCGTCCTTGGAGAGGAGCGACTGTCACGTCCCTGCGAGCGGGAGCCACTTCCTCATGCCTGCAGTGGTGAAAACTCCCGTTGCTGAACAACGGGGCCATGACGTTGTTCAAACGCCGTGGCCTCCAACAGCCCAAAGGTGTTGGGCTCCGTTCTGGTCCCATGTCTTGGGTTTTGGAGCACTGGATTCAGCTTTGCTTGGCAAATGCTGCAAAAGGGACTCATTAGCTTTCTCATTAGTCCACCCAAGCCCCAGCTGAACATTGCACTGATGATGGAATCCTTATTCAGCCGTGTTGGCTCTGTTTTCTGTCTTCTGCGCCCATGGTGATAGTGAGTGCATCCACCTAGATGAAAATCCCTTCTCTGGGGGAGAAAAAGGGGCTTTTTCTCTCTGTTCCGTCTCATGGAGGGGGAAGCAAAGGGAGACTCAGCATTCCTCCGCGGCCACTGCTGAGTCACCACATGTTCGCCTTTCATCCGCCGCAGCAGCTTCAGCACAGAAAGCAATTCCTCCCGGGCCTGCGGGGACCCCGCGGCTGGCGGTTTGCAGGGCGGGAAGACCGGCACAGCTGCGGCGGGAAGGCGGCGGGACCGGGATTGTTTCGGAGTTGCCGTTCCACTGGCTGCACCCACTGCTGGAGAAACAGCCAGCAATGAGCTGGCGGGGTATGTACAGCCTAGAGATCCCAGGTGTACTTTGCACCCTTTTTCCCTGTATATTAACACACGTTCAAATTGCAGTGTTTCTATACTTTCTTTTTCATTTTACCAGAAATAACCCCTGCTGCTTTGACTCTCTGCATTTGACCAGCAAGCCTGTTTTTTTCTGCTGCCTCCCCTTGGATATGGTGTTGCACCTCACATTTGCACAGACTCCAGCCGTTTTTACACGATTTATTGGCAGGCTGACTTTCTGCACATTTATTCACTCTTTACCACCTCACCTGGCAGCTGGGATGTGAGTTGGGTGCCTCTATCCCAGCTCCCCTCTGAGGGCTCAGTCACCCCATGAGGGGGTGAGGGAGCCTTTTCACTGGTTTTTTGGGCGATACATGGCACTATTCAGGGGAGCACACACAACTGTTCCCCAGGCTCAGTGAGGGGAGATTTCCTTTTGGCTCTTGGCTGCCCTTTGAATGAGGGACTGAGTGTTAGCAGAAAGAGCACGGATTGCTGTAAAAAAAGAGAGATGGCTCTGCTGTACAGGAAAAAAATCCTTCCCAATCACACCAGCCTAGTGGGGAAAAGCACAAGAGGTGCCGGATGCTGACCCCAGTAACAGGGACCTTCTGTCTTATACCCACAGGAGAAGATCCCTTCTAGCAGGTGACGCCATAAAACACGGGCAGGCAATCATGGCCGGGCAATGTCACACACAGAAAACACAGCGCCCTGGCTGCGCGTCGCCCCTTGCAGCAGCCAGAGCCTGGGCACAGCTGTTTGCAGCATGATAAGGTGGGTTATGAAATGTGCTGAAGTTGTTGAACAAAAGAGGCCCTTTGGGCTGTTTTAGCTCCTTTCCAGAGCCTGGGGTGGTTTGACAAGGGGAAGATGGATGGGAACACGCCAGTCCCTTCGTGCGGCAGGAGCCTTGCTTCAGAGCAGCACAAGACGGCAGGAGGCTGGAACTGTCTGTACTGATAAAACCAGCTCCCTGCTCCAGGCTGGATGTGGTTTATGAGGATGCAGAGCCCTGCAACTGCTCCAGTGTGTGATAAACCCAGCCATCCCCACCTATGCTGCAGGAGGGAGAAGATGGCAGCTTCCCTGTGGTGATAGCATTTCTTTCTGGAAAACGGATGCAGGACAGAGGCAGAGTGACCTGCACTCCTGCAAATGCCTACATTTCCATAATTCATATTCAAATTTCTGTAATTTATTTTCCCTGGGCCCAAATCCCTATAATCTTCCTCCACACCTTGTTTCATCCCATAGGTGGGCAGCAGAGTGGGCCTGGGCCTGGCCACCCCTGTGGCTCAGAAAGGGAGGAAGCTGGGTAGCTTTGGGCGTCCCTCAGGACCCCGTATCCTGTGGGGGCGTCGCTGATATTGGAGGCGTTCGGCTCGGCCAGGCCGTAGTGGGGACGGCGGGCTTGGGGAGCCACGCCTGCCCTCACAGAAAGAGAGTGCCGCACAGACACCCTCCACACTACTTCCAACATGGCGGCACCACTTACCCGCCACTCCCAAACTCGCCGTTACGGAGGGCAATGCGCATGCGCTTGCTCGTCTCTGGGACAAGAGCGCATGCGCCTCGCAGCCAGTGCGTTCCGGCCCCTACTTAAATGGAGGCCACGCTCTAGATGGCGGCTGGTTTCACTGCGCATGCTTAATGTGTCTTGCCGCTCCCAAGATGGCGCCGCGGGCGTGAGCAGGGGCGGGAGCGTGTGTCTGCAGTGGGGCTGAACAGTGGAGCGCGGCCCCGGCGCCTGGCGGCAGGATGATCCCCACCGAGGAGGCGTCGGCCCGCAGGAGGGAGATCGAGGAGAAGCTCAAACAGGTGGGACTAGGCTAGGGACCTGCTGCGGGCCCTGCCGGGACCTGTGCCCGGGCCCGTGCCCGCAGCCCCAGCGTGTTGCCTAGGAGACGGGCTGGGAGCTGGCCTGGAGGTTCCCACCGGGCCTGGGGGCGTCCCGGGACTCCCTAAAGGCCTGGTCACCCTACTCCGGGCCTGGCAGCATTCCCAGGTCCCCTTCTAGGGCCCTGCTTTTCAGGGTCAAGGAGTATCTCTGCCCCTCATTTCAGGCCTGGGGCCCCCCTTTTAGGGCCTGCTAGATTCTGGGGGCTCTTGCTTCAGGCCCTCAGGTCCAGCCTGTGAGGCCAGCCCTTGCAGGCTGCTATTCCCTGCCTGTCTCCGGGCTTTGGGGACTTGAAACCAGCCCTTGGGGGTTGCTTTGCGTTGGCTACTTGAGTTCATGGCTCTGTGTGGGATTTGGATGGTGCCTCTGCAACACCTGTGTTGTGCTGTGGCAGGGGAGTGTGTGGTCTGAGTCAGTGTGCCTCTGTGGTAAAGGTGTTAATTTTATATTGTGCTGTGACTTCAGCGTGCTAAGGCTCACGGTATCAAAGGGTAATCCATAAAAACCTCACTCAGTATGTTATGTGTCTCTCACCTGGGGTCAATTGCCCCAATTTCTATTAAGAGGTGGCATATTAAAATGTGGCCTCAGCATCAGACCAAACATGGTTTGCTGCAGTGTTTACCAGGACTTGTAAAAACCTACATGTAATGTTTAGTGACTGAAATGCTTAGTGATCAGAATTGAAGATTATGTTTTCATCCTACACACAGGAAGAAGAAACTCTGTCCTTTATCAAAGACAGCCTTGAGAAGAGTGACCAGCTTACAAAGAACATGGTGAGGAGATCCTTGAAGTTCAGCCCTAATGTTGGGCTTGGATCTACTTTTTCTTAGGAGAATCTGTTTTCAAGGCTGTTGTGCCCATATGATGAATGCAGAGTAATGAACCACTTGCTCTGCATCTGTGTTTTACACTTCAGTGACTGGGCAAAGAGGAAAACTGATGAATGTTTTAATCCTAAGCTTCTCTTCTGGGGAGATAAGGGCTCAAATGAGCTGTTGGCCTTCTTTCTTTACAGTCTGTCCTCTCTCTTGAGAAGAGGTATTAATAGACCCCAGTCTAGTTTGTGCAACAGCATCATGTTGTTGCTTCATAAAGTCAAGTCTTGTTTGGAGTTTTATTTTTGGGAGTGTTCTGTTTAACAGGTAAAAAGTAATTGTGCTCTAATTGCTTGTAAGCCCTCAGCTGGTATACTATGTCCAGTTTTGGGCTCAGTGCTTTAACAAAGTCATAGAAGCACCACCAGAGAAGTTTTGAAAAACGTAACACAGGAGTGAATCTTGAAAGAATTAGATTTTTGGTCTAGAAAAGGTGACATTAGGACACCCTTTATGAGCTCACTAAGGTTTTCCACCTTTCAGAAGCAATATCACAGTCCCTTTTAAAAAACAAATGTCTATGATGGAAAAGAAGGTTCTCATTATACTGGTCCTGTGCTTTCCTGTTGTGCATCTCATGTTTGAGTCTTAGTGGTATGCAGCAAAGTGGCTGCTGGTTTATGCTTTTGTTGCTCTTTTTATCTAGGGCACCTCAGGCAGTTCCTGTGGATTTGTTTTCTGCTGTCAAGTAAAATTTTGCTCCTCCTTAGTACTGTCCTGAAACATTATCTTCACACTTTACAAACATTTAATTCAGAATTGGCCCATCTCTGTATGGCAGATGATGTGTTTTGTGATTCTCTTAATAGAAATTAGGACATAGAGGGATTAAACAGCCTGCCTAAGGAGCCATGGCAAATTAGTAGCAGAGTCCAAAAGGAGAAGCTGGGACCTGAAGGTCCCTGATTGCCCTACTCTAACTGCTACCCTGCTGTATGGATCCATGCATAAGGATGTCCTCAGCCCTCTTGTTTCTTTCTTGGCATGTAGGTTTCTATCCTTTCCTCCTTTGAAAGTCGTTTGATGAAGCTGGAGAACTCGATCATCCCTGTCCATAAACAGACGGAGAACCTTCAGCGCTTGCAGGAGAATGTGGAGAAGACCCTGTCCTGCTTGGATCACGTCATCAGTTACTACCATGTGGCTAAGGACACAGAGAAGATCATAAAGGAAGGGTGAGTTGAGCAGCTAGATCTTGCTGGGGAGCTTCATCCTATTGAATTTTTGGAATAGAGATTGGGCAGCTGGCTCCACACACTCATAGTGTTCCTTGTACCTTTCCCACACTCTTTCCCCACCATCAGTCCACAACAAAGCTGCCTGACTTGACCTTCAGCAATCCCCAGAGAGCAAAATCTGCTCAGACTCTGCACTGGTGTCTCTTCCAGGTTTTGCAGACATGTTGCCATATGGATCTTGTGAGCATTGGTGGCTTCTCTTCTTTCCTCTGCCCTTTTCCCAAAGGTTCTTCCTGCCCTATTGATGTTGTCACTGCATCCAGGATGACTCAGAACTGTTCTGGAGCCTGCTTTTAGCCTCCAGGAGAGTATTGTGATCGCCTTTCTCTGGGGTGGGATGTGCGGCTTCCTCTACCTTCCCATCAGGGGCTGACTGGGAGAGGAAGGCAAGGCTGAGAGTTGTGCGCTGCTCAATCATTGGTACCTCTGCACTTGCTGCGTGGATTTGGTATTCTGTGGAGGCAAAAGGGAATCCCATGATCTCCTCCTAGTTGAAGAAGAGGGAATTGAAATTTTCCTTGTTACTTTTACCCCGAATTTGTTCTGGTGCTTTCTTGATATCTTCTTTCTTTGTTTCTTGGGGCACTGCTTTTTATTTTGGTTTTATTTTCAGCCCCACTGGGAGGCTAGAGGAGTACTTGAATTGCATGGACAAAATCCAGAAGGCAGTGGAATACTTCCAGGACAACAATCCGGACAGCCCGGAGCTGAACCGTGTGGTAGGTTGTGGGTCTGGAATCTGGCATGGGTGAGAGAGGGGCAGATGTATCCCTGCTGCTTGCCCTCTTGCTGTGAGGGGCTGACAGGCTTGCTTCCTGGTGAAGAAGGTGTTTGGGCATAGCTGAAGTAGTGATTGTTTGGGCTTCTGTTTAAGTCTGCACTCAGCAGTGTTTCAGCTTGTGGCATTTTGCACTCTATGCCTTGCGCCAGTAGGACTTCTGAAAGCATATCTTGCATGTATGGTGGAGTTGATTGAACCTCCTCCTGAGTAGCTCTTGTCAGTCCTTCAGCTGCTTGAGTGGAAGGGGAGATCTGTTTAAAACCCACTTGAAGACTAAGCAAGTGTTTTTTTTATTTAATTTACTTTAAAAGTCTCTTAGTTACAGGTGTTGTTGGAGTTTGAAGCATGCAGCACTTGACAGTGGTTAGAAATGCTGTGGAAAGTATGTTCTTACGCTGACATACTCGTGAGTGACTGACTACAGAAGCCCTGTGCTGATTCTGTCCTTTGACTGTTTTGTGCCAGAAATCCCTCTTTGAGAGGGGCAAGGAGTCCCTGGAATCAGAGTTCCGCAGCTTAATGACACGACACACAAAGCCGGTCCCACCCATCCTCATCCTGGACCTGATCAGCGGGGACGATGAAATGGAGACGCAGGAGGAGATGTCTCTGGAGCACCTCCCAGAGAGTGTCTTGCATGATATCATCCGCATTTCTGGCTGGCTGGTGGAAAATGGCAGGAATCAAGGTTGGTAGTGCTGCGTGCTGTTCCCTTGTAGTTCTGCATCCAGTGAGCGCTCTCCCAGCTACTTACCACATGTGGTTGAGATCAAAAGTAGGGTGCTGAGGGTTCTGTGTAGCACTGCACAGCTTGGCTTGTAGATCGCACACCTTCAACCATGAAGCCTCTTGCTCAGGTGCTGCTGTGGCTGACAAACCATGAGTCGCACTGCTGTTGGTAGCTAGCACCACTAGCAGAACTAATGACTGCCTTAGTGGCATCTTTTGGGTGAGTAGTTCAGGCTCCTTTCGATCACCTTAAGATTGTGCTTTTTTTACAGCGTTCGTAGTGAGACTGAAGTGATGGTTTATCAGTTGAACAAAATGATCTCCCGGTGGATATGACAAGAGAAAGAGCTGTGTAAATAAAGCACAAATTATCTTAATGCATAGTCTGTCCTATAGCAGAAATCCATTTAACTGGCATCTGTAATGCCTTCTGATGGAGCTGCAACTCTCTAGTGTTCAGGTATTTTAAATGTGCCAGACACTGTTCACCAATTCCCATTTGATGAACAGAACCTTTTTGTATTACATGTCACCAAGGGCAGGGAGGAAAGCAGCACAGAAGACTTTCTTCAGTCAGTACACCTCTCTTCTTTCCTGTTCTTCAGTATCAAAGTCTGCCTACAGCTTTATACGCCTTTATTAACTTTTCCTTTGGGAGTGAATGACTTTATGGACCTGTTACAGGAAAGCTGTACTTTCACATACATACATACATATATATAGATCTATCTCTACTAGAATCACCCACCACCTCAAGGATTTATGTCTTGAGTGGGGATTACTGTGCTTACCAAGTATGACTAACATCTTTAAAAGCTTCTTAAGACTTTCAGTGATGAAAGGCGACTCAAACACATACAGCATATTTTATTAGTCAGTTTGTATTCTACTTTCAAATGATGAACACCTTATTTAGTTCCTGATTGCCCCGAGTCCTGAGAAGTGTGTGAAGTCTCTCATGCTAGAAACTGAGCACTTGAATTGACAATGTCTTGCACAAATGTCTCCCATCAGTTCCACAACTGATGTGCTCTTGGTAGTGGTGCACAGACTTAATATTGTGTGTGGTGGGCTGGAATGAGTACTTCAGGGGAAGGAAGATGAAGAAGTTTTTGAAGAAAATAGGAGAGGCTCTGAGAGGGAAAAACACTTCCTTAGAGTCCCATGTCAATGCTAGTAAGTCCCCTTAGGGGCACAGTGTGTTTAGGAAAGGTTTGTTTTACCATGTAGTGTTCCCTGTTTGCTTATAATCTTGTTTCTATCTTGTCTCCTTAGATTTCATGACTGTTTACTTCCAAATCCGCTCTGTCCAGCTCGACCGCTCCATCAAGGGGCTGAAAGACCATTTCCGTAAGAACAGCTCCTCCACTGGGGTGCCGTATTCCCCTGCCATTCAGAACAAAAGGAAGGACACCCCTACCAAAAAGCCAATCAAGAGACCAGGTGAGTCTCAGAAGGTGGGGATCACTGTACTGTGTATCCTCTTGCCTGGATATTGAATGCGTATCTGCAGGCTTTCTCACTGCTGAGGTAGCCTCTGTGTCTGAAATGAGCTTTTAGGACAGGAGAAGGCATGAGATTTTGGATATAAGCACCTCTTCTCTGCCCTGGATTCAGCACTGAGATTACAGACTTTCTGTCAAGTAATCAGATCTGTTCTCTGGGTGATGTAAAGGGAGGAGAGGGATCCTGTATACAGGGAGAGAAAAGACCATTGCCTTAAAAAGGTGTAAGTAAAAAGAGATTTGAGAGGACTATAAAAGGATATTATCTGAGAACACCTGTCCTCGGCCTTGGAATATGCCATATAGACTGTACCACAGCAAAATACAAAACTTGGGTCTGGTAATTGTGCTAGGAAACCAAGAACTTTTCAGGAGCTGAGATAGGGACAAGGTCCCTAGTCCCCATCTCAACTAGGTCCTAGGCCTACAGAAATTATATACAAAATTGTCTGAGTTTTGAAAGGGCTGTTAAAGCTTTTGCCTTGGCCTGTCTTTGGAAGAGCTATGAATGTGTCTGGTGGGTTATTCCACCTTTCCTCATACTGGAGTTTTGCTGCATTTTCTGCAGCTGGTGAGGCCGGTTGCTCTGGTGTACCACCCCACAGGGCTGGAGTTCCTGTCTCCGAAATGTGCCATCTAGTGGGAGCACGGCCAGGAGGAGGGCCAGCGAAAGTTAGCATGTACTTCCGACAGCAGCACAGTGATATTGTCTCTCTGTGTGTCAGAGCACCCTGTTGTCTTCTCTGTAACAGTGATGAAAGAAAAATTCACGCTGGGTTTACTTGGCCAATACTTTCCCACCAGGATATTTTTTCCTGTGTTGTCCAAATACTCTTACTGAGTTCAGGAAAATACTAAGAAATATGGGTAGGGACTGGGAATGGATGGGATGGGGAAAGGGAGGAAAAGAAATATCCATTTTAATTGTGTTGTGTTTATTTTTATAATCCTGATGTGAATGCAGTCCTCATCCCAGGTAATGTGTCTGTGTGTGCGTGTGCTGGCCCTGGTTCTCGCTCTCTTCACTTCTGTGTGTGGAGAGGCTTTGCTGGGCCTCTTCTTGCTAAAGCAGAGGGTGTGCCTGGGATATTTGGAGAGGGAGGGCTGCCTGGCGAAGGCTGTGACATCCAGAGATTACCCCTCTGATCTTTTAAAATCAATGCGTGCCATTGCTGCTGTGCCTTGGAGCTGTTCCTGAAAGCTGATGTGCGAGTTGCAGCTGGTGAGTGCAGTCAGCCTGCGAATCTCAGTGAGTTTTCCCCTGTCAGCAGAGAACCACCTGACAAAGGGATGTCTCACCCCTTGGCTTCCCTCTGGAGTTTGGCAGGTAGTTATTTGTCTAAGAGTTTGCCCCCAGTGTTGGGAAACCTGCAGAGGACAAAATATCCTCCTGCAAAGGAGCACTAGCTATGCTGCAGATGGCAGAAAAAGAGTGTTTAAAATCGCTCCTAGGCGTGATGGCACTTGTGCTCAGTTCCTCAACAGTGGTTCCTGCCCAACAGCATGGTTACAATAGGTAAAAATTATTTGTGTAGTTCAGTAGCTGTCTACTGGAAAGATGCCAGATGGGGATCTGTAGTTGAGCCATGGGGAGCTCGGGTTGCAGATTCTTCAGATTTGGTCCACAGTTCTCAGTATCACCTGATACCGAGAAGATCCCTGGGTTTTGATTGCTGTGAAGTCAGCATGGTCAGCAAACATTTCTGAGCAGCCTGCCAAATGGTAACATCTTCCCTGTGCTCTAGGTAAATAGTCAGAGATGGAGGAGATTTTTTTTTTTTATGGGCAGATTAAAAACATCACTAGGATTTTTAATGAGTCTCAGATCTTGGATGCTCACATGTTTAAGAGCACAAGCACTTGTTCCTTACAAATGGGGCTTCTCCAAAATGGATCCATTTGGGCATCCAAAATTACTTGTCATGATGAATGTCTCGGCTGTAGATTTGCCAGGAGATTTTCACATCTTTTTGCCCAGTTTAATTGGAGTTTGTGAGATGGGCTAGGTAGAAGGCACAGAGCATGGTCTGAATGCAAAAAAAAGTCTTTGAGCAGAGATTCACCAGTCTTTGTGCAGTTCCATCAGCTTTCAAGGACAGCTCGTGAGGTGGAGGTCTTACACTCTTTGCACTGGCACAGTGGCCCTCTTCATAGCAATATTCATCTGGTGGTGTTTGATTACACTGGTTTTAGCCTTTGTTCAGTTGTGGACAAAGAATTTTTTTCTGTGCTGTTGCTTCAGTAAGTAAAGTCAAGTTCTGCCAATTTGGGTTTCTGCCATTGGGGGTTTTCTCACAGTTCTGAAAAAGTGACTTGATTCCCTTAGTCCTTAAGGAAGAATATCCCAGTGCACACCCCAATGCACACTTTAACCTGTTGCAAGGGATAAATAACAAACTAAATCTGATGTTCTATAACTTGTTTACCCACAAAGCAAAGCACAAGAGAGGCTACAGCTAAAGGGAAGGTGAGGTGTTAGGGACAGAGTAACAAGGCAGAGACCCTGCCTCTCTGCCAGGTACTATGTTGGATTCTGGAGAACATGCTCCATATCTATGTGTTGTTTCAGAGGGTCTTCATCTCTCTGTTATTGTTTTATTTATTGGTGTACCCTGTACCATCTCCTGTTGTTACAGCATGCAGCTGAAGGCTTGACTGCTGGAGATGCTTCCAAAGCAGAGTTGTCTCCTCTTAAATGAAACTTGCCAAATTGAACTGATGAAGCAATCTGTGGGCTTTTTTTTTCTTTAGTAGTTTGCTCTTTGAAATGTCAGCAGTCTGTCTCTGAGGGAAAGTGCATTCAGATTTCCAAATCATCCTGCTGCAAAGATATGCACATAAAATATCGCTTCTTTGTGATGCCTGTAGACCCAGTGCTCTTTTGTTGGTCTGAGAGCAGCAGGTAGCTCTCAGGCCCTGCATTGCCAGAGAAGGATAGGGCCAGAAGATGCTGGTAGGGGCACCCAACCTGGCTGCTTGCAAGCAAAAGCCAGAGAGCTTTAGCCAGTGTTATACAGACTCCTGCAGCTGGTGCTTAAGAAAACAGGATGCATTGCCCTTCTGCTTGGTTAGAAAACTGCCCAATGGAAGAGAGAAACAGGAGAACAATGTGCAGTTCGAAAACTGTGCCTCATGTATGCCCAAAAACCACTTTATTTAACAATTGGGGCACAGGAGCAAAAGTTTCAGGCATGTTTTGACTTTTGGGGGCTTGGGGGGGTTCTTTTCAAGCTATAGGGGTGCCTTTTCCAGTTTACTTAATTCTCCAGTTTACCTAGTGGTGAGGCGTTACCTGAAGGCAGGCTGTGGATTCTTTGTGTGGCGGAATAAATAGCCTGTTCCTGCTTCCCGCTTCCCATATTGATCACTGCCTAGCTTGAATGTGATGTTTTCATTAGTAGCTGAAACGCAGTCCCATTTGGTTTGCGAGCTGCCTAATAGGGGAAAACAATCATGGAACAAAAGCATTTGGCTTCCACTAGAATCCATTAAAGTCTAATTACAATGCTAAGTAAGAGGGCTACAGCAGCACTGAAGTGATGCCCATGAACACTGAACACTCAGTGTGTGTCAGTGTAAATGCAGGTAATTGTGCTTATGCAAATAAAATGCAGCAGAGGTGTTTCAGCTCTCATTTGAGAAGAAACTGTCAGGGGTGGGCTGTGGAGACGTGCACTGCATACCTGTGAAGGGAGATCCTATTGTCAGCAGCAGCAGTTGTACTGTCTGCTTGATTTTCACACCAATATACCCTCCTTTTTTATTCTCCCCACCCCTGGATGCTTGGAAGTGGGAAAGATAAAAGAACTGGTAGAAGAACAGTACCTGGGTTGAGCTGCTGTGCATCAGCTGGGCCATGGTAATGGCAGTAAGGAGTTTAGTGATTATCTCCAGAGCTTGCTACAGCCTTGGTTGCTCAGAGGAACTTGCTGTTGTGCCCAGACTCTTAAGGTTTCTGAAAGTAGCTAAGAATGAAATTAAAGTGGTGGGTGTGAAGAGCATTGGGAAGCTTGGAAGAAGAGGCATGGACCTCTCATTTAATCATGTGGCAGAAGCTAGGAGCAAATGCATCATCACAGCAAGAGTGTAAGTCTTCCCACCTCCCTGGTGTGGGTCTGGAGGGGAGAATTTTCCTGCTAGAAGAATGTTTTACGGATATGATTTTTTTTTTCTTTACGAGTGGCTGAGAACACTCTGAACTAGTAGAAGAAAAATGTTGCTAGTGAAACATTCCACTTTAGTGAACCATGCTCTGTTATTTAGTAAGTGTACCAGGTTAAGGCAGCTTGGTAATTCAGTGGGAGCTTCTCTCTCCTGTTCTCTCCCATTAGAGATGCACTGTCTGGAGGACTTGAAGTTTCCCTCCCCCTGCTGTATATCCCTTTATGGGATGAAGCTGTCCTGCACCCCAGGATGCTGCTCTGCAGCGATGTGTACTTGGGCTTCCCCTCAGGATAGCGGTCCTCAGCGTCTGGGCAGCCAACGCTCATTTCCAGGCTGCACTGTGGCTTACCGTTGCTGGTGGAAGTAGGGGTTTTCTGCACGTTTGAAGTATTTATTACTTTAAAGCGGAAGAACAATTCTTAATTTTGGCAGCAGGATTTTTATTTCTTGGATCCTTCTTAATTTACTCAGCCCAATTCTTTCATCTGTGTCTCCTATAGAAAGTCCTTCTACCTTCCCAAAACTTTCTGTTCTCTGTTGTGCAGGCAACAGCAAAGCTCTGCTGTGAGAGGGTGTCCATGTGCTTGTGATAATTGTAGCTTGTTGCATGACGACTAACCTTTTAATGTGGAAACAGTGCTTAGTTTTCAGTTGTCACATTAATGCTTTGTTTTGTGCTTTCTAGCTGTATATCCAGCATTGGCTTTTGTTCAGTTCTGTCTGTTTTTGTGTGTGTTAAGTATAAATCTTTTAACCCAGTGTTATTTTTTTTTTCCATGGTTTTAATTGATTTGCAGTTCCTTAGAAGAGAAGTGTCTTGGGGATTAGGGTGACTTAATGCGAGTTAGACATGGGTGGGCAGCATCCATTATTCTATGATTGCTGTGATGGGAATTGCTGCTGCAATTGCTCCCTCGAGCCCAGAGGTTGTCACCCTTTTATCGCTTCCTGTAATGCCAGAGATCGTTCCTTGTCTTGGCTGTGGGGCTCCTCATGGGTCTATATTGAGCATGCTCAGAAAATACCACTCGGAAAGGCACCTCTTTCTGCAGCTCTAGCCAAGCGGCTGTGATTGTGGCTCTGGGGAGCAGGCAAAGTGTTGCTGGACAGGAATTGTCCGTACTGCAAAGCCCTGCTTCCACAGCTGAGGAAAAGCAACAAAACTTGTACGCTTGGAATCAGAGCACCAGTGTAAATAAACTCATTACAGGGAAGGCTGCTTTGTTGCTTCCCTTCTCTGATCGTGTTCTCTCACCCAGCCATACCACCTCACCAGACTGATTTGAGCACTCCCTGATTCTGTAACCCTAGCTGGAATTCATGCCCCCGCCCTCAAAGCAGGGAAACAGTCTGGAAATGCCATTGTATCTGCACGCTTGGACATGAATTTGGGGTTCACGTTCCTGTACTGAGCATGCTCATTGGTGCCCAGCATCCTCTTGCTGGGCCCAGGTGACTTGCTGGTGGAGGGATGGTGTTCTGGGTTTGTTTTCTTTCACTCATTTTCTAGGTCTTCTTGTCTCTTCTCTCTGGCTCTGGTGACAGGCACGATCCGTAAGGCTCAGAACCTTCTGAAACAGTACTCTCAGCATGGTCTAGATGGGAAAAAGGGGGCCTCTAACCTCATTCCTATGGAAGGTAATCACAGCTCTAGCTACTTCACCCTTGACTTTCTGTGTATCAGCCTTGCTTTTCCAGGTGGGACTTCCATTAGCCTGAGGCGTGGTGGACAGCAGTGGATAGGTACAGCTATCCTTGGGGAACCAAGGAGATGCTGGAGGGCCAAATTACTTTTCTGAATTTAGTGTCTGAATTTCAAAGTCTCTGTAAACATGAGTACAGGTGGAGAGGAATGTTACCTTAAAGCAGTTGACACACTGTAGCCACCCTGGCTAATGGAAGCTCTGCTCTGATGACATCTGCTTGTGGTGTTTCTGTTCTCTTCTTTTTGCCTGGACTTCAAGACATTCCGTTTCCTAGTGACCTTTCCAAACCTGATGCTGAAGTGTCAGACCGCAGCTAGCTTGGTGCATTGTGCCTGTACATATTTTCTGTGGAGACCTACCTTAATGGTCATCTTCTGTATTCTAATCTCCTCTGCTCACAGAGGTTGTACCAAATAAGGAAGATGATGTCACTTGCTTCAAAGCATCTGTAAGACCTTTCTGCCTCCTGCTATGTATGCATCCAAAGTAGATCTCTACACCACCTCCATTGTAGTCTATTAAATCCCAGATGGTGACTAACATCTCATTTGGGGGAAAAAATTCTCACGCTGAGCAGGAGATGGGCTTTGAGTTTGGATTTGTAATGGTTGTGGGTACAAATTGGACTTCTGGTGCCTGCTATCCTATTCAGAACTTATGGCAGGAGGTTCAAGGGACTCCTGTGGTCCAACAAATTACTTAACTCACTTCTCATCAGGTTTCAAAGGGTTGCTACTGCTACATAGCTCAACAAAGGGATTTGGTCAGGTAGCATTCCTGGGACTGTGTAGGGAAAAAAGTGTCCATCAGATAAATAAGCCAAGCTTGAAGCGGCTTCCAGCCAGTGTGAGCATCCATGCTGTAACCACCCTGGATAAATTGCGCCTTCTGTTTGTGCCGGCTGACATCTCACTAGGTCATGAGCATGATTTACGAGTTAAACACCTTTCCGATACCCTGAGCGACAAGCATGGGCCGGCTGCTGGTAAGTACCATGTTGTCACTTCATAACAAGCTGGCTAACATCCCTTCTTTTCAGCATGTTTCACAGTAGTTTTGTAGCCAGTGGCTGTTCATCTACATGGACAGTCCTGGAGCATGGGCCTTCTCTGGCTAAGAAGCTCTGGCTCTTCTTGGTAGAATTCACTCCTACTAATCACACACACCCCAAGCCCTGAAACAGGGAACCCCAACTTTGTCCAACGAAAGACTGGTGGCCACCATGCTGAGGGGCACTTTCCTATAGGTAGCTACTGGCTTGTTTGGTGCTGAAGTGAAGCAAACAGGAAGGAGATCACATGTGGCATACAATACAGTGGGCCACTCTCCACCATAGGCAGTCTGTAAAGCCACATCATGTTTTTGTGTCCCCTGCTGACCATAACTTCTGAAAGATCAACCCAAGGGATCTGTCAGTATAGGGAAGAATTGGTTCTTTCTCCATCAAAAGTTGCAGATATTGCTGGGAGGAGAGAAACAGCAGCCCATAGCTTAGGGAAGGCCTCTCTGTGTAATCTTACTGTCTCGTAGTGGTTACTACAGGGGTCTGAGTAATGCAGGATGGTGTGAGTTTGTTTGTGTCTGTCCTGCTGACACATCCAGCTAGTGCTTGACATGAGTTGGTGCAGGCTCTTGTATCATGCTGGCACTTCTCATGCCTATCATGTAGATTCTTTGATGGATCTTTGTCCGAGACATTTTTGTGCTAGGACTCGAATATTTGCATTTGTATGCAGCATTGCGTGGCAGATAGCTCACCTAGCTGTGCTGATATTCCTGCTTCATAGGATTTTAATGTTCATCTGCCTGTTTCTATCTTCTGTTTCTGCCTGTGGGAAGAGGCTACCTTCCAGGACAGCCTTGATTTCCCAGAAATGTTGATGCAAAATGGCAGTTCTTAATCTGCATGATGGATGGAGATAAGGAATTCTAAAAATACAAGCAGTAATGTTGAATAATTCACCTCAGACCTTCCTGAGCTTAGTACTCTGTGTTCAAGCCCTTGATTAGATTTAGTCTGTATCCCAGAAGAGCTCCAAACTTGCCTTCTGTCATGAGGCAGGAAAGACCTGGTGGCATGATGTGCCTATTTCCTGAACTGCAGATGACTCTGCATGCCTCCTGCAGGGTATGCATAGCTTCCCATGCACAAACCCAGGGGGCATTTTTGGTGAGATGACTCTTGTTCTCACGCAAGGATGGGTGCAAAGCCAGAACCACCTTTTCCAGAAGAACCTTGTGCTCCTTGTGTAAACGAAGGCCTTGGAGTGAGCAGAGCTGCTGGAAGTCCAGTGTGAACTTTGTTCTCTCTTAAAGTCATCTTGCCCTTACAGGGAGGGATGACGTCTTCGACATCGAGATTGATGCGTACATTCACTGCGTTAGCGCCTTTGTCAAACTGGCCCAGAGCGAATACCAGCTCCTGACAGAAATCGTCCCAGAGCACCACCAGAAGAAGACCTTTGATTCTCTGATCCAGGTCAGTTGACCCTCCCTGCTTGGCTTTTTCCCTTCCCCTTCTATCGTGAGGATGTGGATTCTATCATGTGCTGTGGGTGCCCAAGATCACCACTTTGAGGGTTGTCCTCCAGGACCTGTTCAGGGAACTGGTGCCTGCACAGACCCTGGAGAACGTGTGCTCAGAGTCGCTCACTGGGTGCTGCAAATGGCCCATCAGCTTAAACTGGCATCCTTAACAGGTATCCTGCATTGAGCTGCCTGGGCAAAAGTCATGCTGCTTCCTTCTGACTCTCTGACTTTGTTGCAGGAGGCATTAGATAACTTGATCATGGAGGGGGATAACATTGTCTCAGCTGCCCGGAAAGCCATCATCCGACACGATTATTCGGCTGTGCTCACAATCTTCCCCATCCTTAAGCATCTTAAGCAGATGAAACCAGAATTTGACCAGGTCTTGCAGGTAAGCGTGATGGGATTGGAGAGGGTCCTGTGGCTTGCGTTGTCTGGAGAACTCTTTGAAAGGGATTATCACAGTGGCTTTGAACAAAGCCATGCTGCTTCTGTCTTCCAGCATGGACTGGAAGTGACACAAATGCAGCTTGCTCCTTTCTGTGATGGTAAACCAGCAACTCGGCATCTCTCAGCAGCAGTTCTTTGCAGTTCAAGGCATGACCCCATGATGGACCGTCTACATTATTCTGCTGTATACATGGCCTCTGAGGTGTTTCATCTCTGATACTGTTGAGCTTAGTTTAGACTGTGCTCACTGATGTCTGGGATGGGCTGCTATGAGGAGAGCCTGTTTGGACTATGCCACAAGGTTCTCCAGGTATCAAATATGGCATCCAGGTTTAGCAAGGCTCCTTTCCATCTGCTTCCAGCTGGTGACTGTGATGCTGTAACCTCCTGTATCAGGTACTGCGTAAGAGGAAACATGAGAGGGAGCAAGTCCTGGTCACTGTTCAGGTCACAACATCTTCCCTTTATGGCTGGCAGAAGAATGCAGGATTTTACATGTTGTTGATAGTGCTGTAAATATTCTCCTGGCAAATGGGGCATTGAGAATGAGATGCTGGGGTGGAGGATCAGGGAGGGTAGGTGCTGGATGAAAGTTCAGATGCTGCTTGTTTTCCTTCTCTGATCTGTTACGGAACTATTCCAGGGAACTGCAGCAGGCACTAAAAACAAACTGCCAGGGCTGATCACTTCCATGGAGACCACTGGTGCGAAGGCACTGGAAGAGTTTGCCGACAACATTAAGGTAGGATTTTCCTCAGTGCTCTCTGGCAAGATCATCAGGCTTGGAAGAGGGTTTTTCTGAGCAGAACCCCTAGTTTAGCTTTCAGCTTTCCATGACACCATGTAATTTCTGACTCGAAAGCAGGTGCTTGCTGGATTGCTTTAGATGGCCAGCTGCAAATACCCATTTCAAATACAGGAGGCCTCTGCCTAAGACCCTTAACAGGCATACTACAAATAATTTGACATGAGCTTCCAGGCCTCTGCAGATATCAAGTCAATCTCAGAATTTAATCCTGTTTTTTAAAAAAAAAAAAATTGCTGACTTGAAAAGTTTTGGAGGACTCATGTTAAACTGTCACTGTGTAAGGTGGGCTTGGTGAATGCCCTACTAGGTAGGTGAGCTGAACATTTGGTGGTCACATGCTGAACAAACCCCTGTGGTTCTGAGCTGCTGGTGCATAGGAGCTGTGGTTTCTGAGCACCAGGAGATGGCACTGCAAAAGCTGTATCTGAGGATGTTGAGAGAGGCTGGATAAACCAAGCCTACAGCTCACTTGCAGCAGCAGTTGTATTGTAGATGCCTTCAATTTCCTTATGTGCCTACTTTACGTCTCTCTCTTCCCTTCTTAGAATGATCCAGACAAGGAATATAACATGCCAAAAGATGGGACAGTTCACGAACTCACCAGCAACGTATGTGATGATGGTTTGAACCATCCTTTGTGAAAAACAGCTTCTGAAGAGGTTATAAAAAGAGCAGTTAGTGAAATTTCTTAAGTTAAGCTGTCTTGGTATTGGAAGGGCAATTAATTGGCTTCCATGGAGAGATAAGCTAGTTACCCTTGCTAAGCCATGATGTGACTGTGTGGGTAAAACCCAGCAACTCAAGGGAGTGTAGTAATTTGTTTCTTGAAGGCTTTTAAGTGTGGTGGAACAAATGGTCCTTCATGATCCTTAATAGCAGAGCGTAGGAGTCGCAATGTTGGTTGCTCATAACTTCTCTCCCTTGCTTCCAGGCCATCCTTTTCCTACAGCAATTGTTGGATTTCCAGGAGACGGCAGGTGCCATGCTGGCATCGCAAGGTACTTACATGCATGGGGCTTGTTTGGGCATGCGGTTCCTTCCCCAAATTGTCTGGACATCCTCCCTAAAAAAGATCCAACCTCAACATGCACTGTGAGCTTGTTCTCCTATCCTTCACCCTGTGGTTTGTCTTGTCCTCTGATCTGCCATGACCACGTAGTTGGTTATCTGGAGAGCTCCAAGGGATGCAGAGAGTTTCCTTGCTGGCCTTCCTCACTTGGCTCCTATCAGGTACTCTTGGGGTGGTGTTTATTGCTGATGTGCTCTGTGGTATCATGAGTGGATGCCTTAGTCACTTAGCTTCATATCTGACACTGGGCTGGTCCTCTGTGACTGTACTGGAGCGAGGGTGGTTGGTCCAGCTGAATTAGCTTTAGTTAGGCTGTGTGTTGATGAATTACTGCCTTTCCTTGCCACATCCGCTGGTCAGACTATAACGGCAGCAGCAAGAACATTCTCGTCAGCATCTAGCCATGGTCAGGCTGGGACTCCAGAGCTATTCCTGTGCCACGTGCCCTAACAGAGAGGCAAGTTTTAGCTCTGCTCTTCAGGATGCTAAAGAGACTAATTCCAGAAAGAAATACATAGATCAGAAGCTGAGAGCAGCTGCCTCATGTAAAGGGATGCTGCTGTGTATCAGCTAGAGCATGATTCTTGGTTCTGTGCAGAGCAGCAGCTCCCAGCTTTCTAGTGAGCCCTCAGCCTTGGCAAAGCTCATGCTTTGAAGTAGGTTGGAATAGAGCAGGCTGGAGAGGTGGAGAACTGGAGATTCAGAGCACGCAGAGACCTGAGGAGGCACAGGCCACTAGCTGGTGTTTGGAGAGGCTTAAGGAGCCTATTGGGAGCAGGGGCAGGTGGAAGGTTACAGCTGCCTCCAGACTTTTATCTGCAGTTCCTGCTTGGGAAGTTCTGCCAGTTCTAAATTAACTCTAGCTAGGATGTCTCTGCTTCTTGCCACATCTCTAGCCACTGCCTTGTGCTCTCTCTGCTTGCAAGCTCAGTGTGCTCAGAACCTCCCGGGCCTTGACTCTCTCTCCTTGGCGAAAGAGGTGGTCTGAGTGTTTTTTGGTTTGTTTTTTTTCCTTGGAGAAACCAACTGTTTCCCATGTCCTTGAATGGTGATATCAGCACTGTTGTTTCAAAGTTTTGGCATGTTGTCATGCAGTAAAGATCTGTCATAGGAGCTGATTCAAAGGTAGCATAGGCTCTTTTATTTTTATATTTGTGATATAACAAAATGTGACCGTGTCCATGACACACAAGCCATTTCCTTTTTAATTGTGGATGGCTGTCCCATCAGGTATGGAGGTATCCTGCTGTGTAAAGACAGCTTGAGAAAAATGCATCTTTGCAGTCTGTTCAATTATTAAAGCTTGAAGTCAGTGTAACTGTAACAGATCTGGTAACTTGGGCTGACACGTAGTATCTTAGAGCCATGCATGGCATGACCCATGATCCAAGTATTGTAAATCATGTTCCCTCCATCTGCAGTCAGGCCTTAGGGACCATCTGCTGCCAGATGCTCCTTGCTTTCTGCCAGTGTTGTTCTGATGCAGAAACAGCTCTGTTGCTTGGTCCAAAAGCTAGGCCTGGCCCAACACAGGGCACCCACGCAGGGTAGAACTGGTCTCGTTTTGAGTGATGCTGGTTACTGAATGTTGGTGAAGCTGTGGCCCCTGTCCAGCTGTGGACCTGACATCACCTTAGACCAAGCATCATCAGATCAGAGGTGGTTATGACAGTGGTGTTTAAGGAGGGGAGTTGCTTCTGCAAACAGAGGCATCTGCTTTGGGATGGTGACTCCCAAGGGTGCCTCTCCAATGACAGCTGCCAGTGCTGGCTCAGGTGTGGGTGTCTGGAGTTGGGTTAGATCACTCTCTCAGTGATCCCAAGTGGTGAGAAATACATGCAGTTTTTTTCTGCAGTGTTTGCCTCAAGTGGTAGCGAAAGCAAAGTTGATCGGTTAAACACAGTGATGCCAATCCCTTGCTCTTGCCTGTTGAACAGCTCTGGAGAGCCCTGTATAGCCATGCAGGGATGCTGAAGTGCAGAGTGAGGGTGGGGTGGCTTTGCTCAGGTCCTTGGGAAGGTTATATGGGCTATGCAGTTCATTTCAAGGACCAGTAAACTGCTACTGGCATGAGGCAAAGCTTTCCTTTGCCTTGAAGGTGGGTTGAAGTATAATGTCTCTAGCAGGGGAATAAGGTTAGACTGCCTTTCCTCTGTGATCTCCACTCCATTTGTGGCCTTGGAGGGACTCCTGCCTGTTCTCCTGTGTAGCTGTCTGTGGCTGCTCTGTGTTAATATCTGCTTTGTTCCCAATGGGATGGTGGTCTCTAACCTGTCTTTTTGCACTTTGCATTTCTTTTTCTCTCTCCTCCCTCCCCTTTTCTCTCTGCTCTGCCTAATCTTTGTAGTTCTTGGGGACACATACAATATTCCTTTAGATCCCAGAGGTAAGCAGACTTACCCACATGTACCTGTTCATATTGCCTCAGACTCTGATGTATGTTAATTCTTTATCCTCCAGGAGTGGTAAATAAATTAACACATAATTGAAAAGGGGAAAAAGGGGAGGGTAGGTAACTCTTGCCAGTGGGCTGGAGAGAATAGGGAGACCTTGTCACCAGCAGACAATGTGGGATGCCACATGAGCTGAAACAGGCTAAAGACACTTTCATGGCACTGAATCTCTTTTGGCATGGGTAGCAAGTTGGCCCAGCTGCTATCATGCTTTATCCCGTGTGCGCTCAGCTCCTTATTGTCCAACTCCCGGCAACAGCAGCCTCAAGGCCTTTCCCATGGGGTGCTTATGAGCTCAGACCACCCGAGCTAGGCCTGGCTGCCAAACTTTTTGGTGGGGGGAGGAGGAGATGGCTACCCCACGTGTCCTGTGGGACCCATGCCCACAAGCCCTTGAGGGCAGAAAGCCATCTCTTATGCATAGACAGAGGAATATGTGCCAGCCCGGAGTCCTTGCTTGTAAGGGCAGGCTCCCATGCTGGTGCAGTCCCTCGTACAGAGCCAAGCAGGTCCTATCAGCAACCATGGGGATGGCTGAAACTTTCCAGAGCCATTCTACTTGTTTCAGTTACTGTTGCGTGCCTGCTGTTAATAGCTCCAGCTCATTTGTTCTCTGATTGCAAATTTCTAGTGCTTACAAACCCTTTTCAGGTGGTGGGGGAAGTATGGGGAGGATGTGTTTAATGACTCAATTTCTGATCAAGAGGATGTCCTCTGAGCACTAGGAAGGAGAGATTTCTGCCGGTGGGCTCAACACTTGATGCAGTTAGAAGGATTGCGGGGTGCAGAGCTCTTCCACCCTAACCCTGGATAAGCTGCTGACAGTCGGCACTGAAGCAGGGAGCTAATTTCACTGTTGATGGGAGCTCTGCACTAATTGCATAGCAACAGGGAAGAGGCTTGTTTGAGTAGAGGCAGGCTGACCACACATACCCCCCTTCCCCATGCATGTTAACTGGCCTAAGACTCTTTTCTTTTCAGAGACCAGCTCTTCAGCTAGTAGTTACAGTTCAGAGTTCAGCAGGCGGCTGCTGAGCACCTACATCTGTGAGTACTCTGCATGTCTACCCATTTCTGCCCCATCAACTGTTCTTCACTTGCCTCATTCTTGGGTGAAGAGCACAAGCTGTGTCTCTTACTCCATGTGATCTTTCCATGTTTGAGCTGGAGTCTGATGGGAGGGATGGAGAAAAGGGTCAGACTGGAAGTTTCAGACTGTTACAGTTAGACAGGACAAAGCACAGTGCAGCAGCTCACTGTGTCACAGAGCTTTTGTCATCAGTTGCCTTGAACCATTCTCACCCAGTGCTTTGCGCCTTCAACCCCAGAGAGGCTCCCAGCTGCCGAAGGGGCTCTGCAAAAATCTCAATCCTGTGTTTAACAGTAAGATAGTGAGATGAGTTTGTGGTATTACCTTGTGATGATCTGTTACAGTGCTGATCAAGTGCGTTAGCATATTTGAGGTCTGAGCCTGTGTTGTGATCAGGCTGAGTCAGATCACCGGTGCTGGTCCTGGGACTTATTCTGAACCAGTTCGCAGAGGAGTTCAGGTGACTCACTGGGGAAAGACCTGCGTCAAGCTTGTAGGATTGTTAAGTACATGTGATTGTACCCTTGTCTGCACATGCAGTTTGGGCTGTGCTGTTCACTTTGCTGTGGGCCAACAGCAATAGTACAGAGCACTTGGTTTGGATTGTTAGTAACAAGAAGTTTCAGTGCAAAACTTTTTGTCCTCTGCTTTTTTCTCTTTAAGGCAAAGTGCTGGGCAACTTGCAGCTTAATCTTCTTAGTAAATCCAAGGTTTATGAAGACCCAGCTTTGAGTGCCATTTTTCTGCATAACAACTACAACTACATTCTGAAATCTCTGGAAAAGTAAGTGTGTATCTGGGTAAATCTCCATGAAGTCCAGGCTGATTCTGAGTATGGTTTTGGACAGGGCTCTGTCTTGAGTGCATTTACTTGCTAGCCTGTCTCGTCTCTGCTCTTTCTTCCGTTCTTGAAACTGTCCTTTTGAAACCTTTGCACTGTTATAAACATCGCATTACACGAGAGTGGAAGATAAAAGCATCACAAATGCCTTAGGTTGTAGAGCATCCTTTGATCTTGGGAGGACTGAGGACGTGGCTTTGGCAAGTAACTTGGAATAGCTTTTGTCTCCCAATTTGTGCGTTTCAAGGTCCATTTTATTGCAAAGGGCAGAAAAGATCTTTTGATAGAGGCTTGAAGTGTTGCGGTCCTGCTAGCAGCCTTGGGAGCAGCTGGCTCACATGATTCCTGAGGTTTTATGTTCCTTCAGGTCTGAGCTGATCCAGTTGGTAGCTGTGACACAGAAGACAGCCGAGAGGTCGTACCGGGAGCTCATTGAACAGCAGATTCAGACCTACCAGCGCAGGTCAAGTGACATCCTTTGCTCTTCCCTTAGTTTTGTCATAGTTTGAGAGCTCTTTGGGAGATTGATGGCTGGTGCTGTTGGGGTGTTGGGGAGATTAGCCTAAAACGGAAACTTGTCTGAAACCAAAGGTGAATATTTTGGTTTCCAAGTGATTAATCTGGGGAAGTGGCCACTGTTGAAAGTTTTGGAATGTGTGGTGTCTGGGGTGGCCTTTGAGTCATGGGTAAGGACATAGATGTTCTGGTGAGACATGAGTAACTCCTTCTCTTTGCCTCTTTCCCACTTCATTTCAAATGCAGCTGGTTGAAGGTGACAGATTACATCTTGGAGAGAAACCTGCCGGTCTTTCAACCGGGAGTGAAGGTGAGAGGATGGACAAAGATGGTTTTTGAGATGATAGAAATTGCCGGAAACTTATTCTCCCTTGTCATATTAAAAAATTCCCAGAAACCTTCTTTATGTCTTGTGCCAGTATTGCTCTGCAGAGCAAATACTGTGGCTGGGACAAGATGGAGAGCAGCACTGTCTTCTAATCTCTCCTGCCTCAGATTCATACAAGTCTCTTAATCCCTGCTTCCATTCCTATCTTTTTCACCTGAGCAGATACTTCTGTTTTGGATTAGCAAAACTCTGAGACCTTCCCTTAGGAGGGACTGGAAGCATAAATAAGTCTATTTTTCTGTCTGTTCTGGCTGAAAATTACCATCGTTAAACCTATTTCAGATGAAAGCCAATTGTTGAACGCAGGGTGTGCTGCTTACTGTGGCTTTCTCTCCTCCCTGCTGTAGGAGAGGGAATTCAAGACAAGTAGGTAGGATATTACTTAGGTTGGATGGGAAGTTTGTGGGCAAACACCGAAGTTGGAAATTTATTTCTGCACATTAAATAAAATCCTTTCCCTCCTTGTTGCAGCTCAAGGATAAGGAGAGGCAGATGATAAAGGAGCGCTTTAAGGTAAGGAGTTGTTAGATGGCATAAGAACATTCGCTAGTTGATTGGGACAGTCAGACCAAAGATTTGCCTATGGGGGAGACCTGTCTGTCAGTGATCAGCAGTGGAGGGGAAGAACATCAGACTCAGTACAGAGATATGATTGCAGACAGGATGCTCACTGAGTTTTACTTTGGACAGGGTTTTAATGATGGGCTGGAGGAGCTATGTAAGATCCAGAAGGCCTGGGCAATCCCAGACATGGAGCAACGGGACAAAATCCGCCGGGCACAGAAAACCA
Source organism: Phaethon aethereus (assembly GCF_964289735.1). NCBI lineage: Eukaryota > Metazoa > Chordata > Aves > Phaethontiformes > Phaethontidae > Phaethon > Phaethon aethereus. The sequence goes on from NC_138594.1 coordinate 6,264,581, forward strand.
TTGTGAAAGAGACCTATGGTGCCTTCTTGAACAGGTGACAACCTCTTGCAACATCGTCCTCTCTTTGGATTTACTGAGGTCTTTGGGGTCGAGAGTAGCCTGAGCTGAGGCACTTTTCTGTTGTCCTGTCTTAGTTTTTCTACCTTGCACACTAAAAGATCCCCAAGATGAACTCTACTAGTGGCAAACATCTGCTGTCACCCTGATTTCTTGGCCAGGGTGAGTGCAGATGTTCTAGCTAGCACAAAGCTGTGAGCCATTGGGGGATTGACCTTGGCTAGACACCAGGTGCTCACCAAAGCTGCTCTATCACTCCCCTTCTTAGCTGGACAGGGGAGAGAAAATACAATGAGAAGTTTGTGGGTTGAGATAAGGACAGGGGGAGATTGTTCAGCAATTACCATCATGAGCAAAACAGATCTGACTTGGGGAAATTAGTTTAACTTACTGATGATCAAAATCAGAGTAGGATAATGATAAAAAACCCAAATCTTAAAATGCCTTTCCCCCACCCCTCCCTTCTTCCTGGGCTCAACTTTGCTCCTGACTTCTCTCCCTCCTCCCTGCAAGTGGTGCAGCGGGACAGGGAATGGGGGTTGTGGTCAGTTCATCACATGTTGTTTCTGCCACTTCCTCCTCCTCAGGGGGAGGACTCACACTCATCCCCTGCTCCAGTGTGGGGTCCCTCCCATGGCAGACAGTCCTCCATCAATTTCTCCAGTGTGAGCCCTTCCCATGGGCTGCAGTTCTTCACCAACTGCTCTAGCCTGGGTCCCCCGTGGGGTCACAAGTCCTGCCAGCAAACCTACTCCAGCCTGGGCTCCTCACTCCACGGGGCCACAGGTCCTGCCAAGAGCCTGCTCCAGTGCAGGCCTCCCACAGAGGTCACAGCCTCCTTTGGGCATCTGCCTGCTGCAGCATGGGGTCCTCCCCAGGCTGCAGGTGGAGATCTGCTCCAGTGTGGAGCTCCATGGCTGCAAGGGGCACAGCCTGCCTCACTGTGGTCTTCACTACGGGCTGCAGGGGAATCTCTGCTCTGGTGCCTGGAGCACCTCCTCCCCCTCTTTCTTCATTGACCCTGGTGTCTGCAGGGCTGTTCCTCTCACATACTCACTCCTCTGTCTGGCTGCAGTTGTGCAAGTTTTTTTCCCCCCTTCTTAACTCTGTTACCCCAGAGGTGCTACCACCACTGCTGATGGTCTTGGCCTTGGCCAGTGGCAGGTCCATCTTGGAGCCAGCTGGCACTGGTTCTATAAGACACAGGGGAAGGTTCTGGCAGCTTCTCACAGAAGCCACCCCTGTAGCCCTGCTGCTACCAAAACCTTGCCATGCAAACCCAATACAACCACCCTGGGCTATTCATGTAAAACTCAGTAGGCCAGTTGTAGCCAGGTCACTTGCTCCCTACCAGGTACCCTGTCAGATTGAAATGGGGCGTGCTGGAGTGGAGCTGACTTGTGGCAGAGGAGGGCCCAGTGGGTCTCTTTGCTGTGTTCCAGTCATTTGTCACTTGGGGGTTGTCTTTCTTTGCAGATATGGCAATGTGCCCTTCACCAAGAACCCCGAGAAGTACATCAAATACCAGGTTGACCAGGTCGGGGAGATGATTGAGAAGCTGTTTGACACATCGGCATAAATCTCCAGCTGCTGTGTACTCTCCAGCTGCCAAGTACAAGTTGGCACTCTCTCGGCAACCTTTGGGACTCCTTTCCCTTCTCCCTTGCCCCGTTGTGGTGGGCAGGGTGTTATACTTGTATTTATCAGATTTATAAACCTGTGGAAACACTACCTCCTGGCTGTCTTTGCCTTCTTCTGTGGATCTGGAGCAAAGGCTGCTGTGTGCTGTGTGGGCTCTTACATTTGTGCATCTTCAGGCCTGAGTATAAATGTTAATGTTTTGATGTGCAGCAGACTGGTGAGTGTGTTTAAAAAAACAACAACAAAAAAACCCCAAACACCACAACAGAAACCTTGTGGGTACAGTCCTTCTGTTTGGGGCAGGAGGCTGTAAGCTCCAGATGGTGCTGCCTGCTTCCCTGATGGGTTTTGGGAATCTCGGTTCTGCAGGATCCCAAAGGATTTTCACATTGTTACTCTTAACTGTTGTTTAGTTCAGTGACGGGGCAAGATGCCAGTTCTGTGGTATGGTGGTGTGTGGCCAGGGCGGTGCCTCGCAGGCCTGCAGCCTAGTACAGGGGCTGTGTTACCCCAAAGCTGCATGAGCTATCCCAGCAGTGGCTGTCCTGTGTGAGGCAATGGTAGACAGGGTGATGGGAGGCTGGGGTCACGACACAGTGCTGCGAGCCGGAGGGAGCTCCATGCTGTCCTGACTGGTTGCTGCTCCTTGTTGACCTGAGGCAGAGTATATGTAGAAGTGTTCCCGTATTGATTTCTGCATCCCCGTTTTTCTTTGTCTCCTGCCTTATTAAATCTGATGTACTGCTTTCCAGCAAGCAGCCAAGTCCTGTCCCTTCATTTAACCCATGGACATCACATGAGAAACAAATGCTGGGCCCCCATGTGCGTTGGAGCAATACTGGCAGGTTGGACTCTGCCTTCTTTGCACCGAGGCCTCTCAGTGCTTCGGAGCACGTAGGTGTTTCTGTGGTCTCTGGCCGGGCACCTCTTGCTCCCACCTCACTCTCTCCTGCTGCTCACTCTATTTATGTGGGCTTGTCTATTATTTGCCTGGTAACACTTGAAATATAGGGTTTCCATAGAGCTAGGAGCACTCACAATAGCTGCTACTTTATAATTTGGAGCAAATCCGTTATTCACCGAACCTGCGTTTACAGGAGTGGTGGTGTCTGATTAGCCCAGCAGTGGAAGAGCAGTTGTGTCACAGACCTCAGCACGGAACAGGGAGTGAGAACAGGCAGCGGAAAGGTGGAGAGCTGTGTTTTAACCCTTCTGCTGTTGTCCCTCCATCAACCCTGCCTTTTCTTTTCCCAGGCTGCTCAGTGTGGTGAGTGTCACAGCTGTGGGATGGGCCGTTTCCCTGGGCAGGCAGCATTGTGCTCCCTGGGAAGGGTCGGCCCCTGGCAGTTATGGTGCCAGTGGATAAGAGGCAGAGTGGCTGAGGGCAGAGAGGGGGCCTGTCTTGCCCCATGTCACGTGGGACTTAGGTGTTAGAACCTGGATGAGCACACAGGTCGGGCTGTGGCACACCCAGCTGCTTGCCTAGGCTGCTGCCTCCACAACCAGCTCGTTTTTGGGTAGCTCCTGGCCTTTCTAAATGCTTGACCTCCTCTTCCTCAGCCTGGAGCTGAGCATGGTCTGAAGCACTACCCACTCAGTAGCACAGAAAACACCCTAAAAAACCCAGCAGAGTTGACAGGCTTGTCCAGCCCAGAGCTGGATCACTGTGTAGGTTCAAATCTTGATCACATCTACCTAGCTCTTTTTCATGTGTCTGGCCCTGCAGGCTCATAGTACTGACCTGAGAGCACTCCCCAGCAGGGACCTTCCCTCCTGCTCCCTGATCTCAAATGCTTGAGGAAACCTGAGACTTCGCTGCTAGGTGGTTTTCCCTCTGCCAGCTCCAAGAGCCTCTCAAAGGCTGGCAGGTGCTGGACGGTGTTTTTAAGCATAAGCAAAACCCTGCTGACTTGCGGCATCAAGCCTGCTGGATACACATGCTGACATTCCCCAGAAGGAGCTGGATTCCATCTTCCTGGATCTGTTTCTGCTGCTGCATCAGTCTCATCTGAATTTCTTTCTCCAAGAGAGCGGGTGGAATTTGTTGTGCTCAGGCGGAGGCTGTAAAATACATTTTACTGCAGTTGATCGCAGGGTGAGGCGGTTCACCTGGAACAGTTGCAGGCAAAGCCGAGGAGGGAAGGGGGGAGCTTTGCCTGCAGCATTTCTGGACTGTCTGAGCTTTAGTGTGTGGGAGCTGGTATCCTCCCTGTGCTGATGCTCTTGTGGTAGCCAGAGCCCAAAAGGGAATGTGTGAGACCCTTTAGGGGCTGAGATGAGGCTACATCCTAAGCCCTGGGAATGCCTCTGCATAGCCTACACTGAAAGAGGCGTTTCTGGGCTTTGCTGTCAACCTGTTCCCCCAGGAAAGCTGTGCCAGCCTGGAGCTGGTCCAGCTCTGCGTGCAGGTGGGGACATGCAAAATGTCCTGCTCCCTCCTGGTCTCCTCCGTTACCAGCACCAGAAGTTGACTGGATTCTCTTCTACCCCAAGGATGCCCTGGCCACATGTGGAGGAAGGAAGGGGGGTGGGAGGCTGCTGGGGGCTCAGGTCCTAGCTTGGTGGCAGCTGTGCAGTGAGTTGGAGCTGGAGGTGGTGAGTACCTGGGGAAGAGGTGGCTTCTGCTGCTCCCAGGTGCATGGCTCTTAGGCAGGAGTGCAAGACCCTTGTTTTCCCTGAGCTAAAGGGAAAGCAGAGCCACCTGGTCCCTGTTTCCTAAATCCATCCACCACTCATCCTGGCTCCAACCCTTCCCTCACTGCCTGCACCTGCTCTGCGCAGGGAAGGAACGTGGACAGGCTCCCGGCCCCGCTGAGCAGCCGCGGGGGCAGACAGACCTGCTTTGGGAGCAGCAGCACACTCCAGCCAGAGCCACCCCTTCCTTGGGCTGTGAGCGGGGGGAGCTGCTCGCCCCCTCCGGGCTGACCTCAAGTGTCCGAGTCACATCCAATGCTGCGCGGCGCTGGGGAGCGGCTCCGCATGCTCTTTGGCTTTTTATGGTAAGGAATGTCTTTGCAACGTGTTAATTAAGAGCGATCATGGCAGCCAGCGCCGTCCCCGACACTCTCACGGTCGAGCACTTCACACCCCCCACTAAGAGCTGAGCGTGGAGCCGTGAGCGATGCCGAGATCATGGGAAGGGGCCACAGACCTCATGTGGGGCTGCCCCATGGCGCCAGGGCTGAGCCCCCTCTGCCTCCCCCTTTGTTTCCTCCAAGGCTCCTGCGGGGTTTAACGCCCTTCCCTTGCCTCCCGTTCTGCTCGGTGAGTCCCCCGATGCAGATGGGGACAAGCTGACGGATGTGTCTCTGGTTTCCAGGGTTTTGAGGCTGGAGCCCCATTTCTTTGGTTTTTTTTTTGCTGTGGTGGGCCAGGCTGGGGGCATGCAGCAGGGTCTGGGTGTGCTATCTGCTCTTGTAGCTTCCTTGGTACCGAGCATTATTTTTGGGCAGCAAAAGGGGTTTGTCAAACCCTGCTGGGACAGGGACTGGCTCTGGGGTCCCTGCAAGCCACCCAGGGCCACTGCCATGTACAGGAGAGACAAGGGGGGAAGGCTCAAAAGCCTCAGTCCCCACCCCCCTTGGCTGCATCGTCACACTGAGGAGCAAATTTGGCAGAGTAACTGTTTGAAAATAAACCCAAACCACAAACCAAAGCAACTTCTGCAACCCCAGTGATAAATCCGCCTGCGGGAAAGCTCGCGCTAACCTGAGGTTTCAGCCAAGTGCCCCCCATTTCCCTGCCCACCATTGGGCTTGATGGGAGCTGAGCTTAGCCTATTTGTTTCCACTCCCAGTTGAATCTGCTTTTATTAAACTTTAACTGGAACATGGGGATTTGCAATGGTGATCACTTAAGACAAAACCTCCCAAGGGGACAGACCGGGAGCCTGTCCCCACTCAGCCGGGAGGGTGCTGGGCGGTGGCAGGTCAAGATGCTCTTGCCTGTTCCAGCTGGGCCTGATAAGCTCCGTTGTTTGGGGAAAAGCCGCTTCCCACCGCAGTTTTCTCTTGGCAGCAAAACATCGTGCTTGCCCTTGAAGGGCTCCTCGAGGCACAGGCTGGGCAGGAGGGCGACAGTTTTATCTTCAGCCGAGGAGGAGTGATGGCAGATAAGCTGGAGAGGTGATTTTTTCTTTTCTCTATTTCTGTAGCATCCTGTAAATGGCATAACGATCCGGCAGCCGGCAGAGGCTTCACTCTCGCTGCCTGCAAACAAGCAAACATCAATTGATGGCCGAGGATCCATGAGACAAGGAGGGCAGCTTGGATGTGTCACGCTGCAGAGACCGGTGAAAGCCTGGACCTTGCTGTCTGATATCAAACAGAGCCTTGCTGCTTCTGCATGAGGGTGAGGGCAGCCGTGCGAGCCGTGGTGCGTGTCGGAGGGGCTTCGGGGGTGCTGGAGGCAGGAGTGGGGTGCAGCACCCAGCTAGGTGCTGTGCAGAGCCTGCCCCAGCCCGCTGTCACCCTCTGGGCTCTTGCTGCTCAACAGTGACCAGAAATGAGCCGGTGTCAGCCGTGCCCACGGGCCGGGGCGAGGGGACGCAGCGATGCTTTGGGCTGGGAGCTGAGTTCGGGGTGTCCTGGGACATGTCGTCAGAGTGGTTTCGGGGGTGGCTGGGCCGCCCTAGAGCAGTTACACGGCAGAGCGGGGCTCAGCCGCGGGCTTGGGAGGCTGTTGGAAAGGCTGAGGCCAGCTTCGGCAGACCCGAGCTCGGCTTCCAAACTCCTTCCTCTGCATGTCGGTTTTCTACCGTCCCCACTCGGTGCCTGGACCCCGCTGAGCCCTGGCATGAGCGGCACACGGGGAAATGTCTGTCTGTGGGTGGAGGGCCGTGACGTCCTCCCTGGCTCTGCCTTACAGACCCTCTCAGGACCCCACTCCCCAGAGACCTGTTGTGTCCCTCGGGCACAGCTCCCTCCTCCACGGGCTCAGTCCCCGCCTGCGTTGGCACCCGCCTGGCACTCACCAAGCACAAGGGAGCTGGGCAGCAATGAGTCACTGAAGTCAACTTTTTGGGGGGGGGGTGTTAAATGTAATTAGGGGATGTGCTAGAAGTCTCTGCAAACTGCTTTCCTTGTGATGCTTAAATAAAATGGCTCGTCCTTTCTTTGCTGGGCTTTTTTTCACGTCCATATACACACCTGCATTGATTCTGTGTGTTCAACCGCAGCATCACGGTGCTGCTTTCACATCGCTCCAGCTGAGGACAGCTCCTGAGTCTCTCCTTTGGGGAACTGGCTCTGCCAAGCTTGGCAAAAGGCTTTGTTTCATTATTGCTTCGATTCCCTCTCATGTTGCCCTCTTGCCTTGCCCTTGCTTGGGAAGATGCTGGCAGACTGTGGGCTACGGTGGTGGATGCGTGGCTGGCATGCTTAGGAGGATGCCCAGGGCTTGCGTGTCCCCTGGGGCGGTGCAGGAGAAGGCTCCCGTGTAATTTAGGGCAGGAGGCACTGTGGGCAGACTGTTGTATAGCTGCTAGTTTGTTCTTGCACAGTTATTTGTCCTTTGCACCTTCTCCCAGCATTCAGGCTGCTGCCGTCAGATGTGGGCGACAGACGGGCTGTGGGATGCTCCAGCCGCGTTGCACCTGCAGCAGTCGGCAGCTTGTTTGCGAAGCTGACCCTGTGCCCCCCAGCCTGCCCCTGGGATTTGCAAAACTCACCCCTTTTCCCATTGATTCCTTTTTATTATTATTATTTATGTCTAAGCCTGTTTCTCCCAGGGCTGAACGTGAGTGTCATGGTGGGGTGAGAGCGCCTGCGCCCCAGGGCTCTGCCTGCAGAGCCAGTGTTAGGGCAATGTTGGGGCTCCTCAAAAAGACCCAAAGCTGCAAACCAAGCAGCCGCCTGCAGCAGAGCCGAGCTGCGGAGGAGCGGCGATGTTTTTGCAATGTGTGTGGTTTTGATGAGCTGTTTTGAGGAGATGACCTGTCCCCTCTCCTCCTCTGGCTGGTTGTCACTGCTCTAAGCTGCAATGCTATTTGGAGCATCCTTTCCCATGCAGTGCCAAAATACTCAGGAAACAAACTGAGTTTACAAAATCCATGACAATTTAGCACTTTTTTTTCCCGTTGGTTGTTGTGAGCCTGCTTTCGCCAGGGTGGGACTGTGGGATTCACTGCCTGCGCAGCCGGGGTGCTGTCACCCCCGGTCAGAGCCGCCCTTCAGCGTCAAGTCCCTCTTCTTCGGCCGTTTCGTGCTGGCCACGCTGCTGCCGAAGGATCCAACGTGGCTGCAAGAAGGACCTGTCCCCAGAGACCCAGCTTCACTGCTCAGAGTCGTTCCCCAGCCGGGGGACAGCTTGGTGCTGGGGGATTGGGAGGTCGGTGGCCATGCTGCGGCCCCGGCTTTTCGCACGGCTGCTCAGAGGTGGTACCAGGAGCCTCCCTGGGGCTGGCGAGGGGTGTGGGGCGCAGCCAGCCCCCCTCTGCCTGGCCCTGCTCCCTGGTGAGTCCCCTGGGGCCAGGCGCTGCGTGCCGGGTCACGGTGAGCATCAGTAGCAAGAGCAGCAGCCGCCCCAATACAGCCCCGGGGGTTTGCTCCTCCTCTCGGGTCCTTCCCCCCGACACCCCAGCTCTCGCTCAACGGTGAGGTGAGATACCCGGGTACCAGCCCGGTTCCTTCCCTCCCTGCAGGGCTCAAAGCAAAGGCTTATTCTTTCTGGGTGGATTTCGAGCCGCTTGCAGGGGCACGATGCATGGATTGAGGTTTGCTGGCTGGCTTGTACATCTGTGAGCCGGTTATTTTTATTTTCTTGTGAATGCTATAAAAAGATGAACTTGGGAGCAATTCCCATCCTTTCTGGGAACTCAGCCCTGTGTGAGGGGGAACAACCTGGGCTTGAAAGCAAGCGCTGAGTCCGTGGGGCTCCCCGCGGAGCGACCGGGGACTGGCACCACGATGCGCTGCAGCATCTCGGGCTGAGATCTGCGGATGCAGCTGGGCATGAAAAGGAAACAGGTCTGGGGGGGTGAGACGGAGGGGAGCAGGGTCGGTGTCTCCTCTACGATGGCATGAAGGGCCGGGGACACTGGACCCCCAGGCATGCCAGCACAGGGAGTTCTGTCCGTGGGCAGTGAAGAGGTGATGAGACACCGTCTCCACCCCCATGGAGAGCAGATAACCAGGAGAAGGGGCTGCACCCCTTGGCACGGCTCTCCATTGGAGCCAGATCCTGTGGCTCTCCGAGCGGAGGTGATTGAGCACGAGGGGAAGATAAGGCTTGTAGCCATATTTGTGTAGCTGATTCACTGTTTTCCCTGGCTGGGAAGGGTTGAGCAGGGGAGATAAATGCAGACATAAGTAATGGACCTGTTTATACACCCGCTCTCTGTGACTTATGCCATGAGCAGGCCTAGACTAAATATAATGGTTATTGGTATGAGGCAGCGGTCAATTTATGGCCTTCTGCATGGGGACAGGAAGATCTGGTTATAATAATGCTCAGCAGGGGAAAACAAATGTTTGACAGCCAAAAGCTTCCCAGGAAGAAAGGCCAAGCGCTGGGGACAGGTGGAGGACAGCGTGGCGCAGAGGAGGGCTGTGTTGGGACGCAGACCCCCAGGGACAGCCAGGGTCCCGGATAGAAATAGCCTCCCGCATCGCATCCTGGTCCTGCCATGGGGATGTCGCAAGGAGGGAGATATGTGTAGGCAGGTTTATAACCTCTGTAATGGCAATTTATAGAACCCCGATCTTCATGGGTGCTTGGTGCTGTCGGGGCACAGCCCTGGGCATCGCAGGGATGTTCAGCACAGCCTGTCCCAGCTCCTGTGCGCTTTCACCCCCTCCTCCGGTTGCGCTCTGCCGCAGGGTTTTCAAAAGAGTCCATTGATCCTATTCCAGTGACGCTCTCCTGGTAAGAAGATGATGAGTCTTTAAATAAAGCCCTCAGCTACTCCATCCTCATGGAGCCTTTGCAGCGGCAAAAGCCGGGGTGCGTGAGTCCCACCAGCCTCTTGTGTGCGGGTACGGCTGCGTTAAGGGGAGCGCAGGGCTGCTCCTGGGTGATCCGCTCAGGGATAACCCACATCCTCCGCTCCCCCACTGCCCACGGCTTCCCGCGGGCCAGCAGGTCCCACCACCCCTCCAGCACCCATCTCTCCTCCACTGTGGACCATAGGTTGTGTCAAGGGAGCGGGACACGGGATGCAGGATGGAGAGCTTTATTGTGGCTGGGGTCCCCCGGCACTCGCGCAGCCCACTGCCCAGCCCCACGCTACAGCGGCAGGAAAGCAGTGCTGGTGCTCTGCTTTGCTCTTCTCTGCAAGCACCTTCCCTGGGCTGAGACGCTGAGCTGTGCCCAAGCTGTCTGAAAGCATTAAAATCCTCCCGCAGCGCTGAGCCGCTGATGTCCTGCTCCGCTTTCCCACGGGGAGCTGTGCCTGTGCTCCCCCGGCAAACAGCCTCCCTCCCCGCCGGTCCTTGGTTAAAGCCCAGCCAGCACCGGCTGCGCCAGGGAGGTTTGTCTCTTGATTTCTGTGCTTCTCTCCCGGATTTTCCTACCTGAGCCAGGTTTGTGCCCGGGTGGCTGTGGGCAGCATTGTCCTTGGACACAGCTCCTGAACTGGCACACAAACAAAGCAAGACTTCCCGAACGTCCCTAAAAGCGTGCCCCACTAACTCCAGCCAGACTCTGTGTCGGTTGGAGTAACCAGAGCTTTCAACAGGGTCCAGGCATAGGTGCAACAGGGTGTAAGTCCCTCCGTGACAGAGGAACAGGTGATTACACGAGAGCTGATTTGGGAGTTTGATCTCTCTGCTCTCAGCAAGTGCTTGGTGGAAGCAAATCCTGCCCTTGCATCCTCGGTCGGTTGCTTGGATGAGTCCAGTCAGCAGCATCGCTTTAACAGGTACGATGTCTGGGTGCGTTTGAATGAAAAAAGGGTAGATTTGATGCGTTTGAACCCAAAATGTAGCCCATCCCCAGGCCTGTCATGGTGCGGGGGACTGCAAAGCTGCGGGGTGGGAAGGAACTCTGCTAAGTGACGTTGAAAGCTGTGAAGGAACCATCTGCTTTCTGCCGATGTCCCACCAGCTCTGCCTCCCCCCAGGGCTGGGCTGGCACCTTGCAGCGCAGGGAGGAGCGGCCAGGCAGGGCTTCGCTGGTGTGGGTCACCTCGCTGAGCTCTGCCTCCAGCGTGCTGATGGTGTTTGTCACTTGGGCCATGTGCACCTTGTTGGCTGCCTTCTTGTGCAAGAGGCAGATGAAGATTTTCTTGAAGCCCTTGCGGAAGTGTTTGGAGACCAGGGCGTAGACGATAGGGTTCACGCAGGAGTTGGCGTAGGAGATGAGATGCGAGAGGATGCGGAGAACGTACGTAGCATGATTGAGGGGGAAGTACCCGAACCAGACGCAGAGGATGACCAGGTGATGGGGCAGCCAACAGAGGCAGAACAGGACAGCTACAATGATGATCATCCTGGTGACCTTCCGCTTGGCCTTCTTGGACTCTGACATGTCTTGGAGAGGGTCCACGGACCTCCACAAGTAGTGAATGGTCCGCACATAAGTGAGGCTCAGGATCAGCACTGGGATGATATAGCTGAAGATGAAGGTGCAGATGTCCATGACCTTGCGCTGGGAGATCTCCCAGATGGGGTGGCAGACGGTCAGGTTGGCCAACTGGAACTCCTGGTAGTAGCTGAGGTAAGGGCCCGAGAAGATGAAGGAAAGCCCCCAGATGAAGCAGATGGCTGTGAGAGCATTCCTGGGCGTTCTCAGCTCCCTCGAGTGCAGGGGGTAGCGTATGGCCAAATACCTGCACAGGCAAAGGAGAGGGACATGATTGCAGTCCCAGGGAGGGCACGGAGAGCTGCTCCAGGAGCAAATTGGAGAATGGGCAAAAGTTCTCCTGCAGGAGGAGAGGCAGACCCTAGGTCTGGCTCAGCTCATGGGCTGCTGTCCCAGCAGCCAGCGCAGTGCTGTGCCAAGACGGCAGGACACATTCAGCCCTGCTCTGGGGCTGCCATGGCTCTTCCCAGGGGACTTTCATGGGGACTTTCCACATTCCACCATCTCATGGGTTTCGAGCACCGAGTAGAGTAGCACCAGGAGCTCGCTGCCTCTTGCTCGCTGCAGGTGAGTAATGCTCAGAGCCAAGGGCTGAGCTAACATGGGGTAACACACAGGCTGGAGCAATGGGCTGCCTTTTACGGAACTTCCTGGCTAAAACTCACCCTGGGGCAAGCTGGGATGGTCACTGGGACAAGGGACATCACTGGGACAGAAATGGGCTTTTTGTTAATAAAAGGGAAGAGTGGGAAAAGCAGTGTCCCAGCTCAAACATCCCAGTGTCTTCTCCTCCTCGAGGTTTGCCTACTTTGCCATGGGCTGTTGGGAGGGCAGGGGCTCTCTCCCCGCATCCTGGGAACGGAGGGACTGAGGTTTGTTTCTTTCTGGTTTTCTATTCCCCCTTCAGCTTCCAGAGCCTGCGAATAAACCCCAGTCTGACAGCTTTGGGGTCTGAAAGCCTGCTCCAGCTGGGCACTGGGGACAGGAGTCCCAATCCAACCCTCTCTGCTGGACCTCATCCTCAGTGGTCGCATTTCCTTGCACACACGAACTGGGAAATGGTCCTGAGTTCCCCTGGGAGCCCCAGGAGGTCGCAGCGCTCGGCCCTCGGCTCCAGAGGATTCTGTGCCCTCTCCTGCCTGGGGGGATCCAGAGAAGGGGGAGTCTCAGGGTACAGGGAACCCCCCCCCCCCCGATCCCTTTTCCTACCTGTCGAGGGAGACAGCGGCCAGGGTGAAGCTGCTGGCATACATGGTGAGGTAGATGAAGAAATGGACCGCCTTGCACATGAAGGGCCCGAACACCCAGCCCTCCAGGGTGTAGATGGTGGCTTGGAAGGGGACACAGAAGAGGATGAAGCAGAGGTCGGCCACCCCCAGGTTGAGGATGAAGAGGTTGGTGGTGTTCTTCACCTGCCCGTTGCGCAGCAGCACGGCCAGGACCAGGCAGTTGCCCACCGTGCCCACGAGGAAGATGATGAGGTACGCCAGCGGGATGATCACCGACTCGGGCTGCCAGCCCGCCTCGGAGCCCGTCGCCGAGCCGTTCATGGCCGGGAGCGCACGGAGCGCGCAGTGGGAATGGACGCGGGGAGCGTGCGTGGAGGACGCGCTGGGGAGGCGTGCAGAGGGTGCACGGAGAGCGCGGGGGGGACACGCGGGAAAGGGGGTGCACGGAGAGCACAGCAGGGGGTAATACCGGGGGTGCACGGAGAGGTCAGTGGGGAGTGCAGCAGGGATGCACGGGAAAGGGGGTGCACGGAGAGCACACCGGAGGTGCACGGGGAAGGGGGTGCAGGGCGAGTGTGCAGGGGGACCCGCCGGGGTTGCAGGGCGGGCAGGGGAGAGCCCCGGGGGTGCGCGGAGGCGGATGCAGGGGAAACCCCGGAGGTGCGGGGGGATGCACGTTATCCGGGCGCCCTTCAGCTCCCCCGGCTCGGCCGGCAGCCCGCGGCCGCTCGGCGCGGCTCCGCGCTGCCCCTCCCGCCGGCGGGGCGGGGGGGGTCCGGGGCGGCGGCTCCCGCCCGGCCCCGCGCATCGAGCCCCGAGCCCGCTCCACCGCCCCGGGGAGGGGCCCTCCGAGGGACGGTGGCCGCAGGACCCCCCCCGGCCCCGCCCCGGGGAGAGGGGTGAGCAGAGGGGCTCCGGGGGGAGCTAAATTTGGCGGGGCAAAATGTCCTTCGGTGCCGCGACCCCCTGGGAAGGGGCTGGGGTAGCAGGGCTGAGTACCCCAAAGCGAGCTGGACACCCGAAGTGGGGTGGTGGGGTGTCCGAGCGGTTTTCCTTATGGCTGCCCTCTCCAGCAGCCACTGGGAGAGGGCTCGTCTAACCCCAGGGGCTGGCGGGGTGTATTTTTTTTAGGAATGAGGGTCCTCTCGGACTTCAGTGTATAAATTGTCCACCACATTGCTAAATCCCTGCACCAAAATGCCCCAGAGATGAGCTCAGGTTTGTGGGAGAATCTTTATTTCCACCCAAGGGTGTGGGGTCAGGGTAATTCACTGTAGCAAGAACGAATCTTTTTCACATCTGTTGTCTTTTCCTGCTTGTAAAATTGCCCGTGTTGTTCCTTCAGAGCCTTCACGGATGGAAGTCTCAGGACTGGCTGGTGCAATCAGCTCTCCAAGGACACTTCATCTGGCCCCCAGGCTGCCTTGCTTTGTTCCTGTGGAGAGAGAAATATTTAATGTCTCAATTACTCCTATAACTAACCCACTCCACAGCTTCGCAGTTGTCTTGATGGACATTCGGACTGAAGCCTGCTGGCAGTGCTGGGAGGTCGAGGGACAGTCACAGCCCTGTGACATTGCTGCCACAGGACACGGGGCCCTTTTCACCCTCGGGAGCCCATGAGCAGCCCCCACCAAACCATCTGTGGGTCAGCTACGCAGACAGGGTACATGGAGAAGTGAACACGCCACTTTGGTGTGAGGATGCTCTGTTCCTGCCGTTATCTCTCAGGGACAAGCAAGCAATTAGGAGCAGCGCAGAGGAAAGCTGGCCATCCCGCAGGGCAGGAGGAGGTGCTGAGACACAGCAGTGCAGCTCTGCCATCCTCTCCTGATCCCAGCCTGGCCACACGCCCTCAGGGAGTCACGCCTGCCCTCGGCGAGGGCTGTGCTGCATCCCCAGCCATGGCCGTGGAGGTTGCAAGGCTCATGGGGAAAGCCCAGCCCCAGGGAGCTTTCACCCTTTGGGAGCTGCACCAGCTCCCTGTGCTCTCGAACACCCAGAGCTGGGCATTGGCATTTGGGTTTATTGTCACTGGTAGTGTCTTTTGTCTCCCTTCAGCTGCGGTCAGCTCGCAGAGAGCTCAGGTCCACCTTCATGCTGCAGAGTGAGGCTATTAAAAAAGACGAGGGAAAGCACCCAGTTTCTTCCCAAACACCAGTGCAACTCGCAACGCCACAGCATTGTACGCAAAGATCAGTGGCAGGGTCCCCCATCCAGAAAGTGCAAAATAAATTCCTGTCCTGAGATGTAGATGGGTTATTTGGGCAGGGGTGTAGCAGGTTGGGGATCAGGCCTCCAAGGGTGTCCAAAAACAAAAAGAAAAAACACATTGTAAGGCTACCAACCCTCCCAGGCTGCAGGGGCTAGTGGCACAGGGATAGTCCATGTGTGGTGGGAGTCTCTGGAGCCGGTAACCCTCAGTGAAATTCTTCTCTGCAGTTCTCCCTGCAACACCAAAGGCAACTAAGACCCACTGCCTCGCTGCAAGGCTCTCACCCGAGGCTCTGCTCACTGCGGTGCTGCAGGTTGGTGTTGTCCCACTCTCTCTCTGCCCTGGAGGAAGAGCAGACCCAGCTCTGCAGCAGGAATCCACGCACCCAGCCAGCAGTTGACAGGTTTATCCTCCCGCTTACAGACTCCAGAGGAGCAGCAAAGCTTCGTGCCAGCGTACGAGGAAGGCGGCATGGCAGAAACGTGCTTGCGCTACACCTGACGGCCATTCTGCTGTTGGAGTGGGTTCCGTGGTGTGCGATGTGCACGCGTTTGCGCTGTGGAGTCAGAACACACGTGCTGTAGTGCCAACATAATCCAAGTCTCTCTGAGCCAGCACAGCCAGGAGAGGAGCAGTCATTGGCAAAACATGCTTCAATAACTGACGTGCTTGCTTGGATCAAGCATCATCCTGAAACATGGTTTGGTTTAGATAAGGAATGGATCCCTGGGAGACGTGGTGGAAGCCAAAAGCAGACAGAAAATGCTTAAAAGATTTGCAACAAAAAGCTGCAATATGAGGACTTGGGTTTCCTTTTTCCCCTTTGAGCTTTCACGTTCACAAAAGGGAAGGAGAGCTTTGAAATCAGAAATAAGAGGTCATAGCTGAGCCCTCTGAAGGGGAGAGGAGCAAAAATTGGTGCTTGCTGTAGCATGGCAGCCGCAAACCTCAGCCAGTCCTGCTGCCCCAAAGCAGGCAGAGCCCAGGGCTGGCAGGGACAGGTCTGGGGAGGCTGAGCCCAGTGGGAGCAGCTATCGGAGCAGCGGGTAATGCTCAGTGTTAATGGCTGTGTTTGCATAAGTATTTAGAATAGCACCTGTTCAGAAAACAGTTTGGTGTTTGTCCTTAAAGAGGCACTCGAGGCTCAGTTCAACTATTTAAAGCCCTCGTACAAGAGCACCTGGTCTTAACTGCTTCCCTTGGGGTTTACACCTTCAACTAGCTGCAGGGAAGTGCTGCTGGGTTTGGGTGTGTTTGGGGCTCTTAAATAACAACAGAGGGTCTCTTCTTTTACCAGGTACACAGTCAGACAGGGTAAGGTGCTCTCTGCCGCCCCACACGTGCTGTGGCTGCAGGTGGGAGATTTTGGCTAGTGCTCGGCCTGGGGAGTTTAAGCCCACTCGCCTAAAGGGCTGCCCAGGCCAGCGCGCTGGAAGGAAGGTGTCTGGGAAGGCGAGGCTCTGCCGGGCCTGCCGCAGCAGCACAGATGGCCCTGTGCCGGCCAGGGGACGGGTCCCGCAGTGCCCGACATGTCAGTGCTCCCAGAAACAGGCACCTGGGGGATGCCTGAGCACCGTGGTGGGCACGTCGCTGTTGCCCCTCGGCAGCCTGGTGCGAGCCATCTCTGCTCAGGCACCGGCTGCGGTTTGCAAGAGCTCCTGGCTTCCCAGGGCTGGGGCTGTCTGCAGCCACGGGCACGTCCTCTGTCCTTTCCTGGGACGCTTGGGTTAACGAAGGTGCTGCCATTTGCTTGAGCCTCCTCGAGTGGGTTCAGCCAGCTAATGGAGGTGAAAAACCTCAGAGCCAGGCCTGCAGAGCCGCTTCTCATATTAGGGTTTCAAAACCAACACCTCAAAATCACACTTATTTTACTAGGAAAGACATGGTTTCACTGAGTTTCAGCTGCCTGGCTGGTGGTGAGCGGGGCAGAGCCACGGGTTCAGCAGGGATATGGGGAGGCCTGGGGGGGGGTCAGCCCGGGGTGGGTGAGGGGGACAGGGCTGGCGGGTGACCCTGGGGCTGGGGGATCAGCGGTGGGGCAGAGGGGGGTCATGGGGCTGGGGGCCCCAATCCTGGGGGCTGGGGGAGGGAGGGCAGTCCCGGGGTGGATGAAGGGGGCAAGGGCAGGAGCGCCCTTTGAATCCAACTCCTGCGTGAGACCGCAACCCCGGCCGGGTGCCCCACATCCCCAGAACCCCACTCCCGGGGATCAGCTCGCCCTCCCGGGTCCTCCCCTATCCCGTCTGCCCCCTCGGCGGCCGCGCTCGCCATGGCTTCTGCGCACGCCTCTGCTCCCCCGGCCCATGATGCAGCGCGGCGGCGGCGGCCCGGGCGCAAGATGGCGGCGGAGCGGCAGGGAGCCGGTGGTGGCCGCGGAGGTGGTGGTGGTGGCGGCGGTGGTGGCGGTGCCGGCGGCGTGGAAGAGAATAAGGAGAATGAGAGGCCGACGGGGCCGCAGGCCGGTAGCCTCGGCGACAGCCTGGCCCTGGAGAGCATCCTTCGCTGAGGCGGCGGCGGCGGCGGTGGTGGGGGGACGTGGCAGGCCCGGCCCTGTGGGCGGCGGGGGGACGTGGCGGCCGCTGTGGGGAGCGCGGGGGCTCGCAGGCCCCGGGCGGGCGGGCACGGCCGCCTCCGCATCCTCGCGGGACAGGGTCGGGCGGGGCGGCGGAGGCTCCTCTGCCCCTGTGCAGTGGCGGCGATTGAGGGCGGCGGGGCCGCCTAGGCCGTAGTGACCCGTGCCTCAGTTGGGAGCCGGGCCTTGAGGCCTGGGGTCGGAGCCCCGGAGGTGCCGGGCAATGCGGGCGTGAGAGTGTCAGTGTGGCGGCCTGGGCTAAGCCGTAGCCGGGGGCACCCACGCCATCCCTGGCAGTGAGGGTTTGATTTGGATGAAATCGGGGAGTCAGCTTTGCATCTCCGAGTCGTGGGTTTATTCTTTACCTTTGCAGCTTCTCCTTCCAAACTGTGCGACAGCTATCGTCAGCCTTCAAAGCAGAACTTTGCACTAGGCTGCATGTTGTAGATAAGAGCAGGCTGTCAGAAATCTTCTGGCGGTAATATTAATGCTTGAAGTGGGCAATAGTGGATAAAATAAATCTAACAGGTACGCTGAGATGGCAGACCTGCTCCTCTAGATTTAGCACTTCTAAAATCTGATGTGGCATGTAACGGTCATGGCATTTTTGTGTGTGAAACTTTCATGTGAAACTAGTCCAGCTGCACAGCTGTGATAGAGCTGAGTTTTATCTTCTGGGTAAGAGGAAAACCCAACTGAAGTAAGGTTGCAGTTTTCCATTTAGCCTGTGGCAGGTGTTTTAAAGGCAGCAACTGTAGTGTAAGATGCGGGCATAGTAATTGCCCTGGTAACGTTAGGAATATGTAAGTGAGTGAAAAGGTAAATAAAATGGGGGATATGAATTCAGTGAGTAACTGCACAGGCTAAAAGACAGTCTGAAAAAAATGCTTGGTAGACAGTGAGGATGAGAAGTGTGTGGCCTGAGCTGTGTTGAGGCATTGCAGTTTGACTTGTTCCACAGATGTAAACTAATTCAGTGTAGTAACTATTGACGCAGGCTTTTAACACTTAATCTAAAGAGACTTTCTTTTAGCTGTAATTATAAGAAAACACTGTGATAGAGATCTGCCATTTTAAACTTGAAAAGCCTGGTGGTTTCTTTTTCTCTAGCTGTAGTAATAGTGTTTCTTTTGATGGGGTCAGTGTATAATCTGGTTTTGTTTCTGTGGTGTTTTTTTTAAGGCTTCTTGGTAGAGCTTAAAAGGGAAATTTTGGGATATAATTACATACAACACAGAGATTTCATGTTTATCATAGAGATTTTCTTTCCCAAAATAAAACCTTTGCCTTGTAAACTGAATTAATAACATCAGTAAATTTACTAGAATACAGCATGGTTTTGTTTGGTAGTAAAACTGAGTGAATAAAGTAAATACAGAATGCAGAGACTGAATGGAAATCACGGAGTGATGCTATCACAAGTCACAGGCTAGTGCCTTCTGCCACTGAGTACTTGTTACAGTAGTATGCAGTAAAACTAGAAATGTCTTGAAAAATCGAGTAGAAAATAAGCCCCCTGAATACTTCCCAGAAGCTCTCTTTATGAGGTTCTCGGTATTCAGAAAGCAGTTTGTTTGTGGAAGACTGTGTCAGAAAGGCAGCAGTGATTATTCTCTGTGTATGTCTGTCCTTTTCTTGAGAGATGGGACACGTAAGGGCAGGAAAGCTGCTCTCTTACTTGTTTTGCCAATCCCCTCCCTGTGTCACGGGGCCGGGGGGGGCATGTAGCCTAGCTAGGGAAATAATTTGTGTTAGCTATATTAGCCAAGATACGTCTGTTGGCACAGCTGCTTATTCTGAAATGAGCTCTAATAACAACGGGACTTTTGTGGTGGTCTGTAAGAGGAGATGCTTGTGGTATGTCTTAGTCCTGGCCTCGATAATAGTCATAAAGCTCTGAAGTAAGCAGTGCAGTCATGAAATCTTTTAGGACCATCAGTTCCCTCACATATGGGCTTTTAGGAGGCTTTTGGGTGCCCCTCTGTTCAAAGTGCATTTGCTTAATGGAACCTACAGAGTTCTCCTCTGTTATTTTGGGGTAGAATGAAGAACTGGTAACAGGCTGTACTGTCAATCTGCCTTAACACAAATCGCAGTCCTTCAGATTGTGAAGGAGTCTCAGCAGCAGCACGGTTTGCGACATGGAGACTTCCAGAGGTACAGGTTAGTAAACAACGTGGACGTTTTAGAGTTACTAGTGTGATTTGGCTTACTTTATTTAAAATGTAAACCCACTGTAGCAGGCAACAAAAACAATCTGCCAAGTAAGTACTCCTTGACAGGTTGCTTTGTGTGAAGCTGCATACACTTTTTTTTTTTCATTAGACGTAATGTGCTGTGACTGTTCCATTTAAGAGGGTACAGACTGGCTGGCTCTTGTTTCTCTGTTGCCCTTTGAGAGCTCGTTTGTTAACACCTCACTGATAATCACTATACTCTTCCAGAACTGAGTTTTCAATAAATGTACATAAAGCAATTAGACAGGAGAACATAATTCTGATTTTTCAAGTACATGTCTTCTTACCTTTCTTGTATTCTGTTAACCACTGGTTTACAGGTAGTTTCTGAACTACCTCTTACTATATGTCATATGTGGAGTTCTTAGTTGTTAAAACATTGCCTGTCACAGCCTTTAGTCCTTTTTTTCTGGTTGGAGAGAGCAGTAAACAGAAACAAAGTTGTTCTTTAGCCAAATTGACTGCAGTTGTCTTTTCTTTAGGGGTTATTGCTCCCGTAGGCTAAGGCGGCTCCGAAAAACTCTCAACTTCAAGATGGGAAACAGGCACAAGTTCACTGGGAAGAAAGTAACTGAAGAGATTCTCTCAGACAACAGGTACAGTCACTGGATGGAATCGAACATTCAGTATATTAGTGAATGGTTTCTTTCCTTCGAGTAATTTATTTTCATGTGGATGTGGTGGAAAACTGTTCTGTAGAATATACTCAGAAATGTTTCTTTTCAGAGATACGTGTTGTTGATATTAATAAAAGATGGAAGTTCAGGCTGAGGTGCAGGGGGAGGACGTACTGCTTAGGTCCTGCTTCATCATGGGAACAAGTGGGAGAAGAGAGAGCAGCAACAGCCAGTTCCGTCTCTTCCTTCATAGTTGTTAAGATGGATTCTTTTCATGATCAGTAAATTACTTTGATATTAAAGAGGAGGTGCTTATTCAGGTTTGTTTTAAGGTAGCCATGTGAATGCTGATAATGTAAATGGCGTAGCCAGCAAGGTTGTGGTTGGAAAAGTAATCCCTTCCCTTTGAAGAGAAATATTGGATTGCAAGTTTTACTTCGGTTTTAAAAAATTTGGCAGAATGCTTGTCTGATAGAATATGTGGAGAGTAGCCAGGATCTTGGGCTCAATTCCTGGCTTTTAGAAACATTTGAAATGTCTGCTGTCTTGTCTTTTCTTGTGGGGAAAACATGATGCTTGTCTTCACCTGTATTGTTAAGAAGCCAGATGCATTATAGCATTAGCTGGTGGGGAAACAGACAGGTTTACCCTTATTCAACCAGTTTGAGGAGTGACCTAAAACCATAAATCCCTTTGTTTTCACAGTGTCTGTGCTGCTATGAGTGATACCAAATTCTCTTCCTTAGCTGGGTGATTACACTTCTGTAGTGAGAAATACAGTAGAAGACAGTTAGGGGTAATGGGACTTTGTGTGCTTGGAATGTTAAGAAATAAAAGCATCTACCTCTTACTAACCAAGCTGAACTTTTGTTACCAAACTGCAAATCACATGGCAAAGAACTAGTGGGGATGTGGTAATACTTGTTTGAATGTCATCATTTTTTCATTAATCTTCGTCTGCCCCACAGGTATTTGCTGTTGATTCTGATGGATGCAGAGAGAGCCTGGAGTTACGCCATGCAGCTGAAACAGGAAGCAAACACAGAGCCTCGCAAACGATTTCACTTGCTCTCTCGCCTGCGCAAAGCTGTGAAACATGCTGAGGAGCTGGAGCGACTGTGTGAAAGTAACAGAGTGGATGCCAAAACAAAGCTGGAAGCTCAGGTAACCACTGATACTTTAATCTTGCTTTACAGCAAAAGCTGGACAAGAAACCTTTGGATTTTGGGTGAAGAGATTAATCTCATCTAGCAATACGTAATCAATAGATAACATCTCACATTGAATAGCTTGGACTCACTGTTAATGCAGCTGCATTATTCTGGAATTGCAGAAATGATTAGGGGCACCAGCCAAGATGAGGACCTGGCGTTTAGAAGGTTTTTAAGTGTATCAAGAGATTGTCCTTGCTTTATTTACTTTGATAAAAGTAGTAAGAATTGGGAGAGACTAAGACGATGCAACACAGCCTAAGAAACTGCTTATCTGTCAGGTTATCTATTTGTTTAATGTCCTAAAGTAACCACCTAGAACACAAGCCTTGTGGCTTCAGTTCCTGGAACACAGAAAGCAGCTGTGTTGTGACACCAGCCTCTTTGAACAAGGGGATGCAGTGGTCCTCAGTTAATTAAAACTGCTGTTTTGTAGCTTATTGCTGAGGGAAAAAAAAAAAAGTTTTGTGACATCAGTGGGCCATATTGTTTGCATAACAAGCAAGAAACATCTTTGCTGTCATCTCCTTAGAAATGTAGCCATGTTAGTTAAAAGAAAAAAAGGTAGGTAGCTAGTAACCGTAAGCCAAATCAGTTGTCTTCTGTGGGAAGACCGAATGAAAAGGGCAAGGCTTAATCACTTACTGTAGGTGTTGCAGCAGCCTTTATACTAAAGATTGTACGAACTAGGCTGTCGCTCTGGGGGAAATGAACTTGCCTTTGCGCTGTCTGCAGGCATACATGGCTTACCTCACAGGAATGCTTCGTTTTGAGCACCAGGAGTGGAAGGCAGCAATGGAGGCTTTCAACAAATGCAAGTGAGTTCTCCTGCTTCACCAACTTCGTTTAGTAAATAGTATTGGATCAGTCTAGTAAGTTTATGTACTGTACGTACAGCAGCTCCGTGAGTTGCTTAGCTAATTGTACACTGAAGTGGGAGGTACTACCAAAGAAATAGCATCCTCCAGAGTAAGGAGACAAACTCTTCCCTTAAGATAGCATCTCACAAAACAACACATGCTGCAGTGTTAATATGTATTCTTTGCTATAGGACCATATATGAAAAACTGGCCAATGCTTTCACAGAAGAGCAAGCTGTACTGTATAACCAGCGCGTGGAAGAGATCTCGCCCAACATTCGCTACTGTGCCTATAATATTGGTAAGGAAAGGGGGATACCTAATCTCCAACAAAGAGCAAGGCTTGTTCATAGGAAAGGGATTTTGACTTGGTAGTTAAATACTGGTCTAAGTGACATTGGAGGGAGTCCATAATATTTTGGGCAAATTATGCATACGTTCTGGGTCAGTTTAGCAGTGGAGAAAATATTCTCATTTTGCAACGGTGCATGTGGTTTTGTGTAAAAAAAGACAAAATACCAAGTTTGCAGTAGTTTGCTTATGCAGGAAGGTGTGAAATTGCAAATTTATCCCTTTTGTCTCCAAATTGCCAGGATAAAATCTATTGATTATTTTTTCTGTATTAAAATAATTTGTGAACTCCGATGGAAATGTGGTCTTGATTTGTTAATTCTCTCAGGTGACCAGTCTGCTATAAATGAGTTGATGCAGATGAGGCTGAGGTCTGGTGGTACTGAAGGTCTTCTTGCAGAAAAACTGGAGGTAACTTATTTGCATGCTTCAAGTTGAAACATTCATTATTACTCTCTTGAGCATAAATAATGCTGCAGCACACCATTCAATAGCCAAAATATACCATGAGAGAGCAAGCAAGCCTGGGCTCCATGGGAAACCACACTTTCTTAAAAAGCCCTTTGATTTTAAAAAAGTCAAGTCTAATGAGAATTGGAGTGGTTCAGTTTTGGATACCTTAAAGTTCAAGCTCATAAGTTCAGTCTATTCTCTACAGGCACTGATTACCCAAACTCGAGCAAAGCAGGCAGCCACAATGAGCGAGGTGGAGTGGAGAGGAAGAACTGTTCCAGTGAAGATAGACAAAGTGAGGATCTTCTTGCTGGGGCTGGCTGACAACGAAGCAGCAATTGTTCAGGTAATCCAGAAGCCATCTCCAGTGCTGGTGTTCTAACCACCCTCTTTCCTTCAATATGCAAGACAATACATGATACCTGGACTAAAAGCTTTTAAATAATATTTTTTTTTCTCAAACTTGGAATCGGAAGGCTAAAAGTAAAAGTGGGAATATTGACTATAGCCCAAAGCTGAAGTGTCAGTTGGGGATAGCTCCCAGAGTCTTCTAAGTGGTAGTTTGGAGATCTGTTCTACTAAACTAGTAAGCATTACTGCTCTTTTGAACCCCCTGTTGTACCCAGAAGTGCTACCTTCCAGTGGTAGAGTGATAACGATTATCGTTTATAATTAACTTGGAAGTGAATGTTGCAATTTTAAGAGTAACTGGTTTTGAATTACTGTTCTCGTTTCTTTACGTATCTTGCTCAAATGCTGTAAATTCAGAGGAACGAAAAGAAAGAAAGATCTGTATCGATCACCATTTTTCAGGAGCAAAAAGCAATTTGCTGAGTGAAGCAGGTGCTATGAGATTTACAGCATTCTCTTCTTGACTTATGCAAATCCCCTAAAGCAGGAAGAGCATTACTAAATGTCAGGATGTAAATTAATTGCAAATGTAACAGTTCTGAAGCACTTGCAGTGGCACACACATGGCATGTCTTTAGTATTGCAGACAAGTTTTCTACATGGAGCTTTTTCCTTGGAAATGGTGCCCAGATGGTGTATTCTCCTTCCCAGTGGCTGTGTACAGTACCCTTGCTGTTTGAAAAGGCAGTGAAAGGATCCTTATTAACAATTGTTGCCACTAAAGATGGGTGTTTTGCAGCATCAGAAACATTTGTCACCAGGAGAATAATGAGGATAAATAGCAATTTAAATGATAAAATGAAAACCCTGCAAAGGTATAAGGCAAGCGGGCAAGAGCGGGAGATAGTGATAAGAAGATAGTGTGAGCAGGATAAAGAGGTTATGGGTGGGTAGAAAGCGTTAGTGTTAACCAGTCTTGTAGTGCTGTGAATTGTGTCTTGCTGAATTTTTTTTTTGTCGGTAGTATGTTAGTATGGCCAGCAGGTGGAAGTGCAGCTTCCCTCATTTAATTTCTGTCCTGCCAGGCTAGCAGTTGGATCTTTTCAGTTCAGTTGCCCTCTTTATTTCATAAATCTGTGGCAGAACAGTGATCTGAGTTTGTTTTCATCTTGCTTTGTGTTCCTTGAAAGCTCTGACTAGGGAGGAGTTTTGTGGTACTGGTTTGCAACTAGTAATGGTGAGAGCTGAGCGTGCAGCAGCAGCATTTACATTCCCAGAAGGCTAAAACTTGGCCTTTTGAAAACAGTTCCACTGTGATGGGCAGTCCAGCTTCAGCTAAATGTATCACGGTGGTTCCTGGGATCTTTGGCACCTTTCTGCTAAGTTGAAACCCTAACCTAACAGCAGTGCTTTTCAAGGTTTGATTAGAAGCAAACGCAAATGTGTGTTTTCTGTAAAAACTCAGATTCTCAACACAATTATATCATTGTCTTCAGTGTCTTATCGGTAACTGGAGAAACAAAAAATAAGCCAAACTGAAACACGAATCCAAGTTTAAAATTACTTATGTCAGCCCTTTTGTAGACTTGAATGCATGACTTCAGGCCCATTGACTCAAACCAGGTAGAAGTGAGAAGGCTCAAGGGCAGAGTGACAGAAGGGTGCTCCTATCTGATATTCCCTCAGGGATTCTGTGGTCATCTCTGGTAACTAAGACTGTAGCAAAAATGGGTGATAACAACTTTCAGAGATGATACGCCATGTTTTAGAACAAAGGAAAAATTAGAAGTGAGCACTCCTAGACTTTCAGAAGTGGATTCAGTTCCCTGGATGCCTTTAAGATGCACCTGTGCTGTTCTATCAGGGCACTCGAGTTACTGGCAGTAGCACTTGTATCTTAGTTTTATGATCTGATATCTCCCAAAGCGGAACATATGCATGTTTACACATGGAATTGGTTTAACCTTAGGAGTTTTTGCTTAGAAAGAAAAGCCTTTGTTTCACTGCACGGCCCAGCCCTTTCCCTGTTCGTGCTTGACTGATGATCTAGCCATGTCTGTTTTAATTTTTGTGCATACAGTGAAATTGCCGTGCTCCTCTGGGTGAGGTTGAGAATGCTGTCAGACTTGTCTCTGGTTATTCTCAGTAGTTAGTCCCACCTTAAAAATTCTTGCAGCAAATCTCAAAAAAACCCCAACCACCAAACCCCCAAAAAACGCCTTCATCTCAGGTCAAGATACCTGAGGCTTTGTGAGGGAGTAAAAATAACATTCCTTAATGAGTTTGCAAACCTGAAAAGAGGAGAGGCAGAGACTACTAGAGGCAGAGGCAGCTCTACTGTAGACAAACAAGCAAGTATGTTTTTAGACAGTTTTTTATTCACTTGGGCAATTGCAGATTTGTTGCAGCGAAGTTAAGATTAACGCTGTTACATGACGCTGAAGTGGTGTAATGCAGTGCTGATACACTTTAATCCCTCCTTTGATGGTTAAGGTTGAGGTTTGTTTCTGGGCAGTTTTCTCTTACTGAATCACTTCTCTTATTGAATCAATTGAAATCAATCAAATCTTGCGATTGCCCATCTGGTTACCTTCTCAGTCACCTGAATGGAAGTTGAGTTTGGGTCGGGTGCATTGTTTAATTTGGTACATGATATGCCAGTCCATTAGTCAGAGATCAGACTTCAATTTGTTCTTTAAAAGTTGTTTTCAAATTTTGGTTTTGGG
Organism: Phaethon aethereus; assembly: GCF_964289735.1. NCBI lineage: Eukaryota > Metazoa > Chordata > Aves > Phaethontiformes > Phaethontidae > Phaethon > Phaethon aethereus. Next base: position 6,290,620 of record NC_138594.1, read on the forward strand.
GCAGAAGGCCAAAAGCTGCTTAATTTTTTGACAAAACTTGTGGCGACAGCAGAAAAGCACTCAGTCACTCCCGCTACTAAAATACAGGGTTACTTTAAAACAATGCTTCAAACAAGCAAAGTATTGCCACCGTGAGCATTACTAGAGTGGGAGTGTAGGAAAGATAATCATCTACATGTTCTTACCACATGAGAAAAGTTAAATCACCATAACAAGAGCAGTCTGCGTTGGTAGTTTGCCAGTTGAGTAATGCTCAGCTCTTCTTCTGTTGCTGGGCCTTTCCCACAGTGCAGTCCAACTTCAGCTGTTCTCAGAGCAATGTGGGTGCCATCCCGGAAGGGAAGGGAGTTGCTGGGCAGGTAGGTGTTGCAGGGATGAGGCGATCAGAGCTGTGTGTGCTAGGCCTTTAGTGCTGCTAAATTCTCAGCACTGGCCACGTTCCCCACAGTTGCCGGCAGTTTGCCCCTCAGAACATACTGCAGACAGGTATAGACTGGCATTCCAGCTACCCATGGATCTTAAAGCCATAACTGGGGAGAAACTTTGTTTAATTTCCTCAGTTAATTCTTGCATCATGGGATGCAAAATACAAAAATTTCTAATAGTTACTTATCTTAACTTTCCTTTGCTCTTAGGCAGAAAATGAGGAGACAAAGGAACGTTTGTTTGAATCTTTACTCAGTGAGTGTAGAGATGCCATTCAGGCTGTTCGGGAAGATCTGAAACCAGACCAGGTAAGCAGCAAGTGTCAGTGTTTCTACTTTCAACAATATAGTGTTTCTTTGGGACTGATCTGTTATTGTTAAACTTGCTTAACAGTAAAAGTGGCTGGGATTTCTTTAATAAAAAGCTGCAAAAGGGTCTGTCACCTTTGATTTTATTCTCTTCAGAACTGAAAAGGGTGAATAGTGGTGTAGAAGCCCTCATTCTTTGCCTGAAAGTTTGTTATAACTTCTTTGGTTTACCCAAACCCTGAGTTGTTTCTGATGTTTTCTTCCCTTGGCTGCCAGTTTTAAGTAAATCATGTAGCATTTTGTCCCCAATTTCTGCAGAAGCAGCGGGAACACTCTCTGGAAAATGATTCTGGGAAGGTGTCCAACATCCAGTACTTACACAGGTAATAAGCAAATGTTGTTGCCTGTACTAGTGTGAAGAAGTCATGCTCTTATGTCAAGATTTTATTTTTGTTTGGGTTTTTTTAATGGAGTTTTTGTTTTGGTCTTCTCAGATCTCAAAGGATGACTGTACAGATAAGGATCTGATTCATTCAGCTTTGGACACATTTTACTTAAGACTCTTATGTTGACCTTTCAGATGTTTTTTCCTCTACTAGTATCAGCTTGGACTGAGGGGAAGAGTTTTTTCAGAACAAACAGTAATGTCTTGAGTAGATCTGACAGTCTGCTAATGGTATTCTATGTTTTATCTTTTAGTTATTTGACTTACATCAAGCTGTCGACAGCCATCAAGCGCAATGAGAGTATGGCAAAGTCTCTGCAGAAGGCACTGCTGCAGCAGCAGCGGTCAGAAGAGGATGGCAAGCGCACACCACGGCCTCAAGACTTGATCCGTCTTTATGATATCATTTTGCAGGTAATGCTGGGAAAACAAATCTATTTCTTCATACTAACTGGAGAACTTTGGTACAAAAAGCTATTGTAGAAAATATAGCAGTGCAAGTGAACTGCCTGTGAACTCTGAAGAGCAGCTCAGTATCTACAGTAACCTTGTCAACAATGTTCAACATCTACATGAAGCACGAAGAAATCCTTTTAGTTGTGAATGGAAAAATGCTGCTAGAATGGATGCTCTTGGTTTTACACTCCAATGCAATTTTAAAGTAGTTTTTCTGACTATTTTGTGCAGCACACTGATAGCTGCCTTAAGTTTCTGCTGGCCAGAAAAAGTAGCAGCTAAAAATACTTGTTCTTCATAAGCAGTTTCTCAGTTTCTCACATGAATTTTCAACTAACTGTGGGAGCCTGTGGCTGAAGCAGTTGTGAATGGGAAAGGGAAATGCCTTATGAAAGAATTACTTCATGTGAAATTTGAGGAGCCTATGCCCTAATTCCTGTTTGTGTCAGGAAATCTGTCCTGAGGGCAAACTTGCACAAGTTTCAATGAGTGTCCTTCACAAGGTTAGCATACTGATAATTAGAAAACTGCAAACTATTTCCATAGGAGTGTACTGTTGACTTGTTAAAAGGGGCAGCTTTCTCTTACTCCAGCAGATTCCAGAGGAAAACGCCACCTGCATTTGTTACTCTGACTCTCTTTTACATAGAACCTGGTGGAACTGACACAGCTTCCTGGCCTAGAAGAGGACAAGAACTTCCAAAAGGAGATTGGATTGAAGACACTTGTGTACAAAGCTTACAGGTGACTGAGAAACAGCTAGGTTTTCTTTAGCAGGCATTACATCTTCAAAGGTTCCAAAAGCTCTACATTCCAAAGCTTTATGTGCTGTACAGGACTTTGGTGCAGTTTCCTCTGCCCTTTTGTGAAGTGAAGAGAGGGTGCTAAGGGGAAACAGGCCAGTGCTACTTAATAATATCTCCTGTTATCGTCATTTGAGTTGGCTAAAGGTATGGATAACAAACACGGCAAAGATCCACTCTTTACTGTTGCAGGTGTTTCTTCATTGCACAGTCCTATGTCCTGGTAAAGAAATGGAGTGAAGCTCTTGTTTTATATGAAAGAGTGCTGAAATACGCCCGCGAAGTTCAGTCAGGAGCTGGAGCTTACACGAACAGCTTGAAGGTAGGAACCCAACCCTGTGTGTAAGGGAGCTGAAACTTACGAAAAAGCTCTGTCCCAGTATTTATTGTCAATTAGATGCCAGACCATTACAACTCAAGACTGATGTTTAAGTAGGGAGAAGAGTAATACAAGTGTGACTGCTTGACACATTATAGTAGAGACTTTCTGGTGATGTGAAAGTGCTTCAACTGGCCATTTGCTTGCCTGTTGTAACTTGCTGTAACAGCTCCATAACAATTTACCACACTTTCTCACACCTGCCCTTTCTGTCATCCTACTTCTGTAGTGCCTGAAGGACTGCAGCTTTTCCTCTTCTGGGAAGGCTTATCAGCACTAGGACTTAATTTCTTAGTTCTTACTTTGTCAGGTTTTACCTTTGCCCTAATTCTTAAACTCTGGCACAGTTCAGGCTCTGAAAAGATTTTCTTTAATGATCTAGGAGCTGCCTGATGTTCAGGATCTGATCACTCAAGTTAATGCAGAGAAATACTCCTTGCAAGCAGCAGCTATATTAGGTGAGTTGCACAACTATACTAGAGGTCTAATGTCTCTTGAATAATGCCCCTGCAGCTATTTCATTCCTTTAATTTCTGAAGTTCCATATATTTTTCCACTTCACTCTGATCTATGTAGGCTCTGGAAAACATTTTTTCCCCCCAGTTCTAGCTTTTTCTGGCTGTGTATAGTGCCGCTAGGCAACCAGTGACTAGACATTTGGCATCTTGCTGCCTGCCTAGGGATGTGAAAATGCTTCACAAGTATGTGCACCTGTTTTGGTAACCTGCACAGAACACTCTGTTTAGCATTTAATTCTTTTTTTTTCCTGCAAACCAATTGGCTTTACTCATCCCAGTTTTGCCCGGCTGGGAGAACTACTGAAAAAGAGGAGAGCAGTTATGTTCTGCCCTTTGTCAGTGTCGACCAGGTTAGGGGGACTTGGGGAATGGATGACCTTTGTGATTTCTTGGGCTGCTGTTTTTGCTGTGCCTGCTGCTGTAAACCCAAGATAGGTGATGGATTGCCTTGTCTTTTATTGCCTTAATGTTCCTTTAACAGACCCCACTGGGGTCTTCTCATCATCTGCTGCTTTGTGCTTAACTCAAAATCTCTGCTTCTTTCAGGAGCTTCTCACTGCAATGTGAAGGAGCTTTCCATCACTGGAAAGCTGTGATGGCTGTAGATAAATATATGTGATCCTTTTAGTCTAGAAAGCAAGCTGCTTCTGCTGAAAATATTGTCTTATGTGTCTCAGAAAGCAAGGCTCATAGCTAACTCCTGAGACAGTCTGAATTTATGCCAAGATCTAGCCTGTTATTCTTACCACTTTTTCTTCAATTTTACAGATGCAAATGATACTCATGAGACTGAGTCTCCATCTCAGGTCAAGGATGGCAAGGTAAGAGCTGAGATTTCAGGCAAATTTCAGTAATGTTCTTGATGAATATTACTTTTTGACCTGTTACCTAAGTGTCTCTTACAACTCAAGAAATGTCGTGCTGATTGGAGTTTGGTCGCAACTAGGGTATTTAAGAGATTTTTGTATTAGGCTTGTTTTCTTTCTGCAAGACCTGAGGGTGGCTGACAGGGTGGGGTTCCTTGGGTAGGAGCTAGGCAGCTGCTTCCAGTTTCTAGTGTGGCATCTTAATTTTTTTAAATTTAGCTTTCTCCCTGCACATGGGAAGGTTCTCCAGAGATCCTGCAATGATGTTTTGACAGGTGTTCAAATAATTTTCAAGGGCCCAATGGGTCACACAAGGGAACTTCAGCTTCTGTTGTGTCGGTTGTGCTTAATCCTCTTTGCTTGTTTGACCCTTGTCAGCTTTGATTTGACATGTGTTTAATTTGCATTTCTGTATTGGTGTCTTTCAGCCACTCTCGGAACGGTTTGAGACTTTCTGTCTGGATCCTTCTCTTGTCAGCAAGCAAGTCAGCCTCGTGCACTTCCCTCCGGGCTTCCAGCCCATTCCATGCAAACCCTTGTTCTTTGACCTGGCCCTTAATCATGTTGCTTTCCCACCTCTGGAGGACAAGGTGGAGCAGAAGGCCAAGAGTGGCCTCACAGGATATATAAAGGGCATCTTTGGATTCAAAAGTTAACCAGGACCCCCTGAGGAACAGAGGTTTTATTCTGTATTGAAGGAAAAGCTCCAAGAGATTCTAGGACACAAATATCTGCACCTGAAACCCACAGAGAGAGGTTTTATCATCATCTTCCCTGTGTTCTGTGTTTATGTCTGTGCACTTACATTCTCTCTCAGTGTATTAAAGACAATCTATTTGGAAATGTACGTACACTATAAATAGCAGAAAATAATCTGGAGCACAGAGAAATTCCATTCTGCTTGGGGAAGCTGGAGCTTGCTTTGTGGCCACTGGCCTGTTCAGGGCCAGCCATACATCTACTTAGCATGGACCAGGGCATATAGTTTGATTCCTCCCTCCACCCCATTATTTGACACTGTAATTTGGTATTTTCATCTAGAAATCTGGGTGTGATGGGGAAACAAAGGCAAAAATAGGTGCAGAACTAAACCAGCAAGGTGAGGCTGCCTACACAAAGGCTATGAAACAGCTAGCTAGCTAGGGGCTGGCTTCCCTTTCAACTCCCAGTCCCCACTGAAACGCATATATAATTGTGTAAAGAGAAGTCTCTGTATTTTTGAAAAATGTAACATTCAGAAATGGCAAAAACCTTTCCATATGTTAATGGTTACCCCAGTTGTGATGGAATATGTCCTGAATTTGTACTCTGGGCCGATAGGATCCTTCTTTATTGATACATGTTTTGTTAAATACCTAAATACAGTATAGAACCTATTCCTACAAAGGTTTTCCTGGGAAATTAGCTTCATGGGTGGCTTTAGAAACAGCTACTTGCTCTTCATGGGAAGTTGGGTCTCTTGGTGTTCATTTTGTCTGTGATCTAAACCTTGCCTGAAAACAAGACGATCTTTTTCTGGGGTTTATCTGTTGCTTTTTTCTCATCCTTGGTCAGTAGATACACCTGAAATGAGGAATAAGCAACAGGAGACCAGTAGGTTCTTAAGTGATAGATCTTCTCTGTCATGCCAGACAGCTTTTTTTATAAGGCGCCCAGGTGCTATTGTGATAGGCACTTTCAAAATGGGGGTAACTTCATAATAGTGATCATTTAAACAGGAAAAAAAAAAACCCCAAAACAGAGCACATGAGCAGAACTGTTCCTAAATAAAGTATTTGGAAGCTTACACCAGCAACGTTTGGGTTTTCCCTCAGTCTATAGGAGACAGCAGTTTGTTCTAGCTGCATTAACTCTTCTGCACCAGTTGTCTTGACTCTGTGTTTCTCCATTTTTAGGCATCGGAGTTAACAGGAGAGGAAACAGGAGAACTGTTTAAAATGATCGGGTGGTTGTTGTGGGAATTTTCCATGCAAGGTACATGCCAGATGAATGGGGGGTATTAACAATTCCCATTATTTTAATATGAACGTTTGCCGCTTTGTTCCAAGTTGATCTGATCTGTGAGTTCTCAAAGTACAAAGCAGCTTTCAAGAGGACTCTTTCCTCAGAAGGAGGTAAGAGAAGGAGGAGGAACTTCTTGTTTGTGTTTAATTTTTGCAATGAAGAAACAAAATGGGAATTTCTGGTATTCTAGCTATTTCCATTTGCCCCTGGATGCCAGGGGGATTTTACAGGAGAAGGGCAAGTGTAGAGCTGAAAGAAACGTGGAAGACTAGTCATCAGATGACAATTTCTAGAACATGTGGTCTTGAATAGCAGATTTCTCTTCCCCATAAAGCCTCTTTCCTTTTAGACAAGGGAAGGTCGTGCAGTAACGGGCGCAGGCATCAGCTGGTTGATCTGTTTCACGGTACCTCTTTCTGTGTACGTTAATCTGAGCTGCTCTCTCCTTTCCCGCTTTTATATCAAATCACTTTGAGAACTGTTCTCCTGTTTGGTTTGCAAACCAAACTCCTTTCTGCTTTCCTACCACAAATCTGTGTGGTGCCTGGATTGTTTCCAGTGAAACTGGAATACTGTGGCCACTTTCTAATAATTGGTTACTGTTACAAAAAGCTAGGAGCAATTGGCCTCCTTATGTTAAACATCTTTTGACAGAGAACTGATTAGTTGAACGCAGATAAGAAATCTGAAAACAATAAAGTTTTATTCCTGACCTCTGAGGCGTGTAGTTTGTTGAGCATTGAGAACACCAGGCAGTCTTTGCTTCCCAAGCATTCAGAGGATCAAGGTCACACCGTCACCTGGGGCTACTTAACCCCTGGAGTATGGCTACTTAGTTCTGGAGGAGGATCTTCTGCCTGAAGGCTCAGATAACAACGTGCACTGTTCTCAGAGGTAACTTGGCTTATTTGTTTTGATGTAGTGTTAATGGAAAGTGAGTAGAGGGGAGTTTGTAAGCTGTCTTGTGACTTAATGTGGAAGGCACTAGGAAAAAATGTAAAAATGTAAAAAAAAAAAAAAAAAAAGGTGGGGAAGGAAGTAATACTGTTATTCAAGCCACCTGCATGATGAAAACCACATTCACAAAATTTCTTGAGGCTTTTAGCCTTGCAGTGGAGCTTGGAGCAGCAAAGGCGAGGCATAGACGGCAGCAGTTCGCAGGGAACAGCGCAGGCAAGTGAAGTGTCTGATGTGAGGTACGGAGCAAACCAATTCCCTTGGAGCCGGCAGGCGTTCGCTGTGCCTGAACCAGCTGGAGCAGGATGCAGAGCACTGGTTTGTGCTTGGAAGCCTGCTTCCTTATTGCTCTGTTCTTCATTAAGCTGCACTGTGTGCTTTAAAGTGTTTGTTCTCTTTCCATGAATTAATTGGCAAGTAGGCCACATGGTTGCCCTCAAACAGGAAGCTCCGGCAGAACGGTCACGATTATTGCCTTCAATCAACTTTTCCTATGGAGAGCCGTATCTTTGGGCTTGGCACTGGAATTTTAATTACAGGCTGAGCCTAGCCATGCCTGGTACCATCGCATCAATTAAAGTAGGGGTGAGATGTACATGGTGGCCCTCAGCCCTGCTGTCGGTGATACGCCTGTGTCTGGGGCAATGTTCGCTGCTGGTCATGGACTCCAAGGGGTCTAGTGACAATGGATAGGTCTTGAGGGACTGATGGGACGGACAGTTAGGAGAGATGATTAGCATGAGACAAACCGGGCAGTTCAAAAGAGAGAAATGAGAGGTGACATGTGGGGCAGTGATAGTCTGGCCTGGTCCAGCTACAGTGGGAGTGAGCAGAACTGGTTCTTGGGAGAAGATGCGTCTGCAGAGATATGTCTATGCTCCCGCATAGCTGTTGTCAACTCCCCTGTTAGGGCTACAAGCACAAATACCCCATGGTGTTCAGCTCGGGATGTCAACTGGGAGTTTGCTCACTTAAAGGAGTGATTTGATGTGATCTTGATTGTATATGGCTGCTCCTCTTTTTCTTCAGGACTGGATTGGTATTTTCAAGCATAAGAACAGCTGGAGGTCAGTTTGCCTGCTAAAGAGCCCTTTCTGATCCAGGTGGGAGGAATGTGTGGTGGGTTCCCCAGTGTATAATGGGAAGCTCCCAGAGGAAGGATATAACAGAATAGGAAGCAGACAATGACCCTGAAAGCTGCTCGGCAGAGGTGGGCTAGCAGCCTGCGTGCTCCGAGCTTGCCTGGGGCTGAGGCAGGAGCAGCAGCAGCTCTCGGTGGCTGCTTTGCCTTCTGCTCCCTCCCCTGCTCTGAGTTGAGGAAGCGCTGGGCAGTGCTGCGGCTGCGGCTGCCTGTCCAGCCCAGCTCAGAAACCTGGGTCACTGCTCAAGTCTCTCTTCCTCAGACCTGCCCCAGCCACCCCTCAGGCCCTGGCACTCGGAGGGTTTGGTGCGGAGCGACTCGGTGCTCCGGGAGCTGATTGCGCAGCAGGTCGGCGGGACGCACCTACAGCAAAGGTTCGTGCTGGGCGCTCGCTTCTCGGGCTCACCCAACCCGCACCGAGGGTGAACAGGTTTGCGAAATGCCGCCGCTCCCTGCCCCTCTGCCTTTGGGTGAGGTCTCCTCGGCCGGAGCGTCCTGCTTTGTGTCCGAGGGGAGAGGCTCGGTACTTCGCTATCCTGCTACAAAGGCACCTGAACTCCCAGTCAGGTAACTGCTGCTGTTGCTGCAAAAATCCCGTCTCTTGTGGAAGTGGATCACGGTGGGATTTGGGTGGGGACAGAGTCCTTGCTCGGGAGCATTCTGCCCAAATACCTGGAGTGTCCTCGCTCTTTGGTTTTGTTTGCACTGGGGATTTCATTTTTGCGCCGGGAAGGGAATGCTCAGCACCGTGCTCTGTGCTGAGCGCCAGACTACGGTGGTTGAGTTAGAGCTAAGCCCAGGTGCACATTCCTGCGTGGGAGCGGGGTGGCTGTGTCCATCCCCCCACCCGTGTCCCCGGCCCTTCTCTGGGCTGCTGCGAGTAACCTGGGGTGAAAACCTTCCCACCTCTGGCCCTGAAAGCCGTCATGTCTCAGAGGGGGAGGTTTAAAACCACTTTCAAAGGGCGTAGTTTGCTTGTCTGTTGTGCGCACGTGGCCTTGGGCGCAGCTTTCATGTTCTCCAGTGCCATCGAATTAAAATTTGGACCCGGGTCCTAGCGTGTCCTTAGCATTTCTAGGCACTGCCGTACTATGGTCTTTGGCAAACTCCTCCACTGCTGGGCACCCGAGGTGTTGGGGTTATTAAAGTTCTTGTTCTGGAAACAGCCTTCTTGCCTCTGCCCTGCTGAGCGGTGCGCGGCGGTGGCCGTGCACAGACACGGCGGTTTGCCCGAGGCTCACACGCTGTGCATGAGGATTAGTGAGACTCATCCCCAGCCCGTGGTCAGTCCAGGGAGCGATGCCGTGGCTGTGGTGCCCGAATGACTGAAGAGCAGCATCAAAGCCTCTGAGTTACCTTCAGTGCTTGCCTTTTTCCACAGAAGCGGGAGAACGTTTAATTTTCTCGGAGCATTGAATTAAGTCGGGGAAGGTGATGTCTGGCCGCACAGAATTAGTTATGGCAGACGGATTCATCGCGCATGGTCCTTGCCTGTGACACAGAAGCACTCGCCACTGAATCGGGCAAGAGCAGCTCAAAAATGGAGCTTTGCAGGAGATTCATGTCTGATTGAAAAGCGCTCGTGGCTTCTGGGCTGGCAGCCTGCAGGTGGGGGGTGTGAGCCACCCCAGCTCCACAAAGCTGCTGGCTGCTGCACCCTCTGAAGACGGGCTGGGCTCCAGTACCGTCCTCCTGTCCGAAAGTATGGTCTGTGCTAGGGTGTGTGAGCATCCTCCTTCCAAATGCCCTTCAGGCCTTGCCAAATGGGGTTGCTCCAGCCTGGACCCCTCTCTTCTGAACGCCTTCTCCGTCACTCAGTGCTCTGTATCAGGCCCAGGAGTTTTTCTCCCAGGCAGGTACGCCTTTGAGCTGTCCCGGGTATACATGCTTCAGCTGGCCACCAGTACAACATCCCGCAGGTATTTTTACATGTTACAGAGCCTTTGCGTTGCACTTGAGTGTGGAGGCACAGAGGAGAGCGAACCCGTCCTACCACTTAACTTTCCATCACCCTGACGTGGGCCGATTGCCTTGTGCTTTAGCCCAGCGCCTGTAGGGGACTGCAGTCCCTTCTCCAGGGCGCTGCCGTTGGAGCAAAGCAGCTTTTTTGGGAGACATGAAGGAAACCTACCCCAAAAGCTCTGATCTCCCACCCTGATTTCACAGGGTGCTTCTCCAGCTGTGCCGTGTGTGTGAAGGTTGCCTTTCCAGGCAGGTGTTTAATTACCTCTCGGTGTTTGGTTAATGATCTAGGGCACATCTTGTTCAGATCCAATCACCGTGTTTGGGGAGCAGCTCCCTTTCAGCAGTGTCACTGGATAATAAAGCCAAATTGGCAGGCTGCACCCTGTAAGTTATAAACAAGTTTTCCAGACAAAGTTGTCTTGAGAATCTGCCATTAGTGAATTTATTTAGTGCTATTACAGCCTTGCTAATCCTCTGGGGACAGGAAAATTAGGCTAACGCATTAGCTGCTGTAGGGAATTGCCGTGATGTCCTGCTTGTTGGCTCAAGGGCTTAAACTCAGAAGAAGCTGCGGGATGCTGTAATGAGCCTGGAGAGGCGATGGGGTGGGAAGCAGGCAGGTCCTTTTGATGTCTGAAGGGTCTAGGGATGAGTAGTCCATAAAAGCCCTGGGACTGAGCTGTTAAGGAGATGGCGTGGTGCAGTTGTCCTCTGTATTTAGAGAGATACAAAGGAACAGGACCAGGACTTCCCATTCGTGCTGGATTTGGCCTCCCCTGCTCTTCTGGGGACCGGTCCCTGGGCGCTGAGCCGGCCCTGAAGCCGAAGCCCGCTTATGTCTGCCAGCTCTGGCAGGGTGCTGAGCCCAGCCCCGCCTGGGAGGATTTTTAATGGGTCTTAATCAGACCTGCAAGGAGAAGCGTGGGGGTCTTTGCACTTCCCCTCCGTTTATCAGTTGGTAAAGATAAAGCAACACAAAACAAGGTTTGAGGACTGAGTAATTCTAGACTTAAGAAAACCAAGTGTCCTATTTTCGCAGCGGGGTGGCAATTTTTTAAAATAGGCAGGCTATTCTGAGGCTCTGGAGTTTCACTTTGGCTTGTATGAGAACTGCTCCGCAAGGAGGAAAAAGGGCTGAGATAAGAATTATATGAAAAGATGCTGTCCCTGGAGTCTGCGAGGAAAAAGGAGGCTGACATGCACGGTGGGAACAGGCTCTGTCTGCAGTTGCGAAGAACACGTATCCTTTGCAACGGGTCTTGGTCTGAGCTGCCTGGAGCTGCCGGTCCCGTCGCCAAACAAGCAGCATCTCCGCGTAGCAAAGCATCTGTCCCCGTTGCAGACGGCTCCTGCCTCTGTGCAGCCTCCTGCATCTCCCCGAAACTATTAGAAATAAAAATCGGATGCTGAGCGCAGGCAGGAGCGGCTGTGACTTACCTCTGCTTTTTCATGGGAGCGAAGATGAGAGTGAGATAACAGAGTCGGGAACCCCTCCAGCTGCTGGGCGCTGCCCGTCTGACCACGCGGCCGTGAAACTCTTCCTAATTTTGTCCTTGGGTGCTGTAGGTGCTGCTGGACAGGATGGTTGGTGAGACGGACTCTTGTTTTACTTGGTGTAAATATGGGTGATCATTAGCAGGGGCTTTGCAGAGGAGATGCATTAACTGCTCTTCCATAGGTGGTGGCTTGCGAACAAATTGGGGCCGTTTCCAGGTGTATTGAAGACTAAACCCCAACCACCCTCTTGCATCTGTGCTCACTAATGGTTCTTGCTTTTCTCCTCCCGCCTCCCAACTGTTCGGTTTGTTGTGAAGGTTCTTCTATTGCTCTGCTGTAGGCACCCACCACTTCTACAGGGTCATTTAAGACCTTAATGGTGGAGTTTTCCCTGCAGTGTCTGGCCAGCAGCAGCTCTTGGTGGTGTGGTGTGGGAGGCCGGTGCTACGTAAGGGCTCAGCTCGTTGCTTTGATTTCAGCACATGACTTCCCAGGAGAGTGATTTCAAGAGTGAAGAAGTTCAATAGCGAGGAGGTGAAGTGGGAAGAAAGCTCATCCAGAGGACTGGTGTGCAGGTGGGGACTGGTGTGCTGACTGGTGGTCAGGAGGGGAGGGGAGAGGTGAAGAGGAGGCAAGTATGGTGTCATCCAGAAGGGCAAATGGTCTTAACGGGTAATAGTAAATCGTTTATAGATCATATTAAGACATCATCTCCTCTGTAAAAACTTGAGGCCTGCCTGATAACGAAGGCACGCCATCCCCTAAACTCCTCCTCTGCCAATTTCTTATGAAAGATTAGTCCAGGATGGTTCCTGAAATCTTCCCTGAAATGTTACCCGCTCACCGAGATCCTCTACGCAGCTGTGTCTGCTCTCTGTCCCCACAGGCGACCTACTCGTCTGTGTGAGCAGCAAGAAGCATCTGGTTCTGTGACTGCTCCGTAAAACCAGGCACCTGCGTCCTGGCGCAGCTCCAGGCTACCGGGATGAATCCCCAGATCCTGTTCTGGAAAGCGAATAAGACGACTATGAAGTGACTTCCCGCACCACCTCCTGCTGCGGCGGGAGCCTTGCCAGAGCAGCCAGCCCCAGTCTATACCCCCAGGAGGTACGTCTCGGCCCCCAAAGTGAGCTGCAGCCTGGCCGGGGACCTGCCGGGGCAAGACGCAACCTCCTCTTGGATTGGCTTCGTCCACAGATCAAGGGCGGCGTTTCGAGGCTGGTCCGCCTGGGATGAAAGGAAGGCCGCCCGCCCCGACCTGTCCTCCGCACGGATGATGGCGGCCGCGCGAGGCGGCTCCGCCAGCTGTGGCAGCGGGGAGCTCGGTCGCTGTTGTGGTGCAGAGCGATCCCCTTGGGAATAGGGCTGGGGTGGGGGGCTGCCTCGCCGGCGTGGAGGGGGGCCGGGAGGTGGGGGGCCTTTGGCGATGCCGTTTTGGATGGTCTTCTTGGAGACCTGTGCTTGGGCTTCCAGCTGCGAAGGAGCAAGGATGTCACGGGGCAGTCCTGCCCAGGGATTTTGGGCTCAGGTCCAAGCGCCGGGCACAGCTGTGTGTGTGGCTGTGGTGGAGAACTGGTTGAACTGGTCTCCTTGCCTGTTGCTTCTTGCAGGGCCTGGGTTAACCATCGTACTCTGCCCTGGCACGGCCGGGGGTGCTCTGAACAAAACTCGCTGCGGGTCTGGAAGTGACCCAGGCCGAAGCAAGCGGTGCCTGTCGCAGGTGTTGCCCCGAGGGTTCTTGCAGCGACGTCCCCTTCGTCTGCGCAGGTCGCGGTGGCCATGGTGGCGGCGGGGGGGCCGGGCTGGCAGCAGGCAGAACCCCCCTCCGCTCTGGGGCGGGGGATCGGAGCATCCCTCCCCCCGCAGCAGGCCTTGGGCTGCAGCAGAAACTTGTTCTGGGCTGGATGTGGTGGCAGGGGCACTGGGCTGGCAAGACCTGCGCTCCAGAGCCGTCTTTGGCTCTACCTACGGCTTCCCCCTCGCCGCTCTTGTTTGCTGAGGTGACAGAGCCCCGGGGGCTTCGCCAAGGGCCGGGCGAGCAGGCAAAGGGCTGTCCCTCGCGGGCTCTGTGCGGGATGCGCGGGCTGGCTCTGCCTCTCCTCCCGCCGCCTCCGGCTGAGCGAGGAAGAGGCCGGTCCCTTTGGTGGTGAGGCAGGCTGGATGCTCAGCATCGCTCCTGGAGCAGGGCGTAAAACCAGGCAGGGTCTGGCCCGGCCGGCGTCTGTGAGCGATGGGTGCCGCTCCGCCGAGCGCGCTGCCTGTCCTCGCGTCAGCCCCGGGATTAGCCCCGGGATTGTCCGTCCCGTCTGCGTGCGGCGCGGAGGTTGCCGCCGCCTGCCCGACCGCGCGCCGGTGCGTGCGCAGGGGCGAGATCAAAGAGTATTAGCTTTTAAAACGCTCTGTCTTTCTGAGGGATCCTTGCCAGGTGGGGACTTGGCTGGGGTAAGATCACACCTCTGTCCCGTCAAACAGAGGAAGATGCTGTTTTAACGCTTCGCGGCCGAGGAGCTCCAGCCCTCGGCTCCGGGCTGCGGGCGATGGACGGCTTGGGGAGCAGGTTGTCCAGGGCGAGGGGGTTGGTATGTGCCTGGTTTGCTTTCGGTGCTAATTCTTGGAACTTCCTCCACGTGCGAGCACGCCGTCTCCCAGGGCATTACAAGCAGCCGGTCTCGTTCAATTCGGTTTCCTTGAACCCCCAGGGGATCGATCCCCTCCTGGTGCCTGCAAACAGCCCTGCAGAGGTGGGCTTGTCCCGTGCGCCCATGGGCTCCTGCGTGTGCCCGTTTTGCGTGGGTACAAGCTGAGCTCTGCTTGGCCTTAAAGGCTCTCGACTCCTGTCCCTGGCCAGGCTGCAGCTTGCTTTAAGCCTTTGAATGCAAATGCAGCAGGGTCTGGTCCTGTGGGCTGCAGGTGATGTGCTGCGCTGGTTCCTCTTCCCTGGGGCCCTCCGGCAGCTCCGGTCAGAGAGCGTCGTCGCTGCCGTCGGTCACCTGGACGTTAACGGCAAAGGGGTGATCCCTCAGCAACGGCTTCCCATCCTGTCTGTAGACCTCCACACAGCAAAGACAGGCCCTGAAGCAGGTCTCCATTAACTCCAGACTTCTCGGAGGACAGGTCACCACTCCTCCTAAGGTCCACACCAGCTGCCTCCCAGCACTCTGAGCTGGAGGGACCTCCTGTCTTCATGCTTCTGAGATCCTGGTGTGAGAAGCAGGGCCCAAGCTATGATACCACCACAAAAAGGTAGGGCTTTGCAGCTTCTAGAGGAGTAAGACCATAGCAGAAAGCCAGCCCCTCGCAAAGGAGCCTCGTCCCATGTGTGTCTCTCCCTCTCTCCTGAGACAAGTGTGATTTGTTTTGTGCCAATTTAATGAGAAGAGCCGCAAACCTGGGTCAGCACCATGGGTGGCTGGTGCTTACGTGGGGGCTGTGGTCCCCATCTACTCCCGTCTTCCTTCTCCTCCATCCTCTGCTCTCTCTCCCTGGTGCTGCACTAGATAAAGATCCCATGCCACCGCCGGATCCGTGCCAGATCGGCCTGAAACACGGGGTTCCTGGTTTGTGGGGAACTTCGCTTTATCTGAAACAAAGAGGATGCAGACAGCAGCTGCCCCTTACTGTGGCTTAGGAGAGCCGTGGGGCTGGGCAGCCCCACCATGCAGCACAGCCTGGACGGGCATCGCCAGGAGCCACGGAGATGCTGGGGTGTTGTTGGGCTGTACTGGGAACCAGTTGGGAGTCGGAAACTTTGTTCCACAGGGAAAAGAGCTGCCCAGAGGCAAAGCCTACTCTAAGGCCTTGCATAGACAGGGTGTCTAGGGACAACATCAAACTTGGGTCTTTGGGGCTTTGGTGCCCAAGTTTGTCCCAGAGCCTGAATCTCGCTGGCTGCGCTGGAGCTGCTGACCTTCGTTCTGCCACGAGCCCTCGGTGGTTTGCTGGCAGTCAGAGCCAGCTTGTGCTGAGCCTGCATCAAACGTTTACTGAACTGCAAAACAACATCATGTTCTGTGAATTGGTGGTTCCCAGACCAATGCTGCTGCTTTGGAAAACTTCTGGTTAGCTTTGTCTGTGGGGCTTCTGCTGCTTCTCTAGCATTTTAAACAGCCAATGCAAGAAGATGCTTTAAAATGTGTTTCAATAGTCACAGTGCACTCCCTTTAAGTCACGTTCGCAGACTTTTACTCCCTGAAAAGCCCATGCTCTCTGCCCCTCTGCTGGGAAACTGCTGCACGGTTGTGGCTGTGTGTGCCAAAACACTCTCCAAGCCAGGGCGAGGTCTCCCGTTCTCCCTCCGGGGCTCTGCTCTTTCCACCCCAAACTGGTTTTTCGAGTCATTTTTTCTATGTGCCTCCATCTCTGCTGCTGCTCACCCGCGTTTGGGGAGGAGCCTCCCAGAAACTGCTCTTTAGCACGTTGCCGATCTTCCCTCGCTGAGTCTTGTCATTCCATCCCAACAGACCGGAGCAGAGAGCCAGCGCCCACCACGACTTTGCAGACTCCAGGAAACCAGCTGGGACCTCGCCAACATGTTCAAGGGGATAGGCAAAGACTCCCCGAGCAGAAGTTCCCCCAACAGAGGTTCCCCTGTCAAGCCTAGCAAGTAAGTGTGACTCCTCTCCTCTCTGTAAGCTGTCCTGGGGACCCTGGGGGAAGATGAGTGAAGAGTGCTCCGTGTCTCCTAAGCCACCCTAAGAACCATTTCTCTTTGTGGAGCAGCCAGAAAGTTGGGGCTCGCTGGCAGCTGTTGCCAAAACATGGTGCCCCAGCCGTTGTCCTTGTCTTTGGGGGGTTTTGTGCTCCAGCCCTTGTCTGTGCAGCCCCTGGGATGTGCGGTGCCTGAAGATGTGCTCAGAGCTGTGTTAATTAAAGCTCCTTTTGGGCAGGTAGGAGTAGGGAGAATAAACACAGTCTCTTTGCTTGGGTGGAGCAAGATCTGCTTGATGGTGAAGCAGATACCAGCCTGGATTTGAGATCCCAGGACTCGCTGGTTGTGTGAGGCTGGTGTGATGCTGCCCCGGGTCCTGGGATTGCTGGAGAACGATGCTCAGTTTGGTGCTGCTGGGGTGATGAAGATGGGTGAGGAGTGGGTTTGCTGGTGGCTGCTCTACTCCATCCTGGTGACAGGCTGGGTCTCTGCAGGTCAAATAGCTGAGGTTGCCTCGTTCAGGCCTGTCTGAGGCAGCACCAAAAGGATCTGGCTGCCATGTCCCCTCTGAAGAGACTCCCTAAGCTCTGGGGAGCGAGATGTGTGATGGGACCAGGATGCTGCCCTAGGAGCAGGGTGTCCCCTGGGAGGGGGTGCTCCTGCAGAGAGAGCGCTCGTCCCTCCCTTCAGCTGCAGTTGCTAACTCAGGGTTATTTTCCACCTTCCTCAGCAATTTTGCATTTCGTAGTGTCAGTGCCCTGATTCTGCAGGAATCCCTGTCCCCAGTCTGAGGTAGAGGCTGAGGAAACAGCAAGGGGGTTCGTTCCGAGGAGGAGGGGACCTGCAGGAAGAAGAGGGTGCTGGCCCCATCTCTTGGAGCCACCGCCAGCAGCCGCCCGGGACGGTGTGTGTACAGACACCTGGGCGGACACAACGCAGTGCCGGCACCCAACTGTGCCGTTTATGGGGGCCAAACCCACTGCTGGCAAACAGCCGCTGAGGAGGCTGGTGGCCCCGTGCTGCTGGGCAGGGCACGGGACCTGGGGAGAAGTTGACCCCCCCAAAGGTTGAGGCTCCCCGTGTGGATGTCGGGAGCTGGACCCCTGCCATAGGAAGCTTCTGCCTCTGGAGCTGAGCACTCACAAGCTCATCTCAAAGACAGATTTGGAGGCTCCCTGAACACCAAGCCTTTGTCGGGGTCTGACTGCAGTGAGACACCTCCCCAGGAGCCCTGGAGCTGTGTCAGCTTCTGGTTTTAGTCTTGCTAATGCAATCTGTCCACCTCCCCAGCTGGCTTCCAAACCGGGGCTGGGGATTTCTCGTGAGGCTTCCTGGGACAGCTCGCTGCAGCCCCCGTGGTGCCACAGGAGGGGACTTGGGCCAGGTTCTCCCCCAGCGTGAGCCTCTCGGGATAACTGGAGTCGTACCCCGGAGAGACCTCGCACCTCTTCCCTGTGCAGGATGGAGGCTGGAGCCAGAAGCGCGGTAATTACCGAGCTAGTTGTGCTTGTTTTAGGAGGCACCAACCATCAGACAAAGGCTAATTGCTTTGGCCATGGCCCGGGGCTTGGTCAGCACCCATATTAGCTGAGAAAATGAAGGTGAATGAGTTGTCTCAGGACCAGCCACCAGCACACGCTCTGCAATTGGCCCCAAGAAAACATTGGTGGCCCATAGCTGCTCCTGGTGGCCCCGAGGCCAGAACCTCAGCAGCAGTCAAGGTTCCCTGCCTCTGGGGGTTCCTGATTAGCGGGTGCCGCTCCTGGCATGGACCCCTAAAGAGGTACCTCATCTTGGTTCTTGGGACCATGGTGTTGAGCGTCCCAGCTCGCAGGGCCCTTTGCCATCTCCCCTTGGTGGACGCATCCCAGGGAGGTGGTAGCAAGCACAGGTTTGTCCCCGTGGAGCATCCCCGCTGTGCCCTGCTCCAGGAGGAGGCACACTGTGGGGCTGAAAGGCAAAATTCATGGGAAGGTGGAACTGAATGAGATCTGGCTGGACTGGCTGCCCAGGTGCGATCTTGACAAAGGCTGTGGGTGGTTTTGGAGGTGGATGGCAAGTCATCTCCTGGTTTAATTGTCTTCTGGGATTGCTGCTTCTGCCACTGCCTCTCTGCTTCGCCCTGATCAGTCTAGAGTAGTGTGGTCCCCGAGGGGACGGGCACAGGCTCAGGGGACTCACCCAGCACTGGCAGGACGTTGCTGGTTGTCTGCTGTGGGCGGCTCCGGCTGGCAGATCAGAGTGTGCGAGGGCTTCTGCGCGTCGGGGACAACAGACCCAGCTTTGGGGTCTGCCTTGTGGCCATAAAGTGGAGTCCCCTGGAAGGAAGGGATGGAGGGGGTTGGGGACTGAAGGGGGTGGGTGCTGTGGTCCTGCCCAAATGTGCTCTGGCAAGAGTGGGGGACAGTCCTGCTCCTGCTAAGAGACACCATCCCTTGCGTGCGGTTGGACTGTCTAGAAGGCAGAAAGTGGTATGAGAAATGAACCAATTAATAATGATAATAATAGTGCTCTGCCTCTTCTAGGCATGAGATAGCCCTAGGGAGGAGGCCTGCCCTGGCTCTTGAGGAGGAGCAGGAGGAGCTCTGCTGAGCCTTGCCGTCAGCCATCATGGCCAGCCAGGGGCTGTGGCTGTATGCACCCACCATGCAGGGAGTCGGACCCGAGCCCCAGGAGGACGAGGGATGCCCGTGGACAACCTCATGGCTCCTTGTACCCTGCTCGATGCCTGGCTGCCTCTCTGCAGCCCATATGTCAGCATCTTCACCCTGAAACATGGAGCCTAGCTGTGGTCAGCCCGTGCTGCCGGTGGGTTTCTCCTGGGGGCAGCAGGGATGGGGCAGGAGGGACAGCCCCAAGGAAGGATGCTGACATGGCTCGTGGACTGCATGGACGGCTGTCAGTGTGTACAGGAGAAGCTTGTGCTCCTCTCGGTACGGCCCATGGTTGCGCTAGGAGGGTCTGTGGCAGTTTGGGCCCTTCTCCAAGTGTGCAGGGACTGAGCGGGTTCCTTAGCATCAATCCCACCTTGACTGAGGAGCATGGCGATCTGGGGGAGGCTCAGCTGAAGGCAGCCAGCTTCACCACCGATGCATCGGGTCTTTATGCCGTCCTGGGAGCTTGAGGTAGGCACCCTTCTCCTCCCGGCACATCCCCTCCCCAGCTTCAGCGCTCCTGAAGCGTCCAGGCTGTTCTTTTGCAGACTGAAGTGGTTCGGCTTCTTGCAGGGCTGGAGAGCCCCTTCCAGCCTGGCTGCTGGCTGCAAGGTCTCAGTCTGCTCCTCTGCCAGGCTTCCGCCCTCTCTCCACGCCAGGACACGCAGGGGAGATCCCTTCTGCTCCAGGGACAGTGTTCTCCAGGAGGCACCACTTCTTCCTTGAAGATCAGGTTGTTTGCAACAACGTCCTCGTTTCTAACCTCAGGTGCCCCATGCAGTGCAAAGGCAGTGCAGGATGGGGATGGACAAGGCTGAGCCCCTGTGACCGGGAGGTTGTTGAGGTCTTTTCAGTCCACAGTTTTTCTGTGGCTTGGCCTAAACAAAGCTGATTCGTCTATCCAGCCTTGTGAACCAAGAGATGAGGTGTCCCGGTGTTTCCTTCAGCCAGGAAGGGAATGCCACCAGGAATAAGCAGGATTTTACTAGCAATCTACCCTCCCTGGGAAGGATGGATGCTCACTTCTCCCCTCTTAGAGCTGCACAGAGGTATCTGTGGTCACATCACAACGGGGCTCAGACCGGGCACTCCATTCACACTCTTCCCAGGTGGGAAGTGAATTCATCCGGCCCTCTCGGGGCGGACGGACTCCCCCGGCGCGTGGGGAGAGGCTCCCACCCCCCGGGGTGGCAGCCAGCCGGTGACTCACTCTCTCCTCCCTGCGCAGAGAGCCCGGGCAGGAAATTTGGGTGGTGCTCAGGTATTTGCTCATGGGACACCACCTCATTCCAGGCGTGTCAGGGATGAGTGGGAGATTGTGTAACCTCCTGGGGAGGGGAGACCTCCTAGAGCTTCCAGCCTGCTGCGGGCTCATGGGGACCGAGTCCTGGCTCTGCGCTGCTCCCATCCTCCCTGTTGTGCTGGGACATGCGACCACCCTTTGTCTCCCTGAGCGCTGCAGCTTGCCCCAGGAAAGGCATCCATGGGGCACAGATGGGGCATGAGGGGCATTTTACGGGATGTAAGAGACGGGTTGTAGCAGACAGTGATGCTTTGATGAGGATGATGATGAAGATGAATGCCCTGCTTGGGCTCTCTGGCTCTGTGATCCCTGGAATTAGACCCCGTAGAAGAGGCCACTGCCGGAGCGCAGCAGTCTCCCGTTTACTTTGCTGACATGCATTTTGCAGGCAGGGAAGCTGAGGCATGACCAGGAGACACTGCCAACCCAAAGCCCCTGAGGGAGCTGGGAGCTGCAGGTCCACGCCGCCCTCTTGGGAAATCGAACCAAGGGAGGAGTTGGAGAAAGGGAACAGGAGGATGCTGTGAGCAGGAGTGCTGGGGCTGTGCCTCCTTCAGCGTTACACGAGCTTGGCCGCGGTCAGCGTGGGCTGAGCTGACTTAAAACACAAGCTCTGCCTCTGGCATCTGAGTGCTTGGCTTGGGGTGACCGTAACACTCACTGGCACTTTACAGTCACTTGGGGCTGTAATAAATGAACATCCCAGCATCTGCTCTAGCCTTTGGTATCAACTGTGGAACAGCTGGAGCCATGATGAGGAGGTGGAGCGATGATGACGGGCAGCGCTTCCCCTGGTCCTTTGCTGGATTCAGGGGCTAGGAAGGAAACCACATGGCTGGAGGGCAGATGTGGGTGGCTCTGCTGCAGGACAGCACCTTCCTCCTACCTCTTCCTCCACCAAAGGCACAAGGCAGGTTGTACCAACCAGCCCTAAAGCAGTGTCTTCTCTTCAGCTGATCCCCGTGCAATGTCCCATTGTCGTGGCTCAAACTCGTCCCTCCTGGTCCCAGACCTCAGGAGTCGGCATGTAACTGAGCTGAGCCTCTGCTGAACTTTGTCCCATCAGCAGTCATCCAAGGGCTCAAGTCCCTGGATGATGCTATCAGTCCACACCCTCCTGCTTCTGCTTGCCCACATCCTGCCTGGAGGGTAGGGCCGGCACTGTCCTCAAGGGCAGATGTTATTAGAAACAACAGGACACGAGGACAAAGGTGGCACCGAGGCTTGTGCTTCCTTGTCCGCAGGGAGCTTTGGGAACCATCCTGTGCCTTGCTGCGGGCTCTGGATCCAGCTGTTTCAGCAGGGCTCTTGGCGCTCATTCACAATAGCGGTGGTGGAATAAGGGCCGTGATAGTACCCATCGGTTGTGTGATGCCACCGTGGCGAAAGGCAGTTGGGAAGAGTCTGATGGGGACCTTCACTGAATCTACACTGGGGCCAGGAGGGCTGGTAGCTGTGCGATGGCCTTGGGAAATTTGTCCTCAAGCCCTGAAAGCAGCATGACTGCAACAGCCTACACAGTGCCCGGAGGGTCTTGTAGTCTCTGTAGCAAGTCCTTGTCCACTGCAGACCAGGCCTGGGGTGGCACTGGGATCTCCAGCACCTCAGTGGGCTGAACTGCAGAGCGCTTGGCATGAAACAAGACCATGGGATGGCTGTTCTGGGTCAGGCTGAAGGGCCTTCTCGCCCACCTCTAGCAGCAGCCAAGGGCAGACACCCAGGGAAGAGCCTCCAAACAGGGCAAGCACGTTGTGTTGCCTCTGCAGGGTGCTCCCCTGGCCTCCAGCTGTCTGTGGCTTTGGGTCTTCCCAACCCAGATGTGGTGTCGGTGCATTTGGGAGCCCTACAGCGATTTCTTTTTTCTTTTCTTCCCCCTCCATCCCCCCCTTCCACTGCTTTTTGAATCCACACAAACTTTTGAGCACCCACAGTGTCCTGCGGCAAGGAGTTGTGCAGAAGGGCTGCGTGGTGTGCGAAAAGCCACCGCCCGCTCGCTCTGAACACACCACCTCTTACCTTCACTTGGCTGAAGGCAACAGCCAGGCATCGACCACTTGTATGCATCCATGCCCCTGGCCACATCTCAGACTCTTTCTTTGGAGACCAGGAGGACATGGGGGAAAGGCCTGAAGAACCACACCTTTGTGTCAGGTCCTGGGCAGTGATGAAGAGGGTGAGAATTGCCCTCACCCACTGATCTGCCTTGCTGCTCCCTCTCTCAGGTCCTCAACAAATGAGCTGGCCGTACTCATCTCCCGCATGCAGACAAATGCCGACCAGGTGGAGAAGGACATCCTGGAGACACAGTCCAGACTCAAGCAGGTGAGTTGTGGCAGAGGGTGGTGGGAAGGTGAAAGGCTTTGCCTAGAAATGTGGTGTCTAGGATAACAGGTCAGGTGTCTGCTCTGTGCATCAGCTTGCTGGTGCAGGTTTGGGGGCTGACTCGAGGCTGGGGAGGAACAGAGCACCCTGCAGAGCCTCCCAGCCCCTGGGGCTTCATACCGGGGCCTTCCAAATTCTGCCCTCGGTGCTTTCTGCTCAGTGCCTCGTGCTTCCCACAGCTAAGGCCGTCTCACCTACTTCTGCAGCGCAGCTGCACAGCCCTGTGCCTCCAGCAGCCCTGGAGGCAGGCAGCCAGCCTGACCCACGCTGGTCCCCTGGCTGGAGAGTCGCTGAAGCAGGCAGCTTGGCTGGGCATATGCTCCCCAGCTGTACCAGGGTTCCTCTGTGGTTGGCTGTGTTGAGCATCCCGGCCCTCTGTGTTGGCCAAGGAGATGATTGTTGTGAGGTCTGTGTAGTCCAACCAGGCTTTTTTCTGTGTTGTCCCTGGTCTCCAGGATGCCAGCAATCACCAGAAGAACAAGGCTTTTGAGTTCCAGCCAGAGAATGCCAGGAACCTGAAGGAAGCGGAGACCCTGCTGAAGGACCTCTTTCTGGACGTGGACCGTGCCAAGCGGTTGAAACACCCTCAGGCTACTGAGATAGAGAAAGAGTGAGTACAGGGTCGGGGGGATGACTGGTGTGATGGGGACACTGAGCAATTGCGAACCCCCTAAGATCTAGGCTGAGCTCCAGTCGTTGCCATGAGAGGTAGAGTTTCACCCTTCTTCACATAGATTTTAGCCTTAAAATCAGGACTTCTGCCAATATATTGTGAAGATAGTGGTGTGTAGGGTGGCTGCCAGAGCGATCACCCAAGAGTCCCCAGTATTATTTGGGAGCTCTTGTAAAAGGTACCAGGAAAATATAGAGCTAAAAGTGGCCCCACTCCCAGGGCAAATCCCTTTTTCCTCTGCCTTTCCTACAATGAATACCTTTCGTTCAGGCAAGCAGAGTTGGGTGTTCAAATGGGAGAAGAGCCTTAGGTGGCCTCTGGTGCTTTGCTCCTCTCTCCAGCCCTTCTAGGTGGAAATCAAGAGGGAAGACTTGTTTCCTAGCTGGGAAGGGACAACCCTTCTCTCCCTGCAGCTTCCTCCTGGGTTGTAATTCCTGAGATGTTCCTGGAGATGGAGAGCACCAGGACAAGTGCCTCCACTGCTGAAGGAGGCCAGTGTCACAAAGGAACGAAAGTCACAAAGTACCCTGGGTCTTATGAGTGAAATCTGGGCTCCACAAACCCCTCCTTGGTTCTACCCCTTCCAAACTGACACAGAGACCTGTGCTTTCTCTCCTTGGCAGCATCCAACAGCTCCACGACCGCGTGACGCAGCTGTGTGCAGAGTACCGGACTCTCTACGAACAACTGAACATCCCTGATGTGGGGCCCAGGGTAGACTGGGCCAGGATCCTGGACCAAAAGATGGTAACAGCAGCTGTTTTTAGGTGTATCTCCCAATTCCTACAAGGCCAGATAATGTCCGCTGTTGCCTGTAGGGCTCTGCCTGCCATCATGTGTGCAGCATCATGCAGGGACGTTGTGGGTGGTGGAAGTAACTCTGGGTAGGACAAAGACCATCCTCCCATCTCTTAAAACCCTCTGGTAAGACCCTCTTGATTGACCCCTTCAGATTAAGAGCTACTGGAGGGGGATCAGATAGAGATGCCCTGCTGTGGGATGAAAGGATGGAGAAGGTGATGTCTTCAAGGACTTTACAGCCCTATATCCTATGTTTCATGCTACAAGGTCTTGGGTATGTGGAGTGCCCAGTTTGGAGTCAACTTGGATTCCCTTGAAAGTTGGATGGTAACTATGTGCATCCAATGCATGTCACCATGGGAAGGGTGGCTGGTCCAGCCTGGGTTTGTACACCAGGGTTATATGGCCTGGTTATCTTTGCCCCTGAGTACACCTGGGGAAACAGCAACCAACAGCAATCATGCTAAACAACAAGAAGATCCCTTCCTCCTGGACTGGTATCAGGTACCAGATCTTTTCATACCCTGCCAGTACTCACTGGGGTTTCTCCCTGAAAAGATATTCTCTCTTTTTTGCTTTAATCTCTACCTAACTCCTCTTGCACAGAAACAAGTCAATGCGGGACAGTACGGCCCCGGCATGTCAGAGCTGGAAAAGCAAATAGCTGAGCACAACATCCTCCAGAAGGAGATTGAAGCCTATGGCCTCCAGATCAAGAACCTCCACTCCAGGGTAAGGCACCCTCTGTCCCCTCCTTGTTCCTGTTGGCTTTGCTCGGGACCCTGCGGGCTCTGCTCGCGGTTTGGCTGGGTGTCCCATCTGCTCCTCCTCACGGTGAATATCCATCCTTGTTCTGCACAGGGGAGATCTGAGCTCAGACAGATCAAGCCATGCAGGGGCCAGGGAGGTGGTTCCTGAATGGTTTCTAAAGCATCTTCCATAAATCAGCTCATCAGCATCTACCACTGATGGCGTTTTGGTAACAGCTTTTTTCTCTTTTTTTTTTTTTTTTTTTTTTTTCCCCCCCTTGGTCTTGGACGTGTTGCACCCCAGGATGTGGCAGATTTAAAGAGCCAGTACAAGGACTTGCTGGTAAGCTTCTCAGTGGTTTTCTGGACAGATGGGGTCACACAGCAGAGTAACACCTTCCTCGATGGACAGGGAATGCCCAGCTCAGGGCAGGAGCTACCTCTGGTCTTGCACAGTGAAGTTGTGTCCCTCATTTTCTTCCCCCATTTCCTCCCCACCTTGGAACGGGTGTAAATTGAGAGCATGCTCACTACCCTCGGGGGAATGCTGTGGGCGAGAACCGTGTGTCTCCTCTCTGTGGATCATCGATTCGCAATTGCCCATGTGTCCCTGAGCGCAGGGTTACGGATGCGGCAGCAGGAAGCCTTGTCCCAGCCCACGGGCTGTTCCAAATCAGGATTGCAAACGTTGAGGCTTGCATTGATCCCTAACAAGGGCTGCAGAGAGAAATGAGCAGCTGGAGCAAAGGAGGTAGCTGGGAAAAAGGTCCTGGGTTTAGCCAGCTGAGCCTGTAAAGGTTAATGCTGAAGAATGGCATTTGTGAGAAATACAGCAGAGCTGGGCCAGCTCTCAGACTGCCCGAGGCACCAGCCCACGCCTGAGATTCTGGTTAGACAAACATATCCTGTCTGTGAAGGAGGGAAAGGGAAGGGCAGCCCCATCAGATAAGAGTAAGCAGGCGGCAGACGTCTCACCAAGGCCTCTGGGAATCTCCTGGATGTGCAAGGCGAGCGGGGTCCTGAGAGGAGCAGGGGAAAAGGGGCTCCTCAGCCTGAGCACCGACGCTGTCTCTCTCCTGTGTGCACGGGCAGAAAGCTTCCATCTGGCGAGGGCAGAGCCTGGGCAGCCTGTACCACCACCTCCAGGGCTGTACCAAGGAGCTGGGCTACCTGACGGATCAGCAGACCAGGATCCTGAAGCAGGACTGGAGCGACCAAATGATGGATGTCCAGAGTGTGCGCCGGGAGTACGAGGTGAGCTCTTGGGGGACGGTAGCGTGTCCCGGCCGTCGGACGCTGGCCAAGCCTGACATGTGAGATTTGCAGGGTGGATCCCAGCCTACTAGACGCCCACCACCAGCCCTGAGCCCGGCGCGTTCCCAGCGCGGCTCAACAGTGCTGGGCACAGAAGCAGGGGTGGAAGAGATGCTCTGGGTCCACGCTGGAGTTAGGGATGAGCCACTCTGTGTCCCCTCCTGTCGCCTGAGCTGGCACGTGGAATCATACATTAGAGAGCTGTCGGTGGGGCCGTCCGTGGTCAGAGGGGAGGGAAGGGCTCAGCGTCGTGTCAGCCTCAGTGCCCAAAGTACAACACCCAGTGACTGCTACATGCTGGGACCAGGAAGAAGAGAGAGATAATTGCTTAGGAAAATGCTCTTTGGATGAGTGCCCTGATGCTTTCTGAGGCCCAAGCGTATCTAATTTGTTTTAGCTTTGCCTAGCCCCTTCTTTTTTTAAAAACAAACAAACAAACAAACAAGCATGCCTATGCTTTGGGAGCCTTTTCTCTGCTACATGGGGTTTTGTGCCCCAGGAGACCACTCCATGCTCCCACTGTCATGAAGTTTCTCTTCCCCTTCAGGACTTCAAGTCCAATGAGCTGCTCAGCCAGGAAGAGTTTGTGAACCATCTTCAGGACGATGGGGATAGGATGATTGAGCTAAAGCACCCAGCTGTCAAGCCTATCCAGGTAGGGAAAGGGCGTCTCCTCCCAAACCCTATAAGAGAACGAGAATGCTTTCCACAATTTGTGGATCAAGAGCCAGGACACAGGTTGAAAGAGACCTCTTCACCTCTTCTGCAGAGCTGCTTCCCTCCCACACTGCACGAACTGTGCCACAGCATCTTTCTGTCTACTCCAGCCCTATGGAGAGGCTGGGGGCACTGCAGGGTCTTCACCCCTTCAGAAATCTCCAGGAGATAGTGGCTAACATGGTGGCAGCAGCTCCTGATCTGGTGCTCAGACGTGTGGTCAATGCAGCCATGTTCGTGCTGCTGTGAAACTCCAGCTGTGACACAGCACGACCTCTCCCAGGCAAAACCAGCTCCCAGCCTCCAAGGTTGTATTTCCAAGCCTGCCGATGCAGTGACAAGCTGAGGTGGGCTCACAGCCACCCACACCACTGGAGCTGAGACCCCTTGAGAAATGGTGGCTGCTCTGTATGAGCCAGGTCCTCGTGGAGCAGTATCCTTGCTCAGGCTCAGCGTCAGGCAATGCTTGGGCATAGTTTTGCCTCCGCTCAACAGCGGCCTTTACCCTTCCCCGATCTCTGGGACTTCTGGGGAAAGGAGACCAGTGGTGTGGGAGGTAGGACTAGCTGGAGCCCACTGAGTTGTGCCCTGTCTCACCACAGGCTCACCAGGAAGCCTTGAAGAACGAGTGGCAGAATTTCCTGAATCTCTGCATCTGCCAGGAGAGTCAACTGAGAAGTGTGGAGAGCTACAAGAAGGTAAAAAGCAATGAGCAGTGCATGGACCATGGGTCAGGCTGGGCTCTGGAAACAGAGCCAGCAAAGGAATGAGGATGGGAGATCCTTTGCTTGCACCTAGTTAGGGTATTTTGGGGAAATATCACTCAAAATGCGGTCCTTTAGTGCTGCGGTGAAGGACTGGCTCCCAGCTCGTCTGATCAGCCCTGTTGCGGGGACCGGACAGCATGCCAGCTTGGAGAAGAGGAGCAGGGGTGGGTTTGCTCACTGTCATTACCTGGGACTCGTCTGTTGATTGGGATTATTTGCCTGTGTCTCAGGCAATGGAGAGTCCTTGTCCAAGCACACACTCTGAGGGTGGTCTGTAGGGTCTTGTGAGCCCCAAACAGGTTGTGGAAGAGACGCTGGGAACTGCGAGACCCCACTGGACTTGGAAACAGCAATGTCCTCCCATCCCTGACTATTTTCCTACCCACACCTCCAGTTCCAGGATGATGCTGAGGCTGTGAGCCGCTCCCTGAAGAAGATGAACTCTGACCTGGACACCAAATACAGCAAGTTCAACAGAGACAGCCCTGGGGTGGTGTCAGATCTGCTGCTTCAGCTGGAGGTGAGGTCTTCAGGGCTGCTGCCACTACCAGACCTAAGGGGCAGACCAAACATTACAACCTCCCCCATAAATAACAGTGAGGAAAGGGAAGAGGTGGGTAAATGACCCTACCAGGACAGCTCGTCCCAGCTCTGTGCTAGGGAGCCCATGGCAATACTGTAGCCCCAGAAGGTCCACGCTGCAGGGCAGTGACCCCTGGGAAGGCACTGGTCCCCATCAGTGACACAAAGCCAGGCCCCAGGTCACCATCAGATTAAAGGAGAAGCGTAAAGAGGAGCTGCACGTTGTCCTAAACATGAGACACTTGGATTAGAGGGCCCTTGGATTAGTGTGAGCTGTTGATATCCAAGCAGTGGGGAAAGGTCCTCCCATCTCCTCAGCACTCTCATGAGCCAAGGGCGAGGGAGGGAATAAAGAAATCTGACCTCAGGGACGAGATGCAGATAGGAAAGGAACGTTTGCCTGGGAGAGAGGGAGGGGACACGTTCAACACGGCATCTTCCCATGCATGCAACGCATTTTGCTCCCAAGAGGTGCCGGGATCTCGGTACCTTCTGACACTGGAACGCAGCCACCTCTTGGCAGGACTCTGTTCCTCTTCTCAGAAGAAAAACTTCTCCAGCAGATTGAATATGACAGTGTGGGATCACCTAAGGTTAACACAGGCTGTGCCTTCAAGGGCAGATCTGCTGTGAGCAAAGGAAAACAAGGAGAGTGTTGATAATGAAAAGGGGAAGGAAGGGACATGGAGTCAAGAATGGAGACACTTCTGGCTCCACCCCAGCAGTGACCACACAAGGATGCACAACTGGTGCCAGTGTACCCACTGTAGTGTGATTTCCGCCCCCCGCCCCCTTCCTTCTCATCCAAGCCTGGTCACAACCACTGTCTTCCCTGTTTTGTCTAGAATGAGGAGAAGGTGGTGAAGCAGGCAGAGAAGAGCATCACTGACCTGAAGAGAAGGAGCAAAGAGATCAGCCCACTGAAACTGCGCAGGATGCGTCCCTCCCAGACCCTCACCTTGGACACCCTTTGTGACTGGGATGCTGGGGAGGTGAGGGCTTGACTAGCTGTACCCTCAAATGAGGCAGCCAGCTGAATTCTCCTTTGGTTGCTCCAGATCTTGGCTTCATGGTGGGAGGAACCAGCCTAGTGTCAGAAAGCCAAGCCTTTCACTGGGTTTTGCATCTTTATCCCAGGTGCAGCTGACCAGAGGTGACAAGTACACTCTGAAGGACAACAGCAACCCGGAGATGTGGGTGGTGCAGAGCAGCACTGGTGTGGTCCAGGAGGCACCTTCTGCTTGCTTCTCCATCCCTCCACCAGATCCTGAGTCTATAGAAAAGGTCAATAGGTGAGTGTGCAGTGTAGTGCCTGACCCAGAGAGACATCCAGATTTGCTCTTAGGTCATAGCCAGCCTGTCTGCCTCAACTGCAGAGAAACAGCAGCTGGGAACGGACCTCTTAACTGTCTAGTACGACATACCATCCGGAGAGGGATTCTTCCCTGCACCCAAGTATCTTGTCCAGGTTCCTGCCATTCCTCGACAGCACTGCATGCTGCATGGACCTTGCTGTCAAAGAGCTTTCTGGCAGTCAGGCTTGATTTCTTCACCCAACCATGTGATTTGCATAGGTTTGACTAAATTCATTGCAGAATCAGTCTGGAGCTTGGGACTTGCCAAACAGGACAGAGTTATCTGTGGTATCTCCTCTCAGCCAGCCCCAGCTGGAGACTGAGAAATGTTCCTTGAACCACCATGTAGTCTACTGCCTGGTTGCTCATTCGGCTTCTGTGGTTCCCACAGGATGGGACGGTAGTGCAGGGAGCTTCGGCATTACTTTTTTAATCATGTCCCTGGGTGCTTGGATAAATCAGTGCTGCTCAAGTGCCACAGAAAGGCCCACAGCCCAGATTCAGAGTTACTTGGTCATGTCCATGATGGGAGTTTGGTTCCCCAGTCACGCGGGGGTGATTACTTCATTGTGTTGCTCTTCCTCGGTGCGCACCCCTCTTCACACTTCCCAGATTTCTGAATCCTTTGGACTTACGGGTTTGATGCATGTTTTAAAACAGAAAAGAAAAAGTTTGCAATGTCCTCCTGGATAACAGCTCTGCAGGTGTTTCCTGGAAAACTCTCGCTCTTTTCAGGCCACATCTGGCAGCTTGTTTCATTTCTTGGTGTTTGCTTCCCTTGCTACACACAAAATATTTGTCCTTTTATTTCCCAGACTGTTCCACCATTCAGTCCCTCTGCATGTTACCTGTGCCTTGGTGCTGTGCAGGGCCAACCCTCGTCTGACAACAGCCAGGCAAGCTGGGACTTGCTGGTTTTAGATCACGGTGTTTAGTCGGAGCAGTCCATAGCAGGGATGTGAACTAGCCTGGTCCTTCAAAGGCTTCTGTTCCTGGGTCCATCAGTCTTTTTTTCTCACTTAGAGAAGTTTTTGGTCCTTCCAGCTCCTGCTGATCCCAGCTTGTCCCAGTTTAAGCCAGCTTCATTAGAACGGAACCATCCTTAGAAAGGAGACTTGGCGTTTCTAGTACAGCAGCCACAGAAGCAGCTACTTGTACTCGCTTCCTGCGAAGCTGCAAAGCACTGCAGTGATATGAAATAAATTTCCGGCTTTGATAGCTTCTGCTGAGCATTGGGAACATTGGCTCCACTGGGAGAAACCAGCTGTTCAAACCGGCCGGCTGCTGTTGCTGCTGTCCCTTTTCCTAAGGGATATCTCTGAGCCACAACAGGCTGCAGGTCCCCAGCCTTCCCCTGCCTTTGGGAACACCTTCCCCGGCACAGGCTCCTGGGCCGGGCTCGGCCGAGGCTTGCTCAGCGCAGCAGCTCTCCGCCGGCTGACGATGCTCCTCTCTGCTCACAGGCTGGAAGCGGAACTGAACACGGTGAAGCAGAAGCGAGCGGCGGTTCAGAGCACCCTGAGACACAGCCACAAGGAGCAGATTCAACCCAGTCAGCAGGGTATGTCAGCTGGCTAGTCGAGCCCTCTCCAAAGCAAGCCCACGTACCTCCTTTGCGGGGCTCCCAAACCCGGCTGGAAGCAGAGCACCCACCCGGGCAGGCAGAGGGACCTGCCGGTCAGTGTGAGGATGCCTTCTGCTCTGTGGAAAAGAGCAGCCGATGGGATAACCTGACTCCTGGTGCTGTCAAGGAGTCACTGCATGATCTCAGGCAATTCACTTAAACTCTCTGTTGCCCTTCTCAGACCTCTGAGATTGACCTCCAGCTCCATCGACAGTTGCAGAGTGTTTAGGGTTGCAGGGGGATGTGGCTATACAGAAGCCATAATTAAACCTTCTTTGGAATCTGGGTCC
Source organism: Phaethon aethereus (assembly GCF_964289735.1). NCBI lineage: Eukaryota > Metazoa > Chordata > Aves > Phaethontiformes > Phaethontidae > Phaethon > Phaethon aethereus. Next base: position 6,322,244 of record NC_138594.1, read on the forward strand.
CTCGCAGTTCTCTTCCCTAGCTGGGGCTGTGGAATAAGCAGGCAGCCATGGCTAAATCCCAACCCCTGGCTAGCTGTGTTAGTCCCACAGCTGTAGTTCAAAAGCTCGAGCAAAGCTGAGCAGGGATGTGTCTGCACGGCAGCACATGCCTGTCTTTGGACTTGAGGTCTGGCTGGCCAGGGCAGAGCTAAAACCATTTTCCCAAGCCTTTGTCATGGGTAGGCACACGCACGTGCGTGATGCTCTGCAGATTAGAAATGTTAACCGGGTTGTTTATGGTTGCATCAAAACGCCATGCTCGGGTGACGCCCGTGTGCCTCGGAGCTGGCAAAACACAAAGGGCAGAGCTTTGCAGCAGGGCTGTCATGAGAGGGGCTCAGAGCTCTAGCGACCACATACAGGACAGCTCAAGGAAAGGGCCATGCACCAAGACTGAGATGGCAGATGAGAAATGGGGATTAACCTACGCTGTGTCTCACTGCAGCTCTATCCAGGAGCCCCCCTGTAGTCCAGGATGATCCCCAAGCTGACCAGCTTCTCGGTAGCCTGGATCGTGTTGGCAAGGACCTGGTTCAGGTAGAGAAGGAGGTCTTGAACCGAGTGAGGTCTCCAGTGAACTACAGTGACCCCACAGATGACCTTGCCAGGAGGATCAAACACCAGCAGGTGGGTGCTGCTGTGGGCAGGATGGAGCAGGATGAGTTTGGTAGTGTTGTGTCCTTGGCCCAAAACAGGTTGACACAGGAATTACAGAGGAGATGACAGCTGGTGCTTTGGAGAAAACCATGCTGTAGTTGCAAGGGTTTTCAGGCTGGCTTGAGCCCTTGGAATGGGGACAGGTTAAGCCAAACCCTAGGGAAATGTGGGTCCTTCCCTTGGCTCAGCTCTGTAGCAAGATGGTCCATTCGTTTCAGAGCTGTGGACCAGGTGCCAGTCTTGGGAAGTCCTCATCCTTGTTGTGTGGATGCTGTCACCCTTCACCCTCAAGTCTGTAGCATAGAAGACTATGGGATAGAGGGAATTAATTGAAGGACCAGCTTCGGCTCACCTGATGGGGAGTACAGACTGGTAGATGTGAGGGGGTCAGGAAAAGAGGCAGTGCCCTGGAGCCCCGCTCCTTTCTTCTGGGATAAGGTCTGGATCTGTAGTAGTTCAGCTTCATCTTCATCAAGTTACATCTTCATCTGTGGGTATTTATCCAGCCCGGGCAGAAGGATGGAATTGGGCAGGTAGGTTTCTTCCATCTCCGTCTATTTGGAACTCTTTCCCACACCCTGCCATTGCCAGACAAGCCACAGGCTGGATGGGGCTGTGCCCCAAGGGCCAACTCCTTATGAGAGGGCTACCGCACCCTTAGCCCCACAGCAAAATCCACCCCTGAGGGAGACATGTTTTCGCAACAGCAACTGTTATGACTGTGTTGGGTGACTCTGCTCCCATCTGATGTGCCAGGAAACAACAAAGAAACTTGAGAACCTGGGGGCAGCCAAGGATGCCTTGCAGAAGGAGTGTGAGACCTACCTTTCCAAGAAACCCACCAGCACCTCGGCTTCCCAGCTCCCTGTCACATTGAATGCCCTCAGGAGCAAATACAATGATGTCAATATGCTCTCCAGCCTGTACAACGAGAAGTGAGTGATGATGACAAGGCCTGATGGGGATGAGGGAAGGAAGTCCTTGCACAGAGGGGTCAACACAGAAGCATGACAGAAAATTCTTTTGGTCTATATGGGCATTGGTTGAGGTCTATCCAGCCCAGTGCAGGCTGGAAATCTCTCATCCATCATCAAAGGCACCTCTGAAGGAGTTGCTGTATGTAATCTGTGGCCACATCCCCTCACTGTGGAAAGTCCACCACAATGGGTGTGTGTCCCAGCTCTGCTGTGTGCAGTGAAATGCAACATATCTGACTTCTGAGCAGCATGACAGGGTTGTGAGTGCATATTGCTTGTTCTCTGCCATGTTGCAGAAGCTCCGATGTTAAATAAGCTTAAACATGCAAAATCAGAGAGAAAAGGAGAAGAATGGGGTCTTTTGTAGGTAACCTTGTCCTGTAATTTTTCCCTTACCTAGGGCTAAGGCTGCCCTGAACCTGGAGACTCAGATTGAGAACACAGACAAGGTTGTCAGCACGTTCGAGGCCAAGTTGGCTCAGGATAGCATCATTCCTGCATCCCCCAATGCCCTGCAGGATCGGGCCAATGACCTGCAGGTAGGGGAACATCAGGCCCTTCGTTAAGGAAGGGAGATCTCTGAGCTCAGGTAGCAATGGTGGGGAGAGCTGGACCTTGCTTATTTGAGCACCTTGAGGTGCCAGCAGTGAAGCCTTTCTAAGGACTTGTTCCCTGAAGACTTTACATTGGTGTTGCAGGCTGCCCTGCACTCACTGGCTAGCAAAAAGCTCTGTCCCTCTCATGTTACCTTTGGGGTCCCTAAAATACATGATGATCCCCTTAGCATCTAACCTCTGTTGCTCTGCCTCGCATCCCTCCCTATTCTTTCCTGCTCCCAATCTCCTTGCCCCCCATCATTAGCACTCACAGTGACCCTTTTTTGCCTTCCCTAAAACTTCTCGCTTCTGCTGCATGCAGTGTCCAACCCACCTTGCTTCCCACCTTCTTTACCGAGTAAGTCTCACTGCTCCATCTCTTCCACGTTGCATGTCTACCTTGGAGAGCCTGACTAGCCTCCAGTTCATAACAGTGTTAGGGAGGATATTTCTGGTTGGTGCATTGGCTGATGCAAACCTGGAGGTGTCTTTTTTCTCCTGCAGAAGATGAAGCGGGAGGTGGTGGCCCAAGAGGACTGTGTGCTGAAGCTGAACCGGGGGCTCAAGGATGCAGAGCACAGCTGCAGCGCTGTGCAGAACAACTTCCAGGAGTACTGCCCTGACCTGCCCCGGCAGAAGCGGGAGGTGCAGCTCCTCAATGATCGCTACCATGCCGTTGCAGACCAGCTGGATCAGCGGTGAGGAACTATGGCATCATCTCTGCTCCTCTTAGCTAACACGGACCAGCATTAGTCAGAGTCCCAAGAGTATGTTCTTCATTGCAGGACCTTGATCCTGGCCACTATTCTGTAATACTGAGGACCAGGTCTGTCCTGCTGTGTAGTTGCCTCTGTCCTATGCACAGCACAGGCTCTGAGCTTCCAGCTAGCTGCGAGAAGGCGGTCTTAAGTAGCTGCCTGCTGGCCTCTGACCCAGTGACCCTACCCAGAGAGACCCCGGTGATCAACACTCCTCATGGGCATTGCTGCTGGTTGCCTGCCTTTTTCCTTCTCTCATCTCCCAAGTTGTGTTCATGCTGCAGTAGCAAACCTCATGAGCAGAGTTGTGCTCCTCACTTAAAGACCAGTTGTCACTCCCTTGTTTTTGTTATCTTGGTGTTTTGTTGTGGTGATGTTCTCACCACAGGGTCTTTTTAGGAACTTGCACATGAATCTTTGCCCTTTCCCTTAATGTTCCTGTTCACCTTTGTGCTGCACAGAGAGAAGACTCTCAGAAATATCAGCATCACCTACCAGCAGTTCCAAAACTCCAATGAGAACCTGATGTTCTGGATGAACAACCTACCCAAGCACCAAGTGAAGACCACCGATGGGCCAAGCCAGATCAATTACAAGCTGCAGGCACAGAAGGTGTGTTCCAGGGCAAGCATCATAACCCGTAATGTTACAGGGATGGGGACTTTGCCTGTGAACAGTATGCAAAATAGTACCAACTAGTTCCTAGTTGTGTGCTCTGTCCGTCACAGTGAATAAACTAGAACAAGGAGACAATGGACTACAGCCCACAGATGATGTATCTTGCCCCGCTCTGTTCATCTACAGTGCTGGTGTCCTCATCTGTGCTAGTCACCCCCAGGTGACTAGGTGTCCATGGAGAGGACACACCCAGATCCTGAAAGATTGCACCTTGGGCTGAGATGTTGCATGTGGGTCCTGCATCTTTCTCTCCTTGAGCAGACCATAAGCTGACTAGCTCAGATGATGAGATGTGGAGGTATCTGTGTTGGCTGGTATTTATCTCATACACGATAAATCAGTATGGCAGGTCCTGGGCAAGTAAGAGTGCTGCTGAGATCCTCTAGAGCCCTGGAGACTCTTCCTAAATGTCTTCCTGTTCCCACCATTCCCTCTAGAACTAGGCTGAGCTACTACTCTTAGCTGCAAGAGTATTACTGGGTTGCTGTATTTTAACCTGTGCTTAACATCATGTGTGTCTCCTGCAGAGGCTGGTGGAGGAGATCGAAAGGAAGGAGCCTGAGAAAAACGCAGTGGTCAGACTATCTCGGAATGTGCAGTCCACGCTTAATGTATGGCTGGGTTTTCCCATGTAGCATTCCCTTAGCGTTTCACCTGAGAGATCCCAACTGATTCTTCTGTTTCTGCTCTGAACAGGACTATGAACTCCAAGCAGGTAAATACAGCTCTTCTCTGGACCCTACCCTGACTGACTTTGCTGCAAAGAGGCTGCGTGTGACCCCTCTACAAGAAAGCATCCAGGCCCAGGTAAAATGTTAAGATGAAGGCATGGAAACTGTTGTCTAGCTCCTTACCTAAGCCCCATGTCCTCTGCAAGGCCTTCATCAGCTCTTACAGCCACAGCTGATGATGGTCCTAATCCCAAGGACAAATGTCATGAGCGATCCTTTTGTCTATGGGGCAAAGCAGTATGTGAGATCCAGAATTAGGGGTGTCTGGTACCTTTGGTTGAGATTGTTGATGATGCCTCCTCACCATATTGTGTGTGAAGGTAAAACTTACAGGGTGTGTGGGGACAGGACTGATTCAGAGCTTCTGCGTGCTCTTCCCAATCCCATCTCAGTTCTCCTGCATCACCTTGGGTATTTGCCAACTCTCATCCATGTGTGGCCCAAGCTGAATTTGGAAGTCTTCACCCTGTGTAGGCTAGCAGGCATCTAACAGGCATTCAAATAAAGGGGACAGGATGTCCTACACAAGTCCTTAGACTGTCTGTCTAGAAAGTCAGATGTAAAGACACTAATCTCTGGAATAAGTGCATCCAGGTGAAAGGAGGAGTGGGAGAATGTGCCATCCAACAGAGTTGTGTCAGGGTGAGGGGGACTGGGCTCTCACCACTGTTTCTTTTTCAGGAAAATGATGTAACCAAGCTCTACATGGAGCTGGCAGCAGAAAATAAACAGCAGCTCAGCCGGCTGGAGTTTGCCAAAAAGATTGTCGAGAAGGTACCAGCTAACAGCTCACGGAAAGATTGGGGTACTCTAGACAGGGAGTTGAAATGACCTTTCCAAAGCTGTCAGCAGTCTGCTCAGGCTGGGATCCCCCCACCCCTCCCTGGATCTCCATGTCCAGGTGTGAGGAAGGACAGGGATGAAAAGCCCTGTGAGAAAAAGACCACAAGTAACCACAGTTCCACTGATACTGCTCTTAGGTTGTGACTTCCATCACCTCTGTGGGCCCTCAACTCTTTACTGGAGCTGTAGTGTATGCTAGGAAAAAAGATTAGGGCTCTTCAGTCCACTTCTCAGCTATATCTAACCAGCGTTCACAGACTGAGAATTTCAGATTCAACTGTGGATGTGGCTGGAATTTAGTGCTTACAGACTTCTGGAAACACTTCAAAGCGATAGGACTTTTATGCCTTTCTAGGGCTTGATTCACCGGTCGGAAAGGTCACTGGTCTGGTTGACTTTGTGCTCAGGAAGGACGAGAGATTAAACTGGGGCACTCTGTGATGCTACCACAAACCAGCCGCGCAGCGGGGGACTGGCTGTGTTACCTACCCTCAGCTGCAGATACAAGGCAGCACAAAGCACCTTTGTGGGCTGCTGCAGCACCTCCATGACAAAGGGAAGACACACCACGTCAGCTGCTTGAGACGGTGGGAATGTGTCCTCATTTGCCATTTGCAGTCTTATTTGGAGGCTCCCTGGGGATTCTGTACCAGTTCTGTCTCCTACCATGCCTTGTCATGGAAAAGGCTTCTGTGCCAGATTCCAAGAGTGTTTCCCTGCCTCTTTTTTTTTTTTTAAATAATTTTTTGTTTTTCCCTTGCAGAAGGAAGTGCATGAGAACATTGAAGCCGTACATGAGCAAACACAGCAATCTGAAAACAAAGCCACAACAAGCAGGGAATCTGAGGGCTTGAAATCACAGCTAGAGGAGGAAAGGAGGAAAGTGGCCAAGATTGAAGAGGACCTGGAGGAACACAGAAGCAAGCTGCTAATGTTGAAGACTCAGAAACCCATTGAAAGAGTGGAAGAAAAGGAGGTGATAGAATATTACAGAGACCCACAGGTGGAGAGCAACCTGTCTAAGATGGCACAGCAGATTGAAGAGGAAGGCAAAAGGAGGCAGAGCCTGCAAGAAGACATTGAAGTGACGAGCCAGAAGCTTGCCCAGATGGAGAGTGAGAAGAAGGTCATTCCTGCCCAGCTCCTCACCAAAGAGATCACAAAAATTGAGAAAGATCCAAGCCTGGACAGCCAAGCAGCTGGTCTTCGTCAGGAGATCAAACGTCTCCAGGAGGAAAGCTTGGCTGCTGCTTCTGAACTTGAGCAGCATAAGAGAGAGCTGCACATGCTGGAACGAAAGCAGCCCAATATCCGAGAGAAGGTGGTGGTGAAGGAGCTGATCAAACTGGAGAAAAACCCAGAAATGCTGAAGTCCGTTAGGACCCTGCAGCTGCAGATCGATGAGGAATCCTTCAAGAGGAAGTCCGCAGAAGAAGCGATAGTGAAAGTGAAGAACAAGATTGAAGAGGTGGAAAGACTAATTGAAACGGCAGAACCCAAAATTATTGTTAAGGAGGTGAAGCAGGTAGAGCAGGACCCAGAGTTATTGAGAGAGTCTTCCAAGCTTAAAACTCTGATTGAAGAAGAGAGAAACAAAAACTTGATGCTTACAGGTGAGCTTGGGGAGCTGCAGAGCCAGTACAGTATTGCAGAGAAGCAAAAACCAAGGGTGGAGGTTAAAGAGAGGGTCAATGAGATTTTCCTGGTGGATCCTGAAACAGAAAGGCAAATTGCACACCTGAAAAGGGAGCTGCAGGAAGTTACTCTGAAAAGGACAAAGATTGACAGTGAAGTGGAAGAGGCCTTAGCAGAGCTCAATGTTCTCAGGTCACAGAAACCAGTGGTGGAGCTTAAGGAGGTTATAGAGGAGGTGGTGAAACATGAGAAGAGCCCAGAGATTCTTAGAGAAATTGACAGGCTGAAACAACAGCTCAATGAACTAGTGAACACCAACGGCAGGACCCAGGAGCAGCTCATTAGGCTGCAGGGTGAAAGGGATGAATGGAAGAGGGAGAGATCCAAGGTGGAAACCAAGCTGGTCAACAAGGAAGTCATCCGATATGAGAATGACCCACTCTTGGAAAAAGAAGCTGATCGCCTCCGTCAAGAGGTGCGTAACATGTCTCAAAAGAGGAGAGCTGCAGAGGATGCAATCTATGACTTGCAGAATAAATACATGCTACTGGAGAGACGAAAGCCAGAGGAAAAGGTAGTTGTTCAAGAGGTGATACTGACTCAAAAGGATCCAAAGCTCCGAGATGAGCACAACAGGCTGAGCCGGAGTCTGGATGAGGAGGTGAGCAACAGGCGTCGTCTGGAACGTGATGTGCAACAGGTTCGTGCATTGGTGGAAGAGCAAGAGAAGTTGCTCAACTTTCAGGAAGATCGAAGCAAGAGGCTTGCACTAGAGAAGGAGATGAGACAAATTACATTGAGAATAAAGGAGCTGGAGGAGAGCCCAGCCCCAGTGCAAGAAAAGATCATTATGGAAGAAGTGGTCAAGTTGGAGAAGGATCCAGTCCTTGAACAGTCTGCCAGCAACCTGCGCTTGGAGCTGGACCGTGAGAAGATGGAGGTGCTGAACTTGCAGAGAGAATGCAAGAACCTGCAGATGCAAGTTGATGTCCTGCAGAAAACAAAATCCCAGGAGAAGACCATCTACAAGGAGGTGATTCGAGTGGAAAAGGACAGAGCGCTAGAGAGTGAACGTGCGCGCATCTGGGAGCTGCTGAACAGGGAGAGAGGAGCCAAGCAAAAGGCAGAAGAGGAGGTACGGTGGCTCAGGGAGAAGATCGAGAGGGCTGAAGGCATGAAGAGGACATGGGCTCGTGAAGAGACGGAGCTGCAGAAAGCCAGGAACCTGGCCATCCAGGAGAGAGCCAACTTGGAGAGTGAACTGCGGGAGCTGGAGAGGCAGAAGCAACAGAAAGTCCTCTTCCTCCGGGAGGAGTCCAAACTGCTCAACCAACGGACTGAGAATGACAGGCAGAAGAAGAAGCAGCTGGAACATGAGTTTTCCCTGCTGGAGGCAGACATCCTTAGGGAGAAGGACCAGATCTACAACAAGGAGAGGTTCATTCGAGATCTCCAGTCAAGGGTCAACCGGGAAGAAATCAATCACGAGACCCAGATGAGAGAGACGAACCTCTCCACCAAGATCTCTATCTTGGACCCTGAGACAGGGAAGGATATGTCCCCTTACGAGGCCTATAAGAGAGGTATCATAGACAGAGGCCAGTATATCCAGCTGCAAGAGCTGGAGTGTGACTGGGAGGAAGTCACCACCCTGGGCCCAAATGGGGAAGTCTCAGTTCTCCTTGACAAGAAAAGTGGGAAGCAGTACTCCATCGATGATGCGCTAAGGCTGAGGAGGATCACAAAGGAGGAGTACCAGCTGTACCGGGATGGCAAGATTCCCATCTCTGAATTTGCCTTGTTGGTGGCTGGGGAATCCAAGCCTCCCTCTTCCCTCTCGATTGGTTCCATCATCTCCAAATCCCCGCTCTCATCACCTACCACCCACCAAACCCAAAGCTTCTTCCCCCCAGCCTCGCAGAAGGGCTTCTGTGATGACACGTCCCCCATTGCTGGGGTGTATGACACCACCACTGACACCAAGTACAACATCAAGACTGCTGTTGCGAAGAAGCTGCTTGATCCCATGACTGCTCAGAAGCTCCTGGAAGCCCAGGCTGCCACGGGGGGCATCATAGACCTCATTTCTCGGGACCGCTTCTCAGTCCATAAGGCAATTGAGAGGGGGCTGATTGACAGGACCTACATGCAGAGACTACTCAATGCCCAGAAAGCTTTCACAGGGATTGAGGACCCGGTGACCAAGAGAAGGCTGTCTGTGGGGGAAGCAGTTCAGAAGGGATGGATGACCAAGGACAGTGCTTTCCCCTACCTGGAGGTCCAGCATCTAACCGGAGGGCTCATCGATCCCAAGAAAACTGGTCGCATCCCTGTGCTGGAAGCTGCCCAGACAGGGATGATAACAGGCGACCTAGCCAACAGGCTCCAGGATGAGTCCAGCTATGAAAAAGATCTCATTGACCCTGTTACTAAAGAGAAGATAAATTACAAGGAGGCCATGGCCCTCTGCCAGAAGGATTCACTGAGCAGCCTCCTGCTGCTCCCAGCCAGGGCAGAGGGGTATCAGCGGTACCACCAGGCGAGCCGTTCACCCAAGCTCTCGCGGTTCAGGCACTGAATGGATTCAGGCACGTACTGGTTCTGGTGCCTTCAGGAGTTCATCCCTTCAAAACACCTCTCCCCACGGAGGCAGCAGCAATCACAGAGGCGTCTAGCATTTAGGGCTGCTTACTCTTCTATCTTAGCTATTTGCTTCCTAACACAGCTTGGCCGTGCGAGGAAGAAAGCGTGAGTGGGCGCCTGACACACAGGGGTCCCCGCAGTCACCCGGGTGCTGCTGTGACAGCAAAGCAGGGTTGATCGCGAGAATTCCGCTGGCAGTAGGTTAAACGTGGTTACGCCCAGAAAAGGGGGGAAAGCCAGAGTGTTTTCTAGTTGGGTCATTCTTCTGCATGCAATAAACATAGAAAGTGTGTCTTTGTGGCTGTGTTGTCTCTGCAGGCTGAGGCTGCGAAGTGGCTGAAGGCACTGCTAGTCCTGCCCCCATGCAATCCCATGCCCTGTAGCCCAATCTACAAAGGGTTTGCAGACTCTTGCTCCCCCTGCTCTCACAGCATTGAACCGCCTAAATTTCTTTCTGCACGTGAGTCCATATTTTTACAGGTTTTGTTATGTTTGTCTTTAAAACTGGAAACCAATGGGATTTTGCTCCCTGGTCATTTGGACACCTCTGAAAGGGGGAGCTGGTCGCTGAAGGGTGCAGTTCTTGTTACGTTTGGTCTGGTCTAAGTGCAGGCAGATACCGAATGGAGCAGCCCCCTTGCCCCTCCAGCTGCCTGTCCCTGGTGCCTCTCTGGCTGCAGACTAGCGGCTGTGTTGCCTGCACAATGACTTGGGGTCACTTCACTGAGCTGCTGACAGAAGCCAAGCCCAAAACAACACCAAACCCTGTTGAAGCAGGTGATTTTGGGGGCTTGTCCTGTAGCTGTATGGAGGCGGATGTATTGCAAGGGAAGGGATGGCCTTGAGTAGCAGTCTAATGATGGTTGCAGTCAACGGTCATGTGAAACTGCTTTCTACAGCCCTTGGCCTTGGCTGCAGGATCCACCCAGCAGTACCAGAAAATCTGCACTTGCTGTTTGTTTAGGTGAGCTTTTTACTCCTCGGTGTAACTGCCGCTGCGCAGCCCTTGCTGAAATGAGCAAGTCTCACCTCCCAAGTGTTCTTCGCTAGTATCTACCCCACTGTGGAGCATCCCCTGGCTTTGTGGGATGAGGAAAATGACTTCCTATTGACATAGGCTGCTCTTCTCCCTCTCCCAAGGGCTCTTTTAGCTGACACCGTTTGGGAACTCCAACACACCCAAAATAATCCAAAAGGGCAGAGGTTTTCTTCCCCTCCTTTCCCCATCAGAGCAGCAGCATAGTCTCTATTTCCATGTAGCCTAGCTGGGATTTGAAGTCTGGGCTCCAAGAAGAAATTGTTCCCGTGCTGGCAAGCTCAGCACAATCATAGGTCCCGTTACCTTCCTGCTGGTAGGTAGTGCTCAGCATTAACAATCTGAGTCCAGCTATGGAAACACCATGTTTTCAGTCCAAGATCTGCCCAGGCTCTGTCCCATGCTCTGCAAGGTCTGTGTTTATTGTCAGGCCTAGGGCTGGTATCTGTGCTCATCTCAGCTGCTGTGATCAATACGGGGCAATTTGCTGGTTTACAATGGGGAAAACTGTTGCACGCACCCTAGAGCATCCATTCCCAGCCTGTGTCCTCTTGGTAGAGCATTGCTGGCACATGGGGCACCGCACCCTCCTCCTGGCTGCTCTGGACCAGCAGCAAGGACTGGAGCTGGGCTGTGATGGACCAGGGGACACATCACAGGAGAGAAACTCTGGCCTGGTCTCCTGCCAGGGCAAGACCAACAGCGCTCGGAGCACAGGAACACAGCCAGGTGAGGATCATGTCCCAGTGCATCCAAGGAGCCCTGGACCAGCGTGGTTCCCAGCAGTCCTCAGGTCCCAGCTCTTCAAAGCTGCTGGGAGCAGCCTTGCTGGGCTTTGGCTTTGTTCCCCAAGGCTGGCTGAAAGCAGAGAGAGTCCATCAGCAATGGGGTTGTTGCCTTTTCTGCAGCTCGGCTCTGCCCCAGAGGTGAGTTTGCTGTCAGCCTTCCCCTCAGCCGGCTCTGTGGGGCAGGGTGCTGGGCTCTGGGGCTGCCAGCCTCCCGGCTGCTCCCTTTGCAAATGAGGTCAAACCATGCTTGTTTTTAAAGCAGTATGATGTTCACGTGGTGACTCTTTCCTGAAGTGCTGATTAAATAGTTTTGGGGAATGCTCTGTAACTAAGGGACTTGGAGTTCTGGTAATTAGGCAGTCAATTAATCATTTTGGATAAAGTGCTCCCTAACTGTGTGGTGGGAGGTGTTTACCTAGGGCTTGGGTGAAGGTGGTAAGAGACGATGAGGCAGCTGAGCAGTCTAGCTGGCTGGGCAGTCTCCCTTGAAGACTGGCCTGCCTTTTGTTTCTGAACAGAAAACAATCCTTTTCTTTACTATCAAGTGGTCCTCATCAGCAGAAAGCAACTCGTATGGTGTCCTCCTGATGTGTCCATAGAAAGCACCACAGAGCCATGGTGCCCAGTTGTCTGGTAAGGTTGTGAGCGGCTCAGGAGGAGCCAGGTAGTGCTTTTCCTCCCTTCCTGGGCACAGGGTGATGGCGCTGCATCATGGCTCTCCCAGAGCAGTTATTTCAACACAGCGGTTGTTAGTTCCCTTTGCTGGCAGTGGGGTTGGGTCATAAATGTTTGAAATTCAGCTTGTTGCTTCATTTTGTTGGGCTAGATGAGCTGTAGTATTTTTGTTTATGTTTCTGGATTGGATGAATGTCCTTGGTATTTATTTCTTAATGCAGCTCTTTAAAAAAAAAAAACAAAACACCAAAACACAAACAACCAAACTCTTCTGCAAACAGCTGGTCTGATACAACATGAGGATTTGTTTGCATCGAGTGAACAACGGAGCATTGTCTGTACAAAATGAACTGACTTCAAAACATGTATGCAAAGGCAGGGAAATGATTCCCAGAGCAGAATTCATCCATGTCTCACAAACGTGCCCCTGGGTTATCATATAGAGGCCATGAGATGTTGCAGGAGCACAGCAGGGCTTCAGTTTTCCTTCAACATGGCTCTCGAGGCTGCTGTGTGAGCCCAGCTGCCTGCTCTCCCCTGCTCTAGCAGAAAACCATTCCTCCCGAACACAAGCAGGTCAGCTTTTTCCAGGCAGCCACTCCAGCATCATTCCTAACAACAGTTTCAAAAGCAAATCAACCCTCACCTGCCCCCAAAACACCTAATTTGTGCAAATTGCGGAGGTGAGTGAGCTCCCCAGGCCCTGGCGGCTTCTAAACCTGCAGGGGAAGTACAGCCAGGCGGCGTGGCAGGGCCTGGAGGGAGGTGAGCAACAGGTCCCAGGGTTTCGCTGTCGGGATCTGTCAGGAGGCGCGGCTGCTGCAATAGGGATGACAAAAGTCTTTTTGATGTTGGGTTTTACGCAGAGCCACCTGCTGCCTTTTGTTGGGTGGGGAGAAGGAATGAATCATGGAGGAAGCCAGAGGGCAACACAGCTTGGCTTTAGACAGGCAGGTCTTGGGCTGAGAGGGGCTTTTTCAGGAGGGACTCTGAGGGTTTCTCTCCCCTCTGCAAATTCTCTGATATCTAGTAGGTGGGGAGAGGGGATTGTGCTACAGCTGTGTGTGCAGCCGCCTCTCTCCTTTATTGCATTGGTTATCTGTCATGGAACTTTATGAATGTGATTGATGAGAGCTGGCAGGTTGTGCTGAAAGCAGCTCTTAGTATTGCAGTTATTAGGAGAGCACGTGTGTGCACATGCATGAAAAAGAGGAGTGCAGAAGTTTGGCTTCCGTAAGTTAAAAATCTGTCTTATGTTCTACTTGCTTAAATACTCAAAACTCTGAACTGGTTTGTAGCAACCTCTGATGGAAAGCAAGGTCATCTTACCATACCAAGAGAGTACTGGGCTGCAGAACCATCAGTCTCTCATTCCACAACAGAATCGAGAGTACATCTCTGCATCTGCCAAGGATTTGGGCTGGAAAGGATAAAAGAAAGAGTGCAGGAGATGAGGAAGGGAGAAGAGCTCTGTCAAAAAAAGGACCAGCGAGACTGTCCTGCGTCACTAGCCTGATAGGCCGCACTGAACAATAAACACCAAGGTTTCTGGACAAATGACAAGCCTTTATTTTTTTCTGTACTGAAAGGAAAAAAAAAAAGATATCAAAACCAAACCAAAAGTTAGTGACAATTCTCCAAACATTTGAACAGCAAAAACATTTCCAAGACAATAAAGTGAAGAAAACAACAGTACATCTGTACTGACGATGGAAAGCCAGTGTTTTAGCTGTTACTGTTTCCAGCCATATGCAACATGTGCTTCATGCTAACTGGGTCTTTTGGCTTCTTGGTCCCAGCTAAGGCACAAATTAAGATACCTGATAGTGCTCTTCAGCTTGTGAAACAGCAGAATGTCAGCTCTGTTAAACAGCTCAGATTAAACAACTTGTCTAGTGCAGCAAAGTGCTGAGCAGAGAAGCACTCCCCAACCCAACGCAGAGCTCCAGCACGCCCTGGTGTCAGAAACTGCCACCGACAGACCTAGGGATGCTCCAGTACTGGAGAGACAGAAATCACCTTAGCTTGCTAACACAAGGACAATGTTCTGAAAGATGTGCTCTCATCTACATTTCAGTGTTTTATGCTGATAAATATCCCCCACTCTTTTGCACATGACCTCTTCAAAACAGCTCTCCTAGCTGCAACCTAAACAAACTTTCCTCCAGCAACAGGCTGAGAGTCTCCAAATGCAAGAATATCCCCTTCCGAGCTTCTCAGGAGAAGTGAGAGCCTGGGTCCTAGCTAGGCCCCTGCTAAGGGCCCAAAACCAGATCTGCACTGCTACCTGGAGGTGCAAGTGTGTGGGGAGAGCTATAGCTTCTCATCTGCAGTGTCTCTGCAGCGCATGTCGCTCTTCAGGGCTCTGAGGGCTTCTCCAGAAGAAATACTGGTGATTGAGGGCTGCCTTGGCTGAGATGCGCCTGCTGGGATCATACAGGAGCAATTGCTACCAAAAGAAAAAGCCAGCAGATTTAGGATTTTAAAAACCAAATGATTGATTGCACCTGCACGTGTCTGGGCCCAGACGCAGATGTTGGTCCTCCCTTTTCCCCTCTCTGGGCTTTGGGAGTAACCCACAAGCTGAAGTTACCATGGGGATTATGCTAGAAGGGTTCTTTGACCCTCAATGCAGTGGTTTCCTAGAGGAACCTGCAATGACAGTCCTGCTTCAGAGCCAAGACTGAGCCCTATTTGATGATTCAGTGTTTCTGCAATGGCAGAGATAAGCATTAGAGCCAGATCAGCTAATGCACTTCCAGGTATTTCAGTCCCAAATATGCCTATTCTTTGCCCAGTTTGAAAAGATCTGTCCCTGGGTCTTGTTCTGAGCCCTTACTCACCACCAGTAAGTCTCTACCATCTTGATCTAAGCTGGGAACAATTTCCTTCATCTCCTTTCTTGCCCACCGGGGAAAGTCCCTCTTGTAGTCAGGCAGCTGGGTCACCCCAGACCAGGTAGCCTCAGTGGGAGTGCCCAGCGTGCGAAAGATCCGGAAGAGCTGATCGATCTCGGAGTCCCCTGGAAACAGGGCCTTCCTGGTCACCTGGGGGGGGGAAAAAAAAAAAAAAAAAAAGCCAGTTCCCACCTTTCCATGAGCTGTGTGCCCCGATTCCCACTGCAAGCAATGCTTTGTCACAGCAGATGCAAACAACTGCACAGACTGGGGCAGTTACAATGCAGCAATTCTGCGAGGCAGCGGTCAGGAGAGTCACGGGTGTCTGTCTGCTTGTCTCCAGCTCCTCTCCATGGATCCATGGTCCCCTGACACTGTCCTTTTTCAGCCAGTCCCTCATCCCTCACCAGTTTCCTAACACCCGCTCTTGCAGGCTAGCTCCCTCCCTGCCTACTTGCCCACGCCCTGCTGATCTGCAGCTTGGGGGCTTTGGAAGCTGGGGATAGTGCTGGTACACTGCAGGGATTACAAGAGTCCTTCAAAGCGGAGTATGGACCCCTAGGAGATCCACGCTGCCATGCTATGAAGTGCTAGTTCTCTGCAGCCCACTGTGGGGACATCTGCAAGAGAGCCATCTCCTTCCAGGATCAAAATGCTGCAGCAACAAGACTGAAGTTGCCTTTTCCACAAGGACAGGTATCACATTCCCATATACCTGGAACTGCAGCCAGACTACAGTGGCCTTCTGCCAGGCCCCTGAGGGTAGCAGATTTCCTTTTGAGCCCTCAGCTAAGGATCAGCTAACCCTCAGGGTGGACTTTCCATAATACCTCAGCACAGAGTGGGACCACAGTATCACAGATGTTCTGCATCTTGTCCCTCCTTCCCCACTTCCCATTGCAGCTGCATCCTCCCTGCTCATTAAAGAGACTATTTAAACCCATTCTACCATTTCTGCAAAGATGCAGCCGATGCTCCAGATATCCACAGCAGTCGAGTAGTACTTGCATCCCAGCAGTATTTCAGGGGCTCGGTACCACAGAGTCACCACCTGGTAAGGAACCAACAAACAAGCTTTGCCTAGTTTCCCTGGGTGAAACTAGAGGTATGGCATCCTCTCTTCTTGGCTGTTGCTGTGCAAATCAAAGCGTGCCAAGGCCATGCTGAATTAATAGACACCTTAGTGACAGCAAGACTGGGATTAGCAAACCATTCTCTAGTAGGACACCCCAGAACAAATAAATATACCCTATGCTGAGAAGCTGGGAACCCAGCTTGCAGGCAGGCTAGGGTAGAAGCAGTTAGCACACTTCGTGGGGACATGAGGTAACCCCTTAGCTGCGGGTTAGGTTAAGAGCACGTGCCTGGGCACAGCTGTGCCTCAGCTATGGATGAGTAACTTGTGATGCTGCTGTTTTTCACCCACTATGGATTGTGTACCCCACGCTCAGGTGGCACGGAGTTTCAACAATACCTCGTGAGTGTATGTGCGCAGAGGGACTCCGAAAGCTCTTGCCAGTCCAAAATCAGCCAGCTTGATTGCTCCCGCTTCGTTAATGAGCAAGTTCTGTGGTTTTAAGTCCCTGTGGATAACTCTGTGTGAGTGGCAGAAGCTCACACCCTGCAGCAGCTGGAAAAGGTAGTTCTAAGGAGAGAAGAGATTTCAGACAAGGCTATGATGAAACCACTTTGAAGTCTGGATCATGTGAACCAACACACTTTGGATCATTTACAGACCTGAATGGGAAAAAAGGCCTTGCTATAAGGCAACACCAGGCTTGCAGGCCACTACTCAGAGATGCACACAAACTGCTCCCACCCTACATGGGGACAGAGAGACTCCAATCCAAGCAGTGGTAGTCCCTTCCACCCATCCATTACTCTGTACAAAGGGAATTTAGCAATAGATCAGTCAGTTGTCCTCTTAACAGCAGTTTGTTCTGCAGCGAGATGGGCTGAAGCGCCTGTAAACAGCTGGGAAACAGATGTGCTGAGCGATAGTGCCAGGAGGCTTTCCCAGCTGGAATGTTTGAGATCTGAGAGGTCAAATGACTCCGGACAAGGATGAATCTCTTCCAGATGCAGTCTGGGTCAGAGCAGCTCAGTGCTAGCTCTGCCCAGCAGAAGGCAGCAAGGACACATGCTCTCTGCCCTGCCTATTGGTGCTCCTTCTTCAATGTACCTTGACCAAGCTTAAAGGAAGCTCTCCAGTTCGGGATGAGTCCATGTATTTCTTCAGGTCCTGATTCAGGTACTCAAACACCAGATAGAGCTTCTTCTGGCTGTGTATGACATCCAGGAGCCTGCAGAAGAAGTGCAAGCACTCCCTTCAGTACCTTTGTGTGGGAATCCATGCTATGCAGGAGTGTTAGCCTCTTACAGAGCGTGTGGGAAGACCTCCAGGACTTTGTCCAAACATACCCAAACATCTTTCCTCCCACAGATGCCTCTGCCCTGCGAGTCCTTTGGAGCAGAGAGAGGCAGATATAAAAGCAGCATCTAGCATGGGGCGGCAGCAGCTTGGACTAGCCTGTGTTGCCGGAGTAAAGTGGCAGCACCATGGGCTATTGCTGCAAACTAGGGAAGTGCAAGAGATTCCTGCTTTTTCCTGTTTCTTTTGCTCCTTTCTGTGCAGTCAGGGAAGGACTGGAAGGCCCCTCTTGCTGCCTGTACCCAGAGCTCCCCATGGGGATGAGCAGGAGCTCATCAATGTGCTGGTGGGGAGGGTTCATCCAGGTCTTACTTGACTATGTTGGGGTGCTTCAGCTCCTTCAGCAGTGAGATTTCTCGGATCGCAGTGCTGGGGACGCCCTCCGTCTCCCTGCGGCAGAGATGGGCTGTATGGCACCCTGTCCCCCGGTGGGATCCCGCAGCCCACGGGGGGTCCTTGTGTCCCTTCTCCCTCCCATTGTACCCCATCACCTGCCCAGGGGAGGGTCTCTCACACCACGCGCCCTGCGTTTGGAATGGAGTTGCATGTGGGGTGGGCTGGGGCAAGGTATGGGGAGATGGAGCTGTGGGGAAGGAGAGGGAGGGGGTGACCTAGACAGTGCAAGCTGTGGGGTAGAGCTTGTTTGGGAGCACCTGTGGGCACATTTGGAGATGCAACGGTTTAAAAGCCTAAGCCTTGCTTTTCACAGGTGAGGGGAGATGAAAGCTCTTTGGCCCTCAGGCAGCCGCCTCCACTGTCCTGAAGGGCTTCCACAGGGTGCAGTCCCACCACCATGGTCCCTGCTCCGCACTGACACCCCTCATCATGGAGACAGCCCAGGGTCAACCCAGGGGAACTGTAATAAGCTTTTGTTTGCTTGGTCCCGACCCTGGAGGGGTTGAAGTTGGCCCTCACCAGGCCCTGGCACCATACTGCTGCGAGAGAGGTCACCTCCCAAAATGGCGGCTACTCACCCCTGCCCTGGGCCACCGCGCCAGGGCCAGGTAGCACTGGCTCAGCCCCTAGCTAATAAAGACATTGCTTCCCCTCATGTCAGGTTTTTTTGAGCCTCTCGCACCATTTTGGACACTGGGCTCAGGGGCCCCCTGCACACTCCTGTGGTGGGGCTGGGGCACTGCTGCGTTCAGTGGGTGGCCATGTCCCCACAGAAGGCACTGCTGGCCGCAGAGGAGCCATTTGCCTTCCTTGCCACCCTCTCGCCTTGGCACTCTATGGCCACCGTGCTGAGGAGGCAGCCAGCCTGGCACCACGTCAGGCTGGGTGAGCACTGGGCTAGGCCAAGCCATGGCCGCCCCCGGGGCCGGGGCTTTGCCCCACTCACGAGTCCAAGCGGATCTTCTTGAGGGCCACCAGCTGCCCCGTGCGCTTGTTGCGAGCCTTGTACACCACGCCATAGGTGCCCTCCCCGATCTTCTCCACCTTCTGAAATGCCTCCTGGAAGGTGTCCATGGCGCTGCCTCAGCCTTGCAATGGCAGCGGGGGCAGCTGGTACTGCTTTCTGAGAAAAAAAAAATAAAAAGGGAAAAAAACCCCAAATGTGCAGAAGGTGTTTGCTCTCCCTGTGTGTCCCCTGAGCTGCTTTCGGGGTCTGGGTCCCCCCTTGCTGCTCTCCCAGCACAGGGACCTGCCTTGAACTGGGGCAGCTGCGGGCCTGCCGGGCTGCCTGGGCACGCTGGCGGGTGCCTGGGCTTCTTCGGGCAGACCCAAAGACCCGAACACACCGAGCACCAACTGCCCGGGACCGGTTGCTTGTGACAAAGGTTGTGGACTGTGTTGGCTAAAGCAAAAATGGAGCAGAATGGATGTAAAGAGCTGCTTTGGGCCTGCGGGAAAGGCAGCAGGGACTGCACAGGGCCAAGGGAAGCTCCGCAGCTCTGTTTGTACAGCGCCTGGTGTCAAGGGGATGCGGTGTGTAATTAGGGTTCCCTGGGACACGCTCAGGTCAAACACACTGCAGAAATGTCCTTTTTTGTCTTTTTTTTTTTTTTTTTTTTTTTTTTTGTCTTGTGCAATTGTCCCTTAAACCTCCGCACCACGGGCTGCACCGCTTGGTCAGCCTTTTGGAAGATGTCCTTGTGGGGGGATTAATCATTGACTTGACAGCTGACAGAAGACAAGATTAAAAAAATATTATGCATTGTGGCACCAGGAAAGGTAGAGCCACAGGGACTGTTCTTCTGGACGGCTTGTGGGCTCCACGTCTCTGGGTGGGCACAGCAGCCAGTCCGCAGCGCAGACCCCAACTTTTAAGTGACCTACAAAGAACTGATTCAGCCCATTCCTGAGCTACCAGCTCAGTATTTTTAAAAAATGGATCCCAATTTTGCCGATTTGAAAGAACCAAAGTGAGGTTGCTCTGTGGCTGAAGAGGGATTCACATGGCCACAGCAAACTCGTGTGTGGTTTCTCCGGTGGCTTGTGCAGGTTTGAGTTTGCACTCACGTCTCCATCCGGAGTTATTACCGAATTTACTCTCCTCTTCCTGGCTGGTTGGGTTCGTGGGGTTTTTTTTTTCATAACACTTGTAGGAAGCTGGTATTTTGGATATTCCCAGTGCTGGCGTCTTGGATATTCCCAACTCTCTGGCAAACCCGGCCATTTGGGTAAAATTTAAGCACAGGGAGGAAGGTAGAACAGACAGGAGATGTAGTGTAAACATAGACACAACATGACAGATGCGACATCGTCTGTTACAAAACCAGGTTAAAATCTTGCCTCTTGAGATGATGTTTTTGGACTTGGGCTGAACAGAGCGTGCTGAGGCAGGGCTTTTGAGCTCTGTAACTGTGTGAAGAAAAACATAGGCTAAACTATGATTAAAGATTATAGCAAGCACTGTAATTACTGAGCCATCTCAGGCCCTTGATTCAAGCCTGCTGGTAACAGGGGACTGACTTTGCCAATACCTGTTGCATTTTGATCTGCTGCTGTGCATTGTACAGCTTCAGTCTGTATTTTCTGGACATTTCACCAGAGAACCTGATCAAGAAGCAGAAAAGGCTGCAGGTGGCTGAATTCCCCTACAAACCACAGTCCAAGCTCCAGGTATTCCTATAGCACAGGAAAGTCTTCTCTTTCTTGCACTAGTATTTTATTCTCATCTCACATTAGTGATTGTCTGTCTTTTTGTTGATGGTTTCATTCTGCTAGGTGGGCCTGGCACCATGTTCTTAAACCAGAGTGGCTCTGATGTAAATTCATTTCCTCTTCTTGCAGATTTTTCAAAGCCAAGCACTTCCTTATACACCCAGTACTTAGGAGAAGGAGAAAAACTGCACATCACTAACATTTCTTACATCATCCTGGGGTTTCTTCAGGGCCTGATGCATTTGCTTTAGCAAGAGAGAGGTTTTTAATCAATAAAAGACAGGCTGCCTTCTCTTTTCATCTTTATTTAGGAAAATATCTATCGAAACCTTTAGATGCTTCCAAAAAATAGTGATTTAAGGTCTCCTAACTTAGTTGTGTCAAGGAAGAAAGTCAAGTGGTGGTTCTCGGGGCACTGCAAATATTTATATTAGAGCTAAAGTCAATCCCTGCCCTTGGACACCTGCTCCTGAAAACCCGAAGAGGCAGGTGCTACTGAAAATAGCGACTCCGTGTTCTTCTTGTTCTTTGTTGGTGAGTCCAGATATGCGAGTGTTTTGCCAGGAACGCTCCTGTGTGGCAGCTGAGTCACGATAACCAAATGCATGCACTCATGGACCCGCAGCCACACAGAGCTAACGAACTTTGCACTAATGTCCTTTACCTCAGATTTGCCAACAGCCTGGTAACGTGCTGCACTTTGGCAGAGCCTGTGGCTGTGAGCTGTTTAACTGCAGATTTGGA
Organism: Phaethon aethereus; assembly: GCF_964289735.1. NCBI lineage: Eukaryota > Metazoa > Chordata > Aves > Phaethontiformes > Phaethontidae > Phaethon > Phaethon aethereus. The sequence continues at coordinate 6,343,480 of NC_138594.1, forward strand.
GACTTGTCCTTCTCCTGATGTCTCCAAGCCTTGCATTACAAAAGGACCAGTATAACTCAACCGTTCCCTTTCCATCACCACCCTTTTAAACAAACGACAAACATGCTTCCCAGAGCTATTTTCAGTGATGACACCCGGCATGAATGGACAACCCATAGTCACATATTGACTCACAGTCTTCAAGTGTTTCCCTGCTTAGTGACTTGACTTTGCTATTTGCCACGGCAAAAAGCAGTATGTTGCAAACCCACCTTCTAAATTTACTTTTAAGATATTTGTTGCAAATGGCAGTGCAAGGACCGGCATACGGCTGGTCTCAGAGCTGCTGTCAGGACGTGCTGTTTCCCAGCCGCTCCTGCCTCTCGTTGAAGTATTTCCTCTGCTCCTGTATGGCTTGTTCCAGCAAGGGCACATTCATCCCTTCCACGCAGGTCAATATTCGCGCCTTTACCACAGGGCCCTCACCTGGGAATATAAACAGGAAGCTTCCGTTGAAAGAAAAACAGACAGAGCAGCTCAGGGGCAAACAGAGAGGTTCCCTCAGGAAGCACATGAATTCAGCTGGCCGAATAAACATAGCCTCAGACCTTGCAGGAGACTGGACTGGCCGCGTGCCTCCACCAACATGAGCAGCAGGCCCAGGAGCAGGTTAATTCAGTGTTGCACTTTCCCTCTGCCCTGTTGGCTACAAAATGGTGGTGACTGACACTGCGCTCTCCTTGCACTGGGGAACGCTGAGCCCAGGACGTCTCAGTGCCAGTGCCTGCCATGCAGCATCTGTCTACGTGGCTGGATGATGTTTGGTTTTCCCTGTCTAAAAAGCATCAGGGATGGGTCTAAGCTCATTTCTGAATGCCTCTGTGTAGACAAGAAGAGGACAGAATGAACCTGGGCTTAGAAGAGGCTCAATTCTGCCTATAACCAACAGTTCATCGGTGACATTCAAATCGTAACATGGAGCTGCACAAAAGGGGCCAAGCCTTGGTGACACAGCTGACATCTCAGCCTGCTCCCCTTCCACCCCTGCAAAATGGGGCCAACTCACTCCTAAGCTGTGATGACCAAAATAACATGTCTTGCTAAAGGAATTTTGCAGCAGTGGCTTAGCAGGTAACTCACCAGGTGCCACATGCAGTGTGGCTTTCCACATGCCACTGAGGATTTCAATGGCATGAATGCGAATGCTTGTTATCAGGTGTGGCCAAGACAACACTTGGGATTTGCTTCACAACTCCACTGCCTAGCCCAGATCAACTCCCCACGCAAAGCATCGTGCAGCTGGAGTAACGCTCAGGGCACCCCAGGAAAGGACAACAGGGTGCCCTGTGTGACAGAGCCTGCCTGCATTACTCATGCCCCGTGTCTGAGGGCAGGAATATAATTAGAGCCTTTCAAGGATGGCAAAGACCAACCCAGCCAGCTCACAATGAGGTACTGCTGCAATCAGCCGCGTTTGGAGTGAAGACGGTGTGGTGGCTGGCAATGATGCCAGAAGGCTTTAGCACAGGTTTCACAAGCTCAGTGATGCTGCTGAGGCGCTTCTTGTTTCTAAAGAAATCTGTGCCAGAGCACCAGATATTCACCTAGGTAAGGGTGGCTCTTCTCATGGTCAACAGGGAGAGATGGGCTGCTCCTGCCTCAAATCACACGCTTGTGTGACCAGAGGCAGCCGCACGAGATGAGCCTGCCTTGGCCAACGCTAACCTCCGTGACAGTGCGTCTCACCGTGTGCCCAGGGAGCCACGAAGGAGCTCATGAACCACAAACAGCAGTGAAGGGCGCTGGTTCCTGGAACATTTACCTTCCCTGTGTTCAGCCTCTCCCAGGACCATGTAGCAAGATCCCAGCTGGGCTTGGAATGGCTCCACAAACTTGGTGTCGACACAGACTCGGTACTGGGCTGAGCTGTGCTGAGCGATGAGAATGGCTTTGGACCGCGCGAGGTCATAGCAGCATAACCTGGGAACAATCGGTTTCGGAAGCTCAGCGGTGCAGAGATACAACAATTACAAACAAAGGGGGGGGGTGTCAGCCAGTGAAGGCAAGGCCTGGCCTGCAAGGAGAGCGGGGTACCCTTCTCACCTGCCAAACGTCCTCAGCGCCTCCCCCTCTGGGACTGAGCTGTCGATCTCCCAGGGGAAGTAATAGACACCAGCACTTGGCAGCATCTCACACAACCACTGTTGGGCCTGCAGTAAAGCAAAAGATCTGAGTTCGCGCTACCCCGGTACCGAATCCAGACACTAGCTGATGCTGCCCCAAAACTACTTCCTTGCCCAGGGGCCCCCATCCAGGGGGGCTGCAGGAGCTTCATAGCTTCACCTGCCAAGTCCTGTTTGCAGCTCAGTGCACGTGCCAAGCCCTGGGCACTCTGGCATAAAGAGGGCCTACCTTCCCCCACTGCAATTCAGTGTGAACGGCAACAGGCGGCCCACCAGATCCTCCAGGTCTCCCCCAGGCTATGGATGGGTTGAAAAAGGTTATGGAAATGGGAAAAATGGTGTTTGACAAGTTCAGAGAGTGCAAGGGACTGAGATGCAGGAACAGACCCAGCTGCTGGGTGATGGGGTACCATGCAGCAAGATTTAAGGTATGAGCCGAGTCTGTTCTCATGCTGCAGGATAAGAAATTCTGGCAGGGTCTGATCCTGCAGCTGGAGAACAATTACTTGGATACAAGCCAGCCTGGTTTCATCAGTAGTCTCGTAGGGTTAAGAAGAGTGAGAATGATTCACCCCAGGACAAGACTCAGGTGGGAGCTCCAGTGGTGGGGCAGGGCTGGCGCAGGCAGGCCAGCCCGCGCAAAGCACGCAGAAAAGCAGGAACGCAGAGCAGCTTTGGCAGGATTTTAATTGTGCCCAGCCAGTGCTGTAACCAGGCCGTTGGCTGTACCTCAGTGTGGTTTCTTTTGGCATCATTTTCTCTCTGATCTCTCTTGCAGGTTGCCTGTGTTTGGCATGTTTCCATGCTCCATTTACTGCTTTTCTCCCTGATTTCTTGCCCCGCTGGGCGGGACCCCAAGAGCTGCACAATGGCCCAGGCAGAGACTGCTGCAGATCAGACAAGTGGGGCCACCCCAACGGGGTCAGGGAACCCCAATATTGATTATGCAGCAGTGAGGACATACTGAGCTGCAACCTTGTGGCTTTAATGCTTGGTTCCCCTCACCCACTCCATGCATTGCTCAGGGGGTTGCAACCTTGCAAAATGCCCCACTGCTGGCATGGAAGCAATGGAGGCAGGACTGCCATGGGAGGCCACCGAAATCACGGTGATCCCGGCTCACCCCTTCTCCACACATGCCTGAACTCTGGGTCTGGCTGCCCCGTGGCCCCACGCAAGGCTGTGCAAACCCATGGCAGGCTGTGAAACCCCTCTGGCAGGGTCCTCGACCAAGAGCAACAGAGGCAGAAATCCACCTCCATGCACTCTGCAGCTCTGCATCTCTGCCTCACCCAATCCAGATTTAAAAAGCAGGTTCAATTCTGCACCTCCCGAGTAGGGCAAAGGCATCCTGCATCGCTCAACTTTTGCTCTTAAATCATGCTGTGCAGCAGGACGGGATCAGCCAGGAAGGCAAGATGCCAAATGTGCATTTAACACTTTTTAACATATGCCCAACCCCAGCTGCAATATGCCATGTGCCCATTTAACGCAACAAAACCTCAGCTGCAGCGTGTTACATGCACATTTAATGCACACTTGGCCCCCAGTGCAGCACGTTATATGCGCATTTAGTGCACGAATGCAGTATATAATGCATGACCAGTCCCAAATGCAGCACGCTACTTGGTCACCTAATGAGCTATTTAATAAGTTAACTATTACATGCCTGGCTGCATACGCATCATGTTATGTGCACTTGGAACTGAATGCACAGCTAGCCCCAGCTGCAGCACATTATACGACTACTTAGCCCACCATTTAACGCAAAATTTAATGCACCCCCAGCCTCAAATGCAAAGCAAGTTTGCAAAAAAACCGCTAAACGCCGTATGCGCACCCAATCCACACGTCATTCCCGGTTCCAGGCGCGGGACGCTATATGCATTGTAGCGCACGGCTTAAGGCACGCGCAGCCCCAGCTGCAGCTCGTTGTACGCACAGTTTAACGCACGATTTCACGCTCGATTTCGTGCGCGCCCGGCCCAGCTGCCGCCCGCTGCACGCACGTTTAAAGCGGGCGTTGAGGCAATCCCGGCGCCGCTCACCACCGCCCCTCGCAGCAGGCGGCGATCACGTGGCCGGGCGTGACGTCACGCGGTGGGGGGCGTGCCCAACGTCGACGGAGGCCGGGGTGAGTGGTGGCGGGGCCGGGCCGAGCCGAGCGGAGCTGCCACCGCCGCGGCGATGATAATGATGATGAACGCGGACCTGCGGAGGGAGCGCGCCGCCGCCACCTTCCAGCCCGAGCTGCTCACCCACATCCTGGATGGCGGCGCCGAGCGCACCCGCCGCCGCAAGGAGATCGGTGAGGGAGGCCCCGGCCGTGCCCCCTGCTGAGGGGGGGGCTGTCCGGGCTGGGGGGCTGTGAGGAGGGGGAGGCAGCCCGGGATGGGGGCTTGGGGGAGGCTGTAGAGGAGGAGGCTTTAGAGAGAGGGGAGGTGGGGTGTAGGGGGGTGTGGGGAGGGGAGATGGGGACACCCTAGCTCTGGGGAGAGGGAGACCGGGGGAGGCAGCCACGTTGAAGGTGGGAAGCTCCGGGGGCGGTGAGGAGGGAGGAGGTTGTGGTGAGGGGGAGAGGTTGTGGGGAGGCAGGCTCGGGGCGGGGGGAGAGGGGAGGCTTTAGGGAGAGGGAAGGCTGTGAGGAGAGGGTTTGCAGGCAGAGGGGGCTGCCTGAAAGAAGGGATTTTTGCCTAATGGGTCACAGGGGAGCAGTAGCAGTGTTACGTCCTTGATCCCCCTCATCATCTCCCCTTCCCAGGCAGGATTTGGAGTCACCCTGATAGAGCAATGTCCTTTACGTCTGTCCTTCCCCTTCCCTCCGGAGGGTGAGAGGCAGCTTCCCACGGGCATTCCTCTTGGGCCCTCTCCCTCCTTTTTCCTTCCTAGTGCACTCTTTCCCAACAGTACAAATACGATCCGTTTCTCGCCCACTGCTACCGTGATAGGTGAGATCAATGAAATGCCTCCATCCTTTTGACGTTTTCCCAGCCTGAGCCGGGGTGGGACTGTCAGAGGCCGGTGTTGTGTAACTTGTGTGCCAAAAGGGACAGAGACCGTCAGTGGCCTCTGGGTACCTCGGTTTCCAGTTGGCGTAGCAGGGATAATAGCTGTGCCCTTCTGCAAGGAGGTGTATGAAGCTCATGAGGCAGTCTGATCCAGCAGAAACGGTGGCTGTTTAAGGGCTTGAGACTGTTATTGAGGGGCCTGCAGGTCTTACACCAGTGAATTAACCTCCTGCCAAGTCCGGAGTGCTCCTAACTTAAAATGCGGTTTATGTGGAATAGGAGAGTGTGCTGTTCCTAGAGTCCTTCTTTCCAAGAGCTTTGACTTCTTTCTGATTTCATGAACGTCTAATTTTATTTTTAACTTCCTGATATCTGTACCTTGAGGTGCAGCAAACAAAATGCTGAATTCTTTCTCACCCACTGTTTATTGAGGTTTGTGGAAACTGAGTTTGTTTTCCTCTTCTGCTCTGTCCCCAGAGGCCTTAGTTATCAATGACCCTGACTTCCAGCATGAGGATTTGAACTTCCTGTCCCGTAGCCAACGCTATGAACAAGCCATCAGGAAGAGTGCTTTGATGGTGATGAAGTTAAGAGAGTATGGAATTGCAGATCCAGAGGAGATCTACTGGTTTAAAAGGTACCTAGCTGTAGTTTTTCTTCTTCTCTATACTTTGATCATCACAAGGACATTAGAGGTGTGCTTTTTTCATATGTTTGCTGCCCAAGGGAAGCTAAAGACCTGCACGAAAGCCCACTGAAGTCTTTGCTTTAATGAATTTCAGCTGAAACCCTGGTTTCCTGAATGTTGTGTTTTCTTAGATTTTTCTACTAAAATGCGCCATTAATAATTACAGCTCTTTTATTATATATGGTGCAGAAAGTTAAAAATGTGACTTAGTCTTAACTTTTTTTCCCCAAAAAGGAATAAAAATATACCGAAATTATTTATATTCAAAGTAGATCTGATGAGGTTGCAGCTTCTAATGAAATCTCTTAAAGCGGATTACTTCACTTTGCACTTAGACCTAATAAAGTTGCATTACAGGCATACTTGAAAATGTTCCACGATGGCTTATAAGTTCTTGTTTATAACTATCTGTCCAGTCTCCCTCCTCCAGGCTCCTGGTGCTATAGTAGTTCCCTTTGACTTACAGGCCTTTCATTGTATCTAACTTTTTGTTTACCTGATAGTATTACCCTTGGGTTAAGTTAATAAAAATAAAACCATCTTTACCTCTTGAGTTTCATTCCTTCCAGCTTGCAGGGACCTTCATTCCTGACTTTCATGTATTTCTCCCCTTAGTTCTATTAAACTCATTCTGATATAATCAACAAGAAACTCCTTAACAGAGAGATTGCACAGCTCTAGAAATCTGGACGTAATACCATGAATAGATCCTCTGGCACATTAAATGAACATTCCACATTAAATAATATACTGGTAGAATCACAAGCCTCCTCTGGCTGCGTTTATAGAAGAGTTGTCATTGGCCTTAGGGCATGAATATTGGGACTATTTACTTGAAATAATTTTGTCTGCTCTAGCTTTAATTTCAAAGTAATTGGTCTACACTGACCTGTGTCGTGAAGGTTCTTGTGGAAGTAATATAAATGTTGTTTTGAAAATTGGTATTGGTGGACAATGATAACAACAAAGTTCAGCGACTATATTTAGATTATTCAGGTGCTGCATAGCCAAAGTTAATCATTAATTTTTCCTACGCAAGGATTGGAGGTGATAGGGAAGTCTCTTCAATTATTTTTATGGAGAAAGTTCAGAGAAGTCTATCCAGTATACCAGCTAGCAAATTTCAATGAAGTTTGCAATGTAAATGCTGTCTTTTGGTAACATTACTGACAACATTTTATGAAAATAGGACTTTTCTGAAGTTGTCAAGTGATAGACCCTAGTTTTGTCTTTCTATAAACTTACTTGGGAGGTCAGCCATTCTTAACTTTAAATGGGTGAAAGCTTAGATCTTGGTTCAGATGTCAAGTTGTATTTACTGTGATTGACCATCAGATTTGTACACATGGAAGCTTAAGATATTTTGCCAATAATCACTCACACCTTGCGATTATCCCCAAACAGCAGGGACATTTATTTACATATGCCACTTTTGAGAATTTTGAGCTAGTTGCTTTCCTATAGCTTTTGTATGCTACCAGAACTTCACTAGGTAGCTTTGTACCATGACTGACCAACTTTATAGCTTGATTTGTGAATAGGTGGGGAGAAATGGTGCTTCCTTCAGCTACCCTGGAGATATGCTTAAACAGTTGTTGCTGCTGTGACGAACTGAATGCTTCTCCTTTCTGTTTCAGCAAGGGCTTTGTTGGACTCCAAAACATAAGGGAATCTATTAAATATATTTAGAAGCCATTTTAATTGCTTCTCATCTAGTCAAGTCTTTCAGTGTCTTGACATGTGTCAACACTGCAGTTGCTGCTGTGACTACAGCTCTTGAAGGCCAGCAGCCTTGAAGTGCCAATATTTAAGATTTCTTTTACGATCTAGCTGCAGCAAAATATAAGTCAGCATGAAAAATGGGAAGTTGTTCAGATGTGTTATGCTACACAGCTCTGAGGAGAGCAATCTGGTCAGTTTTATTGTACCTTCAAGTTTAAATAACCTTTTTTGAGGAAAATAGGATTACATGAAGAAGTGAAAAACAGCTGGGAGACAGTGGGTCACAAAAGAGAAGATTTGAGCGCTGCAAAATCAACAGATGATTCCTCTTCGTAAGCATTGCATGAATGTGCACTTTCCCTATGAGAATTTGTCCTTACTTGTCATTTTTACACTGAAGTTAGAACCCGGAGTAGCTTTCAGCAAATCAAACCAGAAAAACTGTAGTAGGGGCTAGTATAGCCGCTACTAAATTAATTTGGACTGGGTGAGTCTGACTTGTGTTTTGTTGATACAGCTAGGAAAGGAGTTTATTACCACAGCACTTCTTAACTCTGAAGCCCAGTAAGCAGTCAGACATACCTCCTGCTCTGTCTCTACTGGGGTGACTCTTTGTGCTCTTCCCTGAGAGGGTTACCTCAAGAACTGTAAAAAGCTAGAAAAGTTTGCTTGCAGATTTTGCTTTGAAGTAAATGACCCTATTCTGTGACTCGGTTTTGTGGCCTGAGAATGTCTTTGCACTTGTTCATTTATTTACCTTTGGAGTCGCTGAAAACATAGACTTTCCTTCTGTTGTACTCTGTTGGCTGGTAGATACACTATCAAACTCACTTGTCAAATAGAAGTGCGTTTTACTATGTGGGTGGTATTGGTTGCTGTGAAATCTGGGAAGATCTATATTGCCAAAGTAGCGTATGACTACATATCCTTCTCTTGTAAGTGGATTTGGAACTGCAGCCCTCTTGACTCAATGATTGTCATAGCAAGTCTGGCTTCAGTCCAACAATCCTTGGTCATTGATCAAATGGCTAGTGCTAATTGCATTCAGTCGTGATGTAGCGAAGTTCTTGAACAGTTACACAATGCAGCCTTTGGAGAGCAAGCTGTATAGGTAGTGAGGAAATGCCAACTGGGAATGTAGAAATTGGGAGGGGTAGGAATGAGAGTTCAGAGAAAGAAAAAGAAGGAAAGAAAACCTGTTCTTCCTCCCTTCACAGCTAGCACTACTTCTGTTTGCTCTGTGTCATGAGGAAACCAGGATTCTCTCTTCTTGCCATTCAAGTTGCTAAGAGGCATGTTAAGAAAATCATAAACGTTCGGTGTGGAGTTTGCAGAGATGAAAAGTTTCTGCTGTAAATTAGCTTTCAGTTGTGCTTTCACCTTTGCTGCAAGAAGCTGTTAAAATGCTGCAGGTTTAATCAGTGAAATAGTATGACCTTCTGACATAGGGATGTTGTAAAAGTGTCTGCTTGCAAAATGTCATTCTTCTTACTGCTATCAAAAAGGATGCTAGTTAGGCATGGAATATCTGACGTTTGCGATTAAACACTGATAGGCAGTGACAGTTACTGATGTGACCTTTAAGATGATTTTTTTCTGGAGCATTATCTTCAAAGAAGCAGTGTCTGACCTGATTTTTCTGGCAGGAAAGCACGTGCTGCACCTTTTTCACAAGATCTTTCAATGGGTCCTGAAAATATGCAAAGAACTGTTCGAGCTCTTCCCAAGCTGCCCTGAAACGGTGTATCTCAAAGTCAGCACTCATTTTCTCCCTGTAGGTTTGTTCTTTTTTGGGCCCAAGGAACAGATGCACAGTAATTGTGCTATAGGCAGTGAGGAAGTAAAGGGTGCTTCTATAGCTATATGGGTCCTGGACTAAAAGAAGAACCCACACAGGAAACCACAAGAATGATGAAAGGTATTCTGTCTCGCTGTCCTTGTAGCATTTTTAGGCCCTTGGTCACCCTGGTAACTTCAGCTTTGTAAGTGTGCTGCTGTAGGCAATAGAATCATAGAATAGTTTGGGTTGGAAGGGACCTCTAAAAGCCATCTAGTCCAACCCCCTGCAGTGAGCAGGGACATCTTCAACTAGAGCAGGTTGCTCAGAGCCCCATCTAACCTGACCTGGAATGTTTCTGGGGATGGGGCATTTACCACCTCTTCGGGCAACCTGTGCCAGTGGTTTGCTACCCTCATTGTAATAGAATATTTTCTGGGAAGAGAACTGTCTGCCTCGATTCTAAGAACTCTAGACGCTGTACCTGCACTCACACCAGCTTAAAGCACAGTTACGACATTAATCACCAGCATTAGAGTACTTGATCGTAATAGTTTTGCTCCTGGAAGAGTCAATGTCTCATTCAGTCTCTTCCATTTAAAAACTGTTCCATTTAAAATAAGCGTCTTCAACATGCAGTTTCTTTCACCCTGTGGCTGACTTTCACGGTGCATAGGGATCTGGCTTTGAATTATTAATTATTTACACTCTGCTCCCAGACACTCATTCCAGGCATGATGTAAAATGCCAATCACAAATGCTGCTGTAATTTGACAAACGATATGCATAGCATCCTCTTCGTGGTGCAGATCTGCATTGGTGACAAACTCTCAAATGTGCTCCCTGGGCAAGTATTAATACCTTGCGATGGAAGAATATATTTTCCTTGTAGGTATCTTGGGCAGGTGGGAATGATCTTGCGTGTAGGTATTCATGCGGAGCCCTTGTTCTTCCTCCATCATCAAGTTTGGATAGAATAAGCATTTGTGTACAGTAGATGGAAGACGAAAAACTGTTCAGACTGCAGGATGTTGAAGGGAAGATGCTGTCATTTCCTACATAGCTTTTACACAGTGAAACTTTCTAGCATGTTTATGTTCTGGAGATTGTTTTAATTGGGAATGTACTTTGCTTGCCATCGTGGCTACTAAGTCAATAGAGCTTTCTTTCATGAAATAACTTCTGTTTTGATGAAGCACACCTAAAATGTCTGATGTTCCTTCTATTCCATCCAGCACTAGCCTCTAACAGTAATTTTAATTGAAGGTGAGTTCCTGATCTCACAGCTGATAGAAGCAGCTACAGTTAATACAGAGCTCTTCTGAAAAGCAGTTGGACACCTAAGAAGCCTTATCCTTTTCAATACACAGTGCTTCTATCTAATATGGCCTAATTCTAGGCTACTAGCAGTAGTGCTATTTATTCCCCCCTCAAGCCTGAGAGATGAGGGGAGAAAATAACTTGGTTTTCATGTCCTCAGTTTTAAGTTCCCCATGAATCTTTGTGGAATAGTATTTTTTCCAGTAACATAGCAACAGCAGGATTCATAGGGTGAATAAAAATGCCTGAAAGAAACATTTATTTTCCCATTAGCATTGCCTCTGATGCCTCCATATTTGGAGGTTGCTTGTGGGACAAAAAAAGGTTGAAATAGGCAAAAAGATTATTTATCTTATGCTATAGTTAGAGAAAAACCGTTCAGGATCACAGTAACAGTAAGACTGAGATCCAGATCCCTCTATTTCTCTCCTGTAGAACATGCTTGGGCAGTTTTCCTGAACCTTTTGGTCTCCACTTCAGCATGTTTCAAAATACCTTAGAGACCCAAGCGACTGATGCTCAGAAGGAGAAATGGCTGCCTCTGGTCCATGGACTCAAGATAATTGGCACCTACGCCCAAACCGAAATGGGACATGGTTAGTTCCCTTCAGGGATCAATGGGTAACCTCTTTTCTGTAACTCCAGTTTGTAAATTGATGATGCTCCCTAGGTAAATCTAAAAGGGGAAAGGTAAAATAGTTTGGTTAACCGTTGATGTTTCCTGCCCTATAGCCAGACAGCTGCTTCATTTTGCATCCTAGCAATCACAGAGTTACCAGAATGCACCTCTTGGCTGATCACTGACTTTGTAGTTGTTTACCTTTTGTTTTAAGATGAGGAGGGTGTTGTAAGCCCTGGGAGTCTGATTTCACTTGAACTGGTTGGAACATGTCAGTCAACAGAACTGTGGTTTTAACTTTTGCCTGAATTTGGGGCATGCATATCTCGCAGTTCTTAGTGCATGACTGGCCTGCATAAACAGGTCAAAAGTATGCCTTTAGATGCAGTGTAGCATGGTGAGATTATGCATTTTTGTTTTTGAAAGTAAGGTATGCTTTGCCCCAAGCACTTTTCTTCCAGGTGCTACTCCATTGCAGCTGTACAACTTCATGGAAAGACCTTGGTTTCAAAGAAGAAAAACATCTTATTCCTACTATTGTTGAAAACAACTTTCACTTCTTCAAATGGAAGAACATGTAATGGATCAGAAAACAGTTTTTTAGCCCAGAACCTGGAGTTATGGCTGTTAAATACCAGCAAGACTAGTTTTAACAAACCAAAGACTCCAGTGCTTGTGCTGGCATCTAAACTTGGAAAGCATGATATGTACAAGTCTGGACAATTGCAAAAGTTAAATGGTGATGCCAATTGCCTGGCTGTTCAGTTACAGCTACTCATGGTAGCTGAAATGTTTGTAGAAGACACAACGGAAGAAATCCTGTCGTCTGTTCTGCTTGGGAGAGATGGAGTGAGCAAACCTAGCTCAACACCAGAAGCTGAGACACATCCGGATGGCAACAATAAATGCCTGCTGACCTTGTTTTCTTTTTCACACCAGCTTCTTTAAATCAGACACACATCCACACCGAAGTGATTTGTTTTACTTACTATTTCACATTAGATCATTGCACTTTCTTGCCTGGTGATGATCTGGTTTGCTTATAGTTCTCATGTGGTTTGATGGCAAAATTAGTGTTTTGACACTTAATAGAACTAATATGGTGATAGCGTGGTAAAGTAAATATCCTATCCATGCTGAATAATTAAAATGCAATCGTTTGGCATTCCTGCTGTAAATGTTGAGTATCTAATGACTTCATCAGTAAAGCTTCTGCAGTAGTTGTTACTGACATCTGCTTAATTTAATCCTGATGTTTAGAAACTAGTGATGGGGAAACAGACCTCTGGGTTATTGAATTGTAAACTGGATGAGTTGTTACTCAGTTTTATCTTAGCAAGTACCTACTCAATAGCCTGTGTTGATTTCCACCTATTCTGTAGTGAATAAGTCTCTTGAAAAAATAAAGAAAAAGCACAGATAGCACAGGGCTGAAAAGGAAACAAAAAGGAGTAATGGAAATACTGTAGTGTTTCTATCTGGTTTTAGTAAAGTATTTTCTTTCAGTCTTTGACTGTCAGTTGTGTACTTCTCACCAGTACTGAACTTGCTTAAAATCTGGTATTCCTGATTAGTCCATTAGCCTCCTGTTGAGCTTGGTCACTATTCAGTCGAAAAGCTTAGAAAACGTTGCTACTGGGCTTATTAGATGGTTGAATTTACTTGTGGGTGCCTGAGAATATCAAAGAACTACAGTTCTTGGGAAGCTCTAGAGATAGACCTAGTTCATATTAATGTGTTTAAAGGTAACATAAGAATGCACCCTTCCCACTTTGATAAGAGTGCCAATTGAGTTTGAGCTAAGCTCAGAGCAGTGCTCTTTCCACAATGAATATCTCATTTAACTATATATTGCTTTTAAAGACAAATTACATTATTTCATACATAAATGTGCCAGATGGACAGCCTTTGTACAGAAGGTACTGATCCTCAATCTATATCCCCACCATTTTAATACTCAAAGCTATCAGTATTCAAAGATTTAATGAAGCATTTAATTCTTTATATCAAAAAGCTTAATAGACTGTTTGACAGAACTTGGAGGAAGAGTAGTTCTAATGAAACATGTTTAATTGGAGAGATTCTGTGCTGGTGATTTCCAGGTTGAAAAATGTTGGCTTTCTTGCTTAGTTGTTTGTGTTCACAACTTTGACTGACACATGCAGAGCACTGTCCTTTTAAGAGAGCTTTTAAAAATAGCAAAAATTGGAGGAGTTGAGCTGGACTGTAATACATGCTAGTTGTGTCTGATCTTTAATTAAAAAAAAGTGGAGTAGATAATACAGACAGCTAGGACTTTCCTTTTTAAAAAAGAGAAAGTTCAGTGAAAATCTAGCTCACTGAGCTGGATAAACTGGGATTTCTACCATGTTCTAACCTCAGATCATTGGGAAAAAAAGTTGACTTTATATCTCTGGGTGAAGACTTGCTTCAGCCAGCCAGCTCGCACTTTCAACAAAGTAATGTTCTGACTTGGCCTGTTTAACTTAGAGATGCTCTAGTTTCCAAACTGTGGTGATGGTTTTGTCATTCTTTTGGTTTGGATTAATTCTTTTTTTATCAATCATGGTGCATCAAAAATAGGAGAATGTTGTAAATGCATTTTATGTATGATTAGAAAGCAATGCATTGCAGCATGTTTATTTCAGAGTAAGTGTAATTTCTTATTATTCAGGCCTGAGAAAAGGACAGTGCTCTGGCTTTCTAAAATACACTTACTGAATTTTGATTTACATGTGAATCATTTTTTTTTCTTTTTGTCTCTTCCTGAATCTCCACCATGAATCCTCGTGCTTGCTTCCTTCCCATAACATTCCCTTCACACTCCCATCCCATGACACTTCTTCACAGCTTTGTTCATCGTGGACGGCCTGAGCCTCTGGACCTTCATCTGGGCATGTTCCTCCCCACCCTTCTCACCCAGGCAACCCCAGAGCAGCAGGATCGCTTCTTCATGCCTGCCTGGAACCTGGAGATCATTGGCACTTATGCCCAGACTGAAATGGGCCATGGTACAGTACATTCGCTAAATGCTATTTCTAAGAATGGCTTTATGTACAAAGGATTCCCCTGCCTGGGAAAAATGGTGTGTGTTTGCCCCACAGTCTTTACACGTGCTGCTGTGGCTATAGAGAAAAGTGGACTGCCTCTGACATTTTTAACGTATTATTATGCCACATGCTGCTTACGCTTTTTCTTCTTCCTATGGGAGAGTTTGATGTCTATAGTTCATATATGAGCATCCTGAGTGCTCCTCTTGTGCCATTCAAACCAGTATAGATTATTGCATATGGCTATGCTGATGTCAGTTTGACATCTGTTCATTCCTACACTTACCATTTTTTCCAGTGTGATTTCTGCTTTGCTCCACTTAATGTTCAGTGTGAAGACGAAAGGACAGAGCTTTAAGGTACTGAAAGAGATGCCAAAAATAAGAGTTGCATGTCACCTTGGGACTGACCTTGGATCAGAGAACATGTGGATGACTTGGTTCCAACGCTCATGTTTTATGGGGAGCTTTATTCCCCCAGTTTCTTAGTTCACTCCCATGTGTTCTTTTTAATTGGACCATGTTTTTTTTTTAATTCTCTGTATGAAGTAGACTTTGTTCTTTGTTGCTGTTCCTTTGCTTTCAAGCTTTGAAATGGATTTTGATAACTCCAGCAGTATTGTGACTGCAACACTTTTAATCCAAGTTTCAAAGGGAGGATCTTATGCCTTGGGAAACTTTAATTTTGACATCTGAGAGTTGCAGATGAGAATTATTTTCTAAAAATGAGCAGGATTCACCTTTGTGCTGAAGAGAAATGTAGAGACTGTATGAAGCATAAAGTAACTTGAAGTCTCTGGAGAATCTCTTGCAACTAGTGAGGTTTGAAGATCCTTTACCAGCAAAGTAAGTCTGTGTTAAGCTGCCTGTGGAAGTCTACCATTAACTCCATGCTTTGGGAACGTGGTTGCATCGAGGTGATATCCTTTTTCATGTTGAAGATCTTGTGCAGAGTCACTGGCTCTGTCAGTCCAGACCATCAGGAGTGTTCACAGCTTTAGTGTAAGCAAGTAGGCCTGGTGATTTTTTTTTTATGCATGGACAGGGACAATGCCACTACTGAGACAGGTGTGTGTGAACTAGAGAGTTGGGGGCAGAAGACAAAGACTGTTCCTGGAATTGTTGCCTTCATCTTTTTGCAGTCTCTTCATCTACCTGCATCAGTATCCTAGCATATGCATGCCATTACTTGCTGTCTTGGAGCTATGGATGATCTCATTTGGGAGAAACTGTTCCATCAAGTGAGGAGGATGTAGGCCTGATGGGAGATGATGGGCACTGCTTATTTCATCTTGTGACTGAAAAGTATATGATTTTTATTTTGCAATTTAATCAGATTGCAGTTTCAGTGAGATCCAAGTGAGCGTGTTTTTGTTGAACTTTTTAACTGAGAAAGGGCTTCTGGTGTGTAATAGCAAAAAGGTGTCAGATTGGAGGTGCTTGGAAAACTAGTCTTAGACCACTGGGGAAAAAAAGTGTTTTCTGAGAATTGGCTTCAAGTCCGAGAGTATGGTCTGACTCTCGCTTGTTATTAATTGATTGATATTTAGTCCTTTTATGTAGCCTAAAAGCAAAGTTAGAATTTGTACATTACTACTGGAGTTCAACTTCCCATTGTCCAATTCAGTCCTTGTCTCTGTTTTGTGACTGACTTTCTGTCAAAACAACGTGTTTGCTTATTTTCAGGAACTCATCTTCGGGGTCTAGAAACTACAGCTACTTACGACCCTGCTACCCAGGAATTCATCCTCAACAGCCCCACTGTGACCTCCATTAAGTGGTGGCCGGGCGGACGTAAGTGCACCACTGTGTGTCTAAATCTGGAAGATGCATGGAAAAACTTAGGGAGGTGATGTCATGTGTATTATATCTACAGAACGGTGACTGAAAGTTGATCCAAAAAGTTGGCCAAAAGGCATTTACTCTTGCACAACAAGAGACTTACTAGAGCCTACTAAAACTGGATTATCTGTGTGCTCTGAATTGTTTCTCAGAATCATTCACACTGCATGGATTTGTTGTAATTTTTGATCAGTTGTATAAAAATCTTTATACTGCCTTTAGCTCCACTGATAGGTTTGCCAAGGACTTGGTATTGTACAGCTTTCACTGACTTGAGCAACACTGTCTAGCTTTAGAATTTGGATGATAACCAGTGTTGTAAGTCTGGTTTTCTGACACGTGATGTGGTTAAGGTAATCTCAGATCCTGCTTTAAGGAGAGAGACTGTGTATATAAGTATGGTGACTGTTTTTTTTCCTTCTGACTCCTTTTGCAGTTGGAAAGACTTCGAACCATGCCATTGTTCTGGCACAGCTTTACACTCAGGGCCAGTGCAAAGGGCTGCATGCCTTCATTGTTCCCATACGGCAGCTGGGCACCCATGAACCTTTGCCAGGTAAAAATTAATGTTAAGGGTTTAGTACTCATGGAATATGCTAGATCTGTTTCTCTCAGCTATATGTGTCTTGTTAATGTACGTGACTTCACTAGCTGATTTCAGTGAGTAGATGGTAGGTCAGAGGGCTTAAAGGAGTCTGTCTTATGACTGAACTATCATTAAATCATCTTCATGTCACACTTTCAATGTGAAGGTTAGTTTGGGATTTGATTCTGTCCCAGTGTTTCCCAGCTATGCATTCTTTGAGGCAGCATGTCCTTCTACTTTCTGAAAGGGAAAGAATGCCTTTCATCATTCTCTAGCTAGAAGTGAGCTGGATGATCTTTAGAGACAGCTCCCCCCATGACTGGATAGTAGGAGTGCATGTACATTGTGAAGATCCCCATGTTTTGATGTCCACTTTGCTATCAAAGAGGTTAAAGTCCTCATTAGCTGTTACTCCTAACAATGCCAGGACTTGCTAGAAAACTAAGCAGTCTCTTTATTGGAGAAGGCATGAACCTCTCCTGTGGTGTTTAGTTCCTATTTCTTAATGCAAGTTGCTTTGTCTTTGTGGCAGGTATTACAGTGGGTGACATTGGCCCAAAATTTGGTTTTGATGAAATGGATAATGGCTACCTGAAAATGGACAACTTCAGAATTCCTCGGGAAAACATGCTGATGAAATATGCCCAGGTAAAGCGGTGAATTTCAGCATATGCTGTTAGAAATGGACCCTTCACATGCTGTTGTGTGGTCGAATAGTGTACCGACAAGGTTGTAGGTTGCTTGAAAGTGCTACTTGATGAGTATAGCACTTGATGTGAATGTGTAAAAGGGAAGAAATCAACAGGCTGTGTTTTTTTCGGTAGGTTGAACCAGATGGCACCTATGTGAAGCCACTTAGTGACAAGCTAACCTATGGGACCATGGTGTTCATCCGATCCCTCATTGTAGGCGATTCAGCTCGCTCCTTGTCCCGGGCTTGTACCATTGCCATCCGCTATAGTGCAGTGAGACACCAGTCTGAGCTAAAGCCAGGGTAAGTGCAGTGAAATAGAAGACCAGCCAAAGTGCTGAAGGAAAACTCCCAAATGCTGGAGGGAAGAGGGACAGTGGCTGATGATGTTTGCTTTGGCACTTGATAGTTTCAAAACACTGTTTTATTCTTGACTGCCAAAATGCCTTCCTCCTGCCAGAGGCTTTTGCTGTATGGTCTTGAGAGTCTGGCTTGATACAGATGCAGCTTGTACTACCCAAGTGGAGAAGCTGCTTAGAATTGAATAGGACTTCCTGGCAGTTTGCTAACTACTGGCATACTAACTCATCTATATTTTGCTCTAGGGAACCAGAACCCCAGATCTTGGATTATCAAACCCAACAGTACAAACTCTTTCCTCTCCTGGCAGCAGCGTATGCTTTTCACTTTG
This sequence comes from Phaethon aethereus, assembly GCF_964289735.1. Lineage (NCBI taxonomy): Eukaryota > Metazoa > Chordata > Aves > Phaethontiformes > Phaethontidae > Phaethon > Phaethon aethereus. The sequence continues at coordinate 6,361,635 of NC_138594.1, forward strand.
TGGGATCCTACATAAAAGACACCTATCGTCGTATTAGTGGAGACATCAATGAAGGGGATCTGAGTGAGCTGCCAGAGGTACTGTCCTCTGATTTTATGTAAGGTTTCTTTACAGCATGGGAGAAAAGGCATAAAGCCGTTTGGCTTTCACTCATGAGATGTCTTGTAATTCTTTAAATTCAGAGATCCCAAGCCTGGTATGTGCTGGTGACTTCTATTTCTTTATTTGCACTACTCATTCAGCAGCCCTTTACAAAAAATAGGGAGAAAGCTACTGTGAATATATAATTTCTTTTAAAAGGGTGACTTTCCAGGAATTACGGCATATCGCTTGGGAATGGGGTTAAAACTGGTCTTATGCCTGTGCTGTAGCTCCTTGATTGTTCTTCCAAGTCGCTAGGGTAGAACTGGTGTGTTAATCAAAGGTATCAGTACTATACTGAGGGGTTAGGGTTGTAAAATGTCAGTCTTCAGTTAAGGATTTTGTCTGAGAGCCTAATGTGACAATAGGCAGTTGAAAACAATCTTGCATGTAATGCATAGAGACGGATGGGGTACTCAAACCTTTACATGTATAGAGGCTTTCATGTAAATAGTTCAGCTCAGGAAAGAGTCCTTGCAAGAAAAACAAGACCCTGTGGGACACTAGAAGGATGGTGTTGACTCTGCTTTTTCTGGGAGCTGCAGTACTTAGCGAGTATGTGTGCAACCTAAGAATGAAAAATAATGTAAACTGGCTTTGCTTTTGTCCACCAGCTCCATGCACTGACAGCAGGGCTGAAGGCGTTCACTTCCTGGACTGCCAGTGCTGGTATTGAGGAATGTCGGATGGCATGTGGTGGGCATGGCTACTCTCGCTGCAGTGGCATTCCTGACATCTATGTCACATTCACCCCATCCTGCACCTATGAAGGAGAAAACACAGTCATGATGCTGCAGACTGCTAGGTATAGTAGCTTCTGTCCAGAGACATTCTTGCCTCGGCATTACGATCTTTCTAGCTGAAGTGATGAGCACAAGTGTATCCTGTATTACCGTGAAACTGGTCTCTCGTGTTTCTGTCCCTTGCCCTATTTTTGACAGAAAAGTGTATGCCTACAATATTGTTCTGTGGTAATCTGACCTTAGGCAAGATGACTTCTCTCCATTCAAACAACTCTTGAGTAAGAGTTGCTATTTGTTGTCTTTATTTTCAGGTTCCTTGTCAAAAGCTACACCCAAGTTAGTTCTGGGCAGCGGGTTACTGGCATGGTGTCCTACCTTAACGATCTCTCCATGCAACGCATTCAGCCACAGCATGTGGCTGCTAGGACTGTGACTGTGCGGATCAATGATCCAGTCAGCTTGGTAGAGGCCTACAAAGCACGTGCTGCCCGGTGAGTTCACCCTTGCTAGACTGAGCCAAGCACCAATAAAATCGTGTGTCTTGGGAGATGGTAGTGAAGTGCTGCCCTGTTAATGTTAGATTCTCAAGATGTGGTTTGCAAGGCTTTACTCCATGTGTTGCTTTCAAGAAGTGATGTGCTTTAGTAGGCTGGATCAGTGTTAAGTGCTTTGAGGTTACAAGAGTCTATATACAGCCTACACATAGCCTAGTAACTCTGCTCTGTTCCATTTTGAAATACCTTTTTCTTATTTAAATGCAAAGTATATTTGAACAATGTTGGTATTTGTATGCCCAAACCGCTCGGAGATCTATCTGGAGGGAAATAATCCTGATATTTAAAGCCTGTTGTGAAGGAAGTGTGAGAGTAAAACAGATACCTACATGTGAGTAAGTGCTGTCAAATGTCATCTTACCCCTCTGTAGCTGTGTTCCTGCTGCAGCAGTGATGACGGGGGTTTTAGAGCCACAACTGCTCACTCCAGGCAATGTATTTGGTCATGGCACACAACCTCGGAGTTCTTCTGATGTTAGACTGAAATTCATATGAATTCAGTGGAAATAATCATGTTAATGTGGTGTTATTGCGTAACCTGTTTTTCTTCCTTTTATGAAATAGGCTCGTAGAAGCTGCAGCAAAGAATTTTCAAGCTGAACTGAACCACAGAAAGAGCAAGGAGGATGCCTGGAATAGAACTTCTGTTGATCTTGTGCGAGCATCTGAGGTCAGCAATGTGCCTGATAAAGAAATGTGCTATAAGAGCTGCTCATCTCATCATGAACCTGATTCACCTTCCTTTCATTTCTTGTAGGCACACTGTCACTATGTGACAGTGAAGCTTTTCACAGCAAAGCTGCCTGAGATCAGTAATGCAGCTGTCCGTGCTGTCATGACTGAGCTGTGTCTCCTGTATGCACTGTATGGGATCAGTAAGAACACAGGGGATTTCTTGCAGGTTGGTGTCTTTCTTCAACGGTTTAGAGCCAGAGTCATTGTTTACAAAGATGCTTTAAGTGCAAAGTTGCACAAATGCTTATGTGTAAGATCTTAACTGTTGACTTCCAGAAGGCCATTAGCAGCGCAGGTCTGATGGGAGGCTCTTGCCAAGTTTCCCTTGCGATCTGTCGGAAGCAGAGTTGGGTGATAAATGGTAACATGGCATCTGTCTAGCTTAGCTTAAATGTTTTCCAGTTGGTGACCAGGTATTGTATGTTTGAAAAAAAAAAAGTTAATAAAGGAGATGTAAGTTAGACATGCTCCGAGAGCTGTATGCATTTGTAAATTAGTGCACAAAAGGGGGATATTGTACTCCAAATCTTCACCCATCCTTCAGTGAATGGGTTTAAATTGTCAGGCATTACTTTCCTTCTCTTCATTCTTTCAGTTTGAGAATGTATTTGTGCAGCAGTGTTTTATTTTGTCTTCAGGAAGATGTGTGGTATGTTTTGTCTTGGCATTTTCCTTTTTGCTCACCAAAATGTTCCCTGAAACCAGGAAGAATTTAATACACGCATATGCGCATTCTTCAGGAAAACTCGGTACTGAAGTTAACATACAGGCACTCTAAAGAATGAGTCTCCCATCAAAGATTAAATAGCTAGGCAGTATGGTGGGCTGTGCTAGGCATCTCCTTATGCTCGTACACTATGGCAAACTGCCAGCTTGATTACTTAGCACTTAGGGGGGGAAAAAAAGACCTTAATGTATTAACTGCTGCATTTTTGTGTGGGGCAAGGCTGACTTGTGTTATGCTACAGGGGAAGGGAACATTTTGTGACTTGCATGCTCTTCTGATAACTTTTTTTTTCCCAAGGTGGGTATTCTGACTGATGCCCAAATTATTCAAGTGAACCAGCATGTGAAAGAGCTCTTAGCTATAATTCGTCCCAATGCAGTAGCGCTGGTAGACTCCTTTGACTTTCATGACTTTCATCTTGGATCTGTGCTTGGCCGGTATGATGGAAATGTCTATGAGAACATGTTTGAGTGGGCAAAGAAATCCCCACTGAACAAAACAGAGGTAAAGAAACCTTATTTCTTCATCTTTAGGTCACACATGTCCAGAGAAATAACCCAGTTTTGTTTTTTTAATTTTGGTTTGGTGATCTCAGCGTGTAACTGATGAAGGGGGGAGAAAAGTCAGTAGTGGTAATGGACCAAAACTAGCAATCTACTTCTGCTCCTCTGCTTTCAGCATACTTTCTTCAGTTACTCTCCCACGTGTACTTCCCATGCATCCCTGTGGGATGCTTTTGAGTTTCTCAGTTGAGGGAGGAAATAGTACTCTCCCTAGAGACACAATTGAATAATCTCATTGCATTTAAAAGAAATTATCACTTGCTGTTAATTCTGCTTAGTGACAGTAGCTGTGGAAGCTGTACATGTTTTCTGGCAAATCTTTCAGTGCCTTCAGGCAGTAGTAGTGACTGGAGAAGAAAATACTTTGCTCTCATGTAGTACTTAAGTGTCAGGTGTTGCATATCTGCCCTAAGGCTGTAGCTACAGCTGAGCTAATAAAAGAAACTGAACTGAGAAGAGTCAGTGTCCCTCTTCCATCAGCCAAAACAGAACTCTCAATCTTGTCTCCCTGGTCTTTACTGTCTTTATTTGATTTGGACAGAGTCTTCTATGATGGGCTGCCAGAGACTGCAATTGTAGTTAAATCCTACTGGAACTTGCTCAATTTTTTGTGCTTCTGAAGTCGGGGGTGCTTAGGAGCTTCATTACAGTCCCCTTAGGAGACCTCTGCCAGTTTTCTTTGAATTAAAATGCTGAAGAATTGTTTGTATGGATATAAGAGGTCTTGCATTCTTCTTTTCTTACAAGAAAGGTGGTGGGGAAACTATTTGGTTTGGCTTATATTCTCATTCTTTGTGTCATATAGATACTCAAATACAGGACTTAGCTGTCTCTTCTTAAATCCCCAAATTGCCTCTGATTCAAATTTCCTTAGTATAAGAACACTGCAAGATGTAAAGAGCTAAAACTGTTTTAAAGCTCAGGCCTGACCTTGTTGTAACCACTGTCGTGTCCTCTTACAGGTTCATGAGTCTTTCCACAAACACCTGAAGCCGATGCAAGCCAAGCTGTGAAGCCTGCTGTTTTTTTTTTTTTTCAAATGCACAATTTTCCAGACCTGAGAACTGGGTGTTTTCATCCTTTCTTCAGGCACCTAAATCAAACCTTTCAAATCCTGGTAGCTGTAGGACAGTGAATAATTGTAGCCTTTTTTCTGCTTTTATAAATTGAGGAGGTGTTTGGGGAGAGTCCTTAAGGATTGATGCCTGTTTTTAAAGTGCAATTATAATGGTAAAATTAACCTGTTAAAAATCTGGGAAAGCTTTATGGATTCATACAAGGATTGCTTTTGTGAAGCTGCTAACTAGAGAGCAGTTACTGTCAACTGGTAAGGTAGCAGGATTTTACTACTAAGTAGTTAACAGCCCTCAGGCAATAGCTTCTAATAAGCAGTTATGTCCTCCCCCCAAAAAGCATCAATGTCTTGATTTTTAAATTTTTTTTAATGTTAGCACTATATCTCTCCTTGTTTGGTAAATATTTATGCTATCTAAACCCTCCTGCATTAATTTTGTGCACATGAATCTGCATGTGGCACTGCTTTCCTCACGCAGCTGGGAAATAAATACCCATCGTTCTCTGGATCTCTGCTTCATTCATCTTTCCAGAAGACATCTTCATGTTTTCCTTCTTTCACTGCCCTGCAGAAACTCGTTTTGTCTGTGTGCCAGCTCCAACACCAGCACCTGAGTTAATAGGAAGTAAAAGGAGAATATAGTGATGCTTCTCTGGTGGGGGGAGGGAAGTAGTAATAATCAGCTAGGTGCTGATAATAGATGTTCTGCCCTTCTTTTAACTGTTAGTATTTTTGTAGCACTATCTCAGCACTTTACAAATGTTAATTATGGTGATTTGATGTGAAAAACCACATGTAGAAACTGCAAATTTGACCTGGAATGATGAAGCCAGTATTTGAGGGCAGAAAACAGTTGACCAAGGTTCTTGGGTCTTCAGATTGTTTTGGGATGTTCTGGTTTTTAAAGGCATTCTTCAGGAAAGTGACAATCCCAAGTGAAGTGTCCAGATATTTTTCCTACCCATGCATTTCCAAGCAGCTTTCTCTGATTTTGCTTAATTTTATTTTTATATTGACTTGGGACTTGCACAGTGCTGTCTGGATTTAACAGGTTCAAGATTTAGTTTTTAACAGAACCTCCTGATGCCCAGTGAAATCAGTACAACTACAACTAAACAAAATCATTGCTGTTTTTCAATACCAATAACTCTGTCCAGTAACAAAATATCTCTTCACGACAGATAAGAGCAACTTTGAGCTTAAAATGGTAAAAAACTTCTGCATAAACCCTAATCCTGCAGCTCTGAGGCAACAACTGAGAAGCTGGTTCTCTGACAACTTTGGTATCTGTTTCTAATTTTGGATCAGTTTTCCTGGATGAGTTTTTCCTGGCACTAACAATGATCAGACACAACGTTTGAGTCCACATGCAGTAGCTGAACAGAAAGTGTTTAAATAAAAATCAAACTTGCCTTTTGGATGTGAAGTCTTTCAGGTCAAGTGGAACCACTGCTCTTCAGGATACCAAAGGAGGCAAAGGGCTTTGCCTTCTGTTTATTTAATAGAGCAGACTGCTGACCCGGGGACAGATTATGGAGGAGCAGGTTAAAAACAAGTTAATAAAACCAGTACTAGCTAACTGTATGTACAGATTTAATAAATTACAAAAATGTGTTTCTAGACAACATGTCTGTCTTTCATGCATTGCCTTCAGTGGATCTCATTTAAAGTGATGGATGAAGTAGAATGATGTATTCAAAAGACCTTATAGTAGTTGGATTTTATTTGTCTTATTTCTAGTCTGACCTCTCTGGCTTTGTGCTGCAGTGTTGTAGGGCAGCTGACCCTGTCTGACAGCTATCCTTGTTTCTGCTGCTGCTTACAACCACAGGAAAAATACAGCTTTGCTCTCTGCGAGTTCTATGTGACATGTTGCTTGGTGTTATTACAGTTCATAGGCCAGCAAAAGCTGATCACTGCCAACAGCAAAGATTTAGCAAGCAAAGATTTAGAAATAATGTTTGGCGGTGGTATCTTTAATTTATAGAAGCGATTTCTTTAAAATTGTTTCCTCCAGGTTTTTTGGAGTAGATAGTGATGTAACATACCTAAATGCCACAACCTGTCTCATGGTCAGCAAACAGTGTTTCAGCTCTGTCAAATTGGCCCTGTGTCCTTGGTAGGACTTGTTTTTTTTGACAAAAAGTGATGGTACCCTTTCCACAAGTGTTGAGACTCTTCTGGTTGAGTAGGAGTGATTTCAGTGTCAAGTGATGACACTTGTAAGCTGCACCGTTTTCCTTGAAGAGTACTGAAACGAGCGGTCTCCTTTGAATCATGGATTCTTAAAAATGCCACCTTTTGGTGAAGACGCTAGAAGGAGCCCATGTTCCCCCGGGGACGGGCAGCATGCATGGTGAAAGCCACGGGTAGATGCATCTGTGGGGTGGGTTATAAAATCTCGAAGGCAGACATTTCCCCAGGGCTTTCCTGGAGGTCACAACTCAAGTACAAGTAGCCAAAGCAGGAGCAGGGCTGGCTTTGTCCTGTACCCGGTGCTTTTTTTTTTTTTGCCGCCCCCCCCTTTTTTTTTTTAAACCTGAACTTCTAAAGTTTCCAGTGCACCTTGTTGCAGGGACTGCAGGGGCAAGATCTGCTAAATCTCGCCCATTTGGAGCAATGCTCATCGCCGAGAGCGGCCGGCCTGCCAAGCTGGCCCGAGGGCTGCCCTGTTCCGTGGGGAAAGGGGCGATCGGGCTGCTGCTCTCAGCCCTACCCGGGGGTGGCCGCGGGGCGAGCGGAGCCGCCGGGCCGCGGCTGCGCGTGGCTGCCGGGGGCTGTAGTTCTCGGCCCTCCCCTGGGCGCGGGGGACTACATTTCCCATCATCCCGCGAGGGGAGGGGAGGGCTTTCCCGGGCCGGGGCCTGTGGCCTCCCCCGGGCGGGCCGCGGTGCTGCAGGTACGGGCTGCTGTGAGCACGGCGACCGGGGCACCGCGGGGGCTGGCCAGGGATGGCACCGGGGGTGCCATGGCAACGGGATGCAGGGAGGCGGGGGGCGTGTGGGGCGCCTAGCTGGTCGGAAAACTGGAGGGCTCCTTTCATCCTGCTCGCACGCCGGGAGGGGCGTGCACCCCTCGTCTCCAGCACCGCTTTGTTGTCCGTGCGGGCCCTGCGGCAGCAGCCGTCCCGCTCGCGGGAGACCCCCCGGGTGCTCCGCATCCAAAGAGATTAGGTTTCCTTCCCTCCCTCCCCTCTTCCCTCCCCAGCCCCCCGGGGGGGTTCCCAGGCCTTGGGCAGAGCAGGAGCCCCCCCTTGGGCTCTCTGCGTGGGTCAGCACGCGTGGGGCAGGGCGGGTGGTATTTGCTCCCTCTCGGGTCGTTTCACAGAGCGATTCCTTGGTGTCGGTGTGACGTTCCCACGGAACCTGCTGCAGAAGCTCAAGACTGTTTTGGGGAACGGGGGTTGTTCTTAAGACTCGGGTCGAGCCTTGTTCAGAGTGGCTTGGAAGGGTCGGAGCAACATGGAGCCAGCCTGGCAGGCTGCAGAGCGGCCCCGAGCAGGAGCGGGGAACGTGTTTAACAGCAAATTATGAAATCTTCCTCTCCCCACAGGTAGGAGGTTGGTGTGGGTGCAATCAATGGTGTTAGATATCCCCCCCTGCAACGTGGAGGTCGGATGAATCTCTAATTGGACACGCTGGAGCAGGGGAAGGCTGGGATTCTGCGATGGTGAGTGTGATACAGTACAAAGACAAGCCTGGGAAATCCAGATTTGATGCTCTGGCACCTCTGTTCAGAGGTAGAAGTGATCCTGAGGGCTGGAAGCTGTGCTCACTGGTGTGTCCCAAAAGTTATAAATATCTCTGTGGTTCCCCTGTGTTTCACATGCCATTTCCCAAACCATGCGGGTGGGAGGAGGGCTATGCTGTTGCTTGTGGGATTCTCTGGAGAAACCTGCCTCTGGCTTTAGTGTTTTGAGAAAGTCCAGGTCAGACTTGCTTTGTTTTCTAATGAGGGAATTTGTCTTTCTCCGTAGGCTACAAAACCCAAGAAAAGTTTAAGAGGTATGTGTGCTCCTGGGCTTTCTTTTCGCTGTCCATAGGTGCTTTGATCCGCTGGGAATGTGTGGAACAGAACAGGGGGGGACACTGGGATCAGGTGGCAGTCCTGGCTACTGAAATGTTTTGTGGTCTTTGTCTGAAAGATGCACTTGAATGCATTGTGTCATTCCTGAACCAGGGATATTCACCTGCCTCTCACATCAAGTAGATTTGCTTATTGGGGTCCTGTGTGCTTGTCTTGTGGGCTTTCCCAAATCCAAGGGAGAACAATGCATTTATTTTAGCTCTTCCCCTCAGCTACTCCCAAACTGCTTGTTTAGAGGCCTCCTGCAGCCCCTGATTACTGAAGCAGTGCTTTTGGGGTTGCCTGGGGGCTCTGAGATACTGCAGGATGTAAGTGCCACTTGTGGTCAGTGACTAACTGAATAGAAAGCAGCTGGCTCACTTGATAAAGATATCCTACTTCTGACTAAGTGAAGCCAAATCTTTTATTCACAAAATACTGGATCAAGTCCTGGCAGTTCTCTCTAGACCAGCAAGGAAGGCCTTACGCTGATGATGCTTGACACCAAACCTTTATTCTTGGGGGATTTCAGAAGAGCAAGCCATATGGAAATTGGGAGTTTTTCTACACCTTAATGAGTTCACCTGCCTCAACACCTTCAAATTGTCTCATTTCAGGCTCTATTGATGATGTGCTTGGTGACCTCCTGGGATACGATGGTAAAATGAACCTTCTTTTGCATCTGAAAGGGCAGCATCCTTGTACTCTTACTCCCCTCCTGGGAGCAGGAAGTGCTGGTGCAACAGCCGTTGATCTCCGAGGGGCTGCAGTTGTGAGGGGGGATGAAGCAGGGTGGAGAGCAGGGTTTCCCAGAGTCAGAGGCCATTGAATAGGCTGGACATCAGCTTGGGGAGGCAAAGTGAAGTTCATCTCCGATTAAAAGCCTGTGCGGCTCATGCGGAGACAGCAAATCCCCCTTTGGAGTGCCTAGGCCAGCAATATGCCTATGTCCGTCCTAATCTCTTTCTGTCTTTTTTCCAGATGAAACCCCTGTTAAATCTGCCAGAGCTTCCCAGCTGGCCGGGGGCAGCAGTGGGAGAGCCCGGGGCACCAGCTTGCAGGCCAGCAAGAAGTGAGTGCCTCTCAGACACTGCCTCTCCCACTTGGCGACCTCTCTGTGCTCCCCAGCACCTTCTGACCTGCCCCATCCTTCGTTTCTCCACCTCGCTCCCTGCCCTGAGAGCAATTGCCTGGGAAGGCGAGTTACCTACGATGCCTTTGGGAACTGGGAGCCCAGAGCCTGAAGCTTTCCAGGAAGAGCTGGGTGCCCCCAGCCCCGTACATCTTCTGTAAATCTCCCTTCTGGCAGTTGCTTGCTTAAACGTAGCAGTCCCAGCACTACTGTCTTTTATCCCAGTGCTATTTTAGCCTCATTTTCTGTTGTATGATGTGGCTGCCGTGGTGTGCCCGCGTGGTCGCCTCCACCTCCCACCACTTGGCCTGGCTGTCCTCAGGGCAGCCTTGCCGAGCTCACGTGTGGTGGTGCTAAACCCTGGGCTTGTGTCACAGGTCCATTCTAGAGGATGATTTCTTCAGCAAACTCCCTGCAGAGGACGTCGGCACTGCAGAGGTGAGCCCAAATTTCGGGAGAGAGCCTGGGTGTCCTGAGCGCTGGGACTGAGCCAGGCCAGGCTTGCCCCTGGTGTCACCCTATCCAAGTCAGCAGTGGGGTATTGGGCATGAATCATGAAGTCTGACTGAAGAGGTAACTCCTCTCTGGCATTGCTGTGGGGTGGGGAATATGGGATGGGGAAGTGGGTGGATGGTGGGAGAACGGCTTCCAGGTGCCTGGGATGAGATGGAGCAAAGCCGGGGGCGCACGTGCTGCTGCAGCCCAGCCTTCCTGGGTGCGTGTCAGGTAAAGTGTCACAGGAAGGACCCTTACCCAAAGCCATGTTTCCGACACTTCTTCCAGAGGCAGCACGATCCCAGCAAAGGAATCGAGGCACCGGGGGTTTCCAGTGAGGGGGATACCAGGAGGAGTTGGGCATTTATTCTTCCATCCCCTAAAATGAGGAAAACCAGGGGCTGGAGCAAGGGGTGAGTCGTCTCCAAAAAGTACTCATCTGTCTGATCTCTCCCCTCCCTGGCATGCAGGAATCTAGTGCCTCTGACGCAGACCCACAAGCTCTGCTGCAGACCCTGAAGGTAAGCACATAAATACCCTCCATATGAGCCCCACACATGCTGCAGCCATGGCCTCCAGCACCAGCCTCCAAAGGGAGAAGCAGCGCTGAGGCACTCGCCCTACTCCCATCCTCATCCTCTTGCTTTCTAGGATATGGATGACATGGAAGCTGATCTCCTGGGAATATCGAAACCCATTTCTGGGCCAGGGAAGACAACTGTGAAAGGTCCTGAGAAATGTGACTCCTTGGGAGGAGCAGTAAAAATCACAGGGAAGCTGCTAGCTCCTGGGAAAGGTAAAAAGGAGACTCCGCTCTTCTTTTCACAGCCCAGTTGCAAATGAGCAGGGGATATTTTCATCTGAGATAGGGAACAAAAAGTGTATTTGTTCCCTAAAATCCTTTTCCTGGTCTCTTTGGGGCTGTCCCAGACAGAATGTTATTCTAGCCGTGCGTTGTACCTTGGTAGATCCCTAGCCCGGCCTCTTGTTGTGTTCTGATAACGCCACTAGCATCAGCAACCACCGTGGCCACGCTGCTACCTCCCACCAAACACCATTTGGCTGTTTCCTGGTGCAGGTCAAAGACCAGGGATCTGCCTGGAAGGAGAGCCAGAGAGGTTGCATTTAAGATATGCCAGTCCCCAAACCACCCTGCTCTTCCCCAGGACCTTTTGTCCTTCTCTGCTTGCAAGGAGGCCCCTCCGGAGATATTGCCACCCCGCAGGGCTGCGGGGGGACTGTGTGTTGCAATATGTGCTTTTAGGGGGCTGCCACCAGAAAAGTGACCTTCAGCCAGGGTGGGAGAGGGGCATCCCTGCAGCACCTTGTCTCTGAGAGCTGTGGCTTCTCTTTCTAGGAGAGTCTGTACCTGCGATGGAGAAGAAGCCGCTCTCATCCCCTCCTGCTTCCCGGCAGTACAAGAAATTTAACTTTGAAGGTAGGATCTCGCTTCATTTCAGCACACAGATGCATGGGGGCAGCTGAGGACTCTGTCCTTGCTCTTTGCCCATAGCTTGCCCCTTCTGTTGACTGAAGGCTTGAGTGTTTAATGAGATACAGAGTCCATCACCCCTACGATGCCGGTGCAAGTCTAATCCCTTAGAGGTGACCAAAGGGAAAAAAATTACAGCTCTGTGTTTGAGGCTGTCTCCAGGATGGAACTGGGAGATGATTCTTGAGGGCACTTGCTTTTTCACCTGTGCTTTGGTTTTTAATGACTGATTGTAGCACTTGGAGACCCTTGTATCTGGGGGGATTCCGTCCAACTTCCAAGCAGGGAGGCTGGTTTCCTGATACAGCTGAGATATTGTTGTCAAACCTTGTGCTTTAACCAAGATCAGCATCTGTTAAAATCACTAATGGGCTTTAGGTGATTTAGGTGGGCTTTCTTGTCCCCTTTTTCTTTGCCTAAACAATGTTCAAGCATTAAAGCACCCAAATTTTTAGTTATTTTCTTCTTCTAAGAAGAAAATAAATCTTCTAAGAAGAAAATACAGAAAAACTGAACAGAAATGGAACTATTGAGTGTTTGAAGCTCAGGGACACTCAAGGGTATCCCAGGTTCCTGCAGAACCTGCGTTCATGGCTTTGGGCAGATATGGTCTCCTGTCCCCAGGTGCACACGGTGGGGAGTAGTGCTTGGCTTAGCACAGAACTATTCTAAATAACGTTGATTTTGTTGTTTTGTTTGTTTTTATTATTATCCTTCTTTCCTGCCCCTATGGGGTAATTCCCAGATTTAGGTGATCCTTTGGCAGGAATTTTATCTGCTGAGGAGCAGGATGCTCCCAAGAAGCCACCTCCGACAGGCACTAAAAGCAGCTCTGAGAAAAAAACAGAACACAGTAAAGAGAAAGGTAAGCAGGGCTGCTCAATGCATCCTCTCTGTGTTAAATGAATCAGCAGCAACCTGGATTAGTTTGTGTGATGGCCAAACGTTAAATTGAAAGCCACCTAGTCCTATCTCTTATTAACCAGTGCGGTCATTTATAGAGCAACTTGGTAACAGTGTTAATTGTGACATAGCTCACTGCGTGCTTGGTATTTCCAGTGTGCCACAGGTTACAGGCTTTTCCTTTCTGGAATGGAGGCTCAGATCTTACCTTTGATCTCATCCAGCCTGTTTTACATGTTGCCAAATGAGAACAAAATTTTTAGGTCAGGATTTGGGTGGCTGAGAGCATCACTGGTCCACACCAAAGCCCAGCTGGCGCACCTCCGGGTTGGATCCTGCTGCCCTGTGGCTGTGTTATAGGCACTCATCCCTCTTGTTCCTGCAGCAGGGATGCTAATGAGTCTGATAGTTCCCTAAAATCGCTATTCACCCCGATAAATCCACTCTGCTAGAGATGGACACTAGTAGCAGCTGGTGGGTTAGAGCAAGGACTAAGGCACGTTACTGGAGCAGGGACTTTTGGGGGAAGGGGGGCAGGAACTATCTGTTTAGAAACTTGCAAAGCTAAAAAGCTCCTGACGGTAGCCAGCAGTGGAAAGCCCAGTGTTCGTGACACCCAGCAACGTCCCATCAGGTAGTTGTGCATTGCCACTTTGTCACTTGCTGTGGGATTTGGTCACTGAAAAGAGCTATTTAAAAATGACCTTGTAAATGGTCCCGAGAGAAAAGAGCAGGCAGGGCTGCTTTAATCTCTTGTTGTTTAAAAAAAAAAAAAAAAGCCCCAATCAAACCTTCTACAGTCTGTGATCCCATCCACAGAGCCACCTCCACCTCAGACACCCCTGCACACTGTGGCCCCGGTCCGGAGGAGGGAGGAGCTCACATTTGAAGATGATGGTGACGACCTGATGGATGCACTGGGATTTGGCAATGGCTCAAAAGGAGATGAGAAGCAGGGAGAGAAGGCAGAAGAGTAAGGGCAATGCAAAGGCAGTGGGAGTAAAGCAGGGGATGGCTTGTGCATTGAGAGGGTGCCAGCATGCTGGATGGGTGATGCTGGAGCTTCTGCCTGTGGGTCCCAGAAAGGGGCAAGAGCAACCTCGTTTCACAAAGAGCCAGAGCACCCTGGCAAGGCTGCGTGATGAGGAACAGCCCTGCCTCTCACAGAAACCCACCTGCACTGTGTCCCCAACAGAGAGGAGCTCCGGCCAGCTCGCTCCAAGCTGGATGAGTTGCTGGGACGAGGCTCTGTGGCCAAAATCCTGGAGCAGCCAGGCATGGGAGAGTGCAGAGAGTTCAAACTGGATAAGAAATACCAAAAGCAGCCAGGTGAGCACAGTCAGGGACACTGGAAAGGTCTGCAGAGGTGACAGCATTGGCTTGGGAGAGCGAGGTTGGTTTCTAATGCCCTTGCAGGGGAAATACCCTTTCTGTAGTGGTGAGCAGGATTGCTAACGGGCTCTCGGTGGGGGGTAAGGGGAAGGTGGCTAATGCAAAAGTGCTGTACTCTCCCCTGCGAGGCAGCCCGGGAGCATCTGCAGTAGCCGTAACTCAGTTGCCTTCGGACATGGGCTGATTCCCAACAAAGATGCTTTTCCCAGCCACACTGAGGAGGCACGTTGCTTCTGGTTTTCCAGGGAAGATGTTTCCAGCTGTGTTTTCCAGAGGCAACGATCCCAGTGGGAATTGCAGGGGAGGAGGAGGGCTGGTGTCTTTGTAGGCAGCTGTTCCTCTGGGCGCTGACTCAAGGCTGCTTGTCTGAACAGAGAAGGAAGAGGGTTGGGATGAGGAGGATTTTGTTTTTGGAGCATACCAGCCCACGGTGGCCTCCACGCCTGAGGGCCGGCCGACAAGGAGGCAGTCTGTGAGGTATTGTGCTCTGTGTGTGGCTGTAGCTCCAGCCACCGGCCATGCTGCCCCTGTGGCAGAGCAGGCAGGGTCCCCAGGGTCCCCTCGCAGGCGGCTAGCTGACTGCTTCTCCTTGCAGCAGGTTTTCAGCTGAGAACAGCAGTGAACCAAAACTGGAGCCCCATTCCAAACCTCCTCCTCCAGCCAGCCGGAGCCCTGTGCGGGGCAGCAGGGCTGGAGGTGACTGGCTGGGCTTGAAAGATGAGGATTTTATGGATTCAGAGCCGCCATCTCCGGTGAAAGCCAGTCCTGCGGTGAGCTACCCCAGCCCTGCCGCAGCCGGGCGGCCCGGCCCTGCCAGCCAGCTGCCGGCTGCAGAGGAGGCAGCAGCTAAACCCAACCTGCTGGAGGAGGAGAACTGGCTGAGCGCTGCCTTGTCTCGCAAGAAAGCCCAAGCACAGGCAAAGGCCCAGGAGAGAAATGCCAAACCTTTGGAGGCCCCAGGCGAAGGGCTGGATCCCCGCTCTGCCATCAGGTAAAGGCGCGGTTGATGGCTGCAGCACTCCCGTCTGCTCCACGTGTAGCTGATCCAGCAGGACCTCTCAGAAACCCTTGGCTGAGACTTAAGAAATTAATCTATCTTGTCTCAAGTTGGGGTAATAATGTGGGGCTTTCTACCACTGATCTAGCCCGCAGTCACATCACACCTCTGGGCTCTCCTTCCAGTTGTGGCCAAGATTGCAAGTGTTTGCAAGTGTTTTGCAATTTGCAAATGTTTGCAGTGTTGCCCAGGGTCCAGCAGAGGTGTCCTGGATCAGCACACTCCCATGAGCTCCCCCCACATTCCTCATTCCTACCTTCATTCCCCTTCATTCCTCCTAGTTCCAAGCAAACCACCTCTTCCAGTTGAGTTTTACATGGATACAGGTTGAGACTTGTGCTATTCAAATGGGACTCAGAAGTGAATTGTGGACAAACAGCCATGAATTGCGGGCAGGGATGTGTTAGCTGGGGCTGCTGCTGCCCATGGGAAGGGGGTGGCTGCAGCAGGGAGCAACACTGGTGATGGAGGTTTTGAGGTGTCTTTGCTCCCTCTGCAGCCAAAAGGTTGACTCCTACTGCAGCTGGGTAGGACAGAGGCAGGAACTGGTGTTGGGGGAAAGGATCTTGTCTTTCATCAGCTCCTCGGCTCTCCCACATAGGATGCTTTTTGCTTGCAGCCAGCCAGCAACCTCCGCCGCAGCTCCGCAGCAGGCAGCTGCCCTGCAGGACAAGGCAGCGAGTGCAGATGGCTCCAGGTAAGGCCACCTTCACCTTTCAGGCATCCTCCATGGGAGGATTTTCCTGCAGAAAGCAGCTGCGTGGGTGAGAATGGGGAACGGGGGGAGTTGGTAGCCAGCAGTGATCACTTTGATCTGGGACCTCTATAACTGGGAGGGAAGGCAGCTCTGAACGATCATCAGGCTCTTGCCTGTTTGATCACAGTGGAACAGCGAAACTGTAAACTTTTAAGTTGCCAAAGAAATGCCAAACAGGATAATGTCCATGCACCCCTCCCTGAGCTGTGATACTGCTGTGCATCGCTCATGTCTGTGCCCACGCAGGCAGTCAGTCCCCTGGATCAGCACTGCAAAACAAGCCTCAACTCACCCATCGGAGGCTGCGAAGTGGGAGCCCTCCAGAGACGCCAGTGCCCTAGGTGTGTTTTGTGTTATTGTACTGTTTGGGCAGCAGTATGTAGAGCGGGTCCCCCTGCCCTGCAAAACAAAACAAAACAAAAAAGCAGGAGCCACAGCATCGCCCTTGTCCGTGTGAATGCTGCCCAGGCTTTGATCAGCCATTGTTGGAGCGGGCTGCCAAGCTGCAGGATCCCACCATCCCCATTTCATGGCATGGTGGGGACATTGTGCTGGGGCGTGCTGAACTCCACAGTGCTGCCTTTGGGGTTTCAGAGGGCTGCAAGAGGCTTGCTCTTTCTGAGCAATGGGTGGGCGTAAGTTCTTGCTGTCCCTTCTCTCTCCTTCTTCCCTCCTGCTGCCTCCACACTCATCCCACTAGTGCTCTGTGCTGAAAGACCCCCTCCTACCCTGGGCTGAGGCTGTGCAACAGCCCAGAGGCCATTGAAAGTGGTTTAGGGGACCCAGCTGCCTCCCTAGGTGATAGGGATGGAGGAGGAAGCCGTGCTTTGCCCCCAGATTCACTCTGCAGAACAGTCCCTGCATGGGGTGGGATGGAGGTGTGGGAACGGACAAGCCTGTCTCGCCATCCATCCCCATCACCAGCCACCAGAGTGGAGCAGCACTCTCCTCGCTCTGCCCAGGAGACCCAGGCCCTCATCCTTCTGGGAGGGGATGATTTCCATTGCCATGTCTGAATCATGGACTTGTTCAATTTTCAGTCCCTGCAGCCTTGTTGCCAGGAGAGCAGGAGACCCAGGGCCCTGCCCCACTTGCTCAGGTAGGTCTGCTGGGCCCATGTCCCCAAGACATGCAGGATCGGGGTGGTGATCGCAAGCCCTCCCTTGCCAACTCACTGGCATCCAATGCTCTGTCCATGCTGGCTTGGCAGGAGGAAGGATGTGCACAGCTTTGCATCTCTGGGAGCCCATGTTCATGGAGGCAGAGTGTTTGGAGAGCCTTGAGATGCTACGAGTTGTATTTATCACGCCAAAGCACGTGTGCTATGGATCCTTTGGAAATCTTGTGTGTTTACAAGCCTGCATTGCCTGAGCAGCATTTACATAGTTCCCCAGGCATATATATTATTTTATTAATAAGGCAACAGGGGCTCCAGTTGATAAAGGACTTTTTCTTCAGCTGGCTTTCCCCAGTATTGTGGTGAAGGTGCGTTGAGATTGTTTCTAGACAACTGAAGGGGAATCGGAGCCTCTGACAGAGAGGGCAGCTCTTGCTTGGCCTTTGAAGCCTCCATTTTACATTAGCTGGGACCCCCCAACTCACCCTGGTGGCAGGACACATGCTGTCTCCCAGAGGAGTCATGGTCTTATCCTTGATCCTGTCCCTGGTGAGGAAGAGCCCAGCATGCTGGTGTGGGCTGCTGAGCATCACCTGGGGAGAGCACGAAGGGACCCAGGCCAGCAGTGGGGTTGGGCTGGAGAAGTAGAGGAGGGACTGCAGTAGGCTAGGGATGGGTCGCCGTTCCCAGACTAGGAGGAGATGTTCTTCCTGGGACTTTACTTCCCTGACAGTATCCCTGTGTCTCCACAGGTTACCACACCCAGGACGCATCTCCAGGGTGCCCCGCAGCTGCAGGTGAGGCACGTGCCTTTCTTTGGGGGCTGATGGCCACACCATGAAGCCACTGATCCTGAAGGGCCTCGATCTCTCTCCATCCCTGCAGGCAGAGTCCCCAGCCTTGGGCTTGCTGCATGAGAGAAGGCTGGGGGCTCCCATAGCCCAGCTGTACGAGGATGCGTCAGGCTGTCAGGCAGCACTGCTCAGTGCCCAGGCCCGTGTGGCTGAGCTGGAGAGCCAGGTGAGCTCCATCATCTGCTGGATGGGGGACCACGTGTGACCCAGCGGGAGGAGAAGGGGCTGTGTCCACTCCAAATAGCAACAGGGTGACGGGGGAGAGAGGAGAAACCTCCCTGTCCAGAGATGCCTACAGCCGCCAAGTGCTGCTGTGGGAGCTCTGTCCCCAGGGCGGTACAAGGACCTTCTGCCCGGGTGCCCGGCAGGTTCGGACGCTGGAACTGGAACGGACGCAGCACAAACTGTTGCTGGAGAGTCTCCAGCAGCGGCACCAGGAGGATCTGGATCTCCTTGAGAGCGCACACAGGTACCATCTTGCTCATGCTCCCCTCCTGTGTCACATTGCTGCCCACAGCCCTGTCCATCCCCCTGGGGGTAGGAGTGCTGGGGCACTTCCCAAACCCATCCCTGGAGCAGGCAGGCACAGAACCATGTCGATGTGGACCTGGGAGGGGCAGAGAGCAGCCCCATGGGTGAGCCAAGGTAGGGGTCCACTCTTGCCAACATTGTCCCATGGGTGACAAGGAGGAGGGGCCAGGCCCATTGCCAGCATGTCCCCAATCAGGGCACTGCACTGGGCAGCAGCAGGAGGGTTCAGGGCTCAGACTGTGGAGAGTGAAGCACCCCGTGCCTCAAGTTTCCCCATGCACACAGTGACACCGATTTGTCCTAAATCCCCGTGTGCACTTTGGGTGGAGAGTGCCACGTATTGCCATGAAAGCAACGCTTCTTCCTTGCCATGACCTCTCCGGGCAGGAGCCGGGTGAAGGTGGTGGAGGAGACCTACGGGCAGCGGGAGGAGAGGCTGCGGCGGGAGAAGGAGCAGCTGGAGACTCAGCTGCTCTCGCAGAGCCAGGACGCGGAGCAGGCACGGGCAGAGCTGCTGGCACAGCACCAGCAGCGCCTGGCCACGCTGGAGCAGCAGAACACACTGGAGCTTGAGCGGCTGCGGGAGCTGCAGAGGTGAGAGCAGCATAAGTAGCACACACATGGGGCTAGTTCCCATTTTTTTGGCAAAGAAACTAGGGAACAGGGACACGGTGAAAGGAAAAATCAGACTCCAGAAGCACTGGGTTGTGGGCAGCTCGGTGGCTTCTGGAATGGGGATTTGCTTTATAGATGGGCACAGAAGGATCTGGCTGGAGACAGCATTTCAGAGTGGATGCATTGTATTTTGAAAGATGCTGAACCCAGTGTTTTATCTCCCCCAAAATTCCTTCTATTCAGGTCAGCGAGTCACTGATGCCCACATAGTTTGGGTCTATGAGAAATCAGCTTTTGATAGAGAAGCCCATAACCCCCAAATGTGGTCCTTCCCAAATGTGGATGCCTGTCAGTGGGATGCCCCATGACAGACCACCATGCCAGCTCAGCTCCTGGGACCTGGTTCTCAGCCCCACAACCAAGCCTCTTCCACAGTGCCCATCATATGGAGCAGCACCAGTTTGTAACAGCCTGTGGTGGGCTCTTTCCCCGTGTCCCACAGGGCGTCTGTCCAGGAGATGCGCAAAGACCACGAAGAGCAGCTCCAGCGGCTTAAGCGGCTGAAAGACCAGGAGATCGATGCAGTGACCAGCGCCACTTCACACACCAGGTACCAACGGCCCATGTCATATGCCCATGGTGGTCCCTGGCCATGGTGGTCCCTGTCCTGTGGGAAACTAACCTCGGACCATAAGAGGAACAGGGGCCATCCCCTGTCCCACCTGCTGCCTCCAGGGGTGCTGAGCTGTTTAATATCCCTCAGTACTCCCCTAAGCAGCAGGGCTGCCTGGCCTTTGGCCCACCACACATCCCCCTCTCCATTGTGGTGAGACGAAACATGTCCCACAGGGGTGACCCTCCCCTCGCTCCTCTCCGCAGGTCTCTAAATGGCGTCATTGAGCAGATGGAGAAGTTCTCCAGTGACCTGCATGACCTCTCACACAAGGTGGAGGCCACGCACCACACCACCTCCCAGGAGCTGGCCATGGGGGCACGGCAGCGGGACAAGCAGCTCAAGGGTACGTTTGCCATTACCCTGTACCATTACCCCTGTGCCATTATGTCTGCGGGGTCCCTGCTGGGGCTGGGGACACCCAGAAAACAGGGAAGAAGTTGGGCTCCAAGTCAGCCAGAGGCTGGGAGCCCAGGCTGGCAAATCCCTGCCTGTCTTGCTCACTGGACATCTCAGGGTCTCCCTTTTACAAAGTGCTGTCCTGGGGATATGCAGAAGGTGATGAGCGCAAATGCATGCAGCTTTTCCATGAATATGGTGTGGACAGAGGGGGTTTCCTCACACTGCTCATGGCCCTGCTGCTGTCTCTCCCCAGTGCTCCAGGACAGGCTGTCGCAGCAGCAGAGGGACATGGAGGAGGAGCGGAACCGACTCCAGGAGGTGATTGCCAAAATGGAGGCCAGACTGGGAGAGCAGACTCGGCTGCTGGAGCAGGTGAGCCTGTGCTGTGTCTTCTGCCTGGGTCAGCCCGCCTGTCTGGGTATGGGGTGTATGTCTTGCCCACTAGAGGTCCCTGGCCTGGAGCTTGTGAATCGCATCTGTCTCTCCTCTGTGTCCGGACCCAGGAGCGATGGAGGGCAACAGCAGAGCAATCCAAAGTGGAATCGCTGCAGCACTCACTGGAGGAGCAGCGGCGAATCATGACCCAGCAGCTCTCCATGGAGCGAGCAGAGCTGGAGAGGGCGAAGGTGAGGTGGGGCGGACATCTTCAGGTGCTTTTCACTTGTCCCATGAGTCTGACTGGGGCTGTGCTGCAGTGTGCGGTGGAGGAAAGAGCTGGGTGCTGGGCTGCAGCAGCCTTCCTCTGCCTCCTCAATCTCACACCCATTCACATGGTGAATCGCAGTCAGACCCTCTGTGTGTGTGCATGATGCACGCGAGTTTGCACGAGGAGCATGGGGCCAGAGCTCTCCATGCAGGGTTCATGCCAGGTGCCACGGGCTTGAACCAGCTTCTAGATGTTGTGTGGGGTTTAGTGACAGAGATGGGTTAAAGGAGAAAAATCCTACAGTGAATGGGACTTAGTGCTCCCTCTTTCTCTCTCTTGCAATACTCTCCAGAGCGCTTTGCTGGAGGAGCAGAAGTCAGTGATGCAGAAGTGCTCGGAGGAGCGACGGAAGCTGGCGGCCGAGTGGGCTGAATTTCACACCCAGCAGCAGCTGAGCAAAGAGCGGATGGAGCGTGACATGGACCGAGCCCTGCAGATGGACTCCCAGAGAGAGGGCACCATCATGAGCCTGGCTAAGGTACCGCAGCGGAGCCCTTTCAGTGGAGCCCCTTCCCGTGGCCTCCAGCACCGCCTGGCAGGCTCACAGATGGGTCCTGCTTACAGGGGAGACATTCAGGGTTGCTTTCAGGTGTTTAAGACAGAGATGTCAGTCGCGGTGGTGAGAATCAGGCTGTTCCAGGAACAGCCTCTACCAGCCTGTTTTAGATGTTGACTAAAGCATCAGTCGCCTCTGTCTCTCCCCTTTACCTGTGAGGAGTTTGGGCAGCCAGACCAGGCACAGCCACCTCGGTTGTAAGTCTGGTGAGAGGAAACCCTCATGGTGGGTTAGGCAAAACCTCCCCATGCCATGGGCATGTGCGCAGACCCAGTTCTGCTCCCCCCTGGGGCTGTCTGGAGGGGGTATGTGGCACAGACAGTATGGTAGAGCTGCATTTTTAAGGGCTACCAGAGTGGAGAATAATCATTCAGGCTGGGTATTTCCACTGCTGACAAACTGCTGTGCCTTGAGCATGTTTTAGGATGTGCAACATGGTGAGGGGCTCCGTTCTTTCCGGGGAAGGAGTGTGTTTGTACAATCCCAGCTCTGCCAGCCCTGGTCCCCAAGGGTGGGAGGATGGGGACACTGCTTGAGTACCTGGTGGTGTTGCTCTGTACCCCCAACTAGCACACACAAGAAGCTCAACAGGGGCAGGTCTCTCCCACCACTTGGGAAGATATGAGGTAGTATCCAGGACAGGGCAGGTAATGCATCCGTTTCCCTTGTGCCCACCCTAGGAGCAGGCAGAGCTGAAGATCCGGGGCCACGAGCTGAAAGCCAAGGAGGACCAGCTGGCAAGGGACAGGGAGCAGCTGGATGAGGCCTGGAAGGAGCTGAGGCTGGAGAAGGAGAAGGTGAACGGGGCTGCACTGTGCATCCGGCAGCGGGAGGAGGAGATAAAAAGCATGACCAAGGTAAGCAGAGCAGCTGCTCTGCAATTCACAGGCCGGCAGCAAAGCTGGGGTTTCACACTCCTCCCAAAGTCATGAATCCTAATCCTCTCCCGGAAGGAGAATAAGGGGATGCACAAGGGAGCCCTGCGCAAGGGCAGCGAAGGGTCCCTGTCCCCAGCCTCTCCAGCTGCTCTGCCTTTTAGCTCTCATCCCAGAAGTACGAGGAAGGGGAGCGAGCCCTGCGGGAGGCATGCAGGATGGAGTCTGAGCACCAGACCAGGCTGCAGGTCATGCAGCAGCACTTGGAGCAGCTGAAGCAGCAAGAACAGCATCTGCACCAGGCAAATAACCCCTCGCTTTCCTTTGTTGGCCTGGGGCCACTGTACAAAGGGCCTGAACCTTTGCCAACAGCTTCTCTCTCTCCCTTTGTCCTGGGGATGCGGCAGGAGCGTCTGAGCATGGCTCACCAGAGGAGACAGCTTGAGCAGCTTCGCGAGGAGCTGCCCAACAACCCCGTGATGCTGCTGACTGCAGACCAGGACCTCAGTGTCCCTACAAAAGGCCTCTCCAGCACGCTGTGTAAGGCTTCCTGCATGCTGCTGATGGGAAGGGACATGCTGGGGGGCAGCTGCACTTGTGTTCCACTTTTCAGGAGGCTTGGGATGTTCCTGGAGGCTTTTTTAGTTTCCCTGTATATAAACTTCACATGTGAGTTGGCCTCTTTGTCCTCTGAAGGAGCTCAGTGGAGCTTTCTGAGCCAGGGCAGTGCTAGGAGGGGGTAGAGGGGGCACAAGGGGAGAGGCAGGTGGGTTAAAGCCCATTTGCACTGGGAGGCTGGGGAGGACCCTGCTGCAGGGTCATGCAGGCGGCAAAAAAAGGGATGCTCTGTTGTCTCTGTCTGCAGTTCCTCTAACGGTAGCGGCACCACATGGTCAGGCCCTTGTTCCAGGCTTTCCGCCTCCCATCAGGACGCTCCCTCGGCACAGCCCGGTGGATAGCAGGGAAACCCTGGCCATGGCTGGCCCCACTGAGCTCTACGCCAAACTGCTGCTGCTGAAGCACAGGGCCCAGCAGGTGAGGCAGTGGGAGGCCAGGGCTGGAAGGGGCTTTGGACCAGCTAGGTGGGAGCAGGGCTGGGCGAAGCCTGATTCAGGCCTGATAGCCGCAGCATGAGGTGTCTCCTAAGATCATTACTGAGCCACAGAGCTGGGCTGGGCTGAGCGGGCTTGCAGAAGCCACAGGCACCTAGAGGAGTGATACCTGAAGCAAGGACAGCCAGATCCTCACAGCTTGTCTCAGGTTGGCTCGATGTCCAGCCTGAGATGGACATTGTCCTTGGTTTGATGGTGTTGCCTCTGTTCTCACCTGGTCCTGGAGTGGGAGGAGCCAGCTGTGATGGGCTCTGGCTTCATGATATCCCCATCCTCTCCCGTCAGCCTCCTGGTTCCCTGCTGGGTCTTTCCACAGGCAGGGATGCTCCTTGAGGCTTTCTCCGTGGGTCTCGCTCAGAGTGTGAGGTTATGGGCTCAGAGGGGAGCCCATGCACCCCAGGGGTACCACCTGCCCACTGCTCACTGCATGAAGGAGTGTTTGGGATAATTCCTCGCTCATGAGCGACACCCTGGACTGTGACCCCGTTTCTGTGGCCGTCCGTGGTGTCCAGCCCATCCATCTTTCCTCTCTTCTCAGGACCGTGATTTCTTAGAGGATGAGCAGTTCTTCCTGGAGACCCTGAAGAAAGCGTCCTACAACACTTCATCTCTGTCAGACTGAGGAGGTGGCATCCCCATGCACTCTCCAAGGGACGGCTGGGTCCGTCCGTGCAGGTGGCTGCTGTGCCCTCCACATCGGGGAGGAAAACAAACAATAAATAATTCCAGTTCTCAGCTGAGGAACTGTCCTTCTCTTTAAAAACAATCTCTGAGTGTTCAGAGTGTGAAATCCATCCCCAGGTGCCATGAAGCCACTGTTTGTCTGGCCTCCATCCCTCAGGGCCCAGGTCACTGGGCATCTAGTGGGTGCTGCTGGGACGCAGTGGCCCTCCTGGGGGTGGATTCGGTTGGCCGTGCTGCTGGCTTTTGGACAGGCAGCTGCTTGCTGCCGGGCTGTGACAGCCAAAGCAGGAGGGGAGAACGCAGAGGTTTGGCCGAGCTGCAAGGCCGGGCAAGGCCGAGCTGTCATGGCTCTGCCTTGGGGCTGTGCTGGTGTTCACGAGCTCCCTGAGGGTGTTCCACAGCTGGTAACTCCAGCTTTTCCTTTTTGGGCCTTTTTCTGAAGAAACCTGGCTGTTGTGCTGGGCTTTGCCTCCCCTCCCTGCCGCCCCGGGATGACAGCTGGGCACCGCTCCCTTCAGCGGGGTCGGCCCTGGGAGGTGGGGGGCGTTTCCAGTCAGGCTCTGACCGAGACAGCCCCGTTTCTATGGCAGCGGGGGGCCTTCCGGGGCGGGCCCTGCGCGGCGCAGCCCCCTGTCACTATGGTAACGGGGGCCTTCCACTGAGGTCGGCGCGCACCATGGCGGTGCCCTTGCTGAGCGCGGCGCTGTGCGGCGTCCGGGGAGGGCGGGCCTTCGGCACGGCGGGTGAGGCACGGCCCGGGGAGCCCCGGTTCCCCCAGGGGCGGGCAGTGGGAGCCATTTGGGGTGAGGGGAGCTTTCGAACCCCTGCGTTCACCAAACGTGCCAGGCGGGGCCGGCGCGGGGAGGCGGGGGTGGCTCCGGCCCGGGACCGCGCTCCCGGCCTCATTTCTTGCTCTTTGTATAAACCGGGAACGCTTTCCATTTCCAGCTGCGCTCTGCAAGCGGGCGGCCCCGCTGGGGCCGATGCCCAACGAGGATATTGACGTCAGCAACTTGGAAGCGCTGGAAAAATACCGCAGTTTCACTCGCTACTTCAAGCTGGCGGAAAAGGAGAGCAGGAAGCCCCACTGGTGGAAGACGTACCGGCAGCACACGAGCCCCCAGCCAGGTACTCGCGGAAGGAGCTGTGGCACGCGGGGTTTTGCTGCTGAAGGCCAAGGAAGCTGTTGTTGGGGCCACGGGTTTGCCCCAAAACCCGCCCTGTAAAGAGCTGATGAGGTGCTTTAGCACGGGGTTGGCCCTTTTCTGATATAGAAGTTTGCAGAGTGCAGATGTCTTCAGGGAAATGAGTGGCAGTTTTCTGGAAGGAGGGAGGCTGGCCATGACCTTCCAAAAGATGGGGAGCAGAGTAAAGAAGTGATTCCTTGGAACCCCAGTAGTGTCAGAGAAAGCAGACCAGGAACCAGAGCTTTATACCTGCAGCATATAATACAGTTTGGCTGCAGAGCAGCTGCAGAGATCAGACCTGCTCACCAGCTGGCAAACCTCTGGGTCTGGGAGTGCGATGGGATTGAGGAGGAGGGGGGAGCAGAACCGTGGAGGTGCAGGGGGAAGACAGAAGTGGTAGAATCGAGTCTCTGATGTCTTGAAGTTTGTGTCTCTTGCATGTTCTCTAACACTTTGCAGAGGTTTTATGTATTTTGGTATTCAGATTTTTTCACACACATGATCTTGTCACCCCTCTCTGAAGAGCCAAAGACTGACATCAGCCTGCCGCGTGACAAGCTGCCACGGGCAAAGGAAATCAAGGAAAGGAAAAAGATCCTGCGGGAGAACCACCAGAATGCTGAGATGGAAAGAGCAGCGCGGCTCCGGACTGGTCTGTGCCCCACCACCTCTCTCCCTGCCCCAGCCGCTCTGGGTCCCCAGCTGCCTCCTGCAGCGTTTCTCTCTCCTTGCAGTGCTGATCCCCCTCGAGGAAGTCAGAGCTGAGTGGGAGAAGACCAGTGGCCCATTCCACAAGCAGCGTGTGGCAGAACACTGCGGGATATTTCGTGACTTGTTCAAGGGGGCCACGTTCACCCCCTGGGTTACCTTGAGGGTGGAGTACAGCCAAGAAGACGAGCACCTCGTGCCGGTCTACTATGGGAACATAGTGACTCCGTCAGAGGTGTGTGAGGGGAGCTGGGAACAACTCGAGCCCCTGTGATTTTTTGTCAGATGTTTCTAACGGGCATTGTTCCTTCTGGGAGATTTCTTTTTTACAAGGGTATTTCCTCTGTGACGAAAGAAACGTGTTTCTTGGATGTGATAAGGACAGAGCTTTGCAACAGGATTGTTGTCTATTGGCAGGATGATGTTTATTAATGCCCCGGGGGCTCTCAAGGTGGAGCTGGATTACTCGGTGGCGTGGCTGTGCCTGTGACAAGTTCATATTCTTTGCCTTGGAAGTCATGAACTGGTCTTAATGGAACATGTTGTTTGAGTGATTTACATTCTCTTTATGTTGCTCATCTAGGCTTCCAGTTCCCCTGCGGTGTCATATGAGGCAGATAAAGGCTCCCTGTGGACTTTGTTGCTCACAAATCCAGGTGAGTAGCAGGTTCCTTAAAAAGAACTTGTTTAAATGGGGTTGTTTCACTCTGCTTTTGGTTAGCCCTTTTCTTTTGGCTGCACAATATCTTCTAAGTAGGGATGTATTACATATGCAAGACAGACTGTAGCCTCCCTAAGTCTCTAACAGTTGAGAGATGGAGTGCAACAGGACCTATGTCACACTGTAGTGGAAGCAATTCCCTGACTCTCATCTATTGTTTACCCACAAGCTCTTCTCTCCCTTGGCAATCTGCCTGGGAGGTAGGTTAGCTGATGCTGTTCTCCCTGAGAAACCTTCACAATGAAGTGAAGCAACTGACCAGGAAGACCTTTTAATCTTGGGATTACATCTATAGAGTTCTTTGCTCCTCATTTTAAGCTCAATCCTATAAGAATGAGTTACTTTTCTGCTGGAAAAGGAAGGCTGGGAGGTCTTGAGCTGTTCCCTCTGTTCGAAGGGTATCTGGGCGTTCTCACTTTGGGGTTGATGCAAACACTGGGCTGTCATTAAGTCGCCTTTCTCTGTTGTGTGTGTTTGCAGATGGACATTTAAGAGACACAGACTCGGAGTACCTCCACTGGCTGGTGTGAGTACTGCACATCAGAGCTGCATGCTGCTTAGCTCAGGGAAAGCCCAGTTGGAGAGGGCAGAAACTCCTTTAACAGAGCTCGGGAATAAGCATTTGCTAAGACAGTTCTGCGGCTTTTTCTGGTGCTCCTGCCATTAGCTTCTTTATCCCTGTGTTCTGGGTCCTGCTCAAGATGCAGTAGTTCCAGGTGTCACTGCTGTTTGGCATTCACATCACTGGGTGTGATTTTTCTTCCAGTGAAAACAGCCTTTACTTGTCAGACAGGGTATAAGTCACATCAAAGTGTAGCACAGGGTGACTTGCAATCCTTTGTGAATCTGCTGCTCCCAACAGAGGAAAGTGAATGGATAGATAATGAAGTAAACTTCTTTGTGTTCAGGACAAACATCCCAGGCAACGACATCAAATCGGGTAAGGAGATCTGCCATTACTTGCCCCCCTTCCCTGCCATGGGAACTGGCTACCATCGCTTCATCTTCCTCCTCTTCAAGCAAGACTGCCCCATAGATTTCAGCGAGGATGTTCGGCCGATGCCATGGTAATTCAGGCTTTCACTGGGCAGTTTCACACTCGCTTGGCTAGGCTGTTATTGCTTGTTATGATGACATGCTTGTTACTGCTGTAGGAGAGCAGTTCGTTTTAACCTGCAGGGTTGTTCAGGGCTGCTTTGAGTTTGTGTGTCACCTGAAGCCACAATCCCAGCCCTGCAAGCCCTGTGGAGTCCTGTTGCTTTAAACCAGGCTGTTAAAGAAAGTGTTTTTTCCTCCCTGGGGTAGAAATGTGCACAGAGCTGGAGAAGCTATGAGATTTTTTTTGTAGTGACTTTCTTTTCCACCTCTGTTTTATAGACTCTAGGATGATGTGGGGAAGTAGTTGCCTACCAGAATGCTGCAGGAAAAGACAATCACCTCGGTTCTTGTGCTTGTGTCTTGTTTCCAGCCACAGCCTCAAGATGCGAACCTTTAGCACTTTTGACTTCTACAGAAAGCACGAGGATGCAATGACCCCAGCAGGGCTGGCGTTTTTCCAGTGTCAGTGGGACAGCTCCGTTACTCTGGTCTTCCATCAGCTTCTCAGTAAGAACTGCACCGTGCGGGGATGTTTGCGGGCTGGGACACGGTGCTGCGGGTAATGCACAGGGTCAGTGGGCGAGCTGTGGCTGTAGGCTCTTGCTTGGTCCTGGCACTTGTCTACACAGCACAGACTGAGTATTTAGCGAGCCATCCTCCACCAAACTAGCAGCAGTCTGAGGAAATAACCTCTAAAAGGCCTTTTTGAATGAACGTTTTAAAATATCACCAAGAGAGTGATATTCACCACAGCATGCTTGACCACGTGTGCGCGTGGGGGACCCTTGCTGGCAAAGGAGAGCGCCTGGGCTTTGGGTCTGAGCCGTCTTGCTAACATTCTGTATCACCCTTTCACAGATATGAGAGAACCTGTGTTTGAATTCGTGCGGCCGCCCGTTTACCATCCTCCACAGTTAAAGTTCCCACGCCACCAGCCTCTGAGGTACCTGGACAGATACCGAGACACTGAGGAGCCCACCTACGGCATTTACTAGGGGCCTGGCCGCCTCTTGAGGCGCTCCAGCGTACGCTGGGATGCTGGCCAGGCAGATGGGACTGCATTCGCGTGGCTGTGCAGCTGGGAGCCGCCTGCGCCTCTGGAGGGAGACGACAAAGTCTCAGCCCCTGGGCTCCCAGTTCCCCTGTGCTGGCAGTGCTGGGAAGTGTGCAGCTGAGGGCAACAGGCGTTCGCAGTGCTGGCAGCTGGGTGGTCAAAAGGTTCCTTAAAGAGGATGTTCATAGATGAAAGCAAATTTGTGGCCAGGCTGAAATCTTGCTACTGATTCTGTAGCAGAGCTGATCAGTAAGGGTGGCAGCTTCGAGTCCCCCAGAGATGCCCTGCCTTGCTTCTCTGCAAGGATCACAGTTCTCCTTTTGCCTGTTTATGGAACAGAGCCAGGCCAGCCTGGATTTCCTCCTCTTACAGCGCTGTGGTTCAGGAATGTGTCGGCTTTCCTTTGTGCGGTCCTCTTAAAGCGCTGAGTCTGATTAAACGTACTGTGAGCGATACTGGCAGAGCTGTCTTTATTGGGAAGAGCTTGGTGCCCCGGCCAGCGGGCGCAGAGCTGGGGAGCTCGGCAGGGTGCGGAGGAGGCGGGCAGCCCTTCCCCTGGCCGGGGTCACTTTCTCCCTTGGATGTTGTAGGGCGGGAAGAGTGCAGCTACGCAGGTGGTAAACCTGCACATGGTCAACGTTTGTGGAGCTGGCTTCTCCCAACAGCTACCCAAGCACATGAACCTCCGTCTCTTCCCTCGCTCCCTGGACAGCACGTAGCTG
Organism: Phaethon aethereus; assembly: GCF_964289735.1. Lineage (NCBI taxonomy): Eukaryota > Metazoa > Chordata > Aves > Phaethontiformes > Phaethontidae > Phaethon > Phaethon aethereus. Next base: position 6,391,081 of record NC_138594.1, read on the forward strand.
GTGTGGATAGGTGGAGCAAAAGCAGATCCGCAGAGCTGCCGGGCTTGGGGCAGGCACGCGGTGGTGGCCTGGCACTCTGCTGCTGCCGGTCCTGTACCCGGGCTGTGGAGAAGCCTCTGTTTTCTGCTCTGCTCTGCAGGGTTCTTTGTGCATCCCTCATCCACATGTTTAAACCCCCAAATACCAACATGTTCCTGCCTTTGCAGCTGCCTGTCCCCAGCTCTGGTTCCCAGTAATTTGGGAACTTCTTCCCAACTTCCCTTGCCCCCTTCTGCCATTGCCCAGGGCCATTACCAGCTATGCCTGAGCTCCCTGAACTCTCCTCCCTGCCCAAAGGGTTCTGGGCTCTGATTTTAAGCCGGAGTGAATTAGCTGATGTGGTGACTGCTGTGGGAGTGCAGGTGTCCTGCGGTTCCAGGTTGTGTTACACCACTCTCTGAGCTTTGAATATTTGGTCAGAATTTGCAGATTCAGCCTGAAGAAATGTTTTGGGGGCTGAAGCTTTGCTGGGACATGCAGGGAGTTGTGGCAGATCCCGTCACCTCCGGGGTCCAGGGCTGGTCTGGGGGGTGGGTCTGAGCCTGCCCATGATGTGGAAACTGCTCCGACCCCCCAGCAGCCCACTGGTGAGCGCCCTGGCTGCAGCACAGACCCCTTCCCCGCTCACCCTCGCCAGCATGGGTGAAAGCTAAGCCATACAGTGTGGGGAGGCTACAGAACCGCTGCAGATCGAGGCCAACCTGCCAGCATTCAGCTGCCTGGGAGCATGCACGAGCGATAGCGTATCTGCAAGGGTGAGGAGACAAGGTTTGGACTGGAAGGTTGGGAGTTTTTTCTCCTGAAACTGAACTGTATGAAGAGAAGGTGAAGGTATGCAGAGCATGGGCACTGCTGTCGCCTCCGGGCAGGAGACTCTACCTGCCACCTGGGCAAGGACTTTCCCCTTTTTTGCGTTTTGTAGTACCGATGTGCACGGGTGTTGCAAGGAACTTGCAATAGGAAAAGGAGTGGAGAGTGTGCACGGGGGCATGTGCAAACAGCAGGAGCTGTGGTTCAAAATGGAAAGGTGCAAGGGTGGGAAGTGGCCCTGGCCGACTGCTGGCATGTGTCACAGCCCTTGTCACTGCAGAGGGAGGTGGCATGTGGCTGCAGCAGCGGTGGGTGCCCCTCTCTGCTCGTTCCCAGGCTGGCACTTGTCAGGAGCGCCGTACTGAGGTGTCTGTGCCAGGGAGGAGTGCTATGTTCTGCTTGGGGACCCAGCCCTGGCAGAGGTGAGGATGCCAGGAAGTTCCCTCAAAGGGCAAAAAAGAGCGAAATCAAGTTACACATCGTAAGAGTACCCGTGCAAACGCAGTCGCAGAGATACACGTTGCTCTGAACCGTGACAACCTCTTGCATGTGTCTCCCTGTGCTGTTGCTGCAGTGTTTCATCCCCTCCGGGGCCTCCTGCTGTGCTTCGCAGCCCTCCCCGTGCCCGGGGGGAGCAGCTCGGACCCTCCCCAGCATGTGGCACAGCCAGCGTGGCCGGGGGGGGCACCCACTGGGTGTCTCTTTAAGAGCATGCCTGGCTCGGAGCCCTGACCCGCCTCTGGGCTCAGCGTCACCATCTCTTCCTCCTCTGCACAGCTGAGTTTCTATTTCCCCGGCTTTTTTCCCTCATCGCCCCATCCCCGGCACAGGCAAGATGGCATCGCCCGTCTCGCAGAAGCTGGAGGAGAAGCTGGTGTGCTCCATCTGCCTGGAGGTGTTCAGGGTGCCCGTGACCTTGCCCTGCGGGCACAACTTCTGCAATCGCTGCATCGGCGACCACTGGCGCAAGCAAGAGCAGGTGCCCACCACGGCCGAGAAGGGCTACACGTGCCCCGAGTGCCGCAGGGGCTTCGAACGGCGCCCGGAGCTGGAGAAGAACGTCAACCTGTGCAGCGTGGTGGAGCTGGCACGGGATGGCGAGGCGCGGGTGTCGGGCACAGAGAGGTGCGAGGTGGCCCACGGCGAGCTGTGCCCGCAGCACGGACGCCCGCTGGAGCTGTACTGTGAGGACGAGCGGCGATGCATCTGCTGTGTCTGCACCGTCGGGCAGTGCCAGCGGCACCGACGGGTGCTCTTCGCGGAGGAACGCTCTAAAAAGCAGGTGGGGAGGATGGGTCGGCAGGACTGGGGCAGCGGGTGGGGTGAGCAGGGGGAGTCATGGCAGCTCGGGTGCAGCATGACATCCACCTCCACTGTCCCGTGCCCTGCTGTGGGGATGTGATGTACCTCTGTGTGTCGAGCTGTGCCCGGCCTCAGCTGAACAGGGGACTGGCACAGGCTCTGGCCAAGGAGGTGCCACCAGCACCCAGATGCTCCCTGAGAAACCGGGGGCTGTCGGGAGCAGCAGAGAGCTGGGTAAATCCAGCAGTACTGGACAAATGGTGCTGTATGTGTTCGTGACCCCCTGATCTAGAGAAAACAGCTAAAAAGAGGTGAAAGACAGCACAGGGTTTCACTCCTCAGTGACCCTGGTCACAGCCTCTCCCCTCCCCAGGCCTCCTCCTTCCCTGCGAGCCTTGTCCCGCAGCGCTGAGAGGGCTCCCGGGGCCTGGCGGGCAGCAGCAAGCTGCACCGCAGGACGCTGGTGCCTCCCTTCGCAGGCCCTTTTGAAAGAGTCCCTGGAAAAAGCCCAGGAGGAATCGGAGAGGATCGAGCGGGAGGTGCGGGAGCTGGAGGAGCAAATGCACGGCATCAAGGTAGCACCACGGCCCCCTCCGCGCCGGGCACGCGGGTGGGAGGGTGCGGGCTGTCACGGCTCTTCCCCACCTAGGACTCCTCCGAGAGGCTCAAATCAGTGATTCTGAGCAAATTCGCCCTCCTGAAGAAAGCCCTGGAGGATTGCCAGTGGTGGACGGTGGCCAGGATCGAGCAAGAGCAGGCGGCAGCGCTGGGGCGCGTGGGGGAGAACTGGAACCTCCTGAAGGACCGCCTGGACGTCCTCGGCCGGCACAAGGAGAGGGCTCAGCGCCTGCTGACCTGTCCCGACCACAGGACCTTCCTCCAGGTACCGCCCCGGCGCCGTGTCCCTCCCCGCGCCTGGGTGCTGCCGGCCCCGCACCCTTTCGGTGGGGGCAGAGATGTGGCCGACTCCTTCCCCACGGGGACGCACCCTCAGCCCGGCTCAGCGATGGCATGGGGCTGCAGGGAAGAACTGCTTTCGGGGGGTTGCTGAAAAGTTGGGGGAGCGATGCTGGATGAGAGCGGATGGTGCCGCCCGCGGGGCCATGAGCTGCATCTCCCACCCCAAACTGCTCAGCGAGGCTCTTCTGCCACCACAAAAAACAAAATCCTGTGCCGCAGCCTCTCTGCTCCGCACAGCCTCACGCTCCCCCTGCAACGGTGCCCTGACCTGGCGTGCCAGCCGCGGCGAGCGGCGCACACTCGGGGATGCCCCCGTCGCCCACCGGGGACATGCGGTGTGTGCGGATGGGTTTCGGAGCTGCCGATCCTCCCCAGGCCGGTGCATGTCTGTGTGTCCGTCCGCAGGAGTTTCCCCGACTCCCGTCTCCGGAGAGCCTGGAGGCGCTGCTCCCCGTGGACTTCGATGCAGCCGGTGTGGTCAAGCACATCACCGAGATCCTCACCGACATCTCCAGGCTCTTGCTGGAGGACCTGCCCGGCTCTGTGGTCCCCAAAGCCCCTGACCCTGTTGGCCGAGGTAAGCCCTCTGCTTGCAGGGCCACCCCAAAGGGCTCCAAGTCACCCTGAACCATAGCCTGGCCGGTGTCACCACGCTGGGGACATGGCTGCTGGACACAGGGGCTTGGGATGGGGACACGCATCTGCTGTTCAGCAGATGGGTATCGATGGGGTGGGCTGGGCTGAGTGTCTTCCCTGTGGTCCCTCCTTGCTGGCAATGGCAAGGCACGGTGGCATGTGCCCACTCCCAGGCTTGGATACTGATGGATTTCCTCCTCCTCCCACTGAGGCTGGGAAGGGACAAGTTTTTGGGTGGCAGCACTCAGAATGCCTGTCCCCATCCTCTGCAGGCCTGGTGCAGCCCGAGGGGCCAGCGGTGAAGATGGTGGCCCCTCTCTCCGAGTGCCAGCTCCGAGCTGAGCTTCTGAAGGGTGAGTAGCACATGGGGGGCTGCGGGAACAGCACCCCACTGGGGTCCCCAGCAAGCAGAGATTTCACCAAGTCGAGCTCTTCCCTGGGAGGGGGGTGGTTGTGGCTGTGGTGAAGGGGGGTCCTTCCCCAGTTCTCCCAATTCCTCTCCCTAAATGTGGAGAAGGGTGTTGGAGGGACGGGGCTGACAGACTGGAGGACACTGCGTGGCCGGGAAAGGGTTCATTAGAGGTTAGCAGCACCAGGCACTGCTTTTCTGTGGGAACTGGGGCTGCCAGTGCCCGGCACGGGGTCGGTCGCTGCCCTAGATCTCTCCCCACCTCCATCCTCTCCTTTTCACCCGCCTTGGGTGTCTCGCCCGGGCAGGAGCGACGTGCCTGTTCCGACGACCCGTATTCAGACACAGCGCTTTCCCGCAGGCAGGCACCGTCAGCAGCTGGCAAGCGAGCACCCATGGGGCTGTCGTGGGCTGCCCCAGCCGCCCTGCCTGCACAGCCCTGCCTGCACAGCCCTGCCTGCACAGCCCTGCCTGCACAGCCCTGCCTGCACTCATTGCTCTCTATCTGGGGATGTGGCCCCAGCGCTCCCAGCTGGACTCCTTCATGTCCCCTTCCCTCCCTGGGCACATCCCACTCCAATTCCTTAGGGATTTCCTCGACACTCCTTTTCCCACCTTGTCCCTGTTGGGAAGAGGGTTGTTTAGGGCACATTGGTCAGGTCACTCTTGCCAGGGAGGCGATTGATGCCTGTGGGACCTATAAGGATTCTTTCCATCAGGCCCCAGAGAATGTTCTCAGGGTTATTAATGGGGAAAAGAAGCGTTATTTATGAGCAGCAGGCATGAGCTTGGCGTAGCCGGCCAGGCCAGGCTGTTGCAGGAGGAAGGTGAGGTGCTGGTGGCCCGTGACTGCCCATGGCAGGAGGAGTTACAGCAGCCTGTGCAGGGGAGAGCGAGTCCCCATATTTGCTCATGTAATGCCTGGTTTTCTCCCCCTCTCTCCACCCACGCTCGTTTTTTTTGCTCTTAAAATCAAGCACATCTCTTCTAAAATGACCACAGAGCCATCGCTGCTTGCTGGCTGTGAGCTGGGCTGTGCAAGGCTGCGTGGAGCGTCGTCTCTCGGTGCCTCGCCAGCTATTTCTGGGTGGTTTCCTTTCCTTCCAGCAGGCGGGTGGGCAGGTATCTCATCTCATCCCGCTCCCCTGCACCTCCAAACGTGCTACGGCTTGTTCTCTTCTGTTCTGGGAGCCAGTCCTACACAGTTTAAACCACATCACCACTGGGGGGGCCTTACGCCAAGGGTCTAAAGATCTGATGAAGTATTTCAGCCCCATCCGTGCCATTGCTCTCCCCAGACCACCGCAACCTGACCTTCGATCCCGAGACGGCCAACAAGTACCTGGAGCTGTCGAAAGATAACCGGAAAGCCAAGCACAGCCCCGGTGCCGTCTGCGGGCGTCAGGGGCAGGGACCCCGCTTCGAGCCCTGGCAGGTGCTGTGTACGCAGGGCTACGGCCACGGCCACCACTACTGGGAGGTGAAGATCTCCAGCCACTCCGTCATCCTGGGGGTGACCTACCGCAGCCTCCCCCGGGAGCGGCGGCAGGGCCACAAGTTCAACATCGGGCTGGACGGGGGCTCCTGGGGGCTGCAGGTGCGGGAGGATTGCTACCTGGCCTGGCACAAGGGCCGGGCGGAGAAAATCCAGGAGCGGCTCTATAAGAACCTGGGGCTCAGCCTGGATTACGGCAAGGGCCTCCTCTCCTTCTACGGCCTCGGGGAGAGGACACAGCTCATCCACTCCTTCCACGATGTCTTCACCGAGGCCCTCTATCCCGTCTTCTGGCTGTGCGAGGGACGAGCGGTGACGCTGTGCCGGAGGGGCTGAGCCGGAGTTGCCGCGCTGCTCCGTTAGCCACGCCGGCAAGCACCAGGCTGGTGCCCATCGCCGAGCCACAGCCGGGGACTGTCGCGGTGCGAGTGGGACCCCGACGCCGAGGCGGGAGTGGGGTGCAGTGTTTTAACACGAGCTGATGAGGAAAGATGTGCAAATCGACCCGTTCTGATGTGTATGTGCAAATATCACGCTGGCGACACAAGTCGGGGCAGGGGGAAGGATGCAGGCTGAGGGCCGTGCCCCCGCCGTGGGGATGAAGCCCCCGGTCTCTGTCCATGGGCGCACGTGCGGGCGCCGGTCCCTGCAGACAGGGTGAGGGAGGGGGATAGGCAGGGAGCAAGAATTAGGTTTTTTCCTCTTTCTCCCGTCCTGGCCAGACCTCCCAAGCCTGGGGGAGATTTGGGGTGAGGGGGAACCTGGAGAGGAGTGTTGCAGCCACGGAGTGCTGCGGAGCAATGTGGAGGGAGCCCTGTGCTCCCCCAGCCCCACATGCAGGCAGGTCCTGCTCCCCCAGCCCCTCCCTGTCCCCTCTTGCCTTTCCCGAACCTCTCAGAACAACTTTTTGGGGTGCCACGCTGCAGTTACTCTTTGTGCAAAGCTGCTTTCCCCAATAAAACTCTGTTTTCCTGCTGGTTTGACCCCAGTGCTGGTGAGAGCTGTGGGACCAAGCGGTGTTGGGGGGGTGAGCTGGGTGCCCCTGCCCCCCTCCATCCTGCCCCTCTGTGTCCTCATGGGGCTGGCAGCAGGGACCAGCCAGCGGCAGAAACAGAAAGCGTTTTATTTACAGTAGCACTGCAATAAGGAAACGTGGTTTCCTACGGCTCTGCCCCAAGGTTGATCTGGTGCAGAAGAAAACCCGAAGCTTTGATTGAAGCTTTTCCAAGGGCGAGACTGCAGGGCCGGCATCTCGCCCAGCCCCGTGGGGGTGCTGGTGAGGACTAACGGGACGGAACTGGGCCCCGGGTTCGAAGGGGACATGCAAGGAAACATGCGGGAAATGAATTGCATCAGCTTGCTTCCTTTGGGGAAAAAAGGCTTAAAAAGATCAATCCCCTTCTTTGGGGACAGATGCGATTTGCCTTGCCGTGCTTCCTCCTTCACTCCACGCCTCCCTGCTCCTCCCAGCCCCGGCCTTGGCTGGGACCCAGGGCCAGCGTGGACCTGGGAACTTATCTAAGCCAAAAAAGGGGCTGTGTACCCTCCGTGGGAGGTGGCTGGAGATCCCATGTTTACCAGGCAGGTCCTCAGAGCAAAAGCACTTTGGTGTTGTCCCAGCCCCATCCCTGCCTGGTGCCAGCCAGGCCCTGGAGGAAGAGGGGACAGGGACTGAGCCAGAGCCTGGGCCCTGCAGCCCTTTTTAGCCATGGGAATGGCTGACATGGGTCCATGGGCACGAGAAAGCACCTGCACCTATGTACTGCGGGGGCTCAGGACCCTCCGTGTGGCTCCAGGGTGGGGAGCAGCTCCTGGGGAGCTCTGGGGCAGCAGATCCCAGGGGGGCAGGGGATGCTCACGGGGGGCAGCGGACCCCTGGGAGGGGGATTGGACTGGGCTGGCAACAGGTTCCCTGGAGAGGAAGAGATGCGGGGGGGAACAGCTACCCCTGGGGGCAGCAGACCCCCAGCGCGGGTCCAGACCCCAGAGGGGCCAACCCTTTAGGGGGTAGCAGACCCTGGGTGGGCGGCAGTACATGCTCAGCAGGGTGCCCCCCGGGGGACAGGCCTCCCAGAAGGCAGCAGATGCCGGGGAGAGGGACGAGATGCCGGGCGTGAGACCCCCCCCCCAGGGGGGCGGGTGATTGGGGACCAGGTCCGGGGGGGGGGGGGCGGTGTGTGGGTCAGACCACCCCCCGGGAGGCAGCAGACCTCCAGCAGCTCTGGGAAGCGGGGCCCGGCCGCGGCAGCAGCTCCGGGCGCGGGGAGGTGGAACGGGCGGGCGGGGCGCGGCGGCCGCCCGCCTCCCGCCGGGGCCGGGGCCGGCTGGTCGGGGCCCCCGCTCAGGGATGGAGGCCGCGCCCGGGAGCGCCCCGCCGTCCTCCGCCGCGGCGTGGCGGCTGGCGCTGGCGGCTCCGGGGCTGCCCGACGGCCCCTTCGGCTGCCCCATCTGCCTCGACCTCCTGAAGGACCCGGTGACGGTGCCCTGCGGGCACAACTTCTGCCAGGGCTGCCTGGGGGAGCTCCGCCAGCGGCCGGGCCCCCCCGACGGCAGCGGCGGGGCGGGCGGGGCCGCCCGTTGCCCGCTCTGCCAGGAGCCCGTCCCCGCAGCCTTGCGGCTCCGCAAGAACCGCGCCCTCTGCGAGGTGCTGCCGCTGCTGGCAGCCGCCGCCGCCGCCGCTCCGGCCACCCCGTCCCCCCCGTCCCCAGCCGCCGCGTCCCCGATGGCACCGGGAGCCGAGGAGGAGGAGGATGCGGCGGGAGAGGAAGGAGCGGTCATGTGCGACGTGTGCCCGGCGGGGTCGCGGGTGGCGGCGGCGCGATCGTGCCTGGTTTGCCTGGCCTCTTTCTGCGGAGCCCACCTGGAGCCCCACCGGCGCGCCCCCGCCTTCCGCGCCCACCGCCTGGTAGCCCCGCTGCGGCGGCTGGAGGAGGGGCTCTGCCCCCGCCACCTCCAGCCCCTCGACGGCTTCTGCCGCGCCGAGCAAACCTGCGTCTGCGCCCGCTGCCGCGCCCACGAGCATCGCGCCCACGACGTGGTGCCCCTCGAGCGGGAGCGGGAGCACAAGGAGGTGCGTGGGGCTGGGGGGGGGGGGGGGAGGTGGCGCGGGGTCTCCCCGCGGGGATTGCTCCGGCAGGTGCTGTGCTGGTGGGACCCTGGGAATGGGGGTGTCCCTATGGGGTCCAGTGCCCGTGGGGCATCCTGGGTGGGGTGAAGCGTGGCATCCCTGGGAGGGGTTCACGCTGCACCCACGCCCCCACGGAAAACCTAATCCCCACGTGGTGGGTGTGCAGGTGCAGCACTGGTGGGATGCTGGTGCTGCAGCCTTCTCCCCTCGCGGGACCCCACCCCAGCATGAGGGGCGTATGGACAGCGTGCTGTGCCATCGGGGTGCCCCGTGCGTTGGGGACAGGAAGGGCAGATGGGGACAGGCATTAGGGGCAGACCCACTGCCAGCCAGCCTGTGGGACCTTGTCCCACTGTGGGGCTGAACTCGCGATCCCCCTGGGTGTAGGGCTGGGGGCGAGGGCGCCTGGGACATCCCGCAGTGGCTGCCCCCGCGGTCATGGGGCACCCGCCTTCTCCGTCTTGTTCCCACAGCTTCGTCAAGGCGGTTTTTCTCGGCGCGCTGGCAGCCTGCCCGGCTGCCGCTCCCGCTCCCCCAGCCCTTTGTGTCCTGGTGTTTTGGCAGCGGGGTTTTTTCCGTCACTCCCATTCCCAGATGCGGCTGAGTCATCTCCCAAATTCGCACCCACGAGTTTCCCCTGGAGCCGGAGCTCAAAGCCCAACTCAGTGCTGCTTTCCTGGGCACTGCTGCCTCGAGTGCGTGGGGCCTCTGCGGGGCTGCAGGCAGATGGGAGCCCATGAAGCTCGCAGCATGGTGGCATCCCTGCTTTGGCATGGGGCGTTTGGAGACCTTGGGGGGGTTTGCTTTTTCCAGGGCAGAGCCCGGGGCCTGTGGGCACGCTGGCGGGGAGCACAGCGGCAGCTCTGAGCCAGCTCCCGCTCCCCTGTGATCTGTTGGGATTGCAGGAAAACCCTTTTGCCGGAGTTATTAGTCATCAGCTGCCTTAAAATAAGAAAGCATGTGTGACCCCAGCCCCAAGGAACTGTCGAGCCTCAGCAGGCGCTGCTTAATGTCGCCCGCATGGCCTCCGCTCTCTGCCTCTGCCCTCGCGCTGTGGGGTGCGAAGGATGGATGGGGAAAGCGCCTGTCCCCCCCGCCGGGCAGCAGCGCTGCAGGGAGCTGAGCCCCGGGGTGGGGGGAGCCGGGGGGGCTGGGGAGTGCTATGCCCTCCTGGCTCCTGAGGGACCCGTCCTCGTGACGGGCAATGACCGGCGCCAGCAATAGCGCGTCAGGAAACAGCGCGTTCGGACGGTGCTTCCTTTGCAGCCACGCAGCACCCCGTGCTCCCGAGCTGGTTTGCTTTGCTCCTAATGAGAAACCTCCAGGTTTTCTCCAGGTTTCTCTCAGTGCTGCGCTTCCAGGCACTCCAGTCTGCCTTTCAGCTTCCGCACCAGTCCCAGGAGGGTTTTTCCCAGCCTTGGGATACACGCTAAGAGCACACAGCGTAGCTGCGCTTGCTGCAGTCGCCGCCCAATGGTTTTACTTTCAAATTCCTATTTTGTTTGGTTTCCGCTGGGACCCAGGTGGGGAGCGTGGAGCTGGGCACGACTCTTTGCAGCCCGGCTGCTCCTTTAGTTTTCCAACCGAGTGAGAAGAGAGGTTGGCTGTTGCAGGGGAGGAAAACAGGGAAACAACTCGCAATTCCTTGCACCCTTCACCCGAAGCCTGATAGCAAGGTCACGGTCAGAGAGGGGGCTGTGGGCTGAACCTGGGGAGAGGCTGGATCCCCCATGCCTCCCTGCCGCCGGGATTGAGGAGCAGAGTTCAGCGTTGGCCGTTGTGTCCGCAGGCCCAACAAGCCAAATTCCTCAGCGATGCGGAGAACGAGCTGGAGGAGCTGGCAGTCACCATTGCGCAGGCCAAGAAGATGGTGGAGCTCATTAAGGTGACTCTGTGATGGCTTCGCTCCATTAGTGCAGCTCTGCTGGGCCGGGGGGGCGGAGGTGAAGGGGCCGTGAGCTTTTGGGGAACGTGGGGTGTAGAGGTGGTGCTCGCAGGGGAGCAAGCACTCCATAAAACCATGGTGACCCTGGCAAGGATCCCTGAGGGTTCTTGCTCCTCATCTCTGCTAACTCACAGCATCTCTGGTGGCTTTCGTTTGCAACCTGGAAGGAGGAATGGGGTGAGGATGGTGCCAGGGCATCCGCTGGCTCTTGCACCTTCTCTCCCCAGGCTCAGGGGGGTCTTGGTCCCCTCTGGCCCTTGTGCAAGCACGTCACCACCGCCTGGGACACGAGATGTGGTGGAGCAGTAAGCGGCCGTGCCCAGCCAGGTCCCTTGACACCTGGTTTGTAAAGTGCTCTGAGCTCTTGGGTGAAGGGGGTTATGGGGTGTTGGGGGACCCCACAGAGCTGAGAACTGGGTGCTGGGCATGGGACAAGGCTGCTGTCCCACACCGTTGCCTGTGGGAGGTGACCCTGACCCCTCTCTCCCTGCGCTCAGGGTGCTGCCACAAAGGAGAGGGAAAGAGTCGAGAAGCTCTTTGCAGAAGCCTCTGAGGTCCTGGCGGCCTTCCAGAAGGAGGTGGCTGGTTTCATCGAGGACGGGGAGCGCTCCATGCTGGGGGAGGCCGAGGCTGATCTCCGCTGGAAGGAGGAGAGGCGAGCCAAGCTGGCCCAGTGCAAGCAAAACCTGGAGAATGTCCCCAGCACCGACACCATCTACTTCCTCCAGGTGCCTGGGTGGGATGGGGCGAGGAGAAGGAGCGGTCTTTTGGGGTTTTGTCTCATTTCACGTGGAGCTGGGTGCCGGGAGCTCTGGGACGTGAGCGCTGCAGAGTGTCACTCCTGTTGGCACACTCAACGGGGGGACCAGGCAGCCACGACTTTCTCCTCCATCACCCCCACCTCCATCCCGGCCATGACTCAGGAGAAGCTGATGTGCTGCCCGGGCTGGGCACCTAGGTGTGGGGGGCAAAGAGCGAGAGGTTGGGGTGCCCCACTGCCCCCACCCAGCATCCTTCCCATCCCTGGCAGCCCAGTGAGAGGAGACCTTTTTGGGAGGAGGTGCTGCTCGTGAGGTGGGCATGGTCTGGGTCCAGCTTTGAAAGGGAGCGAAGAGAAGGCGCCAGGAACGCGTGGCCGGGAGAGTGCTCTCCTCCCCTGTCCTTGGGCCAAGTCCTGTGAGCTGCCAGTTCCCAAATCCTTCGGGACAGGGTGGGGTTGCGGAACAAGAGACAACTTCAGCTTGTTTGAAACCTCCTGAAACTCCATCTTCTTGGCTCAGGAATTTCAGGCCTTAAAAGTAGCCATGGAAGAAAACCTCTCCCCAGCTCTGAGCTTCCAGAATGAGCTGAACTTCACCAAATGCACCCAGGCTGTGGGCGCCGTGAAGAACGTGCTGGCCGCTGCCTGCAAAAACCAGTGGGACCACTTGCAGGGAAAAGGAATTGATGGGCTGAGTTTCCAGGAGATGGAGGAAGGTTTGTGTTCGCCCAGGCCCTCTGCTCGGAGGTCACCCCGTCACCCTCCATCCTCCCCGCGTAGGTGGCAGACGCCTGCGGGCTCAAGGGCTCCTGCGAGCGCTCGCCCCTCTCCCGCCAGCCCTGGAGGCTGCCCGGCACGGTTGCTTTGCACGTTGCACAATCCCTGTCTGGGCTTCTGCCATGGCCTCGAGGTTTTATGAATTTTTCCACAGAGACTGGAGAGGCAACAAACAGCCTGGGAGTTAGGCAGGACCCTGCGGGAGGGGGCAAGTGGCCAAAGTGGCCTCCTGTGAAAGGGGACTCTTTCTTCCCAGGATAGACGGTCCTCTTCGTGGGGCAGGCTGTGGTCTCCCAAACCTGCCAGGCTTGGCAAGCCACCACAGCGGCTTTCTCCCGCGCGCTCTCCTTTACCCTGAGCGTTGTCCTCTCTCATTTTCTCGGTGCCCGTGGGAATTGCAGCCAGTTCCTTGCCCCCCAGGCCCATGTCCCTGGGGTGGCAAAGGTGGCATCTGTCCTTTCCCGTGTCCGAGCCGATGGGGATGTGCAGGGGGAGCTGGCGATGCCAGCCGGGGCTCGGGGCTGCAGCAGCCGGCTACCATCAGGTGGGCGGCGATGCTCCCGTAACACCCTTGTTCGTGGCATCGGGTTCTTTGCTGACGGCAAACCCTTCTGTCCCTGTCTCTGCAGCGTTGGCCGAGTCCCGGTTTCCAGAAAAGTCAAACAATCCCGCCTGCCTGGAGAGCCGTGATTACTTCCTGAAATGTGAGCGAGAGACTTTTGCTTTGGCAGCTGTCACTAAGGTCCATCTTCCCTTTCCTCTCTCCCAGCCGGCCAGCTCCTTCCCGCATGCCCGGCCGGTGCTGGTCCCGAGCCGACGGCTGGCAGGAACGCTGCTGCCACCAAAGGAAATACTGCTCAGCTAATGAGGAAGCCTCCTTGCTTTCCTGACAACAGTCATCATCTGTTTAGGGGATATATTTTTTCCCTTGTCTGTGGCTCTGCCGGACCGGCTGCCAGTGGGGCTGCAGGCGTACCATGTAATTTCTGCTGCCTTCCAGCCCGTGACGAATTGGATCCTCCGTTAAATTAGATCAGAGTTCGTGCATCTGCCTTGCGCAGAGCAGCGGTCTGATGAACGTCAGCTTCAGCGGCAGCAAGCAGAGGGATAATTCAGTGGCCGAGCAGGGACGGTGGGGCAGAAGGGTCTGAGGCTGGATGATGCAGGGCTGGGCTTGGGCTCCGACACCCTACGCGTCCCCCGTCAGCCTTACAGGGGATGTGGGGTCACCTGCTGAGATGTCCACCGGGGACAAGATCTGCCTCGATGGCACCGGTGCACCCCGCCGGCAGCCGGGCGGCAAAGCCTGGGCTCAAGCGGGGCGTGCTGCGCTGCGGCTGTAGGGTTTGGACACGCCATGGGTTCCGACCCGCAACGCAGTCGGCAGCGATACGTGTCCAGGGCTGTTCCTGCCGGACACCTCCGCTGCTCAGGACCCAGCGGCGGTTCTCGCGTGGCCCCGCGTGCCGGGCGCTGCCTCTGCTCCCCTGGGAGCTGGCCGCAAGGAGCGGTTGGTTTGTAGCCGTGGCGTGCCTGACTGTTCTCCTGGCTTCTGGGGTCCCTCCCTCCCGTGTCTGTGGTTGCCTGCGACCCGCTTTCATATGGGGTCTCCCTACGAGCACTCTACCTACATTCTCCGCTGTCTGATATCATGGTTGAGCTCACTGAGCAGCCCCTCTGCTCTCTCCTCTGCCCAGTTACCTGTATTCATCCTGCTTATGGGAGTATCGACCCTTTCAGCCTCTGACCCTCATCGGCTGAAATCGGCCGTGGGATTTAAAAGCAAGGGGACAGCGTGATGGTAGAAGTTAGAAAGGATTGTGCTAATCACCAAAGGCAGGGGATCAGAGCGGGGAGGGCTGGGGGGGGGATTTCCTCCTGTTTCCCTCCTCATCCTCATGTCTCCTTGCCCCACACAGTTGCCTTCATCATCGACCTGGACAGTGACACGGCCGACAAGTTCATCCAGCTGTTTGGCACCAAAGGGGCCAAGCGGGTGCTGTGCCCCATCCCCTACCCGGAGAGCCCGACCCGGTTCATCAACTGCGAGCAGGTGCTTGGTGTGAACCTCATGAATCGGGGCAACTACTACTGGGAGGTGGAGCTCATCGACGGCTGGGTCAGCATCGGCGTCATCGCCGAGGACTTCGACCCCCGGGAGTCCTACAACCGCGGGCGCCTGGGGCGGAATGAGAAGTCCTGCTGCCTGCAGTGGAACGGACAGAACTATGTGGCCTGGTTTGGCGGCTTTGAGTCCGTCATCCAGCAGCCGTTTTTCCACACGATTGGGGTCTTCCTGGAGTATTCGGAGAAGGCCCTGACCTTCTACGGAGTCAAGGACTCCAAGATGACCTGCCTGCAGCAGCTCAAGGTCTCAAATTTTGTCAAGGGTCAGTTTGACCCGTTCCAGAACAAGATCAACCACCAATTCGCCTCTCTCTTCTTGTGCAAGCTGAAACCAGCCTTCTTCCTGGAGAGCGTCGATGCCCACCTGCAGATCGGGCCGCTGAAGAAAGATTGTGTTTCGGTGCTAAAGCGTAGGTAACGGCCCGGAGAGCGGGAGCACAGGAAGACCCAGAAGAGTCTCTCCTGCAGCGTATTGCCGCCGTCGTGGCTTCTCTTCGGTAGCGTTGTATTTCTCTGTGGCAGCCCTCCCTCCTCGCTCTGTGCTGCTGGTGACCCGGGGGTGGGTGAAGCCGTCCGGCGGGCAGAGCCGCGGGCTGGGAGCCAGGAGGGAGCTGGATCTGAGTGCCAGCTCTGCTGCTGGGCTGCGGAGGGGACTTGGGCGAGTCCCTGTGCTGCTCCTTGCCCCTCGGTTTCCCTTTCTGGATGTCAGGGACCGTGATACAGCCTTTCTTGGTAAAGCGTATTGCTCGGGAGAAGTGCCACATGGATTTGAAGCTGTATCTGGGCCAGCTGCCGGGGCTGCCCGGTCCCTGTCCTTAGCATCCGCTCGCGCTGCCCTGGTGACTCGCGCAGACGCTTCGCTTTGTGCCTGATCTCAGTCTCGGTGCTGCTGCTGCTTTTTTAAGCGCTGGCTCATCGACACCTTCCGCGTGGTCCTTACCAAGTGCCTTGAAGTAGCAAGGCCGGCACGGACCGGGCGAACCCCCAAAGCAGACACGGTCGCTTCCGCGGTGCCCGCATCACCGTTGTGCCTTGGCGCGGGTGAGCAGGGTGCTCCGGGGTGGGCGGGATGCAGAGGAGCCCGGCTGGGTGCGGGAGCGATGCCGCGGTGACGTGGTACCTCTCTCCGCAGGGCTGACCGCCCATGAGCGCTGCGAGCGTGAAACGAGGACCTTTGCCGTCCCTGGCGGGTATTTTGAACCCTGCTCCGTGACCAGGCTGGTTTGGGAAAAGCCGTGGTCCCGGGTGCGTTGGAGCCCTGTGGCCGCAGGGCTGTTCCCCACCACAGCCAAAAATCCCAGCTGGGAAAGGGGAGAAACCTCCTGCTGAGGAACAGCAGCACCGTTCCAGCCTTGAGGTGGTGAAGCGAGCACGGCAAAACAGTTTTGAGGACGTGCTTTTAGTAAACACCTTCCTCGGGAACTGCTTACAGAAGCTGTACAGCCCCGTGTGTTTGATGGCCGTGCTATTTTAGGGGAATTTAATATTGTCAAACTCCCAACTCTTACAGTACCCTGGGCACACCTGAGCTGTAAATGTCCCCCATAGCCTAGAGAGTTTTTTAAGCGATGAGGAGGTGCTGTGAGTACATCCTGGGTGCAAGTGGTGTGCTTTAGGCACAGCTGTGAGCACGCTGATAGAAGGTGCAGCATCATTCAGTGATTAAACGACCCTTTAGGCTCTGGCAACAAGTAACAATTAACAAAAACTACTCTCAACTAAATGTCCCCGCCGGGAAAGGTGGAAACTTGAGGCTGAGAGCCAAAAACGCCAGTTCACGTGTCCTAAGGGAGCTTTTCCAGCTCTGCCCTGCAGACGTTGTATTTGCGGTACAGAAACAGCGCCTGGAAGGGCGGCACAGTGCAGCTCCTGTCTGGGCGCAGCGTGCCTTTCCACAAGTTTATTTTTCCTGGGATTAGTTTGCTACCTACCTCCCGAAGCTTGCTTTACAGAATCGTAGTGCTGTGTAATACATACCTAGAGAGAAAATATATTGGGTCAGGTTCTTCGCTGGCGTGAGCGAGTCAGTGATGACACGTCAACAGGGATGGAAAATGACCCATGTAGCTAAATACATGAAATATATATATATTCCCCAAAGGAGAAGCTG
This sequence comes from Phaethon aethereus, assembly GCF_964289735.1. Classification (NCBI taxonomy): domain Eukaryota; kingdom Metazoa; phylum Chordata; class Aves; order Phaethontiformes; family Phaethontidae; genus Phaethon; species Phaethon aethereus. The sequence goes on from NC_138594.1 coordinate 6,407,578, forward strand.
GAAATCACAGTGGTATATTCAAGGGGAGCCAAGGGAAAAAAGTGAACGTGAATAAAAAAGGCAGCCACAAAGCCGAGAGGTTTAAAGTTAAAGCCACGTTTACATAAACACTGGGGATTAAAGAGCTCCTTTCTTGTAACTCGTCAAAGGGCCCTCGTGTGCCAGCGCTGCCGGTTCCCGCTGGCGTGGGAGGAGGTGCCAGTCCCCAGCAAACCGCCGCTGCCGTGGGCTCTCCTTTGAGGGGCTGAAGGGTCCAAATGCAGCCGCCCCCTCCTCAGGGCAGGGTGGGTGAGTGGGTCTGGGGAGTGGGACCGCTGGGATGTGTCTGCAAATCCCTCCTCCTCCTCCTCCGTGCGCTGTGACTCCTAAAATGCTGCAGGCGGTGGGAAGAGGGGAGGTAGGGCTTCCAGGGTGAAATCTTCAGATGAAATCTTGGCTTCTCCCGGCCAGTGGGAAAACTGCCCAGACTCCTGTCCGGGTGGGAAGTCACTCCCCGTGTCCCGAGCTCCTGCCACAAAACCGCTTTGTCTGGCTTGCGCCAGTCGCTCTCCTGCGAAACTCAGCCTTTGCACGAGATGTCGGTGGTGACGTAGCGCAGGCGTCGGTGCTGTTTTGCTAACACCGGGGAGGACTTGGTATCAGAAGTGCCTTACCAGATAAGAAAGGCAGAGACATGCATCCGCCCACGCATGGTCACGTCCCGAGAGGAAGAGGAAGGTAACCTTGATCTCTGCTGCACGCTTGCAGGAAGGGATCTCGCATGTGGGCTCCTATCTCAGCTCTGTCTGGGCCCTAAATCGCGTTTATTCAGGCAAAACTCCCACCGTTCGCAGCGAGGAGTCTTGCCAGAGTAAATAGAGCGGATCTGGGCCTTTGCCCCGCTTCGTCTTGCCGTAGGCGGATTGATTGCTCCATGGGGAAGCTGTGCTTGGGCCACGCATCCCGCCCTTCTCCTGTGTTGCCCGATGCACGGATGCAAGTCTCCGAACTCCTTCAGAGTTCGGGATGATGAAGCTTTTGCTTAATTCACCTCTGCCCTGAGAGCTGGGATGCCGATACGCAGCTTTGCGGAGGGTTCTGAGGGCTCCTGCAGGTGCGATGCAGTTGGGAAGCGCTACCCAACCCTCTCCTTCCTGCTGCTTGCATTTATCCTGGTTGGAAGCTCTCTAAATCCTCATGGTTTAGGGCACAGAGCAAGTTCTGACCAATTTAAGACCGGAGCAATCCCCCCGGGACGTGCTGTGTTGCCAATAAGTTGGGGTGTCAGCGGGAATGATTGGGAAACGTGCGCTATGCCAGCTCTGGATTGCTGATTTTGCTGCAAACGAAGGGCTGGATGTGGTGTATCATGAGTTTAGATGGATAGATGGCACTTGGCAATTGAAACAGCCTTTCCGTGTTCCCTTGAGTTATTTCTGCTGTCACAGAGTGTTCCTCTTTTCAATTAGGATTTTTTCAATATAGTTACTGTAGAGTATTTTACAGTGTGTGAAAAAACTGTAACGGGATAATATAATGATGCTATTAAATAATATACAGACGTTGCTCTGGGTTGTCTTTCCTTTAAATACCAAACGTTGGAGCTTCCCATTATCTCGTGTTTATTTTTCTGTGTCCTGTACATCTGGTGTAAAATAACACAGATTTTATTTCCAAGTGTGTCTAAAGGAATTGTGCCAAATACGCATTTTTATTGCTCCACTGCAAAAGGAGCGGAAGAATCCTAATATCCAATAACAATATTGTCAGTCCTGGGCAATTCAAAACAACGAATTGTCTCAGTTCTCTCTTCTACCTTGGGCCTCATCTTAGAAATAACAAGGTGAACAGATTAGGCACTTTTTCCTTAGTGTTTTCAATTTTTAGAGTATAAATTTCCAAGGTTTTCTGTGTGATGAGGAGGTCTAGAGCTTCCCACGCACGCTGGCACTCACACCGCCACCTTTTTTAAAAGAAGGCTGAGTTTCTTAATACCAAATATCAGCTGGAGGTAGGAGAAAAACATTATTGGGCGAGGCTTAGTTTATGCGAGGTGGCAGTGCTTCAGCTGGGCGCTTTGGTGGAAGCCGAGTGGATGTCTGCTGCTGACTTTAATAGGAGAGGAATGAGGACTGTTTGTTATAACCATTTCTTAAAAGGGAGACTTACAGCTTATTGAAAAGGCGGATATGCTCTTTTCTTGCCAAGAACCGTACAGATTATGTCATTGCATTTATTTAAATCTGGTTTCCATTAGGTAGTTTTTCTGCTTTCCCCCCCTGCACCCCGTCTGGTTCTCAGACACTCAGACAGGGCTGGGTTGCAAACGCCGCAGGACAAAGCTCAAAGCCATGTAAAAAGATATAATTTAGGGTAAAAAAAAAAGATATAATTTAGGGTAATATATGCTCTTAATATATATTTGTATATTATTGATATACAGTTGCCAGTTATTGATATGAGGAGCCCTTCAAAACAGCTTATTGGTTTTGCAGGGCTTCTATTTTAATGAAATTATGCAATTGTTAATTTTTTAAGAGTTCCTTCTGCTTGTGCACCTGGAGGCAGGAGATTATACCCTTACGGTAGCTCTGCAAACGCCGCAGGTATTTTCCTGTTCCCGGATTCCCTCTCTCCTTCCAGACGGACAGGGTCCCGACTTGTTTATAGTGTGACTGGTTAGTCCCTCCAGTCTAACGCTCTCCGATATAAAGGGGTTATTTTAGGATGTGCTTGATTCCAGTGTGGAAAGCAGCCGATAGCAGGCTCAAAAATCCATTTGCAAGTATGTGAACCATGAAACGTGCATTAAATGTGAAATAAAAAATAGTTGGAAACGGAGCAAGCATCTTCGCTGTTTAAGGGGCTAAGGCTCATTTTATGTGTAGCACCATCAGGTATGTGGGATAATGTTTATTCTGCTCTACCAAACATCTGAATTCTGCCCATACCACCTACTGAAAGTCCAATTTTGTCTCCATTTCACTTAATTCTGGGCTTTTCCCTGAGAGATCCTGCCAAACGGCGTTAAAATCACTTGTGGTTGCATGGGATGTGCAAACGGCCCCTTCTTGCATGCAGAGCTGGACAGCCTCCTAGGGAGAATGTTCTACCCGCTACTGAGCCGGCCAGGAAACGTCTTCAGGGTAAAAAATGAGGTGCAAACCGCAGCAAAATACAGCATTTAAAAACAAAACGTTGGTTTGACGCTGTCGGGGGGCTCGGTGAGCCCCACCCGCGAAGCACCGCTATGCCAGAGCACCCTTGCAAGCAGAAAAGACAGAAAAACTGCTGCCAAGTTCAAGCTGGCTCTAAATAACTTAAATCATTTTATTATATATGGTCAGCGGGACACGTAAGCAGATGATGAATGGGTTTATAAATATACTAGGAAGGTCTCCCAAAAAGGAGACTGGCTTTTCAGCTTACCCCTCCTCTAATGTATTAGAAAACTGAGGAAGCTTAATAAAACCTAAGCTGTCTTACTTCAGTAAAATAGTATTTATTATAAATCGTGGTGGGAGCGGGGGCCGGAGGCTGTGGGTCTCCTGAGGGATGGTCAGGCCGGGGATAGCAGCTCCTGACAGCGGGTGGGCCTGCTGCCCCTGGGCTTGGGGGGGGCGATGGGGGTAGTCGAGTGAGTGTTGGGGACCCGATTTGGGGCACAGCGGGGTCGGAAGCACCGCTCAAACCAGGCAGCCTCCGGACCGCCGACCACCCCTTCCCTCTTGCTGAGGGGACTACAACTCCCAGCATGCACCGCGAGACAAGTCCCGTCATGCCTCGCTCCCGCCGTGACGCCAAGAGCCTCTCTCCCGCGCAGGCGCAGAGGGGGCTCGGCGCTGTGAGGCGGAGGCGGCGGCGGCCATGGCGCTGAACAGGAACCACTCGGAAGGCGGCGGCGTAATCATTAACAACAGCGAGAAGTGAGGTGCTATCCCCCTCTCCCCTCCTCCGGCCGCAGTTGCCGGGGGATGGCGGGGAGCTGCCTCCCCGCTCCTTCTTTCCCCCTCAGGAGGAGCGGTTGTTGTGTGGGGAGGGGGTTGGGGCGCCGCGGGTCACGTGATGCCGAGGGGCTCGAGGGGGTGTAAAGAAGGGTGGCTTAACCCTCTGGGTGCCGGCGTGACTGGGCTCGTCCTCCCCTCTTCTCCCTACGGCGGTAGGGGCTGTACGTATCCCCCTGCCCCTGGGGTCTCCCTGGGGGGAGCTCTGCTGTGTCTCTGCCGCGGGCGTCTCCCCCCACACCGCTACCCTCTGCCTGCTGCTGGCTCTTAAGTGCTGTCCCCAGCCTCTTCCCTCGAATGCGCAGTGAGGTCTGGCAGAGCTCAGCCCCCAGCCGGCTGATTCTGGCCTGGACCCAAGCCTTGTCCTCTCGCCGCCCGCTGCTGCTGTGGAGCTGGGATGCAGCACCTGCATTGTGCCTCTGCTCAAGAGCTGCCCGCTTGGGAAGCGCTAGGCCTCCTGCCTGGTTTGGTTTGCTGGGTTCCTTGTGCACACACCCCCTGCAGCGGCAGTGTTGGAAAAAGGTTCTGGGATATAACCATGGAAACAGAAAGCCTCCACAGAGTTGCCTCTGTCTGCATGGCAATGGGCTGTCCTCACCCCCGTGCCTGCCAGCGTGCAGTTCTGACGTGGCAGTCACCTGCTTCTGGGACAGAGGAGTAGTTCATTCTTCAGGGCTTCTTTCTATGAGGCTGGTTAAATATTGGTATAGGAATTAGGTGCCTGACTTCCATTTGGGATGTGACCCTTCTTCAAAGAATTTAGTAAGGTCAACTCTGGGGCTTAAATTTGTGCTCACTGAAACAACCAACTGTGGTGGCTTAACATGTTACTGTTTCCAGTTGTCAGCCTGCCTTGGGTCAGGGGTTACCTCTAGTGCTGCAGCCCAGGCTGCTTGTGGTGGTTGATTTGGCTGATATGCTGTAGCGCAAGCAGAGCTGCTGGCCCCAGTGCTCTTCCGGAGCTTTTGCTGGAGGGACAGGTACTTGCAGGCAGAAGGGAAGGGCAAATGACTGAGGATGGTAGCACATAAGCTGCCAAAGATAAAGGTGATGGAGGCTTCTCCAGCTTTAGGGATTAGAGTCCCTAATGTGGATGCTGTTATGTTAATACAGGTTACCTGCTGTATCCATGCAAGGGTATTGCACTGGTTTTAATCAGGTCAGTTTCTAATTGAGAATTAAGGAGTCAGTGCGGACAACATGGGTTAATGAAGTCTAGTGGCAAGAAAGGGGAGTTCCTTTTCTGACAGATGCTTAAGCTGTCGTTAGACCTTCAACAACAGTGTTGCATAAGCCAGCCTGAGCAGTTCCTGCTTCAGTCCTTCCTCAGTTGTGTTACTTGTGGTGAATCAAATTAGGTAACTGATCCAGCAGAAATGCAACACAACTTATAAATAAATAAATAAATGTCTTGAGATCTTGATCCATTCAGTTGACTGGATTCACTGCCTGGCTACGCAGACAGCAGTAGCTGTGCCAGCACACTGAGAAGGGAACACAAGGCTCAGAACAAGCAGCCAGTACTACTTTAGTTGCTACTGCCAACAACAAAAAAAAAATGCAAGCCAGACTGATTTTGTTTGCCGAACACTGGCCTGAGGTTAAAGGCGGTTTTGGCAGGTCGGTAAAGTTATATGTGTATTGTACTTCTGCCTTGAGCTGTAACACCAGGTCTCTTCTCTCATCCTGTTTGCAGTGTTTTGATGACCTATGATCACATAGAAATTACCTTCAGTGATATTGAACCTATGCCAGATGCCTTCAAAGGGACGAAGAAAGGGAGCGTTTTCTTGACTCCCTACCGAGTAAGTAGTAAAAGGCTTTGTCTTGCGTAAGAGATAAGGGCTCTTTGCGATTCTGTATTTAAACGTCCTCAGTGCATGAAAGTCAGGATATGTGCTACCCCTTGAAGTATGGCTCATCCTTTCCCTCTGGGGAGCATTATGAATTCATTGCATAGGCTATCTATTTGTCATAAGATAATAAATCTGATTAGTTCTAATACAGGCAGCTGTTTAGTCAATCAGGCATCTTCAAGGCTGGAAATTAGCAGTGGTCTGGAAATGCTGAATGCAAAAGCACAGCTACTAAATCATAGCTGTGTGGGGCAGCGAGTTCTCTGGAAGCTAGGAGGAGTATTATCTGAGCAAGGGTAGTCTTCCTGGAAGGCTTTATTGCCTTGAGACTTCAGTTGACCCTTGTGGCTGTTCTGTGTAGCTTTTGGCGTGCAGAACTGACAAGGAGCTTCAGATGTGGGAGGGAGTTTCAGTCCATTGAAAAATCTCTTGAGATAATGAATCAGGGCTGTGCTTCCTGTTTGTTTTAAATACCCTTTGTAATGTTATTTTCTTTTTCAGGTTATCTTTGTATCGAAGGGAAAGGATGCTATGCAGTCTTTTGTGATGCCCTTTTATTTGTTGAAAGATTGTGAGATTAAGCAGCCTGTCTTTGGAGCAAATTATATCAAGGGTACAGTCAAAGCAGAGGCAGGAGGTATGTATAGTACAGATGTGTGTTCTGCATCTTAGTTCAATGACACAATTCGTAGCAAAGTACCCAGTGTAACCAAAAACTGGATACTGACCAAATGGGTTTTTACAGTACTGCTAAAATGTATTTCTTCCTTTGAAACTAGCAGCTAAAAATAACTTCCCTTATCTGCTCCCTGTACAGTTACAATGAACAGATCTGTTCTGCAACTGGTCTCATTCCTGCCCTCTGTGCAAAATACTAAGTTCAGTCAGCCAAGTGATCTCACTGAGTAAACATCAGAGCAGAGTCAGCAAGAGTGAGGATGTCATTTTGCTTCGGTCCGTTGGGGTTACCTGTTAATTCTGCATCCTGGTCCAAAGACTCATGATCCTTTCTGGATTTGTTTGGGTTTTCAGGTGCAGACCTCCAGAGTGGTGTTCTCCCTCAAGTCCTTGTGCAATTCAGGGAAAGGCGTGCTATTGCTGTAAGGCAGCTCAGTAGTAAAAATGACCCTTGGAAGAGCATGGACTGTCTTCAAAATTGGGGAATCTTCAAGGGGTGCTTTCATATTATATTCAATGAGAAGGTTGTGGTAGACATTTTCAAGGAGACTTTTTTAATCACTGTTAGTTAGCGTGATTAAAAATTAGCGTGTTAGTTGTGACACTGAAATCACAGTGCAGTGCTTAGGAGACTTCAGTCTATAATCCTGAAATCAATATTGTAGCTTCTGTATGGGAGCAAAGTGGGACTGTCCAGCGTGAGAGGAAGCCTGAGCAGTAAAGACAAACTCTGTAAACTGTGTGAAAGGCAAACGGTTTTAGCTAGATCTTTGTGAATTTTCCCCAGAGGCCATCTCTTTTAATGAGGATGTTGCTTTAACAGCCATGAGAGTTTGGTTTAACTCAAAAGGCTCTTTAATCTACATGTCCCTGTTTCAGCACTGACACAGCTTCTGCTTTGATGCATTGTTGGGACTCTGGGCTGTGCATGTTTTTCTTTTTTAGTCTGTAATATGAGATGTCACTAAATTTTTTTTTTTTTTTTTTTTCCTTATCCTGACTTGAAATATCTTCCATGGACTGTAATGGATTAATGTGGACCATGTTTTTCATTAAGCTCTTTGCTTCACTGGGCACTCAAACTCCCAAACTAATTTATAGCTGACAGTTAGGTGTAGTTGCAAAGGCTTTTTAGCAAACAGGATTAACAAAATCCCTGTCTCCTGCACTAATGTTATACAAAGCTAGAGCAAATCCCACACTTCTGATAGCTTGGTCTGTCGGCAGCTGGTGTGGTAACAGCCACAGCTTTAGAAAGCTTTTGAAGGTCTCCCTCATCTACGTTTCTTCTTCAGGTGTCTCTTGACCTGAAAATACCCCAATGTGAATAAAAATTCACATTGATAATAGGGTCATTCTGCCACCTTATCTGCCTTTTTTTTCTTGGATTTTCGCAATAAGCTCTTTAAGGAATTATATACAGGGCATGTGTAGATAAAGCATGGAAGCTAAATAGCATCAAAACAGCTTCTCCTTTCAGAATTCTCCTGAATTCTGCCTTTCCTCCCTGCAGGCGGCTGGGAAGGATCCGCCACATTCAAGATGACTTTTTCAGCTGGGGGTGCTATCGAGTTCGGGCAACGTATGCTGCAAGTGGCGTCGCAAGGTATGGGAGTCTGGCGGTGACTGCCAGAGAGGTTTGTGGTTTCGGGAGACCTTGCCTTCGTCTTGCAGCAAGGGTAGTTTTAGGTTGCAGTGGGCTGGATTCAAATCCACGTGAGTTTCAGACTGTATCTGCAGCTTGCTTGCTTTAAAAAATACCTTTTTTGTATCCAGTGAAGAGCAGATTTATTGGGATGGAGCTTGTTTATTTTTCAGATAAGGACTCTTGAAGTTTCTTGGAGTTCTTGGCCTGCATTTGATGCAGGCTTGATGTTTTGCGGAGGTCAACTTATCTTTACTTTTCCAGTCTCCAGAGGTGAAATACCCAACGGAGCTTATGGCTATTCCTGTATGCCAAATGGGTCCTATGCTTTCGCACCAGCTGCAGCTAATGGCGGCTATCCGTACCCACCACCTCCTCCTGGTAAGTCTGGGAATTGAGGCTGGGGATTATTCTAGTTAGCAAGAGTTAAAATAAATATAAAGAAGAAGAAACACAAATTTTACTTAGTCTTTTAGATTGGATCTGATGCCTTGTGCGACTTCTGTTTCTGAGCTTAATTATATTTGCCTTTGGCTTGGTTTTGGCTGTACGCTGTTGACCCACCCAAAGGAGTTAAGTCTTTTGCTGTGGTATTTCCTTTCCTGACAGAGTTTTATCCTGGCCCTCCTGTGGCAGGTGGAGAGATGGGTTACATGCAGCTTCCACCCCCGCCGTACCCGGGGCCCATGGAACCCCCCGTCAGTGGTCCAGACCTGCCCGCTACTCCCGCAGGTAAGAAGTGTGTTCAGGTGAATTAGCTCACAACGGTTTTATTACGCATGAAGCAGACATTGTTTCTTGTCTGTTATCTCTTGAGGAACTTAGAGTCAACTTAGAAGTTAAAATTGTTTAGGAGAGGGATTAGGGAGTCCCCCTAATCTCCAGCCTTGTATGTCCAGCTCAGTCTGGAGGCTGGTCTGATTCTCTGCAGAGTAGATACCATTAGTGGGTATTTTGCAGCTGGATTTATTCTTGTTGTGACAGAAAAAATACAGTTTGTCATTCTCCTGTTGTGGTAATCTTGCTCTGATAGATGAAGAAAACCAAATTGTTGGTAAAATGTGTTTCTAGTCCATTTTAGTTAGCAAGTGTGGCTTTGATATTTGTTCCCTCTTCCCCTGTTTCACTCTAACCTGATTACTTTTGTTTAAACAATGTGGAACAGAGGAATAGATGATGGAGAGGAGATGGGGAAATACCAGTCTCCTTTTCAATCATTTGGGATTTATCAAAATGATTTTTAACATGGTCTTAAAAGGTCTGCATGTGGGGGGTGGAAGAAGAGCTTTTGTGGTTGGACGCAACCATAGATTGCTCACAGGTAAGGTTATTTGTCTGACTAGGGATTTAACTTCTCTCTTTGGTTTGAATAAACAAGCAATCATCTTCGAACTATTACTTGGAAAGTGGCGCTGGTCCAGATGGTTGTACAAGATTTTTTGTATTCTGCAGAAATAGAGGATCTGGATTATCTTCATAAATTACCATCTTTAAAGTATGAATCCCCTGAGCTGCTATAAACTTATGCTGATTTTTGTTTTGTCTTGTGTTTTCACTCCCAAGAAGGATGGTTTGTTGACTGCCTTTTTTAAGGGGTATTGTCTTTCAGGCAAAGCAGCTGTTAGCATTTATTTGTTGGCTAACAGGCAAGTCCCAGGTGACATTTCCAAACTAAATCTTGGTCTGTTTCCCTTCGATCTTGACAATCCTGTGGCAACTGGAAGAGATAATGCTCAGTTGTCATGTGTTGTAGCTATTTTGCAACTTGAGCCTTGGTCAAATAGTGCTCTGTTAGTAACACTCGGTGGCCAGCGATATGTGGAGTTTTTGTTTGATTGTAGAAATTCTCTGTCACCAACTCTGTAACTTCTCTTTCTGCGACAGCTGAAGCGAAGGCTGCCGAAGCCGCTGCCAGTGCTTATTACAGCCCAGTCAACCCACATAACGTCTATATGCCCACGGTAAGTTCCTGTATCATTCTGGGTTTCCAACATGAGCCTAAGTGTGTATTTAGCAGTTCTTTTTCTCAGTGACACAGCAAAGTTTGTCTGAATTGATTTTGGTGGTTTGGCTTTTTGGGGGGTTTTTGGGTTCTTTTTTTTTTTTCTTAGGCATGAATTGATGTTCTTTTACTGCCTTTATTTCAGGACCAGCCACCTCCTCCTCCATACTTCCCACCAGAGGACAAGAAAAACCAATAAGCTAACACAGAACTTCTCCACAACTCATTGCTTTCTTACTTCCCATTTTGGCAGTCTTGGGACATGGTCTATAGCACTGAGGAGTAGAGCCTTGCCCCAAGGCACATAGCTTTCATGGACTCTAGTGGTAGGTATGGTCAGAGCAAGGGGAGAGATTTCAGCAGCCTGGGTTACCTCCTAGAACTCTGAGGGTTTGCTGTCCTACCGCAGTATTCCCTTCTCCCTGTGCATGGCATCGCTAGAACTGGAGGTTCTCTTCATCTGTGATTGTTTCCCTTACATCTCTTTCTTTTGATACTTAATTACACCTCTTTAGAGTAAACAACTGCTCCAAACTGATCATTAACGTGCTCATAACATGGAAACTAGGCTCTTGGGGTTGGGGGTATCTTGAATTTACCTTAGTGTGCCCCCAAGAGCATCTCTGGACACAGGGAAAGTCTCTGGGTATTCCTCTCAACCCAGAGTATCACATCCAACTTTTCCCTCTGATACTGGAAAGGGCTTCAAAGGGAACCTTTGGGATCTCAAAGGAAATAGATCTCTATTATATTTTTCAGGTATCTATTAAGCTTTCTTGATTGTTTTTTTCTTATCTAAGTCATTCCTGAAAATTGTAGCAAATAATCTGGTAGCCCTCCAAATTTTCTTGCTGTGCACTGTGTATGATGATGCTGACGAGCTTCCCTTCTTACGAAAACATACTACGCTTCACAGAGTTGATTAGGAGCATCTAACTAGTTACAGATCATATGGGAACACTAACTTTCTGTTGTCTCTTTTTTTCCAGTTAGATATCTGGGCTTGAGATCACTAAGCCCTGAGTATTTTCTTTATAGTCTATAATGCACTTGTTTTTTTTTCTTTGCTGTAACACAAGTTACACTTTTTGGCCAGTGAAGCATCTTACTGCTGTCATTTAACTGGTGAATTAATAGCTAATGGGGAGAAAACGGTTGCTTTACTTCTGCCCTGGAAGCACTTGAGAGAATATGTAGAACGTTGGAGTAAGCTGTTAGGTACAACTAAACTGATCACTTGAATGTTGTTTAATGCTGTTAGTGTTCCTGGGTCAGCTGTGAATTTGCTTCCCAGTAACTTAAACGTGGGCTCCTGGGACTGAGGGTTCAAGCATTTTCCTTCCGTAGCATTGGTTCACTGATCTCATTAGCAACGACTCTAGTATGCAGAACCTCTGCAGGACCGATCACAATCCAGGTTGTAAAACTTTGCTTTGCACAAATCAGACTTCACTGACTTCTGACAACTGTGAAAGAGAAAATCCTTCCCAGCAAGGGTGAAGAAAGGTCGCGTGCTAGGAAACTGCTGAGACTTGCTGCATGCAGCCTGCTTGGAGAGAAAAAAGGTCCACCTTTTCTTTTCTTTTCTTTTTGTTTGAGTCTAGCTGATTAATCAAATTGCTACTGTCTGTGCACTGACTTTTCTAGAATTGCTACTGCAGTGATGTAAAGAAATGGTTATTTTAAAAAATATATTTATTTTGAAAATGTTTGATTAATATATTAATGTGAAATGACTTTTGAATCCAAATTTGTTTTGCCAAGACTGTGAAGTAAAGAGAAATCAGCTCAAAACTTACAGTGTTTGTGCATTTGTATGTGTGTGAGTGGGCAAACCTGATGGTGACTTACTAGCTTTGGATGGGGAGAGGGAGAATTAAACAGCAAAATCACTTGGATTTTGTTCTTGTCTATTCATTGGTGATTTCACTGACTTTGTGAAATGAAAAGAAGATGTTAAAATCTTTTAACAAATGCCCATTTTGCAATTCCTGTTGTAAACTGGTGAGGTGGCTGCTTAACACTTCACCCAGATGTTTTTTCCAGACCCGTTGTCCTTGTAAAAGTTGCAACCTATTGCTAGAAGTTGAGGGACGCAGCATAGTTGTTGCTTCAAAAATCTATCTCTAATTAGAAGCAATCCATAATTTTGTCATCTTGGGGCTTTTGGGGGTTTGTTTTTTTTAACTGCTGAGATGCCTGGGTGGCTCTGCTCATTTAGGTCTGAACTCTCTGAGGTGGTGTGGTCCACCCGGTAGCTCTTCTCCCTGGAAAAGTGGAGAGTTACTACTCCGGCAGCATGAAGCGCTCCTCCTGGTTGCGCTCCAGCAGCAGCGCGGGGGCTGTTACTTCCCAACGTGCGAGCAGGATCAGGCGTGCTGGTATAGTTTGGCAGGGCAGGGGAGGAGGCGTTCCACGTGGGATCTGGTCCTGTGGCTCCTGGGCGAGTCCCTCCGGTTTGCACTGACGTGTGTCAAACAGAAGTCTCGGAAGCTGCTCTACAGGTAACATCCAAACCTTGCTTGGATTCGTTGCTCTGCCTAGCTGCCACTAGCTGCCTTAATTCTCATAAACTCCCTGATCAGCCGGAGTGGACAATCTTCCAGATTCTGCTCTCCTTCTACATCCCTTTGACTCACATTCTCCCACGTGGCTGTTCTACTGCATTTTTAGACTGGCTGAGCCACTTGGGTTTGTTTTCTGTAGCAAGAGGTGGGTGGAGAAGGAAAGCATTGAAAGATAAAATGTTACAGCCCAGTAGGAACCTAATAAATCCTCTTTTCAGAATTAAATTACTTCACATCGAGGTTTCCTGAATCACATCAGTCCAACTGTAAGGTGCTGCAGGAAACATCTCTACTCTGTTCTCTTTTAAAGTGTCTCCCTCCCAGTTACCCATTACTCCCAGACAGATAATCCTAGAAAACATAGATTAGATTGCACAAAATTTCCAGGTTTCTTGCCCAGCACCGCTTGCTGTGCAGCTCTCATGCCAGCAATCGACACAATCCCATGAGGTTTTATTTCTAAATCTTTCCTCAACTAAGTGTGCTTGAGAGAAGGAATGTTTAGATACCTGCTCTGATGAGAACTTGGCTCCATGGTTCAAGCCGAATGTCTCTTCTACTCATGTGGACAAGTGGTAAGGTCTGCAGAGAGACCATGAGGTTTGCTGCCTGGAAAAAGGAAAATATGTTGAGAGAATGAGTCAGGCTGGAATAAATGAAATATTCCTCTCCTCGACATTGGTATTATTGAGCTAAAACAGCGGCTTTTGAGCTGTGAGTTTTTTACAATGGTTTGTTGGTGAGTGCCCTGGTTCCTCCAGGCTAGAGCTTGGCATGGTCTATGGGGAGGTGAGAAGGGTCAAGCCAAAATAAAGATTGATGGTGGTCTTGGTGCGTACGGAGCACGCTGATGAGAAGTAAAGCACATTTTGGGAATGCTGAAGCTGTGGGGCCAAAAAGCTGGGCAAGTCACACAGTCGGCAAGGCTCATGCAGGTTGAGTGGAGCAGCACAATTCAGGAGGGTGCAGATTCTGGCCAGATAGATGCTGGTGGGAATCCCTGCCTCTCTTGTTAAAACCTGAAAACCCAGATCTGGTTTAGATACTTGGGGCTCGCTGCCATGTCCCTGATGGGAACCGGGAGCTGTGCTCTGCTTTGGAAAGGGCTTAGAGAGCGTGGGAGGGGCAGCCTTTAAATTCCCCCTTTAAATATTAAAGCAGGGAAGTGCAATGGAAAGTCTGCTTCTGCTCTGGAAATGGGGTGGGAGTAGGGCAGGAGGAAATGTTGTACATTAATACGCCTCCAGATCTGGTCCCTACTTGAATGATTAATCAGCTGTGCAGCAGAAAGGCTGTCATGTGAAAGCTAGATTGGTACCATTAAATTCCAGTATGTGGATGGTATTACACTGTTGAAGAAAAAGAAGGGACATACATAGGGACCAGTTAGCGTTGGATCCAGTTAATCTTTTGGCGTAGACAGGTTTTCTGTCTCCTTGTACACATCTGTCTCCTTGGCGTGACTTGGGCTCTTCATTTGAGAAGTCACTCGCTGCACCTTGTGCCGGCTTCCCCGCTCCGACTACGCGGCTATTTCCCTCCTTCACGGGAGTGTGGTGTAACTAGGTATTTCTAAAGTCCTTTGAGGTCTTATGCAAAAGACCTGTTACCGCAGGAGCTGCAGGTACTACTTGCAGATTTCCTACTATCGGCCCTGAAATCTTGCTGATACCCCTGGGGCTGGGGAAGGTCTTCACCCCGGAAAGACGGGGTATGCGCGTGCTTGCCAGGATTGCCTCCAGCCGAAGGAAGAGACCGAGCCCTCCTCCTCCTCCACATCATCCTGCCCAGATTTCACCTTGAGCTCTCCTGCTTCATGCAGCCTATTCCCCCCCCACCCCCCAAAAAATCATTATTTTGCATTATTTATTGCTGGGGGGATGTGCTGAGCGGTCCTAGGGACCGTGGTCGGGCCAGGCGCCTGCCTGCCGTGCGCGTGTGTCTTCGGGGACTGCGAGAACTCCCCACCACTCTGAGCGGTAGATGGTCAAATTGCATCTCTGCCGCGTGACGGACACGGTGATCTATGAGCTACGGCGTGCAGCGCCGGCTCCCTTCGCAAGCGCCGCTGGAGGTGGCGGGAGGCGTGGGGCGAAGTGTGGACCCAGCTGCTCCCGGAGCAGCCGGGAGCGGGACCAGCCCTTGCCGGCGAGCGGCTAGCATCGGCCGATGCGGTCGCGTCGCAGGCACCTCCAGCCATAAACAACTGCCAGGTTGGTATTAGAAGATGGGTTTTGCTAAGACGGGCTGTGATCAAGAGGTGGTTTCAGGTTTAAAGCTGTACAAGTAAGCCCAAGTGACAAATGTGGGTTTTTTTGTGGGTTGGTATGAAATGCCGGGACATGCAGGGCGGAGATCTTAATTTTAGGCAAGGGTTTTCTTTGCAGCCATACCGGGTATTACTCACCCGTCTGCTCTCCTGCATGAGTCAGCTCAGAGAGCTGCCATCATGAGACTGAACTGGAAACTGGTATTTCAGCACCCTCCTTGCTCAAGGACAGTCACTGTGCCGCCGAGAGAGGCCACAACGGGACGTGAGGAGACCCACGGAACGGCGAGCAGGAGCGCGGACTCGTTCCTGCCGGCACAGGCCGCTGGATCTCACGCCGCAGGGTGCAAGCGGACCGGGATCCATCTCTGCTGTGTCCTCCCAGCCGCCCGCCTGCCATCCTACACATTTCCTACGGTCTCCGGATACTGGAGTAAAAGGTATCGGCTTGGACTCCGTGTGTGAGCTCTGTTCAGCAAATCCAACCTTTCTAAACCTTTCCTTTCCCATGCTCAAGTTTAGCCTCTCCTCCTCCTCCGCGTACTTCGCTCCATAAGGGCTGGGCTCTGGCTGGGATGCGGTTGCTCTCCCCGCGGCGCGGATGGGCTGCAAGAACATCCAGTGCTTTGGCGTGTCTGTCCGGGATCCAGGGGCGGTGGGGGGGTTCAGCCCTGCAGCCTCCTGCCAAGTGTGCGGTTCCACGGGGCTTGGTGGGCTCCTCAGGGGGCTTTGACACACGTGTGGGGAGAGACGGTGGTGGAAAAGCTGGGGAGGGACCATTTTGATGCTGCAGCTGGTCAATAATTTGGCGTGCGTGCACGAAGGCGCTCAATAGGCACCACGGGGCACGCCTGGTACCTGGGTGTCAGCCCCAAGTTCCTCCGCCTTCACAGGCCTCCACCCTGGTCCCTCCTAGGCTCAAGCACGCGCCGTAGGTCCTGCTGCCCTGAAGTCAGTGCCCCAAACTAGCAGATGAAATGACCTTGACGTTTGTGCCCCCCCCTTTCCTGCCCCTGCTGCGAGAGCCGACGCTGCCCCGGCCCCGATAAATTCAGCGGCTGACACTGAATTCATCTCTCCGGGAGAGGGAGGTGGGTGAAATATCTGCTGCACACACGCAGCTCGTGGCAGCGATGGAGCAAACGTTTCAAAGCTGTCGTGGGGCACCCCAGGCCAAACGAATGGCGCCCGGGTCAAGACACAGCGTTGGTGACCTCCTGAGGGACACGGCAGGCCGCTGGCGGGGGGCTGCGCGCTCGCCCTGCGCGCGCTGCCCTGCCCGGAGCCAGACGCGGCGGCTGAGCTGGGACGGTGTCCGGGCAGGTCAGCCCTGTGCGCCGGGGCATGGCAGGGAAGCGGGGCCGGGGTGGGCAGGACTCTTGGCGCTTTCCCCTTTGGGACCCGGGCAGCTCCCCGAGGCAGCTCCGAGCAGCGGCCGGCAGAGCTTGGCATCGCAGCGATGTTTCCTCCGGAGGGGCTGGGGCTGGCCCGTGAAGCCCTGCCGGGCGACCGGGGTGCGGGCGGCGTGGCCGGGGTCATCCTCGCACACCCCCGCTGCGGAACTGGCAAGTCTTGGCCAGACCCGCGCTCCCGGCCGGGGCTCCCGTGGCAAACACAGCTTTCACAACAACCTTGCCTCACGTGGGCGGCTGGAAGTCCCCGTCGCTCTTCCCAGAAGGATAGGGTTTGCCTTGATGTCCTTCTAAGATGTCCTAAATGGGGTGGGGGGTGCTGTGTGTCCCCCACCTTCTCGCCAGGTACCGTTGCTTTTTGCTTCGGTGCACTCGAAGTGCTCGGGAGAGCCTGTAGAAGGAAAGATGTGGGGTTAGGGCAGAAACAGCTAAAAGATCTCCGGAAGGGAGGGAACCAACTGACATCCCGCCCAGGCATGAAATGGCTGGTCCCAGAGCACACAGCACCCGGAGGTCCCGGGGGATGCCCCGGCCGGGCAGCCCCAAGGAGGGGGAGCAGGAGCGTCCCCGATCTCATTTTGAAACCACCTTCCCCTCCTCCGCCTCGTGCTTTTACCGTACGCCTTGCCAAACCGCGGCAGGCAGGCACAGCCCGGTTCTGCAGAGTCATGGGACCCCGTGTTTAAAAGGAGAAGTGAGGGAGGGACGTGTTGAAATCAATTTTTTGACTACTTGCCCATTTCCAGCCGAGAGATTGAGATAAGGGTGAGGGCAGGCTGCGGCTCCAGGATTATCAAGACGAGGTAGGGAGATGAACTGCTGGTAACGCTTGCAGAGGGTCCCTTCATACCAGGTTTTCCTCTAACGGGAAGACAGATACCCTTTAAAGAGGGTGGTAATGCTTGTTTGGAGATCTGTTCTCTCCGCAGCACCTCTAACCCCGCGCACGAGTTAACTGTGGACTTTCTTTACACTGGGCGCAGCCCGTAACCCCCCGGGAGCAGAGGGTTCCTCACCCCCCGTAAGGAAAAGGGTTTTCCTTTCGGGTGAGTTGTTCTTAAAAGGAATGGAGGGGTTTACTCTATACTGTGCTCACTCTACGTTGTGCATATATATGGGACGTGCCCCTGGGTGGTTATTTGGGAGGGCAGTGGCGTCGAGGGGAGGGAGGGCTATTTTAAGGAATGCTGACCCTCGCCCTTTGGAAAACAAAGTCCCTTTACAGCTCCTGACCTGGGGTGTCTGAGATTTTTTGCAAGGTCCTGGCTAGTTGTCCTGCAGGTTTGGGGCACAGAGTTTACTGGGGTTGTCTCTGCTAACCAGAAATCTATGCTAATTCTGGAGCTGCTTTTACAGGGCTTTTTCTTATTGTTTCCTGGACAAAGACTAATTTGAGGTGCAAATATAATGAGATATGTGAGCTCGGTGATTTTTTGTCACCAGTATTTTGTGGAGCAGGTGGCTGCTGGTAAAACCCAGGGGAAAAAAGGGTATTTGCTGTTATGGAAACAGAATCACCAAATAACTCTCCCCGTGCACGCACAGAGGCTCAAAACCGTGCGAGCCCTGCGCAGAGACCTTCTGTAAGGACCACGCTGCCCACCCTGCCGGGCTGTGCCCGAGTGTTTCCAGCCCCGAGCAGTGCAGGGACCAGCTGGAGGACTTCCAGGGAAAGTGCGTTTTAACAGACGCTTCCATACTGAAGCTGAACTTTTTCTTTCTATAACCTGCAAAACCCCAGCACAGCCACCGGCTCCTGGCTGGACAATGATTGCCTGATGCTTAGCAATATTTGTGATTGCAGTGGATTTTATTCCTCCAGCATTACAAGCAGAAGGGAGGTGGTTTTGACGATTAACTAAGCTCTTACCAGTTGTTCTCTCTGTGCTGGTCGAGGTAAGACACATTTCTTTGACCCCTCTTGGTTTTTGTTAGCAAGAAGCAGCAAAAGGTGTGAGCAGCTTGGGGATGTGCATCCACGTCCCACCTTTATCTCTGTGGTTGCTCTTTGCTAGGCCAGATTTTGCTTTTGCAATCAAAGCTAAAAGCAAAAACGACAGCAATCAATCATTTTCAAATGCCATCGTGCACTTTACCTCTCTGCTTCCCACTGACAACATTTTGCAGTGGAGCACGGCGCTGATGTCCCAGATCAATAAGCAGCATTTGTGTGTGTCAAGGGAGGGGGATGCAGGGTAAAAATCAACCCCTCCGCTGCGTCCCCCTCCATCAGCAAGGGCGGAGACGCTTTTAAACTCTTTGCCCATGGCGGAGGAAATGCTAGGCTGGTTAAAGCCAAGGCTGGGGCTGGGCAAGCACCTCTGAGCATCTTTGCCAGCAAAGGGGACGGGCACCCTCACCCAGCACGGGGAGACGAGGCGGCTCCACCGCCAAACTGGGGAGCTCAGAGGAAGCGATGCCAAAGCCCAGTTCCTCCGAGCTGCTGCGCCGGCGCCCGGGGACAGTTACAAAAGAGCCCTCCCGATATGGGAGAGAGCAGAAATGCAACCAGCAGCTTTTTTCAGACCTCAGGGGGTGAGGCTGCACCATCGCTGAGAGAGCAGGGGTGGATTTCAGCTTTTTGGGGTCTCCCTGTGTCTCTGGATTTTTATTCTGGAGTTTAGCTGGGCATCCTCCTGCCGCGGGCAACTCGCTGCGCGTGTGCCGTGCAGCCCCTCACGGCTCCGCTCCCGCGCCGGCTGACCTGGATGGAGAAATCCTGACCCCCACGTCGAGCCGCCGCCAGGGCCAGCAGCCCCTTCTCCATCTCCCGGTCCCCGACTTCAGGGAGCCCCTTTGGCCAACCTGACCTGCAAAGGGAAGTTGTGTCCTTCCTAAAGCCGCTAAACCAGCGCAAACCGGCCTTAATTAAGGGGCTAGTGACTGCAAGGATGACGGGGACGGGCTGCCCGCGTCTCTCCCGCCCTCTCGCAGCGAGCCTCGGGCGCAGGCTGATGTCCTTCCCCGGGCTGCGGGTCTCAACGGCCGCCCCGAGCCCCGGGCTGCCCTTAGCCGTGCAAGTCCGTCCCTTAGACACCCAGGAGCGAAGCCGCCCTTCCCGTGGCCATCTCCCGCCGCTCTTCCCGGCGCCCACCCGCTCCTTCCCGTCGCTTGCCACCGGCGTGGGTGTTTCGATAGGGATCTTGGGGGGCGGGCGCCGCTGCCGGCCTGTGATAGGCAACTGCCTCGCGAGCTGCCGTCAGATAAAGCCTTTACAGGAATGAAAGCTGACAGTAAAGCACAAGTTTTCAACTCCATTTCCTGCTGCTTTTTTTTCTCAGTAACCAGCTCTGCCTGGACAGCCTGTTCGGGGAAAAAGGCCACTCGTGCTCTTTCCTGGTGCCGTCCTCGGCTCATGCGCTAACTGCATCAGTTCTCAGCCCAAACTTGTCCAGCGCACCCGGGTGCCTCAGGGATTTCCCACCCTGCAGCTTTGGCACCGGGTGTCAAATCCCCTCTGTCCCCCGGGGTTGAAGATGGCTTCCGCTTTCTTCAGGGTCCCCGTCTGTGCTCGTGGGGCAGGATGGATCCCAAATACGCATCAGAGCCCAGATCCTCCGCGTTGCCCCTGCCCATCCTCCCCATTTCCCTTCTGGGCTTTGCCTTCTCATGACCATTTCTGTTCCTTGCCCCCAATTCCTCGCTCATAAATAATAGCGGGGGCTGGCTGTGCCACCCTTCTTTTGCTCCCATCCCGCCTGTGCTACGAGGTCCCCTCCGCCGAGGGGCTGCCCGCGCAGGACGGGGCGGTGGGAAGCAGGGCCAGGGTGCCTGCGTCCCCGTCCTGCTCTTGAAGGAGGAGGCCCGTGCACGTTTCCGCTCGTTAAAATGGCCGTGGCGAGATAAGGTCTGTGGTTTCCTCCGAGCATGCGAGCGAGGGCGAGAGGCGGCAGCGGGGAGGGCGGCAGCCGCTCCCCTGCGCCGCGCTGAGCCTCCGCCCCAGATGGATGCCGCCAGCGGGACCCCCGCGGGGACCCTCCCGGCGGGGGAGAGCCCCGAGGTAGGTGGCCTTGACCCCGGGGGGCTGGGGAGCGTGTTTGGGGCTGGGGGACGTGTTTGGGGTGCGACGGCCCCAGGGAGGGGGTCAGGGCGCCTGTGCCCAGGGGACCCCAGGGTGCAGAGCTGGGCGCTGCGGCGGTGAAAAGGGAATGAGAGAAGAGGGACGGAGCCCGTGGCCGGCCGGGGTGCTTCGCAAGGGCGAGCAAGGCGTGGGGGCGGGGATGCGGGGGTACCATACTCGTGAAAACGTGCACCCGAGGGCTGCGTGTGGGGCCGGCTGCAGCTCTGTGCCGGCGCTGAGGGTCCCCTCTAAACTCGGCTACAGCTTCCCCGTGCCTCCCAGCCCCTCTGGGCTCCCATCTGCCAGCAGGTCCCCCCAGCCCTGCTCTCGGCCAAGCCAAGCCACCCGACTTCCTCTGCAGCGGCCGGACAGACAGCGTCCCTGCGTCTGCCCGCAGCTCCGCACACCTCTGCCCGGCGCTGCCGGAGCGTGCGGGCATGACCCCCCGCGCTGGGCTCCCGCGGTGACCCGTCCTGGTGGTGTCCCCCTGAAGGGACCTGTCCTCCCTCCTACGTGCCGCCGTCTCCGCAGCCACGCTGGCCCCCCGCACCGGTGGCACCGCCACAGCTAACAGGGGGGCGATGCTGGCGACTGTATCCGGACCTGGATTTAAGCCGGGCTCTTGGCGCAGGGATTAGCGGCAGTAAACACATCCTGGTGGCTCAGCTCAGCTTTAGCTTAACCAGTCCCGTGCGCATATGGGCGAGCGCAAAGCAGATCCCGCAGCAGCCGTCCCTGATGGCAGAAGTGAGCAACAGGGAGCTGCCCCCCCAAATCATCCGCGGTTCCCCCCCCCGCCCTCTCGTGCTACCCCACTGCCGGGCAAGGAGCAGACGCTTGCGCCTTGCTGATAAGTAACGGCAGCAGAGGAATAAAGCCCTTTTTCTCTCCCCTCCGCGCTTGCAACCCTGCTATGGGGCAGCGCTGCCACGGGGACGCCGAGGGATTTGGGATGGGACCGTGCCCGCCGTGCCCTGCTGCAGGCAGGACGCTGCCGGGGGCAGCAGGAGGTGGACAAGCCCCTGGGCAGGGGCAGGCAGGAGCAGGCAGGGGCCCTCCTGGGTGCAACAGGTGCCCCTTTCACAGGGCTGCTGAGCCACCGCAGCCCCCAGCATCGACCAGCGGTTAAAAGAAGGGACATGGAGGCAGGTGGGAGAGAAGCAGCTCGAGGGTTAAACTCACCGGGAGTGGAAGAGTTGAATTTAGTCCAGATGGCCGGGGGATTATGCCAGCCCTAGATTTGCCGTAAGCAAATGTCAAATGTTCCAGCTCAGGGTTGTTTTTTTTTTCCTATTGGGGGATCCTAAGGTCATTTCGGGGCCTGGGCTGACCCACAGGTAGAGCTTGTCCGTCCATCCGTCCCCGCCAGCCCTGGCTGAGCGGGAAGCTGGGTCTGTGCTCGGCGTACGCCCCTCAGCGCAGAAAGAGCCAAACTTGTTTCAAAAATTTCCATTATATTTTTTGGCGTCACCCCCCTTGCACTCCCCGAGGCTCCGGCACCGGGAGCTGTAATGGCCGGTGCAGGGGCACCGGTCCCCCTCCCTCCGGCTGCGTCACCCGGCTCGCGGCGGTGGCAAAGTCACCGTCACCCAGCCAGGCTCGGTGGCAGGAACGCATCGCTCAGCCAAGGTGGTGGCCAAATCCAGACCGTGGTTAGAGAAGCGGATGCAGGACAGGCTCAGCCTCGGTGCTGGGGCAGGAACAGGGGGTGAGGATGGGCTGGGAGCTGGCGTTTGCCAGGAAAAAGGGTATTTTTGGCAGCGGTGGTTTGATCTCCCGACCAGACCCATGCGGAGACGGGATGAGTGGGAGGTGACATTTGAGGCGGGGGACAACGGGGGGCTGCGTGGGCAGCAGGACCTCCTGGCCAGCCCCAGGGCTGTGTGCCGCTGGAGCCGGACTGCGCCTCGCCACGGGGCACCGTTTTAATTTAATTGCCTTTTGGAAAGTAAACACTATTGCTGGTGATCCTTCAAGTGGGGAACGGACCTTCAGCTCAACAACGAGCAACGCACCGTTGCAGCAGTGCTCATTTTTCTTTCTGGCAAGGGGACTCAAGTCATGAACCCAAATGGCTTTTTGGGGTCTCCTTGCCCATAGCTGCCTTGCCCAGCCCGCAGCTGCTCGCTTGGCCACCTGCTTGGCTGGTTTGGTCCCCAGCCTGGTCCTGCTGGGCTGGCGAGCAGCTCTGTGGGGCGAGAGGCAGGTGGCTGGCTTTTAAAGCCTCCTATGGGTCACCCCAAATTGCTGTTGCCATCCTCGCTGCCCCCTCCTCAATTAACGGAGCTTGGGGGTGAAGTCCCCGTGCTGCCCCACCAGTGGGTGATGGAGGAAGTAGTCCCTTGGCCACGGGGCGTCTGTGGGGTGTCACGGCATCCTTTGGGGCATCCCACCCCGACGGGCTGTAGGTGATGCTGCCCCGTCCCGGCTGCCCTGCCCTGCCCAGCCATGGTTTCCTCCTAAAACCATCCTCTACATGAGACCTGACGGGAAACCTCTCTGTTTCTCTTCTTTCTCTAGATGGATCTGTCCCACCGGTTCTCCAAGAGAGAGGTACGAGTGTGGCCCTGCCATGGCCCCTTGGTGGCACTGGAGGAGGTGACAGTGCTGCTGGGGCTTGGGGACATGGCTCAGGTCCTGAAGATGCTCCCCAGGGACAGACAGTGGTGGCCGGGCAGGGCTGGATGCCGGGAGGGGGGCAGCCGGGTCCAGCGGGGAGCTCAGGGAGCTGGGGTTGGGGGGGAACACCCCACTAATCCTGTGGGATGCATGGAGCAAGTCCCTGCTGGCCTGACCCCACACGAGGTGTCGGCGCTCCCCCCGCAGCTGGCCCTGCTCTACGAGGAGGTCCTCTACACCATCCGGCACCGCCTGGGCAAGCCCGAGCACCACCACGTCGCGGACGCCCAGGAGCTCTATGCCTACGTGCAAAAGGTGGGTGCCCGCCTCCCTGACGAGGTCCCCAAAGCCTGTCCCCCAACATGTCCACCCTCCTGGCTGAAGGGGAGGGGGAGCACTTTGACGGGCACCTTAAAGGACACAGCAGCGGCATCCAGCTGGAGGGCTGGGACAGCTTGCGGCTGGGAAATATTAGCTTTAGGGAGAAACATTTATCTTAGGCTCGGGGTGGTGGGTGGAAGGCTCTCCCTCAAGAGCTTTCAGCTGGTCCCCAGCCCTTCTGCTGGGCTCTTTGCTCCTCTCCCCTCGAGCCGCAGTGGGGAGAGGGGGGGAAGCCCCCGGCTGCTCTCCAGCCACCGTTAACCGGGCAGCATCCGTTACCGGCCCCGGTATCTGCAACAGGCTTTCGGCATGGATGCAGAGGAGCACAGCGTCATCATGCAGCAGGTCAAGGAACTGGAGGTACGCAGCGAGACGGTGCCTCCCCAGTATGCTGTGGCCCAGGGGGTCCCTACATTGGGATGGTGCTGGGGGGCTGCGGTGCCTCCCAGCCCCCATGTTTGGGCTTTGGGGTACGGGGTGCTCCGGGCTGTGCTGGGAGAGTTGCTCAGGAGCTGTTTGCTGGCATGAGCAGCAGCCGCTGATGCAATCCTTCTCGAGCCCCATCCTTCCTCGTGGGGCTGGTGACCCCCACATTAAACATTTTTTTGTTTTTTTCCCTTTCTTCCAGAGCCCAATTTTTTGCCTGAAAGCAACCGTGAAGGAAGCCAAGGGGATTTTGGGTAAAGACGTCAGTGGTAAGCGGAGACGGGTGGGTGTCCCAGTCGGAGAAGGGACAGCCGCTGCTCCCGACAGGGACTTGCACTCCTCCGCCCTCGCAGGGTTCAGCGACCCGTACTGCCTGCTGGGCATCGAGGCCAAGAGCCAGGAACCGGCCCACGCCGACCACAAGAAGCGGATGAAGGCTGTGGTCAAAGACCTCATCCCTGAAGACCAGATCCATCGCACACAAGTCATAAGCCAGACCCTCAGCCCGGTGTGGGACGAGACGTTTATCCTGTAATCTGCTACCCCCTTGGCTTTGCTCACTGGGGGGGTGGAGGGGGTGCCAGGGATCCGGGGGGTAGATGGGGGGGTTCACCACTCGCCCTGACCAGGAGCTGGGGCTGTGTCGGGGCGATGCCCACAGGGGCTTGCCAGGCTTCTGGTCTGACCCACGCAGCAGGTCCGGTGAGTTAAAAAACAAAAGGGTGGAAAAAATCCTTCCCTCGGGGCTCCCCTACCACTTCCCCAGGCTGTGCGGGGTGGTCTGGGGTCTCCCCCAGGGAGGAGCCTCCTGCCTGTGATCCCCAGCTGTCCTGCCTGCTTGCTGCCGGTCCCTCGGATGCTGCTCGAGTAACGGCATCCCACTGGTGCCTTGCAGGGAGTTTGAAGACACGGAGACGGCCAGCTTCCACCTGGACATGTGGTGAGCGGCAGCACCCCCCGGCCAGCCACCCCAAACCCCGGCCCTGAGCGGGGTCCTGCCTCCTGGGAGGGCCCCTGGGGTGGTCCATCTACCTGCACCCTAAAAAGCCCCAGAAACCAGCTGGGGAGCCCTTTCCCCATCACTTTCTGCTGGAGCAGCGCAGAGCGCATGATGCGACCAGCTCGAGCAGAGAAAGCCCAGTCTGGCTTTGCCCGGCCAGGCTGATCCTGAGCCCTGATTTATTTATGGCAAGAAGCTGTGTGCCTGCAGATTTTGGCTGGACAGCTGGTTTCGGGGGTGGCCTCAGTCCCGACGCATTCCTCCCCAGCACCTTCCCTTCGCCACCGCCATTGTGTCTCCCTGAACTGTTTTGCAATCGCCTGAATTTCCTCCTTTCCCCGGCGGTGGGTTTCGCTGCCCACCCTCGCAGGGACTCAGACATGGTGGAGTCGATGCGGCACAAGCTGGGGGAGCTGACGGACCTCCACGGCCTCAAACGGTTGGTGCTGGCACAGCCCCGATGGCTGCCAAGGGAGGAGGGTTTGAAAAACGCTTTTTTGCCTGCTGGATTTTAAAAATTACCTTTGGAGGGAGGGAAGGGGGGAGGACAACAGGTCTGTGTCACCCTGCTTCACCCCAACCGCGGCTGGGTCACGGCCGCAGGAGACCTTTTCCCTCCCTCCGTTCACACCTTTCAGGATCTTTAAAGACGCTCGCAAAGACAAAGGGCAGGACGATTTCCTGGGGAACGTGGTTCTTCGCCTGAAGGTGAGAGCCACGGGGCACCTTCTCCTCCGGGCGACTCCCCAGGCGTCGGTTCAGCCTCGTGGGCTCTGGGCAGGACCCAGCCCCGCGGCAGCACCGGGCTCACCTGGGATCCTGGCTCAGAGCTGCACATTAATGCCAGCACCTCTGGCTCGGTGGCAAGTGCCCCGGCCAGTCCAGCATGCTCATTTTGTCATTATACATCTTTTTTTAATCAAATATTATAGTTACCCAATGCAGCATCTTCCTGCCCCGTTAGTGCAGTGAGACCCGAGCGGGATCCTTTGCCCGGGGCTTCACCCCTGTCTCTGTGCGTGCAGGACCTGCACTGCTGGAGCGACCAGTGGTACCAGCTGGAGCCGCGGACGGAGACGTACCCCAACCGGGGACAGTGTCACCTGCAGTTCCTGCTGACTCACAAGAAGGTGGGAGGGGATGGGGAAGGGGGTCCCTCTCCATTGCCTTGGCAGGACAGGGCAGCCGCCTGCCCCTTGGAGCCTGTCCTGGGGTCACACATCCCTGCCCCAGGACCAGAGGTGCCAGCGTCAGGGTTTGCACGTGCTGGAAACCCGCTTGACCCTCCCCTGAGCTCCAAGCCGGTGTGGGGTCCTCACCCCTGCTGCACCTGCACCCCTTGGCTCGGCTTCAGACGGGACTCTCTGGCCCCACGCTTCTGGGGCTCCTGTGTCCCCACTCTCTGACTGCGTCCCTGCATCTTCAGGAAGCTATGGTGGTGGCACATATAGTTTCTATGCCTTGTCTCTTTCCAGAGGGCCACCACGAGCAGCCGGACACAGCCGAGCTACACCGTCCATCGCCACCTCCTGCAGCAGCTGGTGTCCTACGAGATCCTTCAGCACCAGGTACCGCGGGGAGAAGCCCCTCTGCAGCGGCTGGGCTGGGGTGAGGGCTTCCTTTGGAGCCCCCCACGCCTGACAGGTTGCTGCAGCGTGATGGGGAGGGGGGTCGTGGTGACGCCTGCCCGTGCCTGGCATCCTTACGGGGCACCCGTTCCTCCCGTGGTCCTGCGAGCACACCCCACCCTGCTGCGTGCCCCCCTCTTCGCCCAGCCCAGCTTGCCCCCGGCCACGTCGCTCCCCTCCTGCATCCCCGCAGGCCGGCAGCGTCGCCTGGGACGGGGAGCTGAGCAGGCACGCCAGCACCGTGCTGTACCTGCACGCCACGCAGAAGGATCTCTCCGACTTCCACCAGGTCATGGCGTGAGTACCCTGCGCCCGGGGAGCCACGATGCGGCATCGGGGGGGGGTCAAAGGCCCCGACGCCTTCCCCGGG
This sequence comes from Phaethon aethereus, assembly GCF_964289735.1. Taxonomy (NCBI): domain Eukaryota; kingdom Metazoa; phylum Chordata; class Aves; order Phaethontiformes; family Phaethontidae; genus Phaethon; species Phaethon aethereus. The sequence continues at coordinate 6,434,474 of NC_138594.1, forward strand.
GCCGTCTGGCCGCAGCCGGTTTCTGCCATGGGCTCGGCGTGGCTGGTATTGCCCCCCTCCCGAGGGGCACCCGGAGCCCCAGGTCCTGCCCCTGCAATCCCAGCCATAGCCATGGGTGGGGGAGCCCCACGCTAGCTCCTGGGTGCCCCCCAGCCCCTGGGGGCTCAGCACAGCCTCTCCCTCCCCCCCAGGCAGTGGCTGGCCTACAGCAAGCTCTACCAGAGCCTCGAGTTCAACAGCAACTGCCTGCTCCACCAGATCACCAGCATCGAGTACCAGTGGGTGCAGGAGCGCCTGAGGCCGGAGCAGGTGAGGGGCTGCGGCGCCACGCGGGGGGCAGAAGCGGGGAAACACGCCCCGTGCATCCCACCCCGAGCTGCTCCCCTGGCTCCTGGGGCTATTTTCCCTCCCTGTGTTCCAGGAAGAGCAGGAGCTTGTGGGGTGCAGGGGTGCCGGGGTGGCGTTTCTGGGGAGAATCAGCCGCGGGGGCCAGGACAACGTATGGGTCAGGGAGCCCCTTTGCCCTGGGGGTTTGTTCTCTCTCTCCGCGGAGAAGCCCTGGCCCTTTGCACCGACATCCCCCTCCTCCATCACTGCTATCAAGTCAGTCACAACCTCCTGCAAAACTTAAATATGACCCAATTCCTGATCTTCCCTGCCCGTTTTCCCAGGGCATGCCAGCACCCTGCTGAGACGCTGCATTTCTCATGCGTAGCAATGAGGCTTAACCACAAAGCTCAGTTCAGCCCCTCCAGGGAGAAGTTACCCGAGGCATCGGGGGCTTTCCCATCCCTGGAGCAAGCCTGAAAAGAGCAGGAGTCACAGGCTCCCTCCGCCACGGTGCCATGGTCCCACCAGCATCTCTGCCGCCGAGGAGAACAGCACGTGATTCCTTCCTTCTCCCCAGAAAGCAGAGCTGGCCGAATCCTTCCACTCCTTGCTGACTTACGGGGTCTCCCTCGTCCGGAGGTACCGCATCATTTTCCCCCTCTCTGTCCCGAGGTCCACCGAGAGGCTCCAGTCCCTGCTGCGGTGAGTCGTGCAGCGGTGCCGGCTGCACATGGTGTCGCGTGGCTTGGCCACCGTGCTGGACAAGCCTGGAAGCTTGAGCAAAAACCCGTGAAAGCCCCTTCTGCCCCTTTCTAGGCTGCTGTGACACTTGTCCTGTCCTGTCCCTCACCCTGCGGTCCCCATGGGGGATGCTGTTGGGAGGGAAAGGTCTGTTTGGGTAGGATCTCTGCGGGGAGAGGTGGTTGTTTCTGATGGGCTGGTGCTGGGTTTCACTGGAGGTTCTCACTTTGCAGCGTCCTGGTCCAGATGTGCAAAATGAAAGCTTTCCACGAGCTGTGCACACCCAGCCCTGACCTTCCCCAGATGGTCTCCACAGCGCTGAAGGTAGTGGGACCGGCGGAGTCTCACCCTCCCCAGCCCCAGGGAGGTGGGACCCTGTGGCTCTCCCTTCCCATCCATCCCGTATCCAACGCCCACATCTCAGCAAAGCCACACGGACCACCATGGCAGGGGAAAATACCTGCCCCTCTTCAACCTGATGGTCCAAGTGTGTGGTTCCCACCACATGGATCTGGGTCCTGCCCACACCCAGGGGACAGGGAGAGTGAAGGGGGTGACAGAGCTGGTTTTGCTCCTCCTGCTGTCACAGCGGGACTCCTCTCTTGCAGTCAGGCACGACGGAGTGGTTTCACATGAAGAAGCAACACCTCAAGCCCATGGTGAAGGTCAGTTCCCATTTCTGCCTCTCTGACATTATAAGCAGCACTTTGCTGGGCTTAGGGTGGGAGGCCTGAGGGGATGGGAAGACAAGACTGAGATGAGGCTTCTCCAGTTTTCTGATACAGCCAAGGCATTCAGGTTTCCATCTTCAAACACCATGAGCCATGCTACTACTTGCAGCTGCCAAGGTGCATTGAAGCTTAAGGCCTTGGTGCAATGCTCAGGAGAACAGGAGGTGGTCCCCAGCCCAGTCCCACAAGCACATGGTGACAGTGGATGTTACTGACAACGTCTTGGTGCTCCTAATGTGGATCTAATGATAGATTGCTACCCCACGAGAACAAATCATAGAAATAAATCGGATCAGAATGGAGCCCAGGTCATCTCAAAATCACTGAGCATCCAAAACAAGCTGTTCCTTCCGTTGCAGAGCATGGAGGAAAATGGTAAAGCTTTATCCAGACTGCTCGTGGAGGTGGTAGGAGATCTCCAGCAGTGCCAGAAAATCTGGAATAAATTCTTCATCAAGTAGGTTTTGGAGCCTGATTCCTCCTCATCCACCTTCCCTGGGTCCAAGAGCAACAGGGCACTTTGATGCCTCATTTCTTGTTTCTCGGGCTTGACAATAGCACCTGTGGTCCCATCTCTGCCGCTTAGAGCTGTGCTATCCTCGCCCTTATGATGAGGGCATGGCCTGGGAGGGTTTGCTGGGCTGTGGCTGGCTAGCTCTTGACTCCCCGTTTCTCTCTTGCAGCACCTTGAAGTTGAATCTCTTCTCCATCGCCTACCTGGAGCTGGAGAGCCTGGTGAGCAATCCTGGGCTGCTCTGCATTCGTGGGATTAAGGTCTAAAGACAGACTGAGATTTCTGGCCATGCTTCAGATGGCAACTGGTTTTTGCAAGCCTGGAAAGGCAGAAAACCAGAGAAACTCTCCATCTTTCCCAGCGTGTGAAGTGACTATCATCTGCTTACTTGACCCAATGAATTTCCTGAAATGCCACCCAAAAGGAAGAGGAGTCCCCTGAGCCGACCCTCACCCCATGGCTCCAAAGAGCAGACCCAGCCTTCCCAGCCAGACCCTCACTAACCGCTGTCCCCGCTTCCCTTGGTCACCACCAGGTTGCGGAGCATGTCCAGGAGCAGCTGCGTGAGGTTGACAGCAGCATGTCCAAGCCCACGGCCGAGAGCCTTTTCCAGCTCTACATGAACCTGCAGGAGCTCTATCGGATGAAGGACTTTCTCCCAAAGAGGTACCGACCTGGAGAGAGGGGAGATAGGGGAACGAGCAGTTAATTCAGAGGAACTCCAAATCCTTCCCATTCACCTCCATCACTCATTACACCCAGGGCAGGCAGACCAGGCTATTGGTGTCTGGTGTTGATGTGAGCAGCCTCATCTCTGAGTGGGATTGATGGAGACCTCAACTTCCAAACAAGTGGAGGTTTCTCCTTAGCACGTTGCTACGTGATGTCTCCACCTCGAGGCAGAGTTTCTTGTCTGTGAGAGCAAGGAGGGGTGATGGCCTCATGGCATGGCTGTGCAGTTGGAGAAGCTGGTACCTTCATCCACAGGGATGGACCTCTGGCTCTGACCAACTTCCACCAGTGGTTCAAGGAAGCTGTACCCCAGTGGCTGCAGAAGGCCTACACCATTGCACTGGAGAGGGCACAGAGAGCTGTCCAGATGGACCAGGTAACCCGGGGAGGAGAACATCTCCCTCCATCCTTTGGGACACTCCAGCTCCCTCCACACCTTGCTGCTGTGCCTGGCTCACAGCATTGAGACCACCATGTAGCTGCCTCTTGCAGCCCAGGAGCAGGCTGGTTCCTCTCCCAAATGCATAACAAAGCACATGGTCTCCTGAACCAGTTGATCCCACTCTAGATCACCCTCATCACGCTCCACACCTCATCCCCGTGTCCCTTCCCCCTTCTGCTCTCTGGCAGCCCGAGCGAGCTGATGAGCTTACGTTTGGGCCGTGCTGTGAGCATCCCCTTTGCTTCTGACCTTTAAGAAGAGGGGAGGGAAGACAACCATGGGTCTGCAGGCTCCTCACCCCACTGTTCATTGTGGTCCAACAACACTGGGTTAGAGTATGATGGGGCACAGCCCAATGCGGGGAGCTCGGGACACTCCATCCATCCTGACACTCCATCCATCCTCATCTCCTCCACTCTCCAAAGTGACTGGTGATAACATTGGGATATATGGAGCTGATGATGGGCCAGAGATCCTCAAAGTAAAGGAGCAGCTCTCCTGTCTGGGATGGCTCCTCTCCATACAAGCTAAGTTGCATTTGTTTTCTCTGCCCTCCCAGCTGGTGCCCTTCGGGGAACACAACAAGCACAGCACATCCACCGTTGACCTGTCTACCTGCTATGCCCAGATTGTGAAGACCTGGCAGCAGCTCAACTGGCCAGACCCCGAGGAAGCCTTTATGATCATGGTGAAGCTTGTGGAGGTTTGTACACCAGGCCCTGCCACCAGATGCCCTGCTCACGAGCATCAGCAGATGGAGTTTCCTCTCCTGCTCTTGGAGACGTGTCTCCATGAGTGGGGCCAGTGTCCCATGCTGATGTGGCAGGGTTCCCTGGCACCACGGTGGTCCCCGTGCTGCCCTGCTGAGTCCCATTGGCTTCTCCTCGCTCCTGCAGGACATGTGCAAAATCGCCCTGATGTACTGCCGGCTCATCAAGGAGAGGGCTGAGGCTCTGTCGCTGAGCGAGCAGAACGAGGGCAAAGCAGCCAACAGGGTTGGTATCAGGGCAGGGTCCTGCCTGGGGAGAGGCAGGATTTGGCCGTGGTTTCAGGGCAGATAGGGAGACGAGCTGCTGAGCACCCAGTCTGGCTTTCACAGGCTGATCCCCGATAGCCATAATCCTGGAAAATCAGGAGGGAAATGGTGTGAGCAGGGAGACTAGGATGGGGATGGGGATGGAGCCAGCAGGGGCTGCACCGGGGCGTGTGTGGGACACCCTGAAGCAGACCCACCTCTCCCAGCTCTGCATCGTGGTGAACAACATCAAGCAGCTGCGGCTGCTGATCCTGAAGCTGCCGTCGCAGCTGGACTGGGCCCAGCTGGAGCAGCGCACGGGGGCCGTCATCGACCGGCAGCAGATCCAGCACACACTGCACAACCAGCTCGACAGCGCTGTCTCCTGCCTGGACCACGAGGTCCGGGACGTGGTGCAAGCCCTGGCCACCAAGGTGACCACCTGCCTCTGTCCCCCCTTGCTCCCTGACCCAAAGCAGGGAGGTTTCACCTAAGGGAGCCTGGAGCCCACAGTGCTCCTGGGATGGAGACAAGGTGGACCTGGGCATGAGCAAGCTGGTGCAGAGGGCAAATGCCAAGTGCCTCTGTGCATTTCTCCCTGACAGCTGGAAAAGGGCATCGCCAGGCACATCCAGGAGCTCTCATCTTCCAACGACACCCGGGAGCCCGAGGACGTGAGTACCTGGCCCAGCCCCTCCTGGGCCATCTTTTTCAGGCAGCTGTAAATAACCCTTGCCTACTTGGTGAAGGCCCCCATCACCCTTCCCCACCTCTCCCTGCCCCACACCTGGGGCACAGGACACACCAGCGATGGGGCCCAGACCTCCATATGCTTCATTTGATGCCCATGTCAGCAGCAGGACCAGACCAGGCACCGCCTGCTCACGTCCTCACTGTGGCTCCAGCCAGCAGCGCTCTGTCCCTCTCCCCACTGTGCCCTGCTGGGTACGGCCCCCTCGTGCCCTCCCCAACGCCCCTCTCCTCTTGCTGCAGTCTATCGTCCCGCTCATGAAGTTCCTGGAGTCGGAGCTGCAGTATCTCAATGAGCACCTGGTCCAGGAGAACTTCAAAAGGTGACCAGGACCTTGGGGATGCACCATGGCAGAGGCCAGCAGTGTCCCCGTCCCTCGGCAGGAGTGTCCCCCAGCCCCATGGGGCTCAGGGACATCCTGCTTTGGGGCTGGCTGCTCTGCCCAGCGGGATGAGACTCTTCCCTCTGGGGCTTTGCAAAGCTGAGGACCAAACTCCCCAAACCACCCCCCTGGGCCCCTGCTCACAGCCTTCCTCCCTCGCCCCCACAGCCTCCTCGCCCTCCTCTGGCATCACACCTTGGCTGTGCTGTCGGCAGCTGCGGGGGAGCAGGTCCCCTCGGCCCAGTGCTACAAGAAGCTGCACTGCGCCCTGAAGGTACTGGGGCTGGGGCAGGGGCAGGGGGGTGTCCCTGCAGGGATGGGTGTTCGGGTGCCAGCTAATAGGATCCTTCTCCCCAGAGCCTGGAGCTGTGCTTCCACGCCGAGGGCTGCGGGCTGCCCCTGGAGACCCTCCACACCGCAGCCTTCCTGGTACGGGGTGCTGGGTCCCCAGGGTTTCCTTTGGGTGCTCTCCAGGGAGGGCATCCCTGGGCTGCGGACCAGTCCATGTGCTTTGACCGTCACCTCTCACCCTTCCCACAGTCGCTGGAGACCCACCTGGCCCTCTGCTCTGCCACCAGCCGCACGCTCATCCAGAAATACTTCAGCAACAGGATCCAGCAGCAGGTAGGAGTCAGGATGGTGCCCCCAGCCCCTCCCCACACCCCACCTTCGCACACGCAAGCACAGCCCACCTGTAGAAACCTGGGATTTCCCCCCCACCCTCCCAGTCCTGGGGCTGGTTTTGCCTCAGCAGTGGGCAGGAGGGGGTTCAACTGTATCCCAGAGGATGCCTGTTACCCTCCTCCTGGTACCCCAAAATGTCCGCTCAGCCTCCACCGGACCCCAGGCATCCCCTCCACGAGCGTGCCGAAAGGCAGCGCCCTTATTCTTGTGCTCCACCGCGCAGCGGGACACCAGCTCGGAGAAGTACGGGGCCGTGACGATCAAAGCGCTGTACCGCCCTTCGGAGCAGAAGCTCCGCGTGGAAGTGCTCAACGCCGCCAACCTCATCCCGCTGGACTCCAACGGTGGGTGTGGTGGGCTGGGGGGCCCCCACCGCCCCAGACCCCCTGTCCTCAGTCCCAGATACCTGCCTGGGTAGGAAAGACGCTGCCAGTGCTTGGAGTAATGGGACTCTGTCTTGGTTTGCTTTCGCATCCAAGGAGGTGGATTTAGGGAAGAAGTGGGGTTATTGCACTGGTCCGGGGTGGTCCAGTGGGATGTGGGCAGAGTGTCCTGCCTTCACTGTGCAGCACAAGCAGTGGCCAAGGCAGGCAGCTTTTTTCCAGCGTGCAAAGCATGTCTCAGACAAAAAAGAAAAGCCGGGGTGACAAGGGACAGTCTCTCGGGTTGGCTCCAGGAGACCTCACTCCTACTGCAGCCACCCGTGACCCATCCACGTGTGGGCAGGGTTGGGGATGCTCCCGCACCGTCCCGGGAGCGCGGGCTGGGGGGGTGGCAGTGAGGGTGCCCTGGACTCCCCCCTCCAGCCACCCCAGTGTGTCCGGCCACCCCCGCTGGGCTCAGCCAGCCGTGCCGGGGCAGAGCCTAGCAGGGGCGCGGGAGGGGGCTGATGTCTGCACCCCGCCAGGCTCGAGTGACCCCTTCGTCCAGCTCACCCTGGAGCCCCGGCACGAGTTCCCCGAGGTGGTGGCTCGGACCACCCAGTGCAAGAGGAACGAGCTGCACCCCCTCTTCGACGAAGCCTTTGACTTGTACGTAGGGGCTGACCCCCCCACCCCCAACCCCTGCAGCCCCCCGCGCTTCCGCCGAGCCCCTGCTATGAGGCTGCTCCGGGAACTGGGTCCTGCGCTGGGATTTTGCCCCCTGCACCCCACTGGAGGCTCAGCCGTGGGGTCCCAGGGTGGGAGCTGGTGTCAGGGCACCCCAGACACCTGGGTCCCACAGGTTGGTGCGGGGCTGCGCCGGGGCCCTGTGCTTTGAAGGAGTTTTGGGGTCAAGTGCAGTGCGGGGATTGGCTTCCCATGGAGCATCCACCCTGGGGAAGCCCGTTTGGTCCCTGGAGGGAAGGTTGAATCGGGACGGAGGGGATGTGACAGTCCCCCACAACCCATCCCCCTGCAGCTTGATCCCCCCCGAGAAGTGCCGGCAGGAGGGGGCCTGCCTGCTGCTGACCGTGTTCGACTACGACACGCTGGGGGCCAACGACCTGGAGGGCGAAGCCTTCTTCCCCCTCCGTCACCTGCCTGGCCTCGACGCCGACGAGGACCAGGCTGACTCGGGACGGGTGCCCCAGACCCGCCTCCCCCTCACCCACCCCAAACCCACCGGTATGTGGTGCCGCAGCCGGGCTGAGCGCCCCGCAGCCCCACAGTGTGGGGAGGGGGCCGTGGCGAGCCTCTCCCACCATCCCTCCCCTCCCCTCTGGCAGGAGACGAGATCCTCCGGCTGCTGGAGTCCAGGAAGGGGGACAAAGAGGCTCAGGCCTTCGTTAAGCTCCGCAAGCAACGAGCCAAGCAGTCCAAGGAGACGGAGTGAGGGAAGCGGAGGAAGAGGGCTCTGAAATGAGGGGGGTCTGGCCAGCGGGACCCCGGGAGTTTTGCTGGTGCTGGAGCTGTAGCCATCTACAGGGGCTGGGGGTACAGAGGGGGTCCCTGTGGCCCCCCCAGTGCCCATTTCACCCCCACCTTCGGGTAGCAATGCTCCCGTGAGGCTGGAGAAGGGCGGCACACGGTATTGCAGGGGATTTCTTTGCCTGTCCAGACTAGCAACACTACAGGGGGGACATGAAAGTGTGTGGCTGTCCCTGCCCGTCCCCATTAGCTTGTCTCTGCCGGTGCCGCATCGCCCGGCCACGTCCCCAACCCTCCTGTCTGCAACACTGCGTCAGGGCGATGCAAACGCGTCGTCATTTACTTGGGATGGGGACAACCCGTGGCCAAACCCGCCTTTTTTGTTGTTGTTGTTGCTGTTTTTTTCTTTTTTTTCTTGTGGGTAAGCCTTTTATTTTAAATTAAAAGCAGCAAAGCTGATGCATGGGCTGACTCTGTGCAGAGGGTGCTTCGGGGCAATTGCCCTGCGCCGGCTGCAGCGCAGCGGTGTGGGACAAGGCCCTGGGGGTACGGTGGGGGCTTGCCCCTCTTGATGGGGTTGAGCTGGGACGGGGCAGCCAGCTGCAGGACTTCGGCAGGAGAAGACGGCACATGAGTGATTTTGTCCAAGCTTCCCATTGGAAACAGGATGGGGAGCTGGGATGACGCTGAGCCCCGCACCGCTGGCGCGGAGCTGCGCCGGCACCGGGAGGCAGCCAGGTCTCTCGCCCGGCGACCGGCAGCGCTGTCTCGGCAGCGGCTGGCGCCGGCGGCGGCTTTTTCCTCCCCTCCCAGCCCTGGCTGGTCCCGGCAGGCAGCCGGGGCTCTGGCGAGGGCTCGGCTGTGTCGAATCGGCCGGCATGTTGTCCTCCGCGGGGAACGGGGTAGCGTCGTTTGGCGTTACAGGCCGTTGCAAAATATCACCTACACCGAGGTATAAATCAAAGGGCTGGGAAAGCTGCCACCACCCAGCGGCGCTGGCGGCCGGCGGGGCTGAGCAGGTGCCCGTCAACCTGCCGAAGGAGCCAGCGGAGCTGGCTTTGGGTCTGTGAAAGAGCCTGATGAGACACGTTAAGGCCCAGCTCTGGCTCAGGCACTGCAAAAGGCTGTTAGGACAGGCAGCGCGTGGTGGTTTGGTGATGAAAAAAGGGCCCGGGCAGATGTGCGTGTCCTCGGGGCTGCACGGTGCTGGGTGAGGAGGGTCGGGAGCAGGAGCCATCCCTGCCCAGCCCGCCACTGCCGGCTCCGGCCCTAGCTCCTCCCTGCGCAGCCGGTCGGGCTTTGTGGTTTTGGTGGTTTTTTTCTTTTTTAAAATGTGCACAGCTTTTGTGTGCGTTTTTGTGTTTTACCACCGAGCGCACTGACCTCAGGGACTTTGCTGGAGCTGAGGGAGCCCGGGAGCTTGCTGGAGCCTGGGCAGCTATACGGAGCATCGCAGCCCCGCCAGCCAAACCACAGGGCAGTTCGGGCTGCCGAGAGCCCAGAAGCAGGAGGCAGGTCCCTGGCTTTGTCCCCAGCCTGTGCCAGGGACCTATAGCACGTAGGGGACACTAGTGGGGACACTGGTGGGAAGCAGCGCTGCAGGGTGCTTTGCACGTGGGGTGGACCCAGCGGTACCAGCAAAAACGCCCGGCAGGGCAGGTGGTTGCCAACTATTTGCTGGGTACTTTGGAGCTTGTTTTAGCTGCGATTATTAATAATTATACATCTAGAGCTCCCTCTGCCCCCGCCCTGCAAGGGCGCTTGAGCTGCAGCGGGTGCCTGGGAGCTGCTGCGCCCCAGGGAATTAAAAGCATCATCTTCCCGGGTGCCTGAGCACCAGCGGCTTTCTCAGTGGGCTCAGCAACCGCTGGGTCAGTTCAGGTCGGGCCCTTGATGGCGGGGCTGGGAAAAAAGAAAAGCTCCTTTGGTATCTGTATGACATGGCCAGGCTCAACCGAACCCACAGCCGGAGGGATTAAGGCGCTGCTCGCTCACAAGGAAGCCATTTGCCGGCTTGAATCACTTGTTTCAGTCCCCTCCTCATAGCTCTGCAGAGAAATAAGACTGGGGAGGTGGGTCGGTGCCTGCAGAGGAGATGCCGACCCCGGGCAGCGTTTCAGCGGGGCTGCCGCTGCTGCGCCCGGAGAGGAAACCCCCCGCCTGCACTCTGCAGCTGATTTGGTGTTGGCACCGGCCTCACGCTTTATTGCCAAGGTTTAGCTATATGGGGCTGCAGGCTTGAACGTGGTTTAGCTTATTTTTTTAAAAATTGTTGCGCTCTAACTCGCTCTGGGCTGACCGTCACCCAGGCTGTCCTCGCGGCAAGACAGCGTGTCCCCGTGAGCAGGCGGCACGGGCTAACCTCTGTTTTGAGGCACCACATTATCCAAAGTGTTTTAGCTTAATTTTTGTTCAGCTCTGGGAAGTTGTGTGGGTCTTTCCCCAGCTCCGAAGAAATCTTTACAGAGCACTACTAAACCTTAAGCCATCAGAGCATAACTAACCCCAGGGACCAGGAGAATAGCCTAAGCATTAAAACATATGCCTTGAAGCACACAAAAGCAGGTCCTAGCAAATGCGAGACTGAGGCAGGAACCCCACTATCATCATCATCAGTCATCGTCGTCGTCCTGGTGAGGAACGCCGACACAGGCAGACTGCTGCAACACGAGGGAAGAGGACAGTCACTTAGGTCTACTGATTTTATTGCATTACTAAATAAATTGGGTGATTCGACTTATTGTTGTGATTGGACTCAGGGTTAAGTGGTTGACGCATCTTCGAAGCATTGATTAGCCCTAAAATAAAAGGTAATTCTTGGGTCCATACATAAGGCATGTTCTTTAGGGTGCCAACGCATGAAACTATGTACGTAAGGATTTAAATGTCGGTCTCCCCCGGAGTCACACAGGCACACAGCGGCAGGCAGAGCTCAGCCTGGCTCTTGGGGGAAGACATGTAGAGATAAATTTTTGTGCAGACCAAGAATCTGGGGGCTAAAATACTCTGTGCTCTGTGGTTTTACTATTCCCAAAGGAGTCCCACAGCCCCTCGCCTCTCCCCCTCTTCCATTGCACCTCAATCATAAAGGTGACGGGCAACCCCCCTGAAAAAGGGGCTTGATCCAGAAGGGAGCTCAGGAAGAAATTACTGGTCGTGCGAAAGGGAGAAGGCAAAATTGGCCACGGTGATGTATTCGTTCTGTTGTTCCAAGGGCTCCACCGCAGACTTCTCCACACCTCCCCAGTCCCCAGAGCAGGGCACGGGGCTGCACATACACCCCGGGCATGCATGCGCGCACACACACACGCACACACTGCTTTATTATGTATTTTTTTTTCTTAGCAAAAAAATAAAAATTTATTGTCCTCTAAAAAAAAAAATCCATCCTGCCCTTGGAAACTGTGACACAGATTGAGTTCCTTCCAGCCCCACATGCAAATTCACTCTGCCAAGAAAAGAGTCTAAACCAGGTTTCCGACAGCCAAAACACATATTTACAGAGTACGAGAGAACGACAGCTGAAATCACAGTTCTATACATGGAATCAACAACACGTTTTACACACCACCGATCACCATTCTGCCAACTTCTACACGGACTAGGGGTGCTTCTGCCCAGTGCCCTTCCTCCTGGGGAAAGTGGGGAAGAGACTGGTCAAGAATTGCCCCCAGAAATACTGCAGTGTGCATTATTATTATTTTTTTAAAACGTATACTGTATTTACTTTGTTTTAACATTGGAAGCTACGGAGTGGGGAAGCCCCAGAAATCTCTCCGCTGCAGTCACTAGTTTGCAGGAATACTTTAAAATACTAGGTTTTACATCAGTAACATCTATTTTGCTGTTGGCCATCACTCCAAAGATAATTATAACTCTGGAGGAAAACACTGGTACTATTCTTCCTCCTCAGATGGGGGGAAAAGGAGAAAGAGAGGAGGTTTGGAGGCTGGTGGAACAGCAATGAATTACTGAGTCCATTCAGCGTTACAGGCTTCCTCACAGGGTAAGGACTTCATTGTCTCAGCTGCACAAGCCTTGCAAGTGGCTCAGGTTCAGCTTCAGAGATGTACGGAAAGCGTAAAACCCTTCGGCAGGGGATCAGCTGCAGCGACGCCCCTGCGCGGGGGTCTGCTTCAGGAAAGTGTTGTGCTCCAGCTCCGAGACTCGCCCCCGGTCCCTCCTGCGCCACAGCTGGCACGCGGCTACGTCATCTAAGGCTGGAGATGATCTAAAAGTGGTCCTGTTAGCCCAAAGCGATGCCAAAATTCTTCAGCTCCTGGCTATGGTCTACAGCTCTAGCCTTGCTTTTTTGATATCTGTCTACCCAAGATAGTGTTGTCTTAAGCCATCTGCTTCTATATTGTTTTTCCATAATAATGTATAAGTCTATTGACCTTTAAGATACTGTGGTTTCACAACACAATTAAGACTCCCTGCCCCCAGCTCTCAACCCAGAAGTGTCCAACCTGCACGATTAATCACTGAGGTCAACACTTCTGAAGCTCCCCAAAATTTGGGGAGGAAAATGTCGTTATCCAATAAGGAGTCTGTGTGAAGAGGCAGGACCCAGATGTGTTCACGGCTGCTCAGGAACAGCCAGCTGGGCTGCTCATCCAGAAACCTTGTGGACCAAAACGTCGTTTTGAAGCGTGACTTGGCCAAAAAAAGCCCCCTTAGTTCTGATGTGTTACTGTGTGTCCTGTAAAAGGGAGTTCCTGCTTCAGCAGGAAGAGTGACAGTACATTACAGGGGCTGTACACATTAGCACCAGGTTTATTTCAACAAGACTCTTTTTACACCACACAGAAGCTGACCCCAGACTCTTAAGCCTTAATCACAGCGCTGTGATTACGGTTCATCCTTCCTGCCTGGGGCAGGCAGTAACAACTGCTGGAGTGGGTCAGAAATGCTGCCCTTTCCCCTGCTCTCTCCTCACTCAGTTATGAATAAGTGGCCCCCCAAAATATTCACAAAATACTCAAAGATGAAGTTCTCTTTTCCATCTGATGCTTAAGAAAATAATTCACATTTCAGATCTTTTTTTTTTTTAAGCAGCAAACAAATTCATAGAATCCTAAATTTAAGAAGTGTTTCTTAAAGAACCAGAGGAAAGAAACAGTCTATGTGCTTGTGCAAAGAGAGTACTGAGATACGTTAGGTTGGGGGGAAAGGGAAGGGGATGTGACAGCCCAGGGCTAGTGCTAATTCCTTCAGGCTGCTCTGCCATGAGTGCAGTGTGGCAATGGAACGTTAAATTTTAAGGGCCACAAATGGGGGAAGTTTTGAATTCTTTGGTCCTTCAGTATAAGTTTTAAAAAACAGAGAAACTGTATTACTCAAAAGGGAAACACATGCTTTCTCTGGCCTGGAATTTTCCTTGTACCCCCTTGCCTAAGCAGTTTGCCCCCCCAGAAGCTGGGGGCAACTATCTCTTCCCCCTCGACCCGACGGCCCTGCATCACACCGCGCCTGGAAGTCCCACAGCCAGCCAGAGCTGCCTCCGGCGGACCGGTTCCCTCTGAAGCGAGGGGAGAAAGCAAAGAGCCCCTGTGGGAATCGGATGCAGTCACGCAGCCGGGTGCTGGACAGTTCTGGAAAAAGCGGCTTGGCCAAAGGCAGCGTCACCCTCAACGGTCCCACAGGGAGGCAGGAAAGCGGATAAACCACCACGCTAATAAAAAGTGTGTGTTACAAAGCAATAGCCAAAACAGGCTGATCAGCTCTGGCTCTTATAAATATTACAGACCTGATTCAAGAGTTTATTTCCTATGATTTAAGTTAGTTACAAAAACCTTTTAGTAAATTTTTATCTTAATTGGGCTTTTTCCTCCTCCCCCCACTTTTTTTTTTTCCTAAAAAAGAAATGTTCGCGTATTTTAATAAAAGGTCTTTCCTTAAAATCAGACCAAGGCAGATGTGCTGCCCCATGGCACAGACATTCAAAGGCTATAACCAAACAACATAGCCACAATAATCACTCAACAGTGTCTCTCCATAAAAAAAATTAAAAAAACCTGATGCTAGTTACAACAAAATACACATGGAAAAAAAAAGTATTTTTACCAAAAAACCCAAAAACAAGTTAATGGGAAAAACATAAAAAAGAACTACACAGAGCTGCACTTAAGAGATCATCTGGGAATGCATATTAACCCCTTCCATGTAAAGGAAAGGTGGAATTATGGAAGCAAACCTAATTATGTCTTTGCATTAAATATGAAGCTTTCTGAGAGGCTTCGGTAAAAATTCAGTTTTCCTACAACAGTGGGCTGCTGGAGGTTCCAGTGCTTTTCCAGGTCAGCGAGGGGTGGCACAGGCAGAATCCCTGTGCAAAATAAAATGTTTAGTCAACTGAGCGGCCTTTCGGTTGAGATCCCAGCAGGTTACTGCAATCCACCTGATGTAAAAATCCAATGGACACACTGGTAGAGAAAGTCACAGGAAAGCTCAGCTAGTGGACAGGTCTAAGCTGGTGGCATTTTTTCGTCACGCTGGACTTTCTCTGTCACCACAGGCATACATGATCTCTAGCACAAGGGTTTCTGGACCCAGTAGGACACAACCCATCCTTGAGGTGCTGACATAGGAAACATCGACTCTGTTCGACAAAAGTATCCTCAAACTACCTGGAATTGTTTGATGCATTTCAGCAGCAGCTATGAATCAGGTCCCTGTGGCTAAAAAGAAATTAATTTGGTCTGAAATAGTAAAAAGTCTCTAGACAGCCACCAGACAAAGGGGTGCCTGGAGAGAACTAACCTGTGCATCTATATTTCTTTCATAAAGGGCTTTAGCTGACATAAGAGCAATACTTCTAAGTCTGCTCAGACCTGGAACATGTTAGCTGTATCAGCAATGAACACTAGTCACTTAATTTTGGGGCTTGGCTTGCTCTAGATCCAATACATTTTTTTCCCTCTTTTCTACTTTTCATAGAAATATACAAAGAGTGTAAAAAAAAATTTAAAAAGCGAACTTTGCTGATTAAATGACAGACAAAGTTCCTGCACATTCAGAGGTTGGCAACATGAGGCCCACCAGGCAGGCACCCAGCGGAGCTTCCATCAGGGAGGACGGCTTTAACCAAGCTGGGTCAGTGAAAAAACAGGGAGACCGAAGACATGAACAAGTCATTTCAATCCACCTCGATCCTCCCCGTGATCTCAACTCTTCCTCTGGAAAGCACATGGAAGCCCCTCTTGCCCACTCTAAATCCTTCTGGAAATAGTCAAAAATTTGTTATCACCTAAATAGAAAAGAGGAGAAACAGAGACTCTTTGTAAATGGCCCTTTGATCTGTATTAAAAACAGCTCTCAAAGTTCCTCAAGAGTTAGAATTAGTGGGGCACGGGTGAGGGGCAGTTTAGATACGGGATGTAAAATATTAAAAAGTGCTCTGCAACTAATTTTTGTTTTATGTGTGTATGTGCATGTGTGTGCATATAGATACATACACAAACATGCACATACACACACATATATACATATATATATATACACATACATATATATATGTACACATACATATATATGTACGTATGTATAAAGTTAAAAAGTTCTATACGATATGATTAGAACAAGCGTCCTTGGAAGGTCACGACTGGAGAGAGTGGGGCCTGTTGGGATGGCAGATGGGGCACTCGCCCTCCTCGGCGCACGATTCACACAGCACTGCGTGTTGGCACGGTAACACCACCCGGTTCTCCTCCTGACACTTAAGGCATTTCACTGACTGCATCTGAAATACTGCCTGCAAGAGAGTGGGACAGGGCAAAACATAAGCAAAGTCACAAAGCAAAAGGATTCCCGCCCCGTGCTATGCAGTTTGGGGAACAGCAAGGAGGCAGCAGCGGAAGGACTTGCAGCTCTCCGCCCATTCATCTTCTGAAGCAAAAAGCAAAGCAGCACAGCATGTCGTCTTTTAGGACCTTTAGCATCAACAGAGATTTAATTGACTTAAACTCTGTATTTTAGGCACAAAGAGGTAGGTATTTTTATATATATATATTCCTGTAAGCTGGCTAGAACTCACTTTGGCTACATCCACATGGAATTGCTTTGATAGGCTGCTGATTCCTGGCACTATTAAAAGAAAAGGGGAAAAAGCTGCAATCTGTGGGAGCAGAGAGAGCAAGGCCCAGCCCTGCAAATCCCTGACACTCACCTTATCAACTTTCTCCAGGTTTGCCCGCAGCTGCTTCTGAAGCGTGTAAAGCGAAGAGAGCGAGAGAGTTTCCAAGTCAGAGAAGGAGCGCAGAAACTGAGGGTCCTGGCCCGCGTGGATCCTCTCCAGCTCCTCCTGCAGTTTCTTCACTTGCAGCTCCAAGGCTTCCCTCTGCTCGCGGGCCAGTTCACATTCCATGTTAGCTGTGTTGGCGCGATCATTTGCTTCCTCTGCCTCCTTTTTCCAAGCATCACAAGCCTACAGGTTCCAACAAATAGGGTAAAAGAAGCAGTCTGAAAACTCTGTCAGCCTCCAATAGAGAATCCCAGGCAAAACTATCCATTTTCATACACTCCTCACCAGGAGTGTGTTCTGTCCAATCTGTCCCATTCCCAAATTCTGAAGGGAAGCTCCAAGGGTGTTTCGAAGTGCTGCTCATTCCAGATACACAGAACTACAGCCAAAGCAGATGGGGTATTTGGCTCACACCGTTAAGGGGATGAACTTTGCAGAGCGGCAAATTGTCATGGATCTAAGTCAATTGCCAGGTCCAAAAGACAGTCAAGCACCTCAGTGCATCTGTTACGACACCAGGCCTTGCGCGTCCAGCATCTGAACACATCAGGCACAGTGATTCAGTCCCCCTTTCCAAGGCAGAAGAGAGAATAAGAATGCTTAAAAGAATCTGTTTGTAAAACTACAGCTCTTCCTGTCACCTCCATGTCTGGAAAGCTTCTCTTTAAAGGCTGACACCCTCCTACTCCTTTACACTTCCTAATCCCTCTTCCCAGGAGTTACTCAAGTACCTGTTTGGCTTGTTTCCAAGACTCTTCCCACTGCTTTATTGTGCCATTGGCTTCATCCAGTTCTTGTCGTAGCCGTGCCAGCTCCGCAGCACCTGGACCTGACAGAAACGCAGGTGAGGTACTGGGCGAAAAACTCCCCGAAGCAAAGTGTTCCCATATGCTGCTGTTCATCCCATTTAAACCTGTTTCACAGGGAAATAGAGAGGGTTATGTCACAGGTGCTGGTGATTTCCCCATTTCCTCCCTACCCCTGTGAAATCCAGGATTCAAAACTGTACATAGAAAAAAACCGATCATCTTAAGAATTACTTTCCTCCTCAGGGCCCAGGAGTTTGTCATAGATGGACTTTATTAGGGGAAGATTCCCATCATTAGGCCTCATCTTTAATGATACAGGGAGGACCCAAGAAACTGAGTAGAGCAGGCTGTTTTCAGAAGCATCGATTTTAGAGCAGGGCTGACTACCAGCTTGAATCCCCCTTCTCATATGAGAACCTCTGAACTGCTTACTCACACAGCCATCAGCGCTGCTGAACAGACTGGTTCACGCAGCCAACGCAGGTGGTGCTTCCTCTGACACCATACCCTAAGAAAACTTCTGCTTTTGTCTCCTCAGCTTGGTGCTTAGAAAAGCAGTCTCACTTCGCAAGCAGTAAGACTAAAATGCGCCCACATCATTACTGTTTGCGTATGCACGAAACAGCACTAACTGGAAAACCCTGTTTATAAACAAGTAGAGGCGATAGTATATTCATCAGCTTCACCCCCTGCAGAGTTCTAGCATAAAACTAGTGATTGGCACAGGAGAAGACTAACTAACCACTTCCCTATTTTAGCTTGTTCAAATAATTTCTCTTTCCAGGAAGAAATTCAAGGCTTAGGAGACAAAGCAGTAGAAAAGCAGTTTTAAACAAAACTGGCTATTTTTCACAGGCTCTAAGGTTTGTACTCTTTTAATGACAAAAATATTTTTACTTAAAATAAGCACTCGGGGGAGAACCAGTAATAAAAGCTCATATCGAGACAGAGCTGCTGAGTGATGTGGACTCTTAGGCACACAGACGTGCGCCAGTTTGACGTAGGAGTCATTTTCATTTAGTGGTGCTCACCACTGGCTGTGGACATTCCTAAATCTAGTTGCATTTGATAATTCTGATCTTGCAGCAGCCAAACTGACTGTGTCTGCAAGCAAGCCCTGGAGCCAATGGTCTCGCACTGAGGGCTAACCCAGCACCACTTACTTCCCACTTAGTACCAGCCAAGACACAAACAGTTACAAATAAAAATACAGCTCAAAAATAGTAATTTGTCTTCACTAAGGGCTTGGGTGCATTAACAAGTCATTTAGCAGAGCAGCAAGGGATCTTTGCTGGCTCAAGTCACTTATCCTAGATCCACTTCAGCTGCTTGAAGCGTGCTCAGTTAAAAGCAAGAAGTTTTAATGGAGTCCAAACTCACATTTTGTTTTTAAAACTCCAGTTTTCTTGAATGGGAGTTAGCTAAGCAGGGTGCTTGGCAAGCCACAAATTTTGCCATAATGCTGACTGAGCTTATCTTGTCTTTTTACTCCCCTGCTACCTGCTGTTCTCATTTCACATTTGAAGCAGCAAGCCCCCTTGGTCAGGAATGCCTTCTCTGTACATTTTGCATCTAGCACAGTGGGAACTGGCCCAGGACTAGGTATTCTTAACGCAACTGCAATACAAAGAAGTAATAACTACACACATTACACACTAACTTATGCGTATTCAGCAAGTCACATGGAATAGATAGATTCCAAATTCCCAACTGCTAGGTTACTATTTAAATACATTATGAAAACTTCAGCAAAAATAGGTATTTTCCTGTAATACAAAACCCCTAACTTTTTTCTTAAAAATAAATTATTTAAATGCATTTGTGAATTTCATGCATTTCTGCGTCTTTTTGTTTGTGCATAGTAGTACTATAACTAGAGAGTCAAGACAAATATAACTGCTTGTTTCTTCTGAAATTAAAAGCAGGCCTTATCAGCAAGTTTTCCTTTTCTTACTGAAACTGAGATGAACAGCCAGCCTCAAACACTAATTAATAGCAGAGATGCCCTCTGATGTCTCTTTTCGTATTATAGCAATTATAAAAGCTGTTAAATCCAAACAAACAGCAATTGCAAGGCATGGAAGCATGGTTTTTGCCTATGTAAACAAGGGATGCAGTTACACAGATAAATGCATGCAGGAATAGATTACAAAGACATGTAATCATTTTATTAGGTTAAGCTGAATATTCAAGATTAAAGTGTGTCTCAAATTTGAAGAAGCGTTTACATCTAATATCAATAGAGAGAACTGATATGTACTGTTATTAACATAGAAATCAGCAGAACACATATCACTGTAGCCTTGAGCCCATCGAATAGTTTCATTGCTCAAGGTAACCCTGCATCTGGATAATAAAATAGATTTGGCCCCTCAGTTCCAAGCTCTGCCTGATACAGCCGAAGCTCAAAAGCAATTTCTCTTCTCTTTGTAGTCCCTCATACAGGAAAATGATCCTTAAGGGGGCGGGTGGAGAGGGGAGAAGGGAGCAAAGGGAACAAAGCTGGAACACTAACTTTTTGCAAAGTCCATACTGCAAAACTGCATGCAGAGTGCCAAACAGGGGAGAAAAGTACAATGACCCAAGTCTGCTGTAAAAGTCCCAAAAGCCAGCATGACCTACAAGCAGTCCCAAGGGCAAATCGCAATCCCCCCCTTAACTAAGTAAAGCTGAGGACCCAACTCTGAGTTTTATGTGAAGTGGAGTCTCGGCACAGCATTATTGACAGGGAAAGGCAGAACTCTTTTCCCTGACAGGCATCAGAGCAAGTCACTTAACTCTTTTTCTCAGCCTAGATACACGGGAAGCAGAGGGAACTGCTCCCTTGTTCACAAGGTATTAGCTGATTTTTTGGCAAAGCAGCTTCTAGTACAGTTGCTATTCTCATGGGAAGAGGAGATACAAATGGTAGCAGTGAAATAACACATTAAAATTAAAGCTAACTTAAAAGAAAATACTTACATGGCACAGACAGGCATGTACATGGGACACACACACTGTGCATTTACCTAATGATCCATGAGAAGCTGATGTCCCCAGGAACGTGTTTTCTGATTGGCTTAAGTGTCCCTGGGGCTGATGGAGGAAATGCGATGAGAGGCTGACCGGTGGAGAAGGAGAGGCAGAGTGAAAGGAGGCAGAGCTTCCAAGGGACCCGGGGATATTTACAGGAGCAGAACTTTGCAGCAAACTCCCACCTGGACAAAGAACACAGAGAGGATGGCTATGTATGACCATGAAGTATGGGCAGAGCACACTGCAGGAGTTCAGAGCAGAAGGCATTAGCTTCCCTCTCTCCTTCCTAAGCCCCCTGGGATTCCCTCCACTTCTCATCATGTTTCATTCCCCTCTCGGCCTTTAAGGGGAACACTGAAGCTGCTGTCCCATGAACCATGTAGGTTAAGACCCTCCAGAGTTCAATGGACTACTCTTTCATCGGCCAAAGCAACAAAAGGTTTTCTGAGCAGAGTTCAGACCCTGTCAGTCTAGAGAAGATGAATTTGGTATCTGGTGACATACTTTGTAATGAAAAATTCACTTCTAAAACATGTGCCTCTACCTTTAATACTTCCAAACAACCTATAGTGAGACGACTATCAATGCTGGGTCAGGCCATGATCTTAACCACTAAAAATCAGTGACTAGCTTTAGTCATTTTAGACATACTTGAGTGCCTGGATCTATCAGTAATAAACCACCTCAAATAAACAAAAGCCCATCCTCCAAAGACATCACACTTCCCTTACACAAGAGGTCATCCTGTCTGCCACACACATGAGGGAGATCTCAGCCCTGCTCCTCACTCTCTCCTGATCTCCCTTCTTAGAAGATCACCAGGTAACACCCAGACCAGATGTGAATAGAGGAAAAAGCAGTGTGGAGGATCTCTAAGCCACTGCAGATGGGTAGTAGCAGAAGCAGGGCTATCAGCAGACATGCACAGTAAACTCCCCGGCTCTTATCTTTGGCAGGGAAGTGGAAGTGATTTCTTTTTTTAGGGTCCTTCCCCAGTTCAGTACAGCTCCAGGCAGTGCAGTTCCCTTGGAAACCTTCAGACCACCAAAGTTAGTCTCATTCAAAACCTGTCTTACACAGCAAGGGTAGCCAGAAACTACAACCACTTCCAAAAAGCTATGAGACATTTCATTTTTCCCTAGTCAGTCCTTAGAGACAGCTAGAAGAGCCCAACTCCACGGATTAAAATGAGGCAGACATTACAGGCATCAAATCAGCAGACCATGACGACACTGTGACAGATGGATAGCATTACCAGGTCAGTGAGTTTCCTGTTACTGCTAGGGAGAGTTTTCTGCTTAGGATGCACATCGTTATACTTTGGCCTGTTTTTAAAGGTATCAGGTGCATTCTAGAGTCTACTTACACACTTAAAAAAAAAAAAGATCAAGTCCCATTCAGTCTCAAGAAACATCCCCAAGACACCTGGGCCCAATGGCAAGAACTCAGCTCTGCTAGTCAATAAGGGCAAGCTTTCACTTCAAAGATGCTCAGTGGTTGCCAGAGTTGGTTATAATTGCTGTTTTAACCAAGGTTACTTTGGGACTGGTTTTAGAGCTTTGTTGGGCTGGCTCAACTGAGGTGACTGGGCAACACTGCTTGGCAGAAGATAAAGAAAGCTCTGTTGCTTTCATGTACCTATCATGATGCCACTCGTGTGGGGCACTGTGCTGCTGTCAAATGTCTTCTCCAGGGCAGCCACTCCGAATTCATTCAGGTCCAGGTCATCCAAGGCAGACTCTGCCAGACACAGAGGTACCAATTATGTTATAAAGGACCAACAACTTCAAGAGATAGGATGGCCCAAAGAGCCTACATGCAGAGGAGCTTTCGCTCTCTATTTTTCAGTCTGCACAGCCCTACTCTCCGCCCTGTGCAACGCTGTTCTTAAATGGTTTGGCAGAAGTGTCATGGGCAGCTTTTCAGTTCAGGTTCTTTTGCCTGATCTGACTTCTTTTTGTCTCAAAAGTATTCCCAAGTGTTATATGAAAACAAAAATTTGATGAAATAACAGCAGTTCCCATAAGTCTTCCCCCAAACTGCTCTTTCAAGTCTGTCCATAATATGCAATAACACTGGCTTATGACATGTCTCGGTCTGGCTTATGCTTTGTCCCTACTTTGCTGAAGAGCCACTCCGAAAAGAAATACCAGTATAAGGGAACACTTGAAAATCACCTCTGAGGTTCAAAGATGGGTAAAAAAAAGGAAAACTTATGAATGTCTGCAAATGTTGTATCTATCTGAACATGCCTTATCACTAATCATGATCCATGTAATTCCACCCCACACATGCCCACTCATTTCCATTATTATTTTTAACAAATTAGGGAGATGACCTCAGAAATGTTAGATTAAACAAAAAACCCCCAAAACAACCAGGTGACCAAAAAGCCTGTACCTATCTACTTGATTCCACTCTCTGGACTCTACTGTTCTCCTTTTTCTTACAGCCTATGTCCTACACTCTATGAAGGGCAAGTCCTTACAAAATACCTAGTGGTAGTCCCTGCTATAAAACTGTCATTTAAAATGTAAGGGGTTGTAACTGTGGGAAATGCCCCTCTGATTTCCTGCCTACTCCAAGATCTCTTTGTCACTTTGACAAACCTAAAACTAAGGCCCTTTACACCATCTGACATTCTGAGTAAGTGGCTCAGAAGCCTTCTGTTGGTCCCGTGGGTGAATTTCATCCATAATGACCTGCAGAAAACATCAGATGTGTGACAGTCACAGAAAAAGTTTACAGCCTCAGGAATCTGCCAACACCGACAGAGATGAAAAACTGGAGTTCACTGGAACACCCATGCTATTCCAATTCTCATACCTGGTGATCCACGTCTGAGGAAGCCCTATTAGCATAAATAAAAAAGGCAAAGTTACCTATGACAGACTCAACGGTGTCACTGGTTGGGTAGAAAGGAAGGGCATTGGCATTCATGCCTGGTATGCTGCTGGTGCCGGCAGGGCTTGGTGGCGTGGCAGCCAGACTGGAGGTGATACTAGAGGAGATGCTGGATGTCAGGGGGCTCCCCACTGGGAGAATACCCAGTATATCCTGAAACAAGAGTTTTAAAAGGGAAAGAGGTAGGAAATAAAACATCTTTATAAAAGAATCTCTTCAGAAACATGCAGGAATGAGCCAAAGATCAGCAGCAAACCTGTTCCTGCTTGCTTCCAACCTGACAGATGGCTGGTGCTACTACTGGGCTAGGGGTGGGGGAAGAGATTAACAGCTTTTCTCTAATTTCTGCCGACTGTTCTCCATCTGTCCGTCCCCCCCCCCCCAGCCCCAGTATTACAAACATCCTTCAGGCTGCCCCAGAATTAACTCCTGTGCCCCACAGGTTGCATGCAATCATAGGGATGGGTCACACAATCACTCACTCAGACTTAGTTCAGCACACAACTTAGAACCTGATATTAAATTCTCTTTGCCGAATCCTTGAACTTAGATGACTGCAGAGATCCATTTCAGCTCAATTTTCTGTAATTTGGAGACTCTCTCTCCAGCATAGTCCAGGCCTATGAATCTATCCTGAATTTACACAGGTCACGCCATTCACAAATAACCCCTCCTGCAAATCATCCCATCTTCATAAAGTAATTCCTCAAGCTGAGCATCCCTAACGGTGTCTGGACTGTCATTTACTCCCTGCGGAGTTGCCTGCATCCAGAGATTTCTCTTGTCCTTGGCTGTGGTGGTGCGAGCACTGAGCTAGGTTCAGAGCCCTGCTAGCAGTACCATACCTGTTTGGGCTGTAACAAAGGTTGCTCCTGGCTCCTGTGTTCCAGTGAGTGAGACTTCATTTTTGCTTGCTGCAGTAAAGAAACAGAACAAAAGATAAGCGGAGGGATTAGCAACAAAATTAAAAATGCCTGACCGCTGGCTTTGAAGAAGCCATGGGAAACACAGTCCCCTCCTCTCTTACAGCCTGCTCTGAGCACTAGAAAACTGAGAGAGCACAAAAGCACAGCAAACTGAAAACACCCCAAGTAATTTGCTTTCTATATACCAAGACATCACCCTTAGAATTATGCAAAGACATGTCACAATTACATTTGCCTTCAATGTTGCTGTAAGTCCTCTGCTAGCACAAAGGACATCTTAAGAACCAAGACCAAAAATGAATTATTTTGCCTCGCTATAAATAACTCATCAGCCCTACTAGTATCTAAAAATAGTGCCAGAAATGGTGGGAGGCACACTACATTTTTAAGTTATGTAAACATTTTTCAGCTTTGGGAAAATAAAGTATGTAAATTATGTTTTCCCTCAAACCTTTTCAGCTCCCAGCTAGGATTGCAAAGTAAAATAAAGTGATAACGAACCAATTTTAAAAGCAACATCAAAACTGATTTAAAAAAAAATAAATCCTTCCCTCATCCACTAACATAGAGAGCTCAAAGCTATAAAACATAAGTGAGGTCGAGGCTGTCTGGAATTGCAAAACTGCATGAATGCCAACATACATTTAGAATTCCACTATCCAACCTAAGGACCTTCCAGCAGTATATCCTTAACAGGTATCAACCCTCTTGCCTCACAACATCAGTCAGTTCTGAGCTACAGTAAGCAGAGCTGGGAAGGAAGTGGCCTCTTGAGCTTGTCAGTGTGTAACGGTCTGTTCTGCGGGCCTTGCTCCGTTCCTCCCATGCCGATACATGCGTAAGGCACCGGGAGATCAATCACACCCTCTCGGCCTGGAGAGGGAGCAAAAAAGTGGTGAGAGTCAGGGCTGCTTGTTTACTCACTCTCCAACTACCTGCAGTCTGAATCAGAGACATACTCCATGCATAAACTCGGCTCGACTGTTTTTATTGCAAATGCAGGCAGTCACCATCTCTACAGGGGAGATTCAGGCACGATGTACAACAGCAGCACACGAGATGCCACGCTGACCTGAAGTGATACGCCTTGACTTTTTGGCTTAAACAATCTTATGAAGAAGATAAATGATTGCTGGAGAGGGATGACATAACCAGACAGGCGAAAGAGCAGCAGCAGAATTCATCCCTTGGTTTTACTTAATTAAATCATTTTCTCTGCTTAACTGTATGCCTATGGGCAGATGGGGAGGTCAAAGCCTGGCAAACAGGCAGTTAAAATGTGGATGCAAAGATCCTTCTGTGGTGGGTACCATTATCTCATGCTTCCCTGAACAACATACAGTGTGTTTACATCCAGCAAAACTACCACTGAACCAATCACAGGCTTGTTTTCTTTTGAGAGCAATAGATGCATTACATTAAAGCCTCTGTGTGCGTCTGCTAACACGCCTGCTAGATAATCCAACACATCCCTACCCTGTTTGACGCTCATCTGAACACACGATGTGCTATCAACAGACATCAGCAGCTAAAGTGAAGGAACATACACAGCCGTGCCCGCCTCCCCCTGCCCCGAGAGGCTTCCTGCCAATGTTGCTAACTGGCTCTGGTGCAGTTGAGGCTTACTGGAAGGTTTTTTTTTTTTTCTTTTAAGGAGGAGAAAAAGTCGACTCATTTCTAAGCTAGTCCAAATTCCCACTACCTTGAATTCATGTAACACCAGTGAAAAATGCAGCAAATCGATTGTCACCACTACGCCAGTCTCCTTTAGCTCTGAATAACATTAAAAAGGGCATACATCAAGACAGAAATTCAAAGGGCAGGCTGAAATTCTCCAGTTCACTCTGTTGCACTCAGGGAAGAAAACAGGGGACATAAATTACGAGTGAAACCAAATGTTTTCTGACCAGCATGGAACAAGCCTACTGTGTTTGTAGTGTGTGTCAGGACTTGGGAACACCTCCTGGTCGTGGCACTCAAGTCCTTCCAGTGCAGCCAGCATTCTTCCAGCTCGCTAAGTCTTTTGGGACTCGGAAAAAGTATTTTTAGCTTTAACTGCTAGCTCAGCCTTACCACAAACTATGTGGAACCTATTAACACAGAAGGTGCATTTTTCATTCTAATAAGGTACAAACTATTTGTACTAATTCTACAAAGGAAAAATGACAAGCCTATTGCAGAGCTGAGCCAGAGTGTGTCTCAAGTTCTCAAATATGAGTGAACAAAGTTAAATGCCTAATTACTGGTCTAATTTACAGGATGTACGAGAATCTCTGGTGCTCACTGCAGCCAAAGGGAATTACAGAGGATTAAAAAAAGTAAGTAATTATAGATTAAAAGAAAATTAGATCAGGACACTTATGAGACACCTAATTTTGCCTGTAGGAGCCTAGCATAAGGCAACTGTGATTACTTTTGTCTATATCTTAATAGCTATTTATTCCAGTCATTTAACACAGGTTTTTGCTTAATTAAAGCCACATAAGCTACCTGAATACAGTATCTTTGTAGCACAGCCTGGACTTCAGACATAAAAGCTCATCATTTGGCCCTCCTTTTAAAAGTCCTATTCATGCTCCATCCCCTTTCTCCTTGGCTTAGGCTTGCTGCCCGTTTGCTCCAAGGCAGGGCCTCCCTGGCACCCTGCCTCTGCTAGCAGGAAACAGGGGTTCTCTCAGTCCTTCGGCTTTGGGTTCACTCCTCCTTTGCAGCAGAGGCAATAGAGAAGGAGCACATGTTTTTTCTTTTGTTTCTAAACAACTGCTACAAGCTGTTGTGCCTGCAAGAAGCGCCAGGATCACAGCATGGTCTGCTCTTTACCCCCAAAGATGTGTTGCATCAATATGCAATTTCCTAAGCCACATCCACATTAAGCAAGACAATGGAAGCATTTATAAGAAAGCGTACATACATATAGCTTCATCTGTATTTGTCACTAAATCATTTTAATTAGACTAAACAGTGTGCAAGACTGGTCCTACTGCAAAGTTTGGTCATTTTCCCAAAGTTGTAAAAATAAATATAAACCAAAACCCACAGCGTCTGCTTCTAAATCCAACTACTTCATGCAAGATCCTGTCTGTACAGGGATGGAATATTTCCACTGTTTTCTCACAGCAGTGCAATACTAATGCAGAAGTAGAAGCTTAATAAGGCTAGCTTCTTTAGTATTGCAGACAAGAGTTTAAATTAAGCCAGGCTGAAAGCAGCATTTCTTGTAATCTCTGTTTTCATGCAATATAGACGAGGTATTTTTATTCCTTTTTATATTTTTTATAAAAACAACTTGTAGGAAATATTTTTGCAGGCACCTCTTCATAAAAGTAGCTGTTCTGTCTCCTATATCGAGATGATGTTCCATTACATTTACAAACCCAGTGATGAATAAAAACTGAGACCAAAGCTCTGGGTTGGTCTCAGCTGACTTGGAAGGGATGGTGCAGAGAAACTATTAATTGTAGCATCAAGAAAGGAAATTCACAGTAAGAAGTTGACTGTGGAAAAGCTCATGTGTGGCAGAAGAGATGGAAAAGCCTGTTCTAGGCTTAGGGAGCAGTCTGAATAAGGCATGAAACCAAGAAGGAGAAGACTGAGGAAGCAGCAAGGCAAGACTGGGATATCCAAAAGGGATAAGAGGGAACGTCATTAGCAATGTGGGTTGGGTAAGATTGCAGAGGGTTCTTCAAATGAGAATGAGGAATTCAAATTTAATACAGAAGCCACAGGAGAGAGTCAAGTCTCAGAATGATACAGCCAGAGAAGCAAGAAACAACTAACATGACATTTTTAATACACTGGAGAAATGAATGGTGAAAACAGAAGACAAACCAAGTCATGGAGATCAAGGTAAGAGTTCGGAGTGAGAACAGAGAAGGAAGGATGAGTTTCCACAAGACAATACAGCAAAAGAAACAGCAACTCTTGGCAAGGACCTAAATATGGAAAAAGAAAGAGCAAGAAGTGATATGTGGGAAACTACCCAGGGTCAACACAGGACAGAAGTCGTGAGGGATTAGGAAAACAAGCAGCAGTTCAGCTTCTACAAATTGAGTGTGTGATGGCAGCTAGGCAGACAAGAACAGATGTAAGATGGAAGAGACTGGGAAGGAGACTAAAAGCAACAGCAGGGATCTGAGAACTGCCAATGAGAATAATGCTTTCTCATTTTTGTTCCTTGAAAAATAAAAATACATTCAAGCTAGATTGGGCAATTTCTCATTCTTCCACATCCCCCCAACTCTTCCAGCCAATATTCCCTACTAACCTGGCATTTGAAACTCTTCAAATACTCGGCCCCCACCTGATCTTCTCGCTCAAACCCCGGTGCTTTCTTGTAGCTGCCAGCTGCTGTTACTGAGTCAGGAGGAAAACCAATGGTCTCCAAGCTGTGTGGCTTTCCAATGGCACCAGGAGGAGACCCACATATATTAGATGGGCTTCCGAGACTGCTGTTCCTACAAAGAATCTAGTAGAAGGAACAAGTGTCAGGAAACTACAGCCAGCAAGTAGCAATGACTCGAAGAGGAGAGGCATCCCACAGAAGAGCTCATTTACTTCACTGTGCATCGATTATACTGACAGTCAACACAAGCATACAAGCTTCCAGTAAACTAATAAAAACGAGGAAAAAAGCTCCAGTAAATACTGGATTTATACAGTCCCACAATTATGGCTTTATTGCCATTACTTTGTCTGGGAGTGCAGTCTGACAAAAACCGACCTACAGCTCTAGTGACATTTATTCTTTTTGAGGCCTCAGATGCAAATGAACAAGTTTCCAAACCTGACCAAAACTGTCTTCACTTTCCTTAGGCTACAGTGAATCCTATCTGCACTCTGAGTAGTAGTGTGAAACCTGGAAAGGTGTGCTATGGCAGTCAGAACAACCAAGCATATCTGAGCTATGTGTAATACTGTATCTTTTGACTTCCAGTTGGAAATCTGAAAGTTTTAATGCAGGCACAAGCCAAGTATCAACAGCTGCATTAAAAAACCCAAGGATTTCCAACAGTTCCATTCTTTGGACTATAACCAGGGATGACAGCCACATGCAACAAGGCTCGTTTTGCACTGTAGACGAAGCCACAGACAGCAGCAAAGGATATTAAGAAGAGTTTTTACAGAAAGCGCCTACCTGGATCAGTGCAGATATCCCATTTCTCTGGGACAAGAAATTACTTGCCTGCACTGGCAAGCATGACTGTGTTTCATACAACATTTATACAGCTACTGCTACCACAGATTCAAGTGTGGCACAGTCTGGGCTGGCATTAGAAAGAAGGAGCATCCTACAATGTTTTGATTTTATTTTTATACGTTCTGCTGTCCACGCTTCCCTACAGTCGCAAATATACTACTCACTGTGGTGGAGGTGGGGCTAGTTGGCAGAGTTCCTGATTTATTCCACACCTACAGTACAAATACAAAACAGAATAGGCCACGTGAGGCTGGCTGCTAGAGGGACCTTTTTCTCCGATTAATTCATCATGTAAAATGATCACCAGCAAAGCCATATTTGTTTGCAAGCTACATACAGACGCCCTGTGGAGTGATGAAGTCAGAGAAAGACATGCATTCCCGTTTGGCATATATCCAAGGATTAGGAAAGACTGTTTAAAAGACTAAGAGCTTGCAATAGAAAAGACCTAAACAGTCTACTAAGTGGAAGATATCTTCAATTTCATTGCAGTTTTCAGAGAATTTAGAGGATACATTAATAAGATGAAGGGGTTTTGTTTTTTACTGCTTTCCAGTGTTATTTAGTGAGAGGAAAATAACACGCCCAGAGTTTCAAGATCTGTTTGGAATTCTAGCTGCAATCAAACTCAGGAGAACTATGAACTGTTTGATTGCCTTTGGCACTAGTAAAATCAAACTATCAGCTTCTCTTTTCAAAGAAAGGGAATAAGAGAAAACAGAGGTCCTAAATGAGTTCACCTCATTCCAACCAGTTTCAAATGAGTTAAACTCATGTCATTTTACCTTCTCAAAACCTCAACCAACCATTTGAAAAGGTCACACACCTTATCAACAGTAGTGCAAACAGGAAAGACTTAATGAACAAAAAAAAAATCTCAGAAAAAAAAAATCTCAGAAAAAAAAAATCTCAGAAAAAAAAAATGAAGTGGTCTAGCCTTCCATGGGCTGCTTATCTGTCTGTGTGTGTCTGTTCAGCATTTAAAGATCTCTCTCAGTGTATGTACAACTAAAATAAAGTACTACCAACTATCTGTGGCATTACTTAAACATAATCCAGAGTTTAGCTATCTCCAGAAGTAGAAAAGGGAGGGAATTGAGGATATCTTATAATGCAACAAACACTATGCACAGGCTAAGCCTCTGAGATTACATATGTAAACAAACTCGATTGTAGTTATGTACTTTAGATGTTATTGGCTCACAGCCTTTAATTAAAGTACTTGGAAACTAAGCCCAACATGTACCTCCAGACAGGAAGGAGTTGGACTTCATGTGCGGATGCATTCCACTTTCCTCAAAGTACATCAACAAACTTCGCACAGAAAGGAAGGCTTAGAAATTTTATAGGTGAGAGGACAATACTAAAACCACTAATCATACATTCTAAACAAATAGGTCCCTCTAAGAAGTGTGAAGCTGAGCTCTAAAAGAAAAATGTCATATCCTTTTGGCTTTTGGATACTTAAGATTTCTCTTCTTGCAAGAAAGAACTACAGTGACTCAGAGAAACCCAGATTTATAAGATATGGACATGGCTTCCCCACAGTGCTACATACATTGCTAAGGTCTGGGGCATGTGGACTGGAAGGGCTGACAGGAACAGAATCACCAGCTGCCGATGGCATATACATCACAGGACCTGTCTGTGTTGGGCTAGACACAGCCGAGGACTGCTGTAAGTCTTCACTGAGCGCAGGCTCTGGAAGAAATAAAGAGCACATGGAACATTAGTCAAAGCTGTACAACTGCAAGGGAGCATAAAACATTTAGGAACAAGAATATCTAGATATGCTTGAGAAGAAATAGCACCTACTTTTAAGTACAGAGGCAAAGAGGAATCTTATCTGGCAAATGGCTACTACTTATCTAATATTCCTTACTTTATTACTGTCATCATTTGTACACTGTGCTGCTCTTTAGCCCATTAACGCTGCTCCAGAATTATCTTCCCTTCATGAATTGTGTGTTATTCATTCAGCTGTCTTGAACTAAGCAGAGCTTTCTTCATTGCTAGGCACAAAGTTGATGGGTGCATTATAATTAGCTGAGGGAGATAAGTTTCCATCTGCGCTCAGTACAAACCATTAAAAAAACATAAATTAATGTACATAGAAAGGCATATACAAAGTGTCATTGGCTCGGAAGGTAGAGATGCGGTAGACTTTTAGTATTTACATCTAACACAACCCAGCATCTTTACAAAAACTATATAACTGACGTTATGCCTGTATCACAACAACATCTTTAAAGTACTGATTTCAACACATTTCTTGCTAATAATCTGCAAAAGTCATACTAAGAGCAGATATAATAAATGGACTCCTGTTATTTTAATTGAATTAGACCCTCTGTGTTCACCTTGCTAAGGGAGGACTAAAAGATATAACTCTAAGACAGCACAAGAAATAATCAGGTTGGAATGACCTAAGTGCCACAGAATGGCACTCCGGCTTTAAACTTGTATAGTATCAAGTACAGTAATCTTGTTAGGAATAAAGCATCTCCTAAACAAAAACACTGTGTTATACACAAGGGAGTTTGCTAAACACTGTTTCTTTATCAAGATTTCATCCTCTCTTAAGCTTGCTGGATCATACTGGGTAGGTGCACTACTGTGTTTTGGGCCATTATAGCCCACAGCTCTACCTATAATTACTGCTTGTCGACAAGGCTTCCTATAAAAGAAACTGCAGAACCTGTAGGGAATTTACTCTCGCCATTCCTTGACAAAGGCAGCAATTACTAATTCCACCATTTCCAAGGATAATCAAATAAAAAGAGATCTGCTCAAGGCCAGGTAGTGAGTCAGTATCAGAGTCAATCTATTGACTTCTGAGTAACCTGCTCTAATTGCTGCAAATTCAACAGTGAGACTGGAGTGCAGAAACTTAAGTCAGAGCCAAAGGACCAGGAGCTAACCATTTACCTACAAACGTTAGTACCCACCTGAATATCCAACTCCCACAACAAAACAGCATCACTAGTTTACAGGTGATGAAAATGAGGATTGAAATAATGCCCTATAAATCCAGGAGCTAGCGAGAAAAGAAGATTGGAGGAAAAGCAGACAAAAAGCTGCATATTTTTCTCCAACCTGACATAAAGATTTAAACTCTAAGCAAAACTTCCTAAGTAGTAAGATAGTATTTAATTTTTAAAACGGATCAATACATTGTCTATAATTAGAAATTTTTTCCTCAGCTTTTAAAAATACAACACTTCGCAACTTAGCTAGGTACAGTTCATCCAGGTACAGAAGAGAAGCAGCTCTCTCTGTTCCAGTCCTCCCCAGCTGACATACAGAGAACTAAGCGAGTGAGAGGGAACAGAGGGAGATACTTCACGAGGTGGTGCAGTGAGAGCCCAGGGCTGAGTCCTACAGACTACGTACTGCCTTAAGCTCTGCCAACACCTCCCACGCTAGCATGGTTTTATAGGAATTATCAAAGTTAATACCTTGTTTTTTAAAATCCTTTACAGAAGTTCTAGTTTAGTGGCCCTATATTTTAAACTATCTGTTTTGGCCAGAAGCTCAAATATCTATGAAATATAGAGAAGCAGCCCACGTACGTTCTACATGTGCAAAGGCACAGAAGGGTCCTCGGGGACAGCTGCCAGACTGCTGCATATCATTGCACTTGGTGGATTTGTAGATCTAAGAATGGGGAAACAAAAAAAAAAAAAAAAACCAACAGACATGAACAGGAAAAAAAACAGTGACCAGCAACCCAGGTACAAAAGTACTACTAAGAGACTCGACAGCAAGATAGAAACACAGATAAAAGGCACAAAGGCCAGCAGAGCTCAGGGTGACCATTTCAGCGCTTTGCTTCAAAGAAAGGAAAACCCACTACAGTAACAGAAACACCAAAATATGCCCATCACAGCTAAGCTCACCCAAAGATCAACCCATCACATGTCAGCTCACCCAAAGGTCACCATTTGCCATGAAGTCCCTCAGTCTCACTGGGAGCTCCATGGATATTACAAACAGTAAGAGGTAGGAAACAGCTGACAGTGACAGCACAGAAAGCTACAGCCACATGTTTGCAAGGAAAATAACAAACCGTTGACAATGATTGTAGGAAACGGATTATTCCCCTTCCCCCCAGTTTGACAGGCGGTGACAATGGTTACTTTGCCGATACAGGCCCAACAAAGCTTTTCAACACTGTAACATGAAGCAGACTAGGACAAGGCCTTAATTACACTTTCTGTAAGGATACTGGAATGCTGGGCATGCTCACAGCTAAGAGCTCGTTGGTTTTTAGCACCAGTTTGTGGGTATCTATGGTTTAGTGTGATCGTCATCAACCAAGAATTTTTCCTTAGGGAACCAGATGCTGTGTGCTCACCTGCAAACCCACACCATGCTTTCAAAAGGACCCCCCACACATGAGACTGCTCTTATACTTGAGTTTTCCCCCCACTTTTCTTACCTCCTCCCACATAGTCTACCAACTGAAAGGCATCCCTGTCAAGCAGCTGACTTTCAGCTTACTTCCAACATGCAGTTTCTCTGTATCCCAGGACCACACCACAAGCAGCCCTCACACTCTCCCAGCTGGCACACTCGTGTACTTCATAAGCCTGGAATGCTTTTGCTTTTCTAGTCAGCTACCAAACAAATCAAGCAGGCTACTGTACCTCTGGATGGAACTGCTGTTCTGTGCGAGTGTGGCAGTATTGGCATGAGTCTCCATTTTCACACTTACTGGGATCTCCCCACTCGTCTCCATGTTTCACACTGGGACATGGCGAAGATCTGTGTAAATAAGGCGGCAGGAAAATGCATCTCACAAATGTGTTTTGGACTCTGCTTTCCTCAATCGGGAGGCAGGTTCAGCTGCCCACTCTCAGCTATACAATCTGTTTGGCTGGCTGCTGCTTCCTCAGCCCCCACCCTGCTGCTATCGCACCTTCTTCCCCCTCTTCCAATTTCCCAATGGAAGAACAGGGCTTAGCTTTCCATCCGAAACTGAATGCAACCTGAACCAACATAACTTAACAAAATTAGCAGCTGATGTGATTAGTGTCAGAGATGCTGGGTCTGGTTTCTGTTTTGGACCCGTACATTCATAGAAAGCTAATAAGTTAATTGGCTAATCCTAAAACACATAATACCCTTACAGTGTATGTTTCTAGGGTTATAGTGTGGCCATGGGGAAAAGAGGCTGAGTCAGGTCACTGGGGAAAAGGCAAGCCCATTTTCTTTCTCCCAGACAGGAACAGTTCTTTTTCCCAGTTGTGAATTTTTACTGTGACCTACTTCCCCTGCTCTTTATGTTCTTAACCATTCCCTCAAACAACAGCAGAGGGAAGCAGATAGCAGCAGCAGATGCCTTCATGAAGGGCAGCCACATCAGCTGGGGGTGGGGAAAGCAACACAGAAGTCAGTGGAGAAGCTTTCCCTTCTTCCCTCCCCAAAGGGCCCAGGCAGG
The DNA here is from genome assembly GCF_964289735.1 of Phaethon aethereus. Lineage (NCBI taxonomy): Eukaryota > Metazoa > Chordata > Aves > Phaethontiformes > Phaethontidae > Phaethon > Phaethon aethereus. The sequence goes on from NC_138594.1 coordinate 6,469,182, forward strand.
GGCAGAAAGCACATGGCTGCTGCCTGAAGACTGGCTTGGTGTTTCTGTTTCTCCAGAAGGTGTTGGGATTAATGTTCCCTTGATTTTTATTTATTTACATTTTTTAATATGGGATTTCAGTGCCAATTAAAAAATTTCTGTGAATGCTGGGGGTGGGGAAGTGAGAACATCCATGGTATTTTCTCTCCTGGCTTTCTAGTCTGCTCTTACGTTTTTCAGAAAGGAACTGAGGAAAAGCCCCACTGAGACCACAACAAAAGCTCTGTTGTGCTGGAGGAAATGAGGGCCTATAACTTGGATGAAACCCGTTCAGGGAGATGCAGCATGCTGAAAAATCCAGTGACAGCTAAGTGACAAGAACACCCCGGTGCCTCAAAAGCAGAGTCTTTAGCAGTTGGTTAGGAATGCATGTCCGGCTACAGTATTGGTCACACCATGCCTCACGATCCCCATCACCAGGCACACACAACAAGCAGCTTGATGATTCTGAACCCTTTACCGTGAAAACACTGCTGTGTGAGTTTGTCTCTAGATGGGAATTAAAACTTTATTTTGTTTTCTTATTCCAGCTCTGCTTTCTAAAGCAGGAGTTTATATGGTAAGGAGAAGCCAGACACAGGTTCTGTTTGCCATAAACCCAGAATTGTAACGTGATTTAACAACAGTCATTTATTAGAGATACTGGTTCCCATATACAGCAAAATTCCTTTAGTTTGTTATCCTGTCTCCTAGGCAGAAATAACAGTCCATCACATCTGTCAGTACAGGCCTTGGAGACACACTAAAAAACTACCTAGTGGACAAAATCCTAGATCCTTCATTACAGATTTCTACTACATCTCACGACTCCCCTGGGAAATAGAATATCCAGGACCACAGTACCTGTATTTGTGTTTTCTTGGGCTTCTTCTTCTGTCTTTGCTATTGTGGTAGTAGGGACAGGCATAACCCTGGCGACAGAGGCGGGGGGGTTTCTTACATTGCTCTGTCTTGTAATTTCCCAACACATATGTTGTATCTATAAAAGAAGCAACCAGTTAGTAGGAAATTACCATGATCTACATTTACTATACAGACATTTTTGACAGGAATGTGTACTTCACAAACACCAGACCTTTCCAGCCCCCACAGACCTTCAATAACACTCACCTTGCCACCTTGGCTCCTCACTGAGTATTTTCTCTATCATAGCATGGCTAGCAGCAACTGCAGACTGACCCTCTATGCCACCTTCTGATGTAGTCTGACCGTTCTGCAAAGCCTCCATCGCCTGAAGCTCCCTTCATGGACAGAGTTAAATGAACATACAGACTGAGCAGATGAAGAGACAGATAAATGTGTATAAAAACCGACATACTGCAGTGTGGTAGCAATTCCTAAGCAGGTGCATTTCATTCATGCATTTTTTTGTCAGAACATCTGCAGTCAAACAGCAACTGCAATTCATGTTCTTCATTCCCTGGGAATTCCAGATGCATTATTTGGACCCTGCCATCAGACTTCAGACCACCGCACAACTAGTTTAAAGTGTGCTCCCTTCCCCCATTTTGAGTATCCTCCCTGGAGATTTTGTACATTTGCCTTATTAGGAAAGGATATATCATCATCACTCTAACACTAACCATTTCACGTGAAGTAGTACTGTCCTTCAATCATCTGACTTTTCATTTGGGTACAGAAATGACCCTTTACATAGAGAGCCCCAACCGCTACTAACCTGATGTCATACACCGGAGAGCGTAGATCATGGGGCCCATGAGCGAACGCGCAGTGGACTCCATTCTTCGTGCAGTTTCCCTTGGAGTCTGTCTCATGAATGCAGATTCCAGTTTTGTAGTAGCGCAAGTGATACCGCCTCTCTGTGTCTCCAGTAGTTCTATGCAAGAAGGGACACCTGAGGTACAGGAGGAGGAAAGAACAGCCGAAGTTTAGTCACACAGGTGATGGACTCAACACTACCAGAAGACATATGGCCAATACAGGATGCTGCAGTTGACTATACCTTTGCTAGATCTGCCCCTTCTCCTATGCTGTGCCTTCCACCACTACACAGTATATAATAGTTTCCCTCCCAAAAAGACAACTGGATTATTAAGCCAGCAGCATTATTATTCTAGTCTAGTGACTGCCAGGGATCTGGAAAAGAGCAAGGACACTGTCAAGGCGTTCTGATACACTAGCCATGATTGAAGGGACATCACATGGCACATACCATTTCCTCAGCACCCCATCTAGACTTCGTGCTGTTACTGTTTCCTGCTGATGTACTCCTACAGGGCTGCGACAGTCTATCTATAGCCAGATGCATCCTTTATGCAGAGCACGGGACAAGAAAGGAGAATTACAACACTACAATTTTAACTGATGTTTTGTTTCCCCTCTTAGGCAGAAAAAGAACAATCTACACTGAGAAATAAAAAAAAAAAGAACAAGATGGAATAGGTAAAGTTTAGATACTGCAGCATCAAACTAAAAATACAAATCAGGAAAGAGTTCTGAGACAGCAACAGTTTTCATTCACCAAGTTTGAGCCAGGCACAAACCAGTGATCTAGAAGAAAAAGCCCCCAAATATCTTATTTCCAGTCCTTTCCAGCTCTCTTCTAACAAGGATGAAAGTATTGAAACTGAGGCTTCAGGCCGGGGGATTATTCTATTCTGCTGTAGTCACAAGATCTTTACTTAATTGGGACAAAAAAAATACTGTTTTCCTGATAAACAGCATTTTTCTGTGTGTTTATACTGGCACCATGGAAGGGAACAGAAATTACATTTTTCTATAGCATCTCTATATAAAACACTCCCTATATTTGACCACAGTTTGGCTACACTATTTATTCTTCCATGCATGTCGCGTGGATAAAGTTCTATTACTGGGTTAACCCTTTAATTGCTGGGGTCTGCCACATGCACAGCAGAAACACTTGCATCTCTGCTCCAGTTAAACTTACCACAGTCACAGGGAGAGAAGACTCAATAAAACAAACTCTTCCTCATGTTGCCTTATTCCTGGTACCTGTCATTTCCCTACTGGCTTCTTAAAAGTTCAGGAAGACAAAATAAACTGGTAAATAAACGATATGATTTAAAAAGCTGGAGATAAATAATTCAGGGGGCAGACTAAAGGACAAAGCTCCTCCTCTTTCAGCAATCTGTTAAAAACTAAGCTACGCTGCCAGTGAGCAAGAGCTGTTATTTGACAGGGACTTACAGGAACAGAGTCTTTCTGAGCCCATTGGTCAGTGAGCTGTTTTTCCCACCTCAGCTTTGCTGAAGATGCCAAGGCTCATGAGGACAGTGAGCACAAATTCCCATCTAGAGACACTCTCAGTATCATCTCTGCAGCACACGGGTTGCTATTACAGTTTTTTTATCTGTTCTCACGTTACGTATGTGACGAAGCTGCTTTACTGCTCACTTGCCTCACCTCTACAAGAACTGGCTGGAATCATCACCTGGACTGATCCCAAAAGCCTAATGCCTGAAAAGCAGGGTGCAGTCTTTACTTACTCATCTCCTTCTGGGCAGATTCCTGTGGTCTCGTCATACTTGGTACAGTAAATGTCAGGACTGTAGTTAAATGTACCATCCCGGCGGCGGATAGATCTGCGACGACGCTGGTTGACAAAGTGCCAGTGGAAGCAAGTGTAGGGCCGGTGCTGAGTGCACTTGTGCTGCACGAAAAGAGGGCACTGCTCCGTGCGGAACTCCTTCAGGTAACTGCAGGCAGAAATCCAACAGCAGGAGGTTAGGGCCAGGGTGCTGGTCAGAGGCAATATCCGCAGAGTCCAGGCCAAACCGAACCGCATCCGTCACAGAGAATCCTGCTGTCCTTCCCACATCCTCCCCTGCTTTCGCTCTCAATAATGGAGGCTGGAAGCTGCTGCTTGCAAGCAATGGGAAGATACCAGTTACCAGGCCAGTTAACACAACCATGAATGCTAACGATAGCTGAAATCACTTTCTCTTGTGCCCTTATCATTTTGAAGAGGCTTTTCATGAGCTTGGAAAACAGTTTGTGAGAAAATAGAACTCTTAAGTACCTTTCTATCCATTTCTATCTCTAAATCTGAGACCTATCTGGGCAAAAAGGGGTTTCCTTCCTAAAAGATACATGTTCAGTTTAAAAAAAAAAAAACAAAAACCAAAACAAAACACAAGCAAACCAGTAAAATACATTTCTTTGGAGCCATGTGTAAAGCTTCAAGTTACTGAAAGATTTTTAAAAGACTTTTTCCTGCCTTGTCCTCCTGTTTAACTCTGCTTCTTCTTCAGTACATGGTTGACTATGAAATTAAAATGAATCAATTCCTCTCTTGCAATCTTGTGAATTCAGGACCCAATCTTGAGAAGTAGGATAACTATCCGCAAACTCCTGCCTGTTTATATGCTTTATTTTTAATATGTAATTCTCTGAAAGTACGTGTCTTCTGTTACCCTGAGAACTACAGAAGTCACAAGCTTTTATTTGTGACATTAATAACAGTCTCTAAACCCAGATTGTAGAGGATTACAAAATGGTTTAGATCAACATAATGATCTGACTGTGATCTGTGTGTAGATGCTTACAAAACCCACACTGCCTGAAACCCACTAGCTGCCCTGTATTTATAGGGACCATATGAATGGCTCAAATAGCTCAGACCCGAATCCCTCCGGATTCGGTCTCAGAGACACTTCCAAGAACACCACAGACAGCCCAGAGCAAGCAGACATCGGGTAGCTGCCTCCCACAATAAGTCACATTCTGGTCTCCGACATTTAGAGGTCAGCTTAAACAGCGAGTAACAAAATTTGCCAGTCAAAATAGAAGTGCTAGTATTCTGCTGGAAGCAACAGGATGATGTAACAGCAGATATGGACTTATTTTAAACTGCATATGTACTCCGAGACAACAAAATGCAGTATAGGAATTTGTCAAGTATTCATTCCCATATCAGACAACCTTTCTATCCTATTTCTAAATACATGGAAAGATTTATGATGCCCAAAGATGTATTTACAGATACTATCATCATACTAGATCCATTCTGAAAGCAACATCTGTAAATAAAGCCTCCTTTCCTCCTTACCCCCGGCTTTAGCGAAAGCCTCAGGAAAATGCACAAATTCAACCAAAGTGGTTTTATTTGTTTGCTATGAAGAGAGAGTATCACGATAAAGATCCTTCCTACATTGGATTTTGCGAGCATGAAAGGATAAAAGTTCTTCCTCCTCTTTGGCCTCCACATACACGAGACTTGCAGGTTCCACTGCTTCGCATCCATGAACACTCAGGGCTGGGGAGCCTCCGCAGCCGGCTGTAAACTCTTTTCAACCCAAACCCATCTGTCCACTGCAATCCAGTGTGGCTGGGACAGTATCTGCATTGGGGCCCAAAGCTTAACATCAGAAAAACCAGAGCCAGCATGCAGAAACAGGTCTGTTTGGAGTAGGTGAGGGCTAGCAAAATCACTTTGTTCCTTTTCACTTTTAAAAAGCCGGCTCCATTCAAATGGAGATCACTGCTCCAACCACAGCAGCAATTCATCTCAAAACTGAATGCTGCAATAAAATTAATCCATGCTTGAAAAGTTTTCTAAGCTGCTGGACCAAATACAGTTGTAAAAGGTGGGATTCCACAGATTATCTTATCAGCGTACTAATAAGACTTAGAACAAAAGTGACTGTAACAACATTTAGGTTAGAAAGTGCATTAAGTAAACTTAAGCAGCATGATACTTCGACTGCTCTCCAGAGGTACTACACAGTCAGCAACCAGTCCCTCCCACCCATATATTTCCATGTACACCTTAGAGATGTGAGGTTGATTACTCCCATTTTACACACAGAGAAACCGCAAAACAGCTGGCTACGTGCCCCAGCCAGTATCATACAGCAATCGGAGTCAGCAATAGAAACCAAGAGCATTTAAACTCCTCCATCTTCACTGAAGTGAGTCCTGGGCTTAATTTGAAGAACATCCTGAACCTCTTCAGTGCTCTGGAAACTAAGGGGAGATACCAGGCCTAAACAGCCTGGGTATCAAACCCAGCACTCCAGACTTCTAGTGATAGGCGTCTACAAAACACTGTCAAAACCCCTAAAATTTAACAACTGCATGATCAACCGAGCTGAAGCAGCTTCCCTTTAGCAGGAGAGTTTAAAAACCGTACACACTGACTAGGGATTTCAGTCTCTGGAGTGTCAATTGTTGCTGAAGAGCATTTGAAAATTAATTGCATTTCATGATTGGCTAAACTCCCTGGAGAAACATTTATTATAATGTAAATGAGAGATAATTACATAAGTAAATGGTTCACCTGAAAAGTGTTTAACACCTAACCTGCTTCATCAGAAACTCATTCTTTAATGCTGTCTATTAAATAAATGATCTCTCACTCTTAATTTCAAAGCAAGTCCTGCAAACAGTGCCATTGAGCTCCGCACAACACATTAGCTGTGCATGATCACCTCTGCAACAGACCCAACAGAGGAAAAGGAGACTTGTCACATTAACTCAGTCATTTCAAGCCTTTCAATCACTGCTTTGGGTTTTTGGTTTTTTCCAAGCCACTACAACATTTTAAATCACCCTCCTCCACAATAGCCTGAATGGTAAATTGCCTTACAGCCCTTTATTTTCTTGATCCATGGAGTGAGTTTTGGCTCCTCTGGGAGAACATGGACCACTCAACCAGCCACTTTGTGTTAAAATACATGAAAGGCATCTAAACCACATGTGTTTTGGGAACATAGAAAGGATACACAGACTGCACTACTGTAGTGTGATGGCTCACAAAGCAGAAAGCCATTAATATTTCAGTAGCCTCTTTGCAAAGGCTCTAACCAGAAATGCAAGGAACACTCATGACAGATTCTTCTGGTGTCAATGGTCTCTAAAATTTTTTTCCCAGAACAGCTGAGAAAAGGAATTTTTGAATGACCCTTGAAACTGAAAACATGTTGATAATGGGTACACATTTCATAGTGTGTCAGCCAAACGCTGTGTCTGTACAGGAAGAGGAAATCCAGCAATGATAAATTGCATTTCTCAACTCCTCTCTAAAGATTTCAGGAAACTCTACAGCCCCCACATGAGGGGCAGGAGAATTATTACCCCTATTTTATATAGGAATTGCTTCTATATTTATTTAAAAACAAAACCGTGGAAACTAATCAGTTCTGTGTTGGTCTACTTTACATGCACTTTTTTTGGTATGTGTGTATATGTCATATTTTCAAAACCATATAATATTTTCTTTTTAAAAGTGGAAAGCACATAGCATGGTCGTCTTCTGATACTACATTAACATCAACAGCTACAGCCGCATTCCTGGAGGAAATGTTATCATTCATGAGTCCTACTAAACAAAAACAAATGCAATTCTAAACAAATAGGACAAGACCAGCCGGAACAATGTAGATCAAAAGTTCCCCCATGCTGAATTGAACTTCCTACTGAACAGGATGGACGCTACTGGAAATGAAAGCTTATTTCACGAGGAAGACAAGAGGAGAGGTTCTTAGACTAGCTTTGGAGCTGCAAAGTATTAGAAAAAAACCAATGCTACTTCACTGAAGTTCTGCTTCCTCTGGGATGAGATGTGGGAAGGGGCAGTAATCACTCTCCGCAAGAATTTACACTAGCTGGGGAACTGCTAACTGTCTTTGTTAGTAGCATCTTGACTCTCCAGGGCAGGGCAAGTGTTTACATCTGCAGCTAGTAACTGCAGCTAGTTCCCCCTCTGCTCTGGAGGAATCGACCAGCAACCTGCTCTGGGAGTTGCAGGGAAAAAGAATGAGCAGGGTGAGGGGGAAAAGAAAGAAAATTGTACTTCCAAACACCACCACCAGAGGAAAAAAAAAAAAAAAAAAAAAAAAAAAAAATAAAAATCAAACCTACAAGGAAGGAGGGGGAAAAAAAAAAAAAGGAAAAAAAAGAGAAACCAAGAAGAAACTCTAACCTAGAAACATCATTTTTAAACTCAACAATTGCAGCCTTGTCCTGGTCACATTGAGGGCAGGCTGCTGCAGAGACCTCTTGCTTTGCTGCAGCTTTACTGGTTTGGCTCTGTTCGCACCCGGGGCACTCAGGCGGCTCAGTACGAGAGGATACCTACACCCGTACCGCGTTCCAAGGCTGCAGACTTCCTGCTAAACTTGACATAAGTCACACATGCAGTGGCATGAGCTCAATTCAGGAAAATGTGCTGGTAATGCATGGAGACAGCTGAGCACTAAATTCCTCATTAAAAGCCTTACCCGAAAAGCTCCCCGAAATCAGTGGAAGATGCACACTGACACCAAGAGAGAAGTCTCTGCTTTGTAGCGGAGGGATCAGGAAGACTGGGGAGAAAAACAACACCAAGGAACGTGGAAATTAAAGGATTAAAGCCAACTCTTCCAAACCCTTGTTGCTCCCATAACGCAAAGCCGGTCCCTCCTTTGCTTCCAACACCCCCTGCGCTATTTCAAATCTTTATGTAGGCCCCAAGATGAGCTCCTCTCCTTTGCAGCTCTCCTTGCTCCTCCCAGTCAATGCCCTTTCTGCCAAAATTCCTTTCGGGCCCAAAAAGAGCACAGAGGCTCATAAACAGAATCCGAATCTTCTGCAGCCGTACAACACCAGAGAGAAAACCATTAGATAACCGTTTGGCTAATCCAGACTAAGACACTGACTGTAAATGTAGGAAAACAGTGAGATCTAACACCACCACCGTCTAGATTTCACATGCATGTGGGGGTGCGTTTACACCCATGGAACTATGCTGCACCACCCTCAGTAAAGGCCCACATTAAGTGGTTGGTACCAGCGCTGTTTATCTGGTGTTAGACCAGCATAAACCATGGACATCTTTTACACTAGCAGGCAGGTGCACGCTCAAAGCGCTGGTTGCTGTCAGAGGGGCTCCATCCCTGCAACGGCTCCTTGCTTAAACTAACCCAGAGAAGGGAGCCCAAAGCCGCATTCAGCCGGCGCAAGCTCTGGTCACTTCTGTAGAGTCCAACCTGGCGTGGACACTTCGCTTTATGATTAGCACTAATATTAGGAATTACTAGTTCAGAGCCGTATAAAGATTCTCAGTACTAGCCATTGTCCAGAAGAGCCCACAGAGGCAAATCTAATCAAGAAGTCTACAAATAAAGTGTTTGGTTGTGTGTTGTTTTTTTTTTAACCAAGGCTTAAGTTCTGGTAAGATTTCAGATATCGGGAAGAAAATGCTCTTCTGCCATTACTTTTAGTAATTAACTATTTCATTTTAGTCCTGTCTGCTTTCTCTCAGCAGGGGATCACACTGGCAAAGATACAATTTCATGGGCACGAAAGTACATGGGAATGCTGGGGACTTTTGCTGGCACTTTTATTAAATCAGTCATATCCTGCTGTTTCAGATGGGACTGCATGAGGCCATAGACCTCTTTGTAAAGTTTCAGGTGTTCCCAGTTCACCTCACTGGTGGACAGACATCCTGCCTCAGTCTTGCAGTCTGAATGACAGAGGTCACTGCTCTCAGCTGCTCATCAGCTTTCATTTGCAGGAAGCTTCTACTGGCACCGATCTGTCCAGACAGCAGGCTGGATAAAGTTTTCATAATTCAGTTTAGGAAGAAAAAAAAAATTAAAAATCACCAGCTTACCTTTAAAGTTTAAATTAGCGTTTTGAGCTAACTCAGATAAAATTATCTGAAGTAAACCAGGGTGTGCTTAACCAGCAGACTGCCTGCAAAGCAGGCAGCATTGCAAAACCCAGGAGAAAATATCTAACCGTAGACATAGACGTTTCTAATTCAGTAATGCTTATCTATTGAAAATATTTTCAAAACTGCTATTTTCTTCTTAAACTCAAACAGCCACCCCAACACAAGAGGAAAAGAGCTGTCCATATTTAATCAGCAGTCAAAATTCATTTCGCCCTCATAAAATTTTATTGCAAAAGATGATATCATACACATTTTAAGTAAGAAACCCATGACTCAATTATTTTCTTTTACTGAACTGTGGTATTCCAATTGAAATGAGTCAGTGGTGCATGACAGAATCTACTTATTCCAACAGGATACTCAATAAAAATCCTACTAATGCACCTTTAATTTAACATATCATTACTGGTAGAGAAAACCTATGATATGCAGCTCTGGCACTGCTCAGGAGTTTTTGCTCTTAGGGCAAAGAAGATATTCCAAAATAAGAGGGGAAAAAAAGGAAAAAAAGGATATTCTGGAACAGCTATTCAATTTCTCCACACTGGCAATTCCCAATAACACCCTTACACATCTCCTGGCAAATCAACAGGGCTACTAGAAGGCTTGACTTTTTAAGGAATCCCTCGGTGTGGCGAGGGGTTCGGCAGGTTGCCTACCTCGGGGCTTCTATTGCTTCCAGTCACCATGGAGTCCAAACCCTTTCAGCAGAAGGGTTTGATAGCAGCATTCCCATGGCATCTTATAAAATGCTGGCATTTCAATGCAAAGCAAGCTTCCTGACAGGGAACATTGCCTTCGACTCCCAAGATTTCTTACAATTCAGGAGGGAAAAAAGGTGAAACGAGCAATCTAACTTCATAGGAGTTGTAGTGCCTTGTTCCCAGGGGTGGGCACAAGGCAACCAAATCCCTCACCGACAGCTGCAGACTACCAGCAGCCTGGTTTACAGTCTGCCTAAACCTCTGCAAGGAAATGTTTAGCATCCTTCTAGTAAGAGAAGTAGTTAAGACAAGTCTGTTTCAACAAACAATATTTTTTACTTATTGGCAGATGTAATCTAATATTGAAACAGAGCCTCACACAAATCACTGCTGAATATCAAACAATAACAAACACTTTTAGCAACAATCTTGAAGATTTTTCATCACTATTTCAGGCAAAGTTCTGACCAGGTTCTACCAGTAACCTTTATCAGTTACTGTGGCTCACCACTATTGAATATTTCCTCATTTTCCATATTTAATGGCATTTTTCTAAATAACCTCACAGACCTGACCAAACCCTCATACCAAGGCTTTTGCATATGCCATTCATCACTTGACACAAAATGCAAAACATCTCTCTTTCAGTACATCTCAACAACTATCAGTCTATTTGCCTTTCCATACCCTCAACACCCAGGTGCAGTTTTGTAAACCTTGAAAAGATTAGAAAGCATTTAAACCTCAACGAAAAATATATGGATCACTTTATAAAAACAAAAGGCTGATTGTGAATGTGGGGAAGGAGAAAAGGATGAGGAAAAAGTTTCAGTAAGCTCACATCTGTCAAGAAGATAGACTTCACATGCCTCAGTGTTTTCTTTATCACCTAAATAAATTGAACCATCAACTGGAAAAAGGTCACACAGCAGACAGCACTCTGTGATTTTAAAGCTGTTAGATTTCCCCTTCTCCATTAGAGCTTGACAATAATGTCAGTCTAAGGGCAAATAAAGAAAGTGAGAGTTGGAGAGACTTATTACAGATGCATGGAGTTGGGTTTCTTTGGTTGTGGAGGGTTTTTTTTTGTTTTAAGAGTTCATATAACTCATTGTGTACCTTAGTGATCAAAAAGACAACTGCTCACATCCACAGCCCATGGCTCCCCCACTTTTTGCTACAGAAACAGGGCAGGCAACACTTGCAAGTTTTTCTTTTTCTAAGCATCTGATTGATTTAGCAAGTTAAGTTGAGCTGGAAGCTTCCAAATAAATGCTGAAGAATAGCGTGTACTGCAGAAGCTAAAGCATAAACTGCTAGATCACAGAAAACTAAGGATAACACACCAACAAATACAAAAGTCTTAGTCAATGATAACCTGATAGCTACTGTAACTCTATTTCTGGGTTTCAAAGCAGGTCATGGGGTGGACAACAATGCAACTAATTCAATTCAGCCGTGAGGAAAGAACTATATACTACCCATACTTCCTCGATAAGCACTTCAACTGAGTGACTGCAAAAGTCCGTGCTAAAAATAACACGTGTTGGCAACTATCAGAAATGATTGGGACATTTTTCAATGAAAAGAAAAATGTCAGACACAAACAGTTGTGTCTTGTCTACATTGACAAACTAAGGAAAAACAAAGAATGACACTACAGCATGGTGCCAGCCCATCACAGGAAGACAGCCTTGCACCAGTTTCAGGCAAAACATTGTTTGGTTTCCACAGTTAGAGCAAAAATGGCTTTGTTTTCTGAGAAATACCATGTTGTAGCTAAGTAGCTCACCAATGCTCTGTCTTGATGAGGAAAGAAAAATCAAGGCTTTCAACTCTGCGTTAACTCAATAAAATGAACATTTATCACATTTGTGAACAGCCAAGACACAAGCTCCACTGACTTACAATTGCGTTACAGTCTGCGGGTGTCTGGGGAAAGAGGTGCTTGTTCAGACTTCCCCCAAGCTGTGCAGCCCTTAGGCTTGGCATACATTGAGTTGTCTCATTCAAACCAACAAATAAAACAATTTGAGTCTTTTTTTGACAGTGTGCTCTCTTTAAAAAGCATAAGCTTGCTGCGTCAGTGGACCATGAGCTGTATATGACAAAGCCATACCAAAAAATTCCATTTGAAACACAAGTGTTTGTTTACACAGAGCTTTCACCTTTGTAATTAAAACAATCCAAGCACAAGCACATTCAAACATTTAACTGCACTACATTTGATGTTTCCTTGAAAGCCATTCAGCAAGATCCAGAACTCTGCATAAAGCCTTGAGTTTACATTTACATTTCCTTGAATTTGAACTCTTTTCTTCCCCAAATTAGTTGGCCATGAATATGTATTACTTGATATGACCTCAAAATTAACTAAGCATTTAGACAGTTCATGCAATGTTTTAAACACACAGCCAATTTTTTCCAAGTTTAAATGACATATTTTCAGTTTGACACTGATAGTTTATGTAAACACCACAGCTGTGCCTGAAGGACAACTCCCTGTTTTCAAACATGGATCATCCCCAATTGGGACAACCCTCATCACTCTGTGGGTTGGTTTCTGCTCTACAAACTATTTAGCTGCCATTAATCCTTCCCTACAGCCCCCGTGTAAGTCCTGAGTCTATGAAAACAGGATCACATTGGAAGAATTATTTTTCAGTAACATGTGGGTTGCGCTTAACTGTTTCTTGTGAAAATACTCGAGCTTACTGCATCCAGGCAGCTGTACACTCTTGAAGGTTTATACCTGGTTTAATTGTCAGCACAATATATCAACATGTGCTTAAACATGAGCAGCTAAATACTTTAGTACTCATTACTTCACAAAACCATCCATCCACAAACTTGTCTATTATGGTCATTTATTCAGCTTATATCCAGATAAATTTTCTATCCTATGTCAACTGGATCAAAAAGATGATGCTTCTTTATCCTAACGTTAGTATTTGTAGCCTCAGACACATGGACAACGTCTGCAGAAAGGCAGAGTTCAAATGGAGGAGTTAACACACATCAGGTTTGCTGCACTAGACTACAATGAATTAAGGTCTGAATAAGACACTGATGTCTTGTGCTGTAAAAATTAAAGTTCCAGGTTCCAGTAAAGGTTTTCCACACTATGCTTCTCTCACCATCGATTCAATCACTAACAAAGCCTATGCAGGCCTAGCCACTGTAGAAACACTAGGGAAGGCTGGGAACAGGGCTGGGCTGTTTTAAAACTTGCGTTACTCACTCTGCTAGTTCTCTAAAACAAAACATCCCACATGCAAGAATTTGTAAAGGCTAATTCAGAAAAATATTATTTCCATACAAGCCATTACACAGCTCAGGGTTTCAGTTACAGATTTTTATGAGCATTTTTAGTCAGCTAACGTTCAACATCTTGTCTCACGAGAGGCTTCAGAAATAAAGCACAGTAGCCTTCCTTCTCCTGACCACACCAAGAACCCTCATCATTTGACAAATGGCTTGTAGATCAATTGCAGCCCCATATTCGCAACAGTTCTAAGACAGTACGTGACCTGTTTGAACATCTATACTTACACTGGACCAAAACCAGAAAACCAAAACTCCACAAGAGATGATGGATCTAGAGTGCTCTCATCCAGACCAATCTACATTTGAAAATGAATGGGCATCTGCTTCTTCTCAGGTTAAATGCCAACCAGATTTGCAGCAGCCTCTTTGGAAAGGCTTACATTTGTGGACAGACATTTTCTGTTGTGAGTCTGAAACAAAACACGGTGATTATCTAACAAGCATAAACCTGCATCCCATAACACATGTGCCAGCAAAAAGATAAAAGCCAACTCTTACTGGTTAATTTTGAAGAATCAATGTTAGCCATTCAGTCGATTTTCTTTTCCATTCAGCACTCAAATCAGACTTCATCCGTGCCTGCTACAGCCCAGTCGACTCTTTCGACACCCCGTAAGGCAGGCACACCTCAGAATAAAAGTCCTACACACACAGATAGACTGGTCCAAAGCAGCACCGTCATACAACCCCATGCCAGACTGCACTTCAAACAGGTACGTTGACATCAAGATGTGTAGCAGCTCTCCACCAAGAGGAGAGCAGTCAAATCCTCGGCTATACCACAACTTCGAATTCTCCATTTTGACTAATCAATACATGAATAAATCTTGTGGCACTCTCAAGATATTCTAAATGGCCAAACAATATTTTTTGTTGTTGCTGTTGTTGCCATAAAGCTGCACAATTGTCCTGAGGCCTCTGCTGTTTTTATTTCTGCTATGATGGTAATATTCAAGTGATATTAATGAAAGCTCACAGCCTACTGAAAATTAGAGGAGAAAAATCACCTCTGAGCATATTGGGTGTGGACTGACAGCTTCTTTCTGAACTGTGGTGACATGTTGAAAATGAAGGCTAACAAGTAAATCTATATAGACTTTAATTAATTCAGATTTTTGCAGATATTCATCAGGTATAGTTTCAAGAAACTATTTCCCTTTCCATATGTGCATGACTGCTTATTAATCTAAAGAAATCCTAGGCATATGATGATAAAAAGCAATCCAACCTTAATTTCTCAACTGTAATTAACAGTGCCATCATTCCTAATACACCAGTATGCCCTACTGAAACATATTTGCAATTTTTGTCCAACAGATAGGTAGGGATGGCCTAAGATTTTTCTTGTCTGACCACAAGCTTGGTCTAAGTTTATCTTCTGCCAGTGTTCTGACAACTACATTCAATTAAACATCTCTGACTTTTGATAAGAGATAAGAATCAGGCCAGTATCAAGCATTTCAGTGAGCTAGCACTTTTATTGCCATCATCGCACTTCAGCACTTAAAATTGAAATATTTCTTTCAAAGAAAACCTAGAACTTCTCTTGTTGTAACAATAACCTTCTAAACATGAATGAACACTACAGCAGGGTGAGCATGTATGAGTCAGAAGACAGCCTGTGACAAAGCTAAAGAAGAGAAGAAATTGTTGGTATTCATTTTAAAGGAACTTTCATTCCAAATGATATTTCAAATGTCAAACTGGTATTAACTGCATCAAGCACTGATCAAAATACACAAGATGGAGATGGCTGAGAAAATTATCACAGGCATCTAAATTGGCTGTCATCACTAGGTGGAGCTTGAGAAAGTACAAGCCTTTAGCATATCCTGATGTACCCTTCTGGTGAGGCTTTGTATTTTTGATTGGCCTGATACAAAAGACAAACTATCTCTCAATAAGGTAGAGAAAAGAGGCAGCTAAGAAATTGCACTTGCTCTACAGCCCACTGGCATGTGAGCATTCACTAATGTAGGACACTAAGGGAATTGCTGGCTGGCTCTGGGCATGCAGAGGGCATAGCTTTCGGTGACAACTTTGTACCTAATTTCCAAGTGATGTGCTGAATGTTACAAAAAGTTTATAGAGTCTTTATAAGATAGAAACCTGTGTGATTGTCTCCTCCGTGTAGTCCACGATTTCACCAAAATCTAGTTTAAGGAGTTTCTAAGGAGGAAACTAACGGACATAATATTAAAAAAGCAACAACAATTACACAAAACAAATTTTTAGAAACAGTTTAGATGTATGTAATTCCGTTAGGCGAAGGGATAGTCCAGGTATCTTCTCGCCACCCCTTTCAGCCCTGTCTCTTGTGCTTCAAAAAGATTTATGAAGTTTTTAAACAGAAAAAAGAAAAAGTTAATGCAGAGGACCACCTCATCATCCTCTGAAAATGAGCATAGCTCTTCGGGCCCTGACAAGCAGGTTCTCACGAGGCTCGACGCAGCAATTTAAGACGTTATTGCTCCAGCTCTTTTATTTTGCTCCTCTCTCAGAAACTGCAGGTCCTTGTAACAGGGTTAACAGAAGGGAACGTGTGCCTGCTCCCCAGCTGCCCCAGTTCACAGCCTGTTGTATTAATATAGTCTACCAGCGACAGTTAGCTCGTGCTGATATGCTACACAATAAGCACGATTAACTGTTGTACTGACACATTCCCTCCTGCCATGTTGTTACCGGGGCAGTTAACATCCCGCAAACAGCTAAGCGGAAATGCTGTAATGCGCTGCAGGAAGATTTTCCAGCGGACACTGGTCAAACCCTTTGTAAGAAGGCTGCACATTTCAGCTACTCATGGAAGTTAGAGAAACCTTATTCTTGTGGAAAGAATAGATCTATAGAAAATAAAATACTGAATTCCAACAAATTTTTCCTTAAAATAAAGCCCACAACATAAAAAATATTAGACAATACATAAGCCTACAAAGTGAGAAAAATTGATATAATGGGAAACTCCAAACTCTTGAGATTTTCTAAAATAATTATTAATTTTAATGTTGTCTCCCATGCCACAAAAAATTATGCTATATGCTAATGTAAACAATGTATAGGCATTAACATATTATTTTTTTTTTAATCAAAAAATTGAAAGAACCATTTTCCAAGTTGGAACAATTCTGCATTACTGAAGCCCTCTCCTGTTTCAAAGGGGTTTGGATTTTTGAAATACCAAGCCTAGCCATACCAAAACTAATTCTGAAAATGTCAAAACAGTACAGGAACCTTTTCACTCTGCAAAATATTTATATGCCACCTATACAGCAGTTATCTGTACGTGAATTCCCTGTCACTTTCCATATCCAAAAATACTCACTTATTAAGTGTAAACGTAGCCAACCACGGTTCCAGTCCCACTTCAACACAAGGAAGAAATACCTTATGGTGCACTAGTCAGCCGGACAGCACAGTCCTGCACAGAGCCCGCACTGACGAGGCCAAAGGACCCACAACACCCACTAGCCCATCTCTCAAGCTGCAGGCTTTCAACACTCATCCTTTGAGGAGCCGTAAGATCTAGAGTGTTACTTCCCAGATTGCTTCAGTGTATGCATTCAGTGGTAAGCAAGTACTGTGAATGCAGCCCTCCCTGTTCACACTCCAGTACTTTGTATTTCCAGCTTCCTGTAACTATTCACACTTCCTAATAACAGTTTGCCGCAGACTTGTGTTCAGTGAAGTTCACACAGACTTAAAAAAAGAGCAGTAATAGCCAGCTTATACTTGCCTGATAAGCTGACATTTGCAGGTAGGGATGTAGTAGAGCGCTGGTCAGTCCCTGGTTTAGAAGTATTGACTTATTCTGTGCCTTCCTAACTATCTCCAAGGTTATTACCAGATCTGAAACCTAAAAATGCATGAGGAGGGGGGGATGGGGGGGGGTGTTTTCTGGGTTGTTTTTTTGGCTTTTTTTTTAATTTTTTTAAATTTGTTTAAACAAAACAAAGGAAAAAAAAAAACAACAACCACCAAAACAACAGGGCTAATTTCTATTTTTGCATAAGTCTGTATGAGGTTATTGATCTGAGGGCTGTCCCCAGCACAACCAAAGCACAATTAGGGCAACTGTTTGTTGTTTTAAGAGTTCTGATGGTTTAAAAAGAACACAAAAGGTTTCTAAAAACAATTTCAAAAGCCTAAACATATTTGCTAGGTTGTGACAGACTATGCAGAAAAATGCTAAGGGTCCTAGAAGAGCAAGCCACTTAGAAAAAAAGCAACAACCCTGAAAAAGTGTTAGTTACACATCTGGTTTTTGGTTTTCTGTCCGCAGTCAGTCAGTCTGCGCGTTTGAGATCAGACATGCTGTGTTCTCCCTGCCAGTGATAAGACACTGTCCACTGATAAGAAGATAAGGATTACTCTCTACTACTACAAATGCTTTGAGGTGCATTTTTGTGTGCCATTGGTTTTGACTAAGAATTTAAACATAAGATTTTGAGATAAATAAGACTGTGCATGCACACTCTTCATTGAAATCCAAGTCCACCTATGATCTTTCTATTTTTATTTCCTCTTCACCCCTATTTCCATTGCCGTCCTAATCAGAGTTCCTATTTAAGGCTGAGAAACCATCAGACAAGACACTACGCAAAAACATGCGGATGCAAAAACGTCTTTGATTTGAGCTTTGATTTGCACCAACCTGATTTTCATCCCCACTTAAAACATCCTTTACTCAAGTGCACTAGTCATTCTACTTCTAAATGGCTGGCATCGAAATGGTTGCAAGATAAAGCTTGGGTTGAGTGCAAGCCAGCAGTCGCTAACATGACAGCACGACCAGCCATGTGGACGCAGTTCTAGCACTACTTACAGGGTACTAATCTTTCAGGAATTTCCCACAATTCCTCCCCTCGTACAAGAAGAAAGACAAGTTTTTTGTCTTTTACACTGCAAAGGCATAACCGCAAAGCTTATCTTGCTGCAGTACAAAGGACGACAGGACGCGCTCCAGGCGTCTCGGTCCAAAACTCAAGTGAGGGTACAGTCTGTGGAGACACGCAAACCTGAAGTTTATTTACAGGGTGGCTGCTCATATTTAAGACGGACACACTCAAGGCAATTATCTTTAGTAGTGATAATCTGGGTTATGCCCAACAAATCTGTTCCAAAAGAGTTTATCACCTAAATCAGAATATTTTCTACACTGCTTTTGAGCGTGTGTATTTTGAATAGACTAGGATAAAGGCATTCGTCATTTTTTTTATTAAATGGGTTAATTTATCTCCACCTAACCATTTGCTTTCCTGCAGTTATTAAACCGTCTGACTTTCAGGTGAATGCACAGTGAACAAAGGACTGCTCTACTTTCACTTATCTAAATTCTGCCAGATCAATAAACACCCAAGCGGCGGATACAATCTTTACAATTCATAATTAAAGAGTCCAGTCTGACTGAAAACCAATGAAGAAGGGGACAGCCAAATGGATAGACTGTACCAAAACAAAACTACATGATATTACTCAGTACCTACAACTCCAAGTGACTGATTGTTTGCTTTCAGTTTCTTTGAACTTGGCCTCTATCCACATTTGTAGGTAACACATTAGAGACAGAGATAGATACACACAAAAATAACCATGCCAGCTACAGCTAAGAAACAGCGTGAAGTCAATACTCAGTTGAGGTTTGACAGAGCGTACTCAAACCAAATCCACTTCCCACTACAAGCAATCAACTAACCCCTGCACAGCACCTTGCCTGAAGTGGATCAAAGCCACGCCAGCCTGCAGGTACCCCAGAAATGAGCCCATCTAACCCCCTCGTTCTAAGGAATACGCTGACCTCATCCTGCTACAGGAGCTGTGGGATCGCAAGGAGCAGCCACACGCAGAAACCTCTAATCCAAGCAACCCAGAGAGAACACAACAGCAGTTGTCGAGTATTTCATTACTCACTTGAATTCTACAAACAGAATACCAGATCCCCAGATGAGAAACACACCATTCCTAATTAAATAGTAACCTCCGGTGTGTACCAGAATGACTTGGTCTCCAAGAGTACCTAGAGGCATGCTACAACTGCTACCAAGGACACAAAGGGGTTTTTCAGGCTCTTCATCCACTAGGAAACAGTGCCGAAGGTGTGAGATATCATCAATAATTCTGGTGGGTTTCCCCCCCCCCCCATTTTCTCTTGCTGTACATCTAGAACAAAAATAAAGGCTTCCTGACAGGATCTAGAACTGCAATTCAAAGAATGTAAAAATCTCATGCAAGTAATACCGAGAGTTTAGAAATCGACACTAACATGGAAATTGGAACATTTCCTAACAAATACAACCAAAACTTTCCAAGACAGCGATCCCCAGCACCAGATTGTCTGTCCCTGGGTAACTGCAAAGTATGCAGATAATTAAGCTTACTTGAGTTTACAACTTGTAACCTTCATGTCACTTTATGGAAACAAACTATATTTAAGGGGAAAAAAAAAGGAAGAAAATATTTACATTTTGACAACATACAACTTGTTCACACGAACGACCACCAAATAAGTTCCCATATGTTATCAGAAGGAGGTTTACAGTATGATGTGACCTAGTGTACAAATCCAAGACTTTCCACGTATGGCTCACATCCCGCTGTCAGCACTCCGCAGCCCCCAAATCCTTCGCTTATGGTTATTGACCTTCTCTGCAACTGTTTTCACTGAAGTATTTTTAGCATCCATCTGAAAATACATGTTTTGCCCTCTGGAAAGAAGCTAATTGCACCATCACCTTTGTTCCACACTGTCCCATTTTCCTCCTCTGTCCTTTTCAGCTACTAGGTCCCAGTCTTCCTTCTTCTCCCATATCTTGAACTCTTTTTTCCTACTGTTTCTTTCCTAATCTTCGCTATCCTCATTTCCATGGTCATGCTAAGCCACGTTATCACCTTCATCTGCCTAGTGTACTTACAATCTCTCTACCTCACCCCTTGTCACCTGGGTCGTGTCCCCCCTCCCCCCCATTTTGACCGATTGCATTTGACACCGTTGGTGTCACTCCACCTCCCTCTCTACTCCACCTGTAGCCTCTTCTACCGCTGCAGCAACAGTCCTAAGCAGACTCCTTTGTGCCAGTTCCTCCTAGAAAGCTGTCAAACTTTAACTGCAGACACCACCAGAAATAAAGTAACCTGAGGCTGCAACTTGCCAGCTCCCTGAAGATCACAACAGGATCTTCACAACGGACGTAAAACCTAGAAGCCCTCATTCTGCCAGAGACCCAGTATTCAGAGCAGCCTGAAGGAAGAGGATGTGAAATAGCCTGTGATCCCTCAGCAGGCATACGGGTTGTATGGACCCGTGCCTCCGCATTTCCATGGCTCTTTTTATTCTGTGTATCATAGCGTGAATGCAGGGAAGAAGCCCATCACCAACTTTATGAACACACGAACTAAAAGAATACAGACCACACTCTGAACCTGCCCTTCTCACTGTGGGTGGGGGCATCAACACAAGTGAGAGATACGGGTAATGTGCATGACATTTTTTCTGTATGTGGACAACACCCTAAAATGATAAGGGTAGACAGTTTGGCACACATTTTGCTTGCAAAGAAGTCCCAAACTTTTTTCTTTTAAGGAGGACGGGGAACACCTGACCTATTTCCACCTATTACACGTCCATCGCTAGCCCATCGTCACAAAGACAATGCTCGCCCTCATTCCGCCCCGTTAGCCCTGTTGCAAAAGGAGAACCGAGTATCATCGCCACAACTTCCAACTCAAACGACTTATCATAGGCCACGTTCACCCAGCACAAGCTCCAGGAGGTTATATACCCTTGGGACAATGCAGCAAAATGGTATTTTTTTGCTTAGGGAAGACACATTCCAGCAATGAGCCCTCACTGAGGCACCGTCTCCAGCGATGGAGGCGACGCACACCAAGAGGCAACACACCAACTGCGTTTCCTTCACAGAGGATTCGCACCCGAGCGGCACGAGGTGGGAACGGGACAAGCGCTTCTCACGATCATCATGTAACATTTCCTATGGGGGACATTTCTCACACGCACGTGTAAAACGTTCCCGTAGCTTGCCCGTGGGCAACTCCTTGAAGACGCCCACCCTGAGGAGGGAGCCCACTCGAGCCACCGCTCACGGACCAGCGGTCCCTGGGACCCATCTCCTCACAACGCGCCTCTCCTGCCACTTTCACGCCTGAGGTGACACACGCGTGGGCCGGGGGGAAGGGACCACCACCCCAGCCCGAGGGCACTCACGGGGACCCCCGCCAAGGGGGCCGGGGCAGCAGGCCGCAGCGATGACAGCCGGCCGGCCGCCCCCGCGCAGGGGCCGGAGCTGCCATGGCGGCCGCCCCGCCGCAGGCGACGGGCCCCCCTCCCGCGGCCCCCCGGCGGGGGGGGGAAGGCCGCCGGTGCCCCGTTGCCCCGGTGCATCACGGGCGGCGGGACCCGCGGGGGGAGGGGGAGTCGCTCATCCCCCGCCCCGCCCCCCCTCTCACCGCCCCCCCCTCCCCCCCCCCGCGGGCGGGACCCGCCGGCCCGCGCCGGCTGGGGCCGGTTCCAGCCGGTGCCGCGCGGGCGGGCGGCGGGTCTCCGTGCGCGCGTGCCGCACGCTGCCCGCTGACGTCAGGCGCGTGTTGGCGCGCGGGCGGGCGGCGGCGGCGGGGAGCTCTCGCTACGTACGTGTAGTGCTGCGGCTTCTCGGGCTGCGCCTGCAGCGCGCTGGCGGCGCTCGCCGGCCCGGCCGCGGCGGGACCGCTCGCCACCGGGCCCTTGGACATGCCTCCTGCCTTCCGCTCCAGCCGCCGCCGCTACCGCCGAGGAGACCTTTATTATTCACTCTGCGCGGTCCGCACGGAGGGCGCCGCGCGCAGGCGCCGCCGCCGCCATTGCCGCCCCGGTGCGCGGGGCGGGGTGGGACTTGTAGTCCCGACGCGCGCGCGCGCTCCGCCAACCCGGGACGCGGCGGGCGGCGGCTTCCGGCTGGCGGGACTACAACTCCCAGAGGCGCCCCGCGGCGGCTCGGCCCGCACTTCCTGCCGCGCGGAGGGGCGACGGGACTTGTAGTGCGAGGGGGCAGCACACCAGGGCGCCCCCCGGTGGCGGGGCGGGATCGAGCCCACTGCAAGGCCTCATCACCGAGACCGGCCCTGAGGAAGGGCCCGAGGCTGGGGACAGCACCGACCCCCGGGGGCAGCACCAAGCCCCGGGGATGGCGTGGCCTGTTCAGCCCAGCCCCTCCAGGCAGGCGGAGAAGGGCGCAGGGGAGGCCGGGCCGGGAGGCTGGGCCAGGAGGCCTGTGAGAGGATGGAGAGCTATTTGTGGCAGGCGGCCTCACTTCCTTCCTTCCTCCTCTTCCCTCCGCCTCAGGGACTGAAAGTGGACGCAGAAGCATGGCGTCCTGGCCAAAGGGTTATTTTAGTGTTGGCATCTCTCATCGCTCCACGGCCTTCTCCACCCACGGGACAACGCCATCCAGGACATGCCTGGGAATAGCACTGCAGTCCCGAGGAGGAGGAGGTGGAAGGCCCAGCGAGTCGCGTGGAGAACCTACCTCCGAGTAGGTGACACCAAAGGCCCCTGGGTGCTGGGTCATCAGAGGATCGCACAGGCTCCTTGTCCTGTCCTGGGAGAAATTCTCCCCCGAAGAAGCCATGTCCAAGGAAGTGGCTGAATTCCCATACAAAGAGCTTCCTCCGTAAATTAACTTCTCTCCCGAGGGAGGAAATGATACGAGCTTCTTTTAATAGGACTTTGATCTCTTGGGCTCCACACAGAACCGCTTCCCTCGCTGGGATCCTCCAGCTGTGTGGCAGAGGGCAGCAAGGATTTAGAAGGCAAACACCTTTTTTTAACTCTGCCAGCACACACGGGGTGAACGATGTTAATAATAAACTTTCAGGCCTGGTCTGCCTGCTGCCTGTGCAGCTGTTTTGGGGAGGGAAATAACTTTTTTAATTCTCATTTACACTGACTCTGCATATACTGCAGGTAGGCTTTTAATTTAATAGCTTATTCCCCTGCATTTGCAGGAATAAGTCACAGGATATCAATACCTTCTTATTCATCTAACAGCCCTCCACGGGAGGCTGGCGTACTATAATTATGCAGCTCTTGGTCGAGTAGGACAACTTTTCATTAGTCAATACGTGCAGAGGTATTTCAGGTAACATCTGCATGCACACACCTATATACCCAACACAAAATCACCGTCACTGATGAACCTGTAGGAAAAAACCCTTCAATTATTGACGAATCACACTGAAAACACCATCAATGTGCACTCTGTGCACAGGGATTCAGAAACCACGGACTCAAATCATTGTTTTCTGATGTTTAATTGACAATCTGGTAGGGACACCGTTTCCTCTTCCAGTTCTCTTTTGTTTCACAGTTGGGACAACTCGGCGTGTGCTCTGCCAAGCAACAGGGAAATGTTTGTTTAGGGCACGTTTAGGGTATGTATGCATCTACTTCCATCTTTGCACAGGTCCTTGTTAACGTGTGCTCGTTTGCTCTCTCCAGCTTTGCCGTGTATGCCTTTCCCTCAAACTGTTTCATCCAAGAGGATGCACAGCTTTTCTCCGGTCTTAAAGAGAACAAAAAATCAAAAGTATCTCTAAAATGAGAAGCATAAGCAGCCATAGCTACGAAAACATGGGAAATACCTAAGGGGCCTCTCAACTCCTGGTAACAAAACACTACACACTGGTCTCCTGGCACTCGTGACAGGGTAGTATGCTCTTAAAAGTAACAAATTTCAAGTATGCGCTGTTACCATCAGAACACCTTTCTAAATTTCTTTTTCCTAAGTGTGAACAGCTCAGATGAAAGGGGAATTCTTTACCTCTGATTTTCCAAAACGTGTACAACACAAATGATTGGTTACCTACACCTCCCAAGCCACTCCATGGTTATGCAGATTTTGCCTCTGATAAATAATTAAAATTTTCCTTTACAAGAAAGAAAATTAACCTGAAAATGAGCACCAGAGGCAGGGGAGATGCGCAAGAGACGATGTCCCTGCGGCAGCCCCGGCCTGGGCACACGTGATGGTCCTGTCACACCATATTGGTGCGCGTTTGCTTGACTTACCCGAACAGGCGGAGAAGCAGGAGACACGCTCCCTACGTGCCGAGCTCCTGCGCGGCGGCAATCCTCACTCTGCCCGCCGCCCCGGGTGTTGGCCCGAAAGACTTACGCATTCGGAGAGGATGCAAAACCTCATGCAAAATCTGTGTGATTACAGCTGCGCGCTATTCTGCACGCTACAACTGCGGGGCATTTGGGACCTGTTCTTCCTGATCGTGGTACCCTTCCCACGGGGGCAGGGACCTGCCTCCACTCCCAGCAGCCGCTACGAATGCCATGAAATAGTAATTTATAGTGAGGTGTCACTTAGGGCAGCAATTTCCCCCAAAAGACAGTCTTTTTATTTAATTGCTATTCATCTTCTTAGATGCTACCAACAGGGAACGTAGGTTCTGCCTTCCTACTTGCAAGGAAACTTTGCGGATGGCTTTAGCGTTGAAGGCGACCCATGGAGTCAGCGGGATGTGGGGAACGGCAGCGCCGAGGGGCACAGTCCCGGCCCCTGCGTGCCCCCAGGGCAGGCGCCGGGCCCGCAGGGGCCTTCCCAAGGCCAAGGGTCAGGTTCTCCCCGACTTTTGGGGAGGGGGCCACACACCAGCAGGGCTGCCCAGTCCGAAGCCGACTCCCGCGACAAGCGCTCCCGGGCTGCTGCAGAGACAAAACCGCGCAAAAAAAGCCGGAGGCGCTGCCGGAGCCCGTTCCCTCGACAGGGGCTTCGCTCGTCCCCGCCGACACTCGCGGGAGGGCACGGACGCGACACGCGGGCCCCGAGCGAGCCGCCGCACACCGCAAGCTCTGCGCCCCGCCGCTCCCCGCGGCCTGCGCGCTGCGGCTCCCGAGGGAGGCGGGGGCGGGGGGGTGGCCCGCCGCCCCCCCCGGGCGGCCCCGCGGCCTGGCCCGGCCCTCGCCGCTCGCAGCCCCCCGCCAGGCGCCTCCGCACCAGACGCCAGGACAGGCGCTTTCTGGCGGGGGCGGGGGGGCGGGCCGGGAAGCGGCGGGGGCCGCCGGGGCTGGCCGGGGGGTGCCGGGGGGGAGCCCGCCGCCCCGCCGCGCCCCACCGCCGCTCGCCCCGCTCCTATTGACTTCCCATTGTGGAGCTTTGCAACAAAGGGTAGGATCCAAACCGTGCCCCGTTTCGTCCAATCAGCGCGCAGAGCGCCCGCCTGCCGTCGATTGGCCCCTTCTCTCCTCGTAATACCCAATCGGACGCCTACTTTAACAACCAATCAGCGGCCGAGCATGCGCCCAATCAGCGCCGAGGAACGGGAGCACGGCCTTTGTGTGTTGTGACGCCACGGCGCCGGCGGAGGTCCCGGCCAATGGTACGGCGCGCTCCTTCCAGGCATTGTGAGGTCACCGCGCCGTGTGCCGCCCCCGCTATAAAATGCGCGTCCCCGCGACGGGGAGGGCGCAGTGAGGGGGAGGTTTGCTGCGGGACGGCTCGTGGCAGGAGCAGCGCAGGCTTCGGTGCGCAGCGCTACCGGCACCGGTGCTTCCTTCTTCTTCCAGCGGTAAGCGGCGGGCGCGTTCCGTGGCGGGTCGGGTCGGCGGTGCTGCGCGGCCGGTGGCGGCCTTGGTTCCTCCTCGAGCCTGGCGGGCAGGCCGGGCCTTGCCTACGTGCCCTGAGTCACGGCCCATGGGGTTCCCATCCCCCTCCTGTGGGGTGGCCCGGGAGGAAGAAGGAGGCGGCGTGACTCAGTCCGCTTCCCCTCCAGGGAGGGGAGCGGCCGGGCCACGACGCGAAGCGGGGGTGGAGGGGGAACCGTGACTCCTCCTCCCCCTCCCGGGGGAGGCCGCTGGCCGCTTGCCCGCCGCAGCGGCGGGGGAGGGGGGCAACTCGCCGACATCTGCCGCTTCTGGGGATTGGCCGTGGAGGGGGGGGCGGGACGGACGGGCTCCGTGACGCCGGGTCGTGCTGCCGTGGGGATGGGGAGAGTCGGGCCCCGTGTCACGCGTGCCTGCCCCCGTAGGGAAGTGAAGAAAAATGGCCCGTACTAAGCAGACCGCCCGCAAGTCTACGGGGGGGAAGGCTCCGCGCAAGCAGCTGGCCACCAAGGCGGCCCGGAAAAGCGCCCCCTCTACCGGCGGCGTCAAGAAGCCTCACCGCTACAGGTAAGGCCCCCAGCCCGGCCCGGCGCGGCTGCAGCCCTTGCCCCGGCTCACCCGCTCCCTTCCTCCCTTCTCCACCTAGGCCGGGTACCGTTGCCCTCCGTGAGATCCGCCGCTACCAGAAATCCACGGAGCTGCTGATTCGCAAGCTGCCATTCCAGCGGCTGGTCAGGGAAATCGCCCAGGACTTCAAAACAGACTTGAGGTTCCAGAGTGCAGCCATCGGTGCGCTGCAGGTATTGCGAAGCGGCCTGCTGGGCCTCGGCGCTCGCGGCGCTGAGTGTGCTTCGCTGAGGGTTTCTAACGACATTTCTTCTTGTGCTCTTGAAACAGGAGGCCAGCGAAGCATATCTGGTGGGTCTGTTTGAAGATACAAACCTGTGTGCCATCCATGCCAAGAGAGTTACCATCATGCCCAAAGATATCCAGTTGGCTCGCAGGATACGGGGGGAGAGGGCTTAAGTGAAGGCTGTTTTTATGGTGTTTTGTAGTAAATTCTGTAAAATACTTTGGTTTTAATTTGTGACTTTTTTGTAAGAAATTGTTTATAATATGTTGCATTTGTACTTAAGTCATTCCATCTTTCACTCAGGATGAATGCTAAAAGTGACTGTTCACATAAACCTCAGTGATGTGAGCCTTGTTGCTCAGGAGTGACAAGTTGCTAATATGCAGAAGGGATGGGTGATCTTTCTTGCTTCTCATGCATGTTTCTGTATGTTAATGACTTGTTGGGTAGCTAAACTTGTAAGGTACTAGAATTGATATAAATGTGTACAGGGTCCTTTTGCAATAAAAACTGGTTATGACTTGATCCAAGTGTTTAACAATTGGGGCTGTTAGTCTGACCATACATCACTGTGATCAAATGTGGACTTTTTCAGAGGGTGAAACTACAAGTCTTAACCACAGTGTAACTTACAGTTTCCTAAAAACGTAAACCTGGCAGCTATAGAATACACTATGTGCATTTATAATAGCTATTTTATATATTGTAGTGTCAACATTTTTAAATTAAATGTTTTACATTCACATGTGAGGAGTCTTTGTCATTTGGTTTGTATGGGCTTGAAGAAGCTTCCTCGTCCTGGCTCCACCAGCAGTAGTTGCCTGTAATCCTGAGCTACTGCTGTGGCAACTGAGTTTTGTCTGGCAACAGCATGGAGAACCTGTCCTGGCTCCCCTTGCAGGTTTTTAGAGGCTTTCTGTGGCCTGAGTCATGGCCACAGAGCTGAGCCTGGAGCCTGACTGACAGGCTTAGGCCAGGCAGCAGCCTTCTGGGGGGTGCTTTTAGGGTGGGGTTTTCTTTTTTAAGCTTATCAGTGTCAGCTGTTGAGGCAAAACTCCAGAACTAAGCTTTTTTTTTCTTCTCCTTTCTAGTAGATGCAAGGGCAGTTTATGGGACTGGAAGTGAAGCCAGCAGCCTGGTCCCTGAGCAGCGTTGCTGCTGAGGCATGTGGCTGCAGCCTGCCCATTTCTGTGGGATCTGGCTGCATGACTGAGTCCTGGTTAACAACAGTAGCTGGTGCTCGCAGCACAGGGGGGTGTGTGAGTGGGACAGCTAATGATGCAGCTGGAGCACGTACATGCTGTGAAGCAAACTGGCATGGGTGCTCGGTGAGATTCCCATTTCCCACCTAAGCTTAAAAGGTATGATACTCAAACCTTCACTCCAGGCTCTCCGCTAAGACAGGGCTGGTTTTCTCAGCATACAGTGTGTAACTTGTTTAGGTTGTGGTTGAGGAAAGCTGCTCAGACTGCATCTGAAATGTGGGTAATTAACATCTAAATTGCAAGGCTGGTGCTCAGCTCTTAAAGAACAGGCTGCACAAGTAAGGTTAGTAGAAAAGTAGCACAAGGGAAGTAGTTGAGCTAGCCCATCTTGATTTATTTCCATGAAATTAAAAAGTGGTGGGGCAGAAGTGGCATTTCAGGAGGAAGAATGGCAACAGTTCACACCAGAGAGCAGGCAGTAAGTCACCACCAGCTGGCTGAAGACAGAGCATGTTTACAGCCCTTCCTTCCACAAGGATGGCCTGAAAGTGGTTTGAAAACCATCCTGACTGTGGCTCCAGGGCCGGCATGGCTTGGGGTGCTGCCAGACGGCTGCATCGCAGGTGAAGGCTGTGGTGCCCGGGGCAGCGTGGGGCTGGAGCCAGGGCTCTCCCTTATCAGACAGACCATTCTGTGTGCTTGAATCCTGCAGCTGGAGGAACAAGCGCTCCTTACCCTGCGCTCTTACACAACTTCAGGGCCCTCTCCTATGCCCCTCAGCTGTGCTTGGAACAGACCCAGCCCCTGGTTAATACCATTATCATATCTGCTGCCAAGCTGATAAAAATATGTTCTAAAATGATCCGCGATCAGGTTTTAAACAAGTATTTTCCTCACTGCTAAACCTGTAGGGAAAAAGATTTCCTTGCATCTAAACTGTAAACTTAATTGCTTTAAAGGCCTGGATCAAAATTAAGCACTGTCTCAAACTTGACGCTGAGTGATCTCAGGTAGATAGCCTGAGGGGCACAGCCTGCCGAGGGGACATCTGGCAGGGACATCCCCACAAGAAACCTGAGGGTCCTCGGGGGCCCAGGGGCTGTGTAATTTGGGAAGCACCACGCAGCTTGTATTTAGGCAGGTTATAAATAAGAATTCTGCAGTAGCAGGCTGGGCTCCTGCAGGAAAAGTATGTTTTAAAATAACATCCCTCGAAAACAATGTTTCCTCCAAGTTCCTAGTGGAAACAATGAACCATCTGGGTATGCCTAGA
Source organism: Phaethon aethereus (assembly GCF_964289735.1). Lineage (NCBI taxonomy): Eukaryota > Metazoa > Chordata > Aves > Phaethontiformes > Phaethontidae > Phaethon > Phaethon aethereus. The sequence continues at coordinate 6,498,821 of NC_138594.1, forward strand.
AGCTGTTTCTTAAAATAAAATCATTGTCTAGCAGTTCTTAAAAAAACCTAAAAACCAAAAATCCAAACACACAACACAAAAACCAAACCCACCAGAAAACTGTATCGAAGTATCTATTCATCTTAGTAACCTCAACAAAGAGAAATTAAGTTAAATCTTGCATGTGGTGGACCAGAACAGCAATTCCTGGTATTCCACGATCTCACTGTGACGATAGCTGAGGACATAAACCGTTCCCTTACCAATTCTCTTGATGATTTCCTCGCATTCTTGCTCAGAACTCGATGCGAACACCAGGCAGTCGAACGTGCTCCCATCAGGGCTCTCCGGGGAAGCGCTAAAAATGGAAACACATACATTAGCTGGCAGAGAGTGTGGCTCTGGAAGCCCAGCCCTGGCTTGTAGCCGCACCAGAGACCCCGCGGCTGCTCTGGACGCCGCTTGGTTACTTTCTAAAGACCCGCATCCCTCTATATCCCCCCTCGCCAGGCCCACAGGCAACGCTTACGCCACGCAGAAGGCGAATAAATTGCTGCTGTCCACGCGGCGTCCCACGCAGGAGATGGTGGGGTAGGGGTAGCGGCACAGGAGCTGCGCAGGGGATAGGAGGGGACGGTGCCAGGGGCCGCGGGCAGTCCCTGTCGTCCCCGTTCCTGGTTTAGACCGGCAGCCCCGGGAGTTACCTGGACCTTGGGTGTTGCTCGCTTACCTTGGAGGAAGTCTTCTCCTGTACGACGACTTCTGCTTCCTTCACATCAAACAAAACCTCCTGAATAGGGGATGGAGGGGGAAGAAGCCCCGATCACCACAGCGTCTCAGCTCTATTTTTAATAGATACTTACAAGAGAGAGATTATTCAAAAGCAGAGGTGCCAAAGCACAGTCAAGCACAGCTTTTTCAAGGAGTTTTCTCTGTGCTGCCCTTTTTTTCCACCACCCAGTGCTCTCACACTTGAATCTTTTCACAAACAACTCCCCAAAGGCTCAAGCAACAGTAACCTGAGCCCTAAAGCACCCCTGGAACCAGGCTCAGCCTCCCCACTCTTTTCCAAGTGCTTTCCTGTGGGTGGTTGTATTTTTTCTCCTTCTCCACTTTCCTACCCTGGCTGCAGAGATGCTTCTAACCAGAAAAAAACCCCACAGGGGTGGGGGGTGTCAAATACTCAGCCAGGCCAAGTGAACCTGGAGCCAGCAGGAAAAAATATCCCCGGGCAGAGACCATATTTCCCTGCAGTTTTCACACCAAGCCCTTCCCGGGATGCCCTCAGCCCCGCCACTCACCCGTGCTGCCAAGTGCCTCTCCAGCACGGCGGGGATGGCCCGGTCCAGCACCTCTTTGCCACCGTACTGAAACGGAGCGGGAAGGAGGGAATAACCCACAGGCACGTGAAAAGAAACCCAGAAGAGACAATTTACCCCGGGCACATCTCTGCCCCATCGCCTCACCTTCCCAACACCGGTCCGGCCCAGGTACCTCAGGCTGTAGAGCAGCCTGGGGAGAAAAGGGCTCGGGAGGATCAGAGCAAAGGCCATGGGGGCAGCTCTGGCCCCACAGCCTTGAGCAGAGACTGGGGATAGCATGGGCACGGGGCTGCCCCGATGCTGGGACCCCCTGTCCAGCCCAGGGGCTCCCCATGGCACTGGACCTACCTGCCCCCCTGCAGCCTCCGCGGATCCCCCTCGCCCCTGCGCCGGGGGCCGCGCTGGAGCTGGAAGCGGGGCTCCTTCTCCTTCAGGACCTTCAGGTAGGGCAACAGCGGCTCGTAGACCCCCCCGTTGTGCCACCGCCACCGCAGCAGGCGGAGGCTGAGTGGTTGTCCCTTCAGCTTCTGCAGCACGGCCCCGGCCTGGAGGGAGGGCGAGGGAAGCAGCGGGGAGGATGGGGGACAGGAGGGGGGACATACGCCAGTCCTCTGTGCCCACCCACCTGCCCACTGTAGGCGTTTCTCAGCGAGCAGCCGTTGATCTCGTCGAGGATGTCGCCAGCCAGCACCACCTCGTCCACCTCCGCCTGGCTCTCAGGGAGCACCTCCGTGACAAAGACGCGGCCGTCCACGTACCTGGGGGCGCGGCCGAGGCCTGGCTCAGCCCCGAGGACCCAGCCCGGCACCCCCAGCCCTTGCACACCATCAGCAATGTTTCACGAATACACAGAGGCAGGGAAAAGCCACCCCACGGGCAGCAGATACCGGCAAGGCTGAGCCGATGGGGAGAAAAGCACCTGAGACAGCCCCAACGCTCTCAACAGGGTATTTATGTCCCCTTTTTGGGGGGGTTTTGAGTGCCATGGTGTCCAGATCTCACTGGAGAGCAGGAAAAGAGGATCAAGGGCTCCTACCTGAGCACCATCCCCAGCGCTCGGCATGGGACCGTTTGGTAAGTGATGCACACCTGGAAGAGAGTGGCCGGTGACAGTGGCCCTGGTGGTGGCCACAGGACACCCAAGGAACACAAGAGGATGAGGGGGAGGATGGGGACCCCTTGCCCTGGATCATTTCTGGCACTGATGCCAAACCAGGGCTTCGGGAGCCCAGGGAAGAAGCCGGTTCCCAGAGCCCCAGGCTGGGCTGGGACCATCCCTGGCTCCTTGTCCCTGCCCTCTCCTGGGATTCGGCTGTGCCCAGACCCTGGGGGGACAAACCTGCTAGATGGATGGGGTGGCAAAGCAGGAGGTGAACCCGTACCTCAGCGATGAGCCCTCCTCCCTCGCCCCACGCATCCCCACGCGGTTGGGGAGCGCTGCCACCCCTCCCCAAAGCCGCTGCCGTTTGCGGCAGCACTTACTGTCACATCGCATTAGCCAGGGACCCGAAACGCGGCCACTTTGGCCGCAAGCACTTGTGGTTAGAAATGTCCAAAAGCCAGCAGGAGCCTGGCCTCCGCAGCAACACCGCAGCTCGGCACACGCCATAACCAGCCCCCAAAGCCACCTTGAGCTTTTTTGGGGGGGGATTCTTTTGGCTTAAAAAGGCAGCGGAGGGATGGTCTTGATTTTTAAAAGACATCAAGGCATCCATGCCGTTCTCAATAAATGCACTGATATTTCACTGAGCAAAACCAAGAGCAAAACGAACTGAGCATAACCTGTGTCAGCCCAGGGAAATGGGGATTTTGGGGCAAGAAATCAGGGAAGAGAGCATGGGACAACTTCTGTTATGTCAGCAATTTAAACCTGGGTACTACTCTTGCTTGGTTTTATTCCCAGGAATGCTGGGATCTGCTCCTGGTGACAGCGCAGGCACCCAGCAGGATCCGACCTTGGCGGCAGAGGCGGCTCTGCTCGTGCTCGTGAACCTGAGCCAATTCACCCCTGGCTGTGGCCGGGCAGAGAGTTGCGTGGCAATCCCTCCCAGCCAAATCATTCCTTATCTTCCTCATTTGACTTTTCAGCGAGGGCCAGGCGGCAGAAGGACGGCTCCGGGGAGACATGAGCTCTTACCGGCAGCAGCCAGCTTTCGTCCAAGAAGCTGCAGTTCTGCAAACAAAGGAGCGTCAGCGCCATCGATCCCGGCGAGGAAGGGGCCGGGGCCCCGCGCCGGCAGCCATGTGCCGGCCGCCACCGCACCGATTTGTCACCGTACCTGCAGGTCCAGGGAGAAATCCATCTCTGTCACCACCAGCAGCAGCGAGAGGAAAGGCTCTGCAGAGGAACGGGGACGGAGAGGCAGCATCACCGCCGGGTTCCCAGTGGCCACAGCCTCGCAGGGACATGGCAGAGGTCCAAATAAAGCCATTTTCGGTGTAACTAATGAGGCCTGGGGAGCGAGGCCCTGACAGCACCCCAGCAGTGCGGCGCCCAGGCTGGATGGCTGGATGAGCTGGAGCCTCATCCCGGGCTCCCGCTGCCGTCACGGGGAGGGAAGCGCTGCGGCTCCACACCTGATTTCCCCAAATTCAGTCCGAGGCCCGCAGCAAATGCTGCTTTCTCTCCATTTCTCCCCCTAAATGCATAGCAAAGCTGCCCAGGCTCTCCTGCACGAGCCTTGCAATTACACTGACAGGGATCTGCAATCTGCTCGTGCACCAGGAGCGCGGGTGATTTATAAGCCATCTAGGTACAGGTTTAACGTGGGGTTATTTATCATAACCAAGAGTTTAAAGGCTTTCACCCTGGCCTGGGCTCCCCAAGGAGCGTGGCTGTGGATGGAGTGGTGCAGCCTGTCAAGGCAACGCAGCCACTTACTGCAGCGAAGGCCCTGTGTGACCCCTCGCGCGGGACCGCAGCCTGGGCCCAGCCACCAAGGGCTCCCCTCGAAGCCGGACTGCTGGGTCCGCTTAAACCAGCGACCTCAGTACAAAGCTGTAACACAGAAGACACTTCAAAAGCAATTTTCCTATCCCATAACACTAAGACCAACCATAGATGGATTCAAACCATGTTGAAATATTTACGCTTCTTTTTCCGTCACTGCAGCAGCAGGTTTAGATTTTACAGCTAAGTCTGGCTTGGGAAAAATCACAGTGGACTATTTTCCTCCCCTCGCCCACAGCGGCGCCTGCGATAGCCACCCTGGGGCAGGTTACATCGCGCCTCGGAGGAGCCACCGTCTCACCCAAGAGGTCTTCGTTGCCGAGGATGGAGCTCACCGGACCGTAAAACTGAAACAGGGAGAAACACCACCATTACGCCGCCATTTTGCCGCCCGTCACCTGTGGTAGCAGCTTCCTCCCGCCATGTGCTGCACCTCCAGGAGCCGGGGGGTCCGTGCCAGCTGCCGCACGGCCGCCGCCAGCACCTTCTCCTGCAGGGCCAAGCGCAGGAAGAACCGCCCGCGGCCCTGCGCCGTCTGCGTCTTCTCACAGCTGCCGGCTTTCTGGATGCTGTTGGAGAGAGGGGTCAGCCTGTTCGGGGAGAGGAGAAGCCAACGCAGGGCTGAAACTTTGGTGACACGTGGGAGCATCCCTCCCCACAGCCAGGGTCTTTGGGATGGGCACATGGCATCGGACACCGCCATGGCTCAGATTTTCAGCCCCAGCTCAGCGCCGCTCACCTGCCACCAGTCCCCGCGGGAAGCTGCTCCAGCCAGTCCCAGTAATCCCGTCTCCTGAAGCCCCAGGCTGGTTCTGTGGGAGAAAGGGAGTGCGAGGCCCCTCGCCACAGGCACTGGGACCCTGCCACCCCCCACCCGGGCCCGAAGGGGCACTCACGTCGGAGCCCCTTGCGCAGGATGCTCTCCAAGAGCTGGCAGAGGGAGGTGAGGTGCGGCGAGGCGTCCGTGCAGGGCCCCCCGCCCTCCCGCAGCCGCAGCACCCCACCTGCGGTGAGGGGAGCATCAGCACCCATGGGTGCCGCAGCCGAGGGGGGGAGCACCCATGGGAACGGCTCCGTGCACAGCCCAGCACTGGTGCTGCAGGAGGTGCCCGACACCCCGGCAGGATGCGACCCACCCCGGCTCCCCACAGCCGGCACCGGGCAGAAACTCAGAGAAACTTCCTCGAAGCCAAGGCCCGGTGCAGCAAACAGCCGGCCGGGCGGCGGGGCTGGCCCCACCGCTGCGGCACCCCGGCCCGGCCCCACCGTCGGTCCGGCCAAACCAGTGCCGGTGGCGGTTGAGGGCAGCAGGTTCCAGGGGGGCACGCTCACCTTTAAGGGCGCTCAGCAGCGGCTCCTTCCCGGCCATGGGCTCGTCCCCCCGCCCGGGGCGTCCCGCGGAGGCGGCCGGTCGGGAACCGGGAACCCGGAACCGGGAACCGGGAACGGGCCCCGCCCCGGCAGCGAAGCGGAGCAGCCCGGCCCCGCGGAGGGTGAAACCTCCCGCCTCACACCCACCCGCCTCTGCCGCTGCGTGTGGGCCGGCCGCGGGCACGGCCGCGGGCACGTCCCGACCGACATCGCAGTGCGGGGCGACCCGGACGGACAGACGGACACCCCCCAGTACATATACACTTAGAGCAGATCGGCATACGTAGGCATACGCCTGTAATGTACCAACAGCACACGCAGGCGTCGGATATAGGAATAACACAGACATCGACGCACGTACGCATGTGCATCTGTGCATATATATAAAATACATACACTGGCATAGGTGTTGGCATAAGCCGCATATATAACAGAGACACCGGTGCATGTATCTGTGTATCTGTCCATACATTGGGACAGCGCAGGCACCGCGCACGGCCCGTGGGAAGGGGCTGCGTGGACCGGTAAGGGCCCCCCCCAGCTCCGCCACGGTCCCTCAGCGCTGCGAGTTCGAGCCCCGCGGCCGGCGGGGCGGGAGCGGGGCGGAGCGGAGCGGCCATGGCGGAGGCGGTGGCAGAGCCCGGGCCGGTCCCGCTGCTGGCGGCCGCCCGCCGGGCTCACGGAGCGGCTTTCGGGCGGCCGGCGGTGCTGGCGGCGTGGGCCCCCGGTCGGGTCAACCTCATCGGCGAGCACACCGACTACAACGGCGGCTTCGTGCTGCCCATGGTAAGGGCCGTGCTCCGCCGCCCCGGCCCCGTCATGGCTCGGTGTCACGCTTCCGGGTGCCCCCTGCAGCCTCCGGGGGTCCCCGGCCGCCGCCTCAGCCCCCCGCCCCGGGTGTTTCCCCTGGGATCCCTCGCCCAGGACTTTGCGGGATCCCACTCCCGGGACCGCCGGAGCTCGGAGCAGGACCAGGAGCACCGGGGGCAGCGCCCCGCGGATCGGCTCCTAACTCACTGCCGGGGGGTGTGATTCCCCCTCCCCGACCGCCTCTTCGAGGGACTGAAGCCTCTTTTCTGCAGCCCTGTCAAAACAATCTTCCGTTCCTGGAGAGCCATGTTTTGGTGTCAGGTGGTTCGAAGCAGCCGGGGTTCCCTTGCCCTCCTTTGGCTCGGCAGGGAAGCCCCCGCTCAGTCCTAAATCAACCCTACAGCTAATTATCTTGAGGCCGAGGAGCGTGGGAACAGGTCAGCAGAATTCCCCTGCAGGGAAGAAAACTTCCCGGAGCCTCCCACGTCCTTGTCGTGGGTTTCCACTCTCCCAGAGCCCAGCAGCCAGCGCCCCGGCGCTGAGCTGGGATGGTGGGTCACAGCATTTCAGTGCCAAGACTGTGTAGCATTAAGTAGGCAGAAAGTTTAATGCTGTGATGAGCCGGAGCGTGCTGTGGGGGGCTGGCGGCTCTGCGCAGACAGAGTTAAGGGTAACACGTGTAGGGTGCTGCCAGCTGCGGGTTGAAGCAGCCGCAGCCGTCCCCGGCCACCAGTGGGGATCCTCCGAGGGATGCCGTGGGGTCTGAGCCCACCTTCGTCCCCCTCCCCAGGCTCTGCAGCTGGGGACAGTGCTGGTGGGATCCCCCACGCAAGACGGGACCATCTCCATCCTCACCACCTCGGCGGAGGCGGACGAGCCCCACAGGGTGCAGTTCCCAGCTCCTCGCCAAGGCTCCCCTCTGAGCCCGGCGCAGCCTCGCTGGGCCAACTACGTCAAGGGTGTCATCCAGCACTACCGGGGTAAGGCCCAGGCTGCCGAGAGGGTTAGAGCCCCCCATGCGTGGGGCTGGTGCTTGGTGCCCGGCTTTTGGTGTGCTCCAGGGGCTCTTCCCGTGATGGTGCAAGTCTACAGCTGCTGCTGGGGCCAGGCTCCAGCAGAGACTCTTTCAGATCCAAAGACCCCTGTGTTTGGGGAGGGGGATGCCTCGGTCACACTCTGCCATGGGTCACCCTGTGTTTTAAAATGGGGTATTGGACAGGGGCTCCTCTGCTCTGTGGGGCAGGGCAGCCCCCAGCCCTGCAGGGGCTCATGGCCCCCCCTCTTCCCTTCTGTTCCCACAGGTGGTCCTGTGCCGGGCTTCAGCGCCGTGATAGCCAGTGACATCCCCCTGGGTGGGGGCCTCTCCAGCTCGGCCGCTTTGGAGGTGGCTACTTACACCTTCCTCCAGCAGCTCTGCCCTGGTAAAGCAGCAGCTGGTCCTGGCCCCTGGCCAGGGTGGTCCCTGGCCCCCTTGGCCCCCGTTCCAGGGAGGGAGCCAGGATGAGAGGTTGCCCTTAGCAAGGTCCCACAGCCCTTGGGGAAACACCACTTGTGGGGTGGGTGACAACCCCCTGCCACAGCTGGCACCACTGTGGCTGTGGGACTCCTCCGGCTCAACCTAGCCTGACCTGCGCATCCCTCTAAAGCCCATGGACCACCTCTGGGGCTGGCCAGGGGGATAAGGGACGTTCCCTTGGGAGCATCTTCTTCCCACCCTCCTGTCCCCAGAAATGGAGAGATCTGAGACACCAGATTCAAATTATCATATCCAGCTGGATGTGGGTCCCCACGCTGGCACAGGAGCAAGCACCTGCAGCTGATGCTTTAGCGAAACCCCGTTCCATGGGAAAGCAGCCCTTTACCTTCATGTTTCCTTCTCCTGCTCCAGAGCAAGGGGCAAAGATCCCAGAGCTGCTAACCTGCATCTCTCTGCTCTGCACAGATGATGGTGATTTGGTAGCCAAGGCGCTGGCGTGCCAGAAAGCGGAGCACACGTTTGCCGGCATGCCCTGCGGGATCATGGACCAGTTCATATCCGTGATGGGCAAGGAAGGCCACGCGCTTCTCATTGACTGCAGGTCAGGGCTGAGCGCCGAGCTCGCTGCACCGTGCCCACCTCCTCGGGCAGGTGGGGATGAGCTGGTCCCGTGGCCGTGAAATAAATGCAGGAGTGCAGGGAGGGGCTAACCCCTGAACCCAGCCCAAAATCTCATCGCAGGGCTGGGGCTCCTGCATTTTAATGCCTGTGTCTTGATTCCTCCTCCTGCATCCTTTTTGCTGCTTGCCTGGGCTGTCTTTCCCACAAAGTCATGAGGGTCTGTTAAGGGGCTAATAATTGGGAGGGAGTGAAGTGCTCGAGCAAAACCCTAAACCACTTGGACTTCGCCTCTGTGGAGGCAGGAGCTGCCTGCCACGTGGCCTTGCCGGGGTGGCCGAGGGCTGGAGCAGGCAGGCGGGACAGGCCCGCGGCCCGCACTGATCTCTCGCTGCAGGTCCCTGGAGACCGTCCTTGTTCCGCTGACCGATGCCAGCTTGGCCGTCCTCATCACCAACTCCAACGTGCGGCACACGCTGACGGGCAGCGAGTACCCCACGCGCCGGCGGCAGTGCGAGGAGGCGGCGGCGGCACTTGGCCAGGCCAGCCTGCGAGATGCCACCATGGCCGAGCTGGAAGGTGGGGACAGTCCCTGCCTTGGCTCTGGCCGCTCCTCAGGGCGGCAGGAGCTCGGTGCCCCATGGCGCGGGCTGAGACTGTGGGGCAGCACCCGGGACAGGTGGGTGGGTGCACGCACCGGGGTGGAAACGTGCCACAAGTAGAGAAGCTCTGGCACGGGATGGTTGCAGGATGCGGCCATGCCCACCCCCAGCACCATCCTGCGGACCCGAGCAGCTTTGCTGCAGGGCCATGCATGTCTCCGCAGCGGCCAGGAGCCGGCTCGGTGAGGAGGTCTACCGGCGGGCCAGGCACGTCGTCGGCGAGATAGTGCGGACGGCCCAGGCTGCGCAAGCGCTGCAGGACAGGGACTACAGGATGTTCGGGAAGCTGATGGTGGAGAGTCACAACTCCCTCAGGTGAGGAAGTACCAACCCTGGGGCAGGGCAGGCTCTGTCTGGGGCACCGGCATTGAGTCCTCGTGGGGTTCCCTTGCCTGTGAGTGCAGCACTGAGGGTAGCCAGAACCGTGTCCTGCCCGGCATCTCTCGCGGCTCAGCGTGATGGGTTTTCAGAAAAGCCCTACAGGCTTCTGCTCCGGGGGGTGCTGGGATGAGGCAGCCGGTCGTGTGTGTTACAGGCGTGTGTCACTTACGGCAGCGCCCAGCAGGTCCCCGATTCTTGCAGCCTTGCTCACATATTACGTTGACGTATAGGCTGGGCCAGGACCTGCAGCATCCCGCCTTGCTGCAGTTTGCTTCAGCAATGGATGCACCAAGATGCATTTCAGCTGTTTGTGGTGCAGGGCGGGGGTGCAGGACAGGGCTGACCACGGGTCTCCTCTCTCCAGGGACGACTACGAAGTGAGCTGCCCAGAGCTGGATGAGCTGGTAGCAGCAGCCCTGGAGGTCGACGGGGTCTACGGCAGCAGGATGACCGGAGGAGGCTTCGGGGGCTGCACGGTGACACTGCTGGAGGCTGGAGCTGCAGAGAGAGCCCAGCACCACATCCAGGTACACGGCAGGACAGCGCCAGGAGACGGACTTATCCCAAGGAAACGCTCAGGGGCATGGCCCGGGGATGCCGCTGGAGCTGTGCTCCTGAGGCACTTGGGGTTGGTGTAGCCCGTGCAGTGCTGCGCAGGGACAGCCCCCAGTCTGTTGATGCGACTAAGCTGTTGCAGGCAGTTCAGCAGCATGCTGGTCACAGAGCACTGCCCGAGGACCTTACTGCATTGGGAAAGTGAGCAAAAAGGTGCTGGGTGAGCTTCGGGAAGGCTAAATCTATCTAGGAAAAAGCAATCCAAGCTAGGCTTAGGCAATGCTGAGCTGTACGCCAGCAGGAAAGATCTCAGTGCCGTCATAAATGTTCTCTAAATCAGCAGCTCAGCGTGCAACGGTAGCTGAAAACGCCAGCAAAATGGGGGTGTCAGGAAACAGGGGCAGTGAATGAGGCAGAGCCTCATTTTGCTGCTATATGAGATCATGGTGCGCCCTGTAAATAGTAGGGGAGGATAAAGAAGGGGCAGAGGAAGGTATCTGAAACGAAGAGAGACCGAAAGGGCTGTGCCTCTGCCATCCGACGAGAAGCTGGGAGAGAGGGAACGTGACCAGGAGTTACAAAACAGCAATGGTGGGAGCTAGAGTGAGCGTGGAACTGACCCTCAAATCCTCCAAAATAAGAACCAGTGACCACTGGATGAGTTAGGAGAAAAACAGAGCTGAGGAAGCACTGTACAGAGCTGGCGGTGAGTTTTCTGCTGTCACCAGAGGCCATGGAGGTCGGCAGCATCAGCAAAGTCAAAAAGGGGTTAGAAAAAGTCATGGAGAACAGTCCATTAGGGGCTGCTGAAGGGTCAGCTTGGGGATGGGTTGATAGCCTCCCTGCCCCATGCTGTGAATGGACCGAGGGACCCCAGGCCATGGCCGGGACAGTGTGCTGTCCCCAAAAAGCATCCCACATGGCCGCTGTTGGAGTGGTGGCTGGGCCAGACGCACGGCTGGGCTGACCGGCAGCGCCTTTCTGCCTCTTGCTGCGGCGTGGTACGGCCCCGGAGCACCAGCACTTACTGCTCCTCTTGCCTCCTAGGAGAAATACAGCGGCACAGCCACCTTCTGCCTCACCAAACCCTCCGGAGGGGCCACGGCGCTGCCCCTGTAGAGCAGCGACCACCTTGCCGGGGCTGGCATCACCTCCCCCCGAGAGGCAGCGGCGTTCCTCGCTTCACAAGGGAATCGGTTTGTCTCCCTGCATCGTTTCCCCAATAAATGCAAACCATTTGCCCAGTCATTCTGCAGCCCCTGAGCCGAGCTCTGACGCCACAGTCACGGGGGACCTTTCCTCAAAGGAGACTGGTTTAACTCCAGTTTGCACTGGTGTAACGAGCCATTACTGGGGTGCAGTCGCAGCAGAGATGGTGGTGGAGGAGCAGCAGGCACTGGCACTTGGCAGAAGCCCCTGCTTGGGTATCTGCTTCTGGCATGTGTCCTTCATCTGCTGCTGCAGACAGAGGGTATTGAGGGGGATGATTTTTTTTTAAAGAAAAGAGAAGCAGCAGACTGTAGAGAAAACATTTATTGAGTGCAATAAGAAGCCATCTGATCAAAGACCAACTGTCAGAGCGGGCTGCTGGATCCACCTTGGGAAGGCTGAAACATCACCAGCCCTAATGACCAGATGAAAATTAAAAAGTGACGCGGTTCTAGTGTGAGGCATCGGTTAGGTGCACAGCGCATTGCGTGTGGGGATGGTGTGACGTCCTGGAGAGCAGCAGCTGCTGGGCTGTGCTCTTCTCTTGGATAACAGGATAGTCTTTAGTTACAGTGCCTGGAAACAGGGCTCCCTTTTTAGCCAGTTTTCAGTGTTTTACCCTGGACCACAACGCACAGGGAAAGGGTCACCGAGTCCTTGTGCAAGAGGAGACAGGGCAGCTGGAGCGGAAAGCCCAACCACAAAGGTGAGTCGGGAACGGGGAGGCAGGCAGTCTGATGCCACCGGTACTTGCTCAGGAAAAACAAGTGCTTCTTGAAGGTTTGTAAAACCACGGGGTTAGTGACGTATCTCTTGACCCAAGTTCAAAACTGACCAAAACAAAACCTCCAGCTGCAGTCCTGGAGACTCCGGTGGACTTTACTCACCCGCGTGCATCTTTGTCTCAAACACGCACAACCCCTCGCACCCAAATGAACAGCCTGGAGAGAAGGAGCTCTCGGTGGTGTCAGTGCTAGAAAGTCATCTTCTGAGTCCAAAAACAAAAAAAAAAAGAACAAAAAGGCTAAGGTCCAGCGTCAGATGAACTTGGGCAGCTGCTGTTTTGGCTAGAAGCTCCAAGCCAGAGCAGTGGCAGCTGCTGCTTCGGGCAGGCTCCGCGCCTGCTCCTGCGCGGCTGAAGCATGCCAGGGAAACGCGCTGTTCAGCAAGACTCGGAGCCCAATTGTTCTCGCTGGCAGGAAGCAGCAAGACACCCAGCGGCGTGCCCAGAGCCAGGAGAGGAAGCCCAGCAGGGTCTCGGCTCAGCCCTGCACCCAGCACCCTGCGAGGACAGCTAAAGCCGAGGGCTGAAGGAGGCTCAGAGCCTGGCTCAGGATGATGAGAGTGCCCGCTGTTCCCAGGCTTGCTCTTCCCTTGTCCCCATCACAGGGGTCACAGGTCCCTTTACGGACATTGCTGTTGGGGCAAAAGGGTGTTTAAAAGATACCCAACATCTTCTGCCCAAAAATCTCATGCTCCCCGCATCAGCCATGTAAGAAATCCAAGGCACCGTTCCCACTGCCAGGCACCGCTGGGCCATCCCCATCCCGCGCCTGCAGGCAGCTCCCAGCCCTCCTGCGCGTGTCTGCTGCGGCTGGAGAGCGCTCGGCTGCCGGATGCTGTGCGGCCAGTGGGTCTGGCCGCTTGCAGCCTTCTGCTGGAGGATAAAAGGCCCAAGGCAGAGCCTGCCGGCTCATCAACAGGCTTTCCACAGGGTTTAGTGGCCTTTGCATCAAGCCCTTAACTAATTTCTTCCAGTTATTCATGTTTCTCAGCAGCTACAGTCCCAGTGTAGCCTCCACATTCAGTATAGATCTCATCCACCTCCAATTTTTATAAAATAATAAAATACATTTTATATATATTTATATATATACTGCGAAAACTGTACAATATTGTATGCAAAAAAAAGCATCAGAGGCCCTCAGGAGTAACGCTATACAAATGAAAGGCTATACTTTGCTATCGTGGTACCAAATGTTAGCAGCGAAGAACAGACACAAATAGGTGCAGTAAGAAAGCATAGGTCACCCCGAACCCCTACCTTGCAGCTCTCGTATAAAAAAACCCCCAAAACAGAACAATATAACCATCTCCAGTGGGCAGTCAAGTTGCTGGAGAGCCTGGAGCAAAGATGGAAATGGTGACCCTCTATAAATCAGGATGTTGCCAGCTGGGATCCTCTCAAAAGTGAGGACCTGAGCATAAATAATTCTGTTCCATTTGTCTGGAGAGGCTGGAGCCATCCAGACACGCCAATTTCTGTAAGTGTATTTGGAGGGATGGCCACTGAAGAATGGTATTGGAGTGAGTGGTGATTGTTCATGGAAGATGTCCCTGTGGACTCCGCAGAACTGAGTCTCTTGCAGAGCAGGACAGGGTGAACGAGCCCTGAAGGATGAGCACACACCTGATGACCCAACCGTGCCAGAGGGTTGAGTGCACTGGGCTCCAAAGGAGAGGTCCAGAGCTTGAAGTGCCATGGAGGGTCTCTGCCCACAGGAGGAGCTGCCCAGGCACTGCCGCAGCGTCTGGACGAAGCGCCCTTGGATCGTTCCACAAAGTCCCGCCAGCTGAACGGCAGCGTCCCGCTGGCAGGCAGCCTGCCCTGGCTCAGGCCTCGTAGAACTGCCTCTCCATCTGCTTGGTGAGGGTTCCGCTGGACATCACGGTCCGGCTCACGAACTCTTTGGTGACCTGTTTGGTGAGGGTGCTGCTGGCACTCTCCATTCGCTGGGTCGTCATCAGCATGCCGTCTGCAACGAGAGGCTCGATGGTCAGGACACTGCATGAAGTGTGGGGTCATGGGAATTGGGATCTGCTCTACCTGGCGATTCCTGGCAGAGGTTTCTTTCTCCTTAAATACCACTTGCACTGATGGAAAACTTCTCTGGATCAAGTAATTCAGTGCTTTGCTGTGTTAGTCAATAAGACGGATTTCCTAACAGCTCCCAAACTCTCTACGTTGCGAGGTGAACCTGTGAGTCCTTGAGCTCAAGGGGGACAACATGGGACAACTACACTGGTGTAATTAAAGGCAGTCATCACACTTCTCTCTTTTTCGGCTCTGAAGAGATCTAACCTTGCAGGAAGAGCTATGATTTGCTCCCTAGCGATAGTCTCGGTGGACTTTGAAAATTCAGCATTCCCTCTGTGACTGGGCAGCACACGGGGAAATGACCGCAACTGCCTTTGGAGCAAAGCAGGGACACAGTGTAGGTCCTCTTTATCCACCTCAGCTGATGGACCCTCCCTCCCTGCCTTTGACACTTGAGGTAAAATCACCCTCAGACCTTTGGACAAGCAGAGTTAGCCTTTGCTTTCCGAGGGTTTCAAAGCAGACAGTGAGCCCCTACCTGTGAATTGGGGATCCAGGGAGGAATGGCTGATGCTGGTTTTGGTGGTGTAGTCGGTGGGGAAGTTGTACACTTCTTCTCTCATGTACTGCTGTCCTCCAAACTGGGAGAAAGTGCCTGGGGAGAAGGAAAAGGGACGAGTCAGCCATAAAACGACAAGGAGCTTCCCACCCCTCGACCCTGCACAGTGAGCACCGACAGTCAGCTCGGGAGGTTTGTCTTGCCGACATCAGAGCCAGGTTTAGGAGGAACTGGGAGGACAGAGGACCTGTGCAGTATAAGAAGCTGCCTCCAGGTTTGTGTACAACCAGACATAAGACAGACGTTTCATAATAAATTAAACACTGGCAGGTTCTCAAGATCCTCCCTTATTCAGTGCATCAGGATTGGGACAGTGCTCACAAGGCACAGCATTGTTTTAATTAAAGACAATGTCTCCAAATCTCTCCTGGGAAATGGGGTCACCACCAGAGCTGGAAAGGGACTTCAGGAGTTGTGTTCCCTGCTCTGAGACCTTTGTTATTTTTCTACCTCCACAAAAACGTGGTACTGTACCTCCATCCTGAGATTCGATGGTGATGATTCCTTCTCTCTCTGGGCCAAAGCCTTGGGTTGTCTTGGCTTGCACTTTGAACTTGTATGGGACATTCTCACTCAGGTGGGGCACAGTCAGGGTAGTTTCTGGATTGTCTCCTTCAACATAGATATTCCTGGGCTCCCCTAATCCACACAGACATACCAGCAGTGAAGACAGACAGGAGTGACAGTCCCTCCAAACACACTCCCCCCAACTCTGGCTGGTATCTTGGCTTTCCCTAAGCTCTATGCCCTCCACAGACTATGATCACATCACCCAGTTCTACTCAGGGTTAAGACAACCCCGTTTTAGCACAGTGCTGATCCTCAACAAACAACTTCCACTGGCTTTGGGCTGTAATAAGCTACAGGTCCTTCCTCTTCCCACCACATCTGTTACACCAGGCCATGCAATGACACAAAGCGTCAGAGTCCAGCAGCTCCCAGCTCTGGAGTCAGCCTCATGTCTCCACTTTGTCTGCACTGATGGAAGTGGACAGCTTTGTTGCTGGTCCCAGCAAAAATGCAGCAAGTTGCTGCCTTTGCTGGAGGTTTCTTGTTCTCTGCAGAGGGAACTGGGCTTCCACGGCCTGATACCATACCTCCACCATGCAGCATCTCACAGGTGACCATGTAGCCCAAGATGGACCCATTGGGCTTGCGGGGTCTCTCCCAGCTGAGCTGCAGGGAGTCAGGGCTGAGGGCAGTGAAAACCAGTGGTCCAGGGGCACTGGGTGTGCTCAGCGTGAAGGGTGAACCTGCAGAGGCACGAGTGAGAGGTCAGTATCACAGAAGGTGGCAAAGAGGGGTCTGCATGCAGCATTTATGTAATGAGCTGGAAGGCCTCAGCTGTCTAGACAGATAGTGGAGGGTAAGTGCATGGGGAAGGTCCTATTTCAAAATGAAAGGAAAGAACAGAGAGCTCAGGGTGTAGTAAGGAGTGAAAAAAACAGAAAGGCCACCACTGTAGACAGCAGCAGAGACATCAATGCCACCCTTCCCCCGTCCCCATCCACCTCACCTGGTACAGGGCTGAGTGGGCTCTGTGGGTCCACCTGGGACTCTATGGTGATGACTCCTTCTCTCTCTGGGCCCCAACCTTCCTCACTCTGCGCCTTCACCTTGAAGATGTAGGAGTGGTTGGGCAGCAGGTCCTCCACCACCACTGAGTTCTGGCTGGGGTTGGGAATGGTGAGGCGGTGCACCTCTCCTGGGACGCACAGGGAAGGGGGGTGTCAGCACCATGTTGCAGGCACAAAGACAGAGTTGTGGCTTTCACCTGAACGCTACCTTAAATGAACTGCCTGGAAGAGTCATCCAGAAGCCCCAACCCCAGACACCTCCATCACACCTTGCCACCAACAACTGGTAGTGCAGGATAAGATGTTTTTCCAAAAAAGGCTTGGGACAAACAGCTTCTTGAAAACTCAAGGATTTACACCCAAAGAGAATTACATTTTCACTAACACTGCCCCAAGTTTCATGTAAAAATAAGAGATTTTAATTACAGTCCTTCCTCCAAGTCCAATGTGATGAAGAAACTTTTAGCTAAGTTATTTGGGCTGATGGAGAATGAGTCCAAGGTTTTTTGGAGGAGGAGTGACTCCACAAGCAACCCCAGGAATTGTCCCCCAGCAGAAATGGGGAACGAGAGCTGTGGGGTAGCTGAGACATTTCCTCAAGGCTACACAAAGAGCACAGTTGGGACCAGCTCCTGAATCACAGAATGGTTTGGGTTGGAAGGGACCTCTGGAGGTCATGTGGTCCAACACACACTGCTCACGCGGTGTCATCCAGAGCCAGTTGCTCAGGAGAAGACCCAGACTATACTCTCTACCACCAGAAACTCCCACCACCAACTGCCTGGTGGGCACCAGGCACCTGTTTACTGACCTCCATTGAGGAGCTGGTACTGCACGCTGTAGCCCTGCACCTCCTTCTCGCAGTGCGGCTCCTGCCAGCTCACCTTCAGGGAGGTAGGTCCCAGGGCGGAGAACACCAGGCGTGTGGGGGTGTCAGGGACACCCAGTGGCAGCCTGGAGTCTGAGACAAAAAAGGAACGTCAGAGTGGAGGTTGGGGTTTGGGGGCTAAGGGGGAGGAGGGAATGGCACACGCAAGCGTGGGATGATCCTGATGGTCCAGGGAGAATGTGGCGAGATGTCATCTCTGCAAGCTGGCCGGCCCATCATGAGGCAGGACTGGCTGGCTCTGTACACCTACACTGACATCCCATGGCCTTGGCGTGCCAACCTTTGGTGGGACAAGTCAAGATAAGCTTCATGCCCCTGTGGTAGAGACACCAGAGCAGGGGCCCAGGTGCAGTGAGTGGCCTTCCTCCCTTATCCCGAAACACCTGGTCCAGTCTTCCAGAAGATTCACACACATCTCCAGATGTAGCTCTGTTAAGACTGGCCCTAGCCTATAGGCTAAAGCAGGCCAACACCTCCAGGGACTGTTCAAGGGGATGGGGACAGCTGGGACCAGGGCTGGGTGCTCTGGCTCCACCCCAACTCAGCCCACTGGGACTCAAGGCCCATGGTGAGCACAGCAGCCTCCCAGGTGACACTCAGGGAGTGAGTGAGTGAGTGAGGAACCCCCCTATTGACATGGGCTTTGTCCAAGGAGCTTGCAGAGGGGTATCTCGTATGGAGCACACGTTCTCCCCAAGAGTCCTCCAAAGGCCTGTGGGGTAAGACTGAGAACAAGCAGCTTGTTAGGAATGAAGAAGATGGGGGAGAGTGAGCTGATCTGCTCGTTAGAGCATGGTGGCAGTGGTGGTGAGTATTACTCAGCCCAGGTGAGTTGAAACACAGATGAAGTCACCTGCAGATGGAAAGGTGGTATGGTGGAGGCACAGCCTGGGTCAGGAGGAAGATCAATGCGGCACACAGCAAGCCATGGAGAGAGGGTTTGAGGGGAGCAGTGGATGGCAACAGCTCATGGACGGCTGGTGGCTTGGCTGTTATGGGATGTGTGGCTGGGAGGAGACACTGGACAAAGCTGTACCTATGTACTTGCAAATCCCCGCGGACCCATCGGTCATGATTATAGAGTCCCGAAAGCCAGTGCTGGGGTAGTAACCCTTCACCTTTGCCCTGCTCCTGAAACCCACATCCCGGGGCCGTGGGATTGTCCTCCCAGCATCTTCATGGATGGGAGGGAGGAGTCTCCCCAGGTAATCTACAGAACCAGTGCAAGAGAAAGAGAAAGAGAGAAAAACACCATTGGAGACTTCAGAGTGGGTTCAGCCCAGGGGCTCTCCCCTGCACAGAGATGGCTTTTTAAGGCTCAGATTTGAAGAGCCTTTTAACAAACTTCTGTCAGCACCAGCTGATGTACACGCATGGAGCTGAAAGGTAACCATGCTGCTACGTAGAGTAAGAAGAAAAGACACATGCTCTTCCTGGAGTGCTTCATGGTGTGAGGATAAGGAAGTAGCTCCCTTTCCCGAGCGCTCTGCACGTGAGGGGTAGGAACCCTTTCCAAACTGGTCTGGGAGCAGGGTAACTTTAGCAAAGTGCCTGCACATCAGTGGTGAGGACACAACCTTTCAGATCTCTGGCTCTTAGGCCCCCTTAGCCATGAACACAGTCCTCACCCCAACAGGACCTGCAGGGCATGGATTGGAAGAGGGTCATAGGGGTAGAAAGTAAGGACAGGTCCCATCACCTCGGTACTCACCGTGCCCCATCAGCATTGTGGAGTAGTCTCTGGTCAGTGAGGAACTCCCCATCACCCTGTGCTCCTGCTGCATGTGTGAGGTCAGCTGGTGATAGCTGGTGTTCGTTGTCCTCGTCAGTGTGCCGCTGCCACTGCCAGGGAAGGAGAAGTCCACCCGGCCATTTGGCAAGTGGTCTGTAAAAGAGGGCACACTGTGAGAAACACGGCTGTGGACAGGGCTCCTTCTCCAGTTTCTATGGGGAGGAAGCAGGAGGCATCATGGTGTGCCTTGCCTTGGTTGCATCCCAGCTTCAGCCACTCTGGAAGGTCATTCTGGAGTGCTACGTCTAGAACAAGCCACAACCACCCAACACAATGATGCGGAAACAGGTAAACAGAGACTTTGTCTACACCCAGCACCAGAGACACCCATGGTACCCAAGGTAACTCCAGACCTCGGCCTCGCTGGGGCACTGCCTTGTGGTTCTCGCCATGTTCTCTCACATCTCTCCTTTGACGCAAGTGCAGGTTTATAAATTCAGATTAAAAAAAGAAGGCAGAAGAAAAACGGCCCTTTATGGAGGCGGTTTCTCCAAATCTCAGTCTGGATCCCGTCTCAGCTGGATCTGAAAAGCAAACTCTGCTCCGCTCTTCTGGTCCTTGACAAACCCCCATCCCTTCCCAGCAGGCCAGGAGAGATCAGCTACCTATGACAGAGTGATTTCTGTTTAACAGTCCAGCAGACCTGCCCCAGAAGCTCAGGGCGCTTAATTAAGGTGAGGAGCTGCCCTTGGAGGTGGCACTTAGCAGGTATCATCTGAGTTTGCTCCTGCCTTGAAGGTCCAGCCTTTTGTAGAAGCAACTTGCTAGCAGGCTCCCAAGTCCATGCCGAGATGGGGGTTACCTTGACACTCTTGTGAGCAGACACACCAGGACAAGGTTTTGAAGCAGACTACAGCACGTGAACAGTGCATCACGCCAACATGAGGATGGGCACATGAGGGGAGGAAGGGGACACGTACTGGGGCAGACTCCAGCCGCAGGCCCCTCGGCTCAGAGCAGGATGAGACAGGACACTCAGTGCCATAACGAAGCCATTCTTCACCTGCTTGGGGCCGGGGGGTCCCGCTCCTCCTCAGGCTGCCCGTACCCACGTCACTGTCCTCCTCGTGGAGGAGACCCTCAGTGTCCGAGGAGAAGCGGCTGCTGCCAGAGAGGCGGGGAATGGTTTCAGGTGGGAGCCTCCAGGTGATGCGGCGAAGATCCAAGTCTTCTCCCAGTAACTGCACATATTTCCACCTGGAGCCTTTTGGGACAACGTAAGCACTGGTGTTGGCATGATCTGCAGGAGACAGAGTGGGCTACCCACTGCTTTTGTGCTGCTTGCTGGGGACGGGAAGGGGCACGTGTCAGTGGGAGTGACACCTGTTCACAGCCCGTCTCGCCAAGTGTTGGCTGATGAGTTCAGGCGGTGCAACCGTCGTGTGACTGGTAAATGGAAGGTGGCGAGAACATGACATGTGTGGGGTTCCTCAGCCCTAGGGCTGTTTTCCAGCCCTGTGTCCATCACAACAGAAAGCAAGAGTTGAAGTCCCACCACACGTCTGTCCCTGTCATGAAGAGTCTGCGACAATTGTCCTCTGCTCAGGAGAGGTTTCCTCACTCCTTGATGTGCACACAGGATGGTCGGACTGTTGGTGTTCCCATTACCTTGCTCTCTTAAAGGACCAGGGACTCGCTCCTGGATCCCAGGGCCTGGAGAACTGCCCCCGGGAAAGACCCTCCAGATCCTACTGACAAGCCTCATCATTTCACTTATGGCTCATCTTCCCCTTGTTGTCTCAGTACAAGACGAGTGAGCCAGCCCCATTCAGAGAGTGAAGTGATGGAGGCAGAGATCAGAGGCCTCCAGGACCCGCTGGGATGCAATTCATTGACCAGTACCTCCCCAGCACTTGGTGACTTCCCTCCTGTTGGCTTGGCTGAGACCCCGAGCGTGTGAGGGACTCGGAGGTCTGTGCTTTGCCAGCGCTTGTTGGCTGACAGTAACTCATCGTCCAGCCAAATGACAACAAGGAGGGAAGTTGAGCAGCGAGGGCCATGAAAAGCTCTTCTCCCACCTCACATCTCTCTCTGCCTCATGCTAAGACAAGGAGGCACTGGTCTTATTTACACTGTGACTAGTCAAGTGTTCCCACGGATGCAGCTACTGTGCTTTAGGAAGGCTGATCTCCAGCAGCTCCGTGACTTGGATCTCTCCATCTCCATGAGGAGGAAAGGAGCAGTGAAGCTCATTGCTGAAAGCTGTTAAGGAAAATGAAGGTTAAAAATGACCTTTGTAAAACTTGGAGCAATGTACCTGAATCATCAGAGACACTGGGACGCTTGCTGCCAGCCGGAGAGCGAAGCACGTCTGCGCTGTACATCAGGTAGCTGTCGTAGTCCTCACCTCCCTCTGCATCAATGATGGGGACGTCAGGGATGATGGGGACTGGAGGAGAGGTGGAAAGTGCCATTAGACATGCAGCTCAAAACTGCACAGGGCTCCACCGTGCTCAGGCTGGCCTTCAGCATTCACTGGGGTGACTGCTGCAGCAGAGCGAGCAGGATGTGGAGAAGCAGCTGGGGTGGTGGGGAGCAGTCCCCAGCACCGCTCCTGCCTCCTCTGCTCCCCACCCAGGCAGGGCAGCAACTCACTGGACATTGGGCGCTTGGGCTGTGTAGCAAGGTTGATGGTGGCTTCTCTCTCAGGTCCCCAGCCAGCACCGTTTCTGGCCTTCACCATGTAGCGATAGGGCTGGGACTCCCGCAGGTTTTCTATCAGCACCATGCGCTTCTTCGGGTCTTCAACCAGCACCTTCTTCATTGGGCCAATGGGTACTGCAAACACGGGTACATATATCACCCACGGTGTCACAAGACACAGAGGAGCCCCCAGCACCCCACCCTTGGCCAACAGGCTCACTGAGGTTTGGTGCCAGGACACAGCCTGGCTCTGGGACAAGGTGCAGCAGCTATTTGGGCTGCTCGTGACAGGCATGACATTGTCTCAGGGAAATTCCCAAACTGAGCACTGAAGTCAACCTGCAGCAGAGATCTCCTGTTGCCAGTGTGTCACCAAATAGCATCTTCCTGGTACCCAAGCCCTAGGTCTAGAACTATGAACTAAGTTTTTAAATGAAAAACAACACAAAACACAATGGAAGTGAATGAGAACTGAAAACACTCCAGGCTTTGCAGATTAAATCCTGAGTGGTGATTTTTCTGTATTCCTTCCATCAAGAAGTGACCCCTCCAGATCCCATTTTTCACAAGAAACATGCCTGGAGCTGTTTTGGTTCTGCTGCTGCTTGGGACTGCCCCAGCCTGCAGAAAGCATACTCCAGTCCCTCAGCCTGGCTGAGCTGTCACAACTGCACCGGTCAGAAAACGAGCTCTTACCGTTGTCCTCGTTGACGAGTCCATAACTGACTTCGTAAGCCGTGATCTCCCCGTTGGTTTCTGCAGGCTCAGCCCAGCTCAGCTGCGTCACGGTTGAAGACACAACGTTGAAAGCCAAGCGGCCGGGCTCGCTGGGGACTGGAAAGACAAGAGCAAAGGGTCCAGGTTACCACAAGTCAGGAGCCAGAACACGCAGATGCCCAGAGCTCCCTGGGTTACAGCTGGGAGCCATTCAGTGCTCATCCCCAAGACCATCAGAGGCTCAGGGCTGGAGCCCTGACCCCATGCCAGGTGCACAGGCACCAGCTTGCTCCCACGTAGTGAGAAGCAAGGTACAGAGCTGCTCACCATCCTCAAGTGTGCGGCACTGGACAATGTCAGAGTAAGCCCCTTCACCCATGGAGTTGTAGGCACAGACTTGCATCTCGTAGTCACAGAAGGGGTAGAGGTTACTCAACTCTGCTGATGGTGCTTTGACGTCGATGAGATGGGCTTCTGACTCGGGGTCCCCTTGGATCCAGTATTTCACCTGGCAAAGCAAGAGCAAGCCATGACTCCCTCAGATCCTTACCCCATCTCTTATTAGATCAGTTCTGGGAAAGCTGGGGTGTTTGTGCCATTCCTTCAAAATGAAGCCAGGACAGTTTGGATGTTTCATGGTAAGTGATGGAAAGAGAGATGAACCCACCAGAAATCTTTCCTGCAAATCCCACATCCACCCACCGATGGTCCCTCAAGGATGGAGGGGATCAGAAGGGGTGAGCTTGCACCCTCCTTTGGGCATCTTCTCGCCATCCATTCATCACATGTGACTGTGTGTGTGAAACATCTGCAGGATGGGACCCACACACTTCCCTGGGATCCATTCACCCCTTACCTTGTACCCCAGAGGTTTTCCCGGTGGAGGAAACCAGCTGAAGCGGATTTCCCTGGAGCTCAGAGCATGGGCATTGGGATTAAGCGGTGCACTCAGACGGCCTTTGGGGGACTGGGAGACCTGGCTCAGGCCAGTCATCGAGGGGACACCATCCACCACCTCTGCAGACATGAAGAAGAATGGTCACATCAGTGCTAGTCCCGCATGGGAAAGGAAAAGAAGGAAGTGTGCCTCTCCCCAGCACTGCCCAGCCATCCAGAGTAATCCTCTCAAAGCATTTCTGAAGGCTAGATCCCCATCGTAGGGAAGGGAAACTGAGGCACTTGGTGATGACATCCCCCAAAGCCACACCGCAAGCTGGCATGAGAGTTGGGCTTAGAACCCCTGAGTCTTGCACCTCTTGCTGCTTCTCCCAGGCTGCCCAGGTAGGAAGAAATGAAGAGATCACCTTCTTGTCTCTGAAAATCTTTACTCTGTCTGAATGTATTTAATAATGCTTCAACATCTTGATCACTTGCCCTGTGCAGCCATGAGAGAAGACAGAGATGGGCAGAGCCTTCTTGAGTTGCCCAGTTGCCTCTCCTGAAAACCCATCAATCCAACTGAGAGCTCTCTGGAGCTCCTCCAGCCCCAGTGCCTGCCCCTGAAGTGGTTCTGCTTGGTCCAGTGACAAGGGACTTTCTTGTACCCCCAGTATTCATGACCTACAGCACTGTGATAAATACCATTACGTTATCGACTCACTTGATGACAACCCTTACAGTTTTGCTTGTCTAACCACAAGAACCCCCGAGCACAGCTCATGGCATGTCCCTCCTCTCCCCTATTTTTACAGCTATTTAGTCAAATCACCAAGGAAAAGGAATGAAGAATCCACTATTTCCTTTTGCGAGGTAGATTATCCGTCTTCTTCCCATCCATTGCCTATACCTACTAACGCCTCTAGAGGGAGGCCCAAGTCTACCAGTCGGAGCTGGAAGAACCTCCTCTTTGCGGCTTTTTGGGTGAGGAGCAGGGCTGGAGCTCTGTACATCTCCTCGGGGTGGGCTGGTCCGGTGTAGGGGTCCCACACCCCACCCCTCCTGCCACTCCCCACCGCCTGGCTGCCAGCCCCTACCTGGGTCGGCGATGGTCACTGTGGTCTGGGGGTATCGGCCGATCTTGGCGCCGTATTTGGGGTGGAGGAGGTCAATGGCAAACTGCTTGAGCTGGCAGTTGTGTAGGAGGGTATCTATTTCGGTCAGTTCCAGCAAGGGGACCTGCACCTCCTTTCGGGTCTCCCCAGGCTGGAAGACCAGGTCACCCTCTGTGAAGATGTAGTCCTGGGCGGAGGGGAGAGGGGAAGAGGTGCGTGGTTATTGCCCACAGCATCCATGAGAAGGCTCCCAGAGAGCATCCCCTTGTTTCCCAGTGAATCCCCGCTTCCTCCCAGTGCCCACAGCTCAGGGGGCAGCCAGTATCCTCTGTCTCGAGTACAGGCAGCCTCTCAGGTCCCCAAGGCACAGGGAGCAAGGGCAGGAATTGGGGATGGAGGGGAACGTCTGCCCTTGTGCTAACCTCAAGCCTTGGATCTCCCCTCTCCCAGCTGCATCCCCCTTTGAGCCTTGATCAACTGCTCTTCCGCAGCCCTGGGGTTGGACCCTTCCCAGCCCTCTGTGCCCGCTTGTTCCTGCCTGCCAAGGCCAGGAGCATCATCCTTACCCTGCCGTTCTTGGCGGTGAGATCCCGGGTCCTGTAGGTGACTTGGGATTTCCCGTTGTCTATGATCTCCCTGAGGACAGGGATCTTGGCCAGCTTATCAAAGCGGCTATGGGAATAGGTTGGCTGCAGGAAGGTGATGAGGCTGCTGGCTGGAAGGGGCAGGAGAGACAGAATATGTAAATACATGAAGAATCACATTACGAACACACAGGTATCCTCCCTGAACAGAGCTGCTATCACCCATGGGTGTGAACTGTGTATGAAGTATTCCTGCATGAGCTGGAGACTTCACCAACCCTGACTCTTGCTCCCTGCTCAAAAAAAACAGATGGGAAGCAAAGGCAAACCGTTGGGGACATTCACCTGCCCCAAGCACAGCGTAACAGCAAAGAGATTTTACTTTACTCCAGCAACCTATGAACTGGAGTATCAGAGGAGTACGTTCATCTCTGGGTCTGCCATGGAATTGGTAGTATCCAAACCTCTGGTGGTCAAATGTTGGAGCCTCTCTCGCCAGGGATGATGACCCTCCCTTGGATGCTCTAAAAGCTGCTCTAGTTTAGACCCAGGTGGCTTAAGAAGAAAGTCACGAGGCAAGTCTCTGGCCTGTGATCTGGGGTTGCTCAGACAGGCAGGCTGCACTCTCCTTAGAAACCACCTGAGCCCATCTGGACATGGGACACACAAACACCCTTCATCTCATGCCACAGTTGCAGCCCTTCACCTTGTTCTTTGATGATGGTGATGTTGACAAGCCTGCGTCCGATCTCTGCAATGCCGGTGGGGACATCAATGGCTTCTACCTGCAGCTGCTTCTCATCATCATCATCCTCCCTGATGAAGAGTGGGACACGGACATCAACCAGCTCCACGGCCTCTTGGAACTCCACCATCCCATGAGCATCTAGGGGAAGGGGTGATGGTGAGAGGTGGGAAATGCCCTCCCCCCCCACCCCGGCCCTGCCAGGAGGCAACACTGGGCTCTGCTCCTTACCTTGGTCTGAGGTCACAGTGTAATAACCTGGTGAAACCTTCAGGTCATTGAAAGCCTCGTGGGAAACATGCTTTTCCATCACTTTGATGATCTCTGGCTTGGCTGAGCGAGGGGCGGTGAGCACGGTGTCCACAATGGTGTGGTCCTGCCTGCGACCAGTGGGAAGAGAAAGCTAGGTAAGAGCTGAGGCCAGGGCTGTTCATCTCACATAGCAGCTGGAGGGGCTAGTGAGTGCGTGGGGCATTCGGTCACCCCACATGTGTGTGTACAAAGAGGGAGAAGCAGCACAAGAGAGGGCTGCAAGTTCCTCTTACCTTTTCCCAGAATTGGGCTGTAACCTGTGGGGGAAAAAAAAAAAAACCAAAACGACAACTCAGAGTGACTAATGCATTTGGGGAGACAAAGTTCTGCGTGAATCACAGCCCTGTGCAGGTCTGAGCCGCCGCAGCTGCCCTGCGGGTGCCAACCCACCCTGCAGAGCCTGTGGCCCCACCACATGTTCCCTCCTGCCTGGCTGCTCCCTCCAGCCCTGGGTTGCCCAATGCAGCGAGGAACGTGCCCACGGGGAAGATCACACCTAGTCAGAGCTGCGGGGAGGGGATAACACTCCCTGTTCAGCGCCAGCATCCCCAGACTCCTCTGTCCTGCGCCAGGCGCTCGTAACTTTGCACAGGGCTGAAGCTTTTGAAGTTAATGGGAATTTTCCCATGGAGCACCGTGCGACCAGGATTTGTCCCTGTCTGTAGGAGTCTCGGGTCCAAAGACAGATACAGCTGGGTGGGCTCTGCTCCGCAGCCTGGGGCGGGTGAAGCCCCGCACCAGGCTCGTGCTTGTGCCAGGGCTGGCTCACAGACCGCGCACCCTCCCAGCATCCCAGATTTCACACCCCAGCCCTCCGATCCGCTCCCTCACCAGCGGGGCCCTGGGGGAACCCTGCCCGGCAGGAGGTCTCTCCCCCAGTGACTCACCTGAACTTGGTTTGCTGGAGCTTGTGGCAGCCGGGGATATGTTTAAAAACGTCGTTCAGCTGCAAGGAGCAAGAGGGACTTTCACAGCACATCCCTTGCTGAGCAGGGAAGTGTTCAGCGAAGACGAGAGCCACCCCCAGGTCCTCCCACCTTGCCCTGCCACGCCAGGCAGCGACCACCACATGGTTTCTCCTCAGGATGTGGCAAGAGGCTTTGAACTGAAGCCTAAGAGGAGCTTCAGACCACGTGCCCCGAAGCAACCCTCAAATCTCATCAATGTGATGCTTTGATAATTCTCACAATCATGATCTTAAAGCGTGTGCTTTCTTTCAGGAAGAGGAAGAATTTCTTCTTCCTTTCAAGAGCGGTCTGGGTTTGCAGGGAAGGGGCGTTCTCCCTTCCCCGGTGCTGCAGACACCCCCTCAGCGGGGCTGTCCCCCAGTCCCACCCCAAGCCCCCCTCATGCCCGGTCTCGTACATTCTCCTCCACTTCCTTGCGCAGCTGCTCGCACTCCCGCGTGTCCGGCTTCACCAAGTTCTGCGTGAAAAGCCGGGTCAGCCTCAGAGACAGCCCATAGGGAACTGGAATGAGAAATTCCCAAGTCAAACTCCTTCCTTCTTGGTCAGACAAATAACCCAGACAAAAGCTGGAAGTATGGACACACGGGATGCTCGGTGTCCAAATCCTAGATCGCTAGCACCCAAATCCCATAGCACCAGCAGAAAAAACCCTCTGAGAACTGGGGGGGCTAACTGGGAAGCTCTCTGCCAGATCTAGCGAAGGAAACGGTGTCCAGTTTTGGCTCTGGACTGATGAGGAAGCAAACTCAAGGCTGGGTCACTGAGCTAGTGAAACTAAGACACATGCAGGGTACATGTGCCATACGGCCAGGCTGTCAGGAGGTCTCCAAGGCTACCACTCGTCCTGCCACAGGGCTGGACACAGGAACGTGCTGCTCAGCTTCCCCCGATAAAGGAACAACCCCCCTTGCAGTGGGCTTGGAGGTAACACCATGGTTGCCAGAGCTGGGGCCCACCACCAAGGGTTCAGGCCCTTAACAGCACTTGCAGCATCTCCTCTACACCCTGTTCCTCAGGTGTGGCACTCACTGAGATCTTTGGGGTTGACGGCAGCGAGGGAAGTGAAGCCCTGCTTGTGAACGTTGTTGTTGATCTTCCAGCGGACGGTGTCCCGACCCTTGAGGGATCCACTGCGGACCATAGGGGTATCCAGGTGGTCGGAGGACATGAGGCTGTGGCGAAGCATGTAGTGGTCCTCCTTGAAGCCAACGGTGCGACCTGCAGATCAGGGGCAGGGTCAGAGTCTGGGCAGACTGTGACAATACCAGCCATCAACTTCCCAACACTGGGGACTTTGTCCTGGAGAATTTTTAGGGCTTCTACCAGGCCAAGGGTGTCAGGAATGGAGCAGGGTGGAGAGGGCGAGGGGCGTCCATGAGTGGTAAGAGCACGTCACACCAGCTAGGCATTACAAGGGACACCGGCTGGGGAGAGCCGGCAGCGGGGCTCCCAGCAGGACGCACCAGGGTGTGGGGCAGGGAGGAGCAGCGGAGCGGCAGCTCAAGGGCTCCATGGCTCAGGCTGCCTGCTAGGAGCTTTTCCCCTGATCCACCTCCCCAGGCCAGAGAGGAGGAGGAGGGACACCTACGCTAGCATGCCCCGCGACCCAGGAAGGCAGTGAACCCCACACATCCCCCCTCCCAGTTCAAAGGGCCGGTACCTCGTGCGCAGCAGGGAAGCAGGGCCAAGCAAGCCTAAAAAAGAAACAGCCAAAAGACACAATCACTTTGTGGCCAAGGGCAAAAAACCCCCCATGTCTCCAGCTGGGAGGATTCACACCAGCGGGGGTGGGTGGGCAATGGGTGGATGGGGCTCCGGAAGCTGATTTTGGCCAGACATCCCCTTCAGTGGGGGAAATCCCCAAATCCCACAGCAACTCGTGTCAGCAACCACAGAGGTGCTGGGTACCAGCTGGGACCCAGCCCCTGCCAACCTGCCCATGCTGGAGGCTGGGTGGATTCTGGAAATTTGTCATGGTTTTGGCCTTCGCCTGGTCCTCTCCCCGGGCTGGGGCAGCCATCCGAGGCACTCACCTTGCAGCAGGCGCAGAACTTCCAGCAGAGCAGCAGCAGCAGCCCCAGGAGCAGGATGAGGAAGATGAGCAGCGGGATGAGCCAGAGGAAGGTCCCCGGCGGGCACTCTGCAAGCGACAGCAACGTCGCTGCCGGGCACCGGCCGCCTGCGCGGGGTGTGCAGGGCGGCGTGGGGAGGCAGGGGCAGAGGGGAAACGCTGGACCACAGCTCTCTGAGGGATGGGGCAGCCCAGCTAAGCTTGGGAGCTTCTTTCTCGGTGCTCACAACAAAACGTGCCGCTGAGGGAGAGCTATCCCACCTCCCCGCTCACATCCGGCCATCCCAAGGATCCCTCGCACCAGTCCCTGCCCATGCCGGCAGCGCAAAGGCACCGCTCTCTAAAGATGCTGCTCTCTGAGGGTGTGACACTCCGCTCCTTACAGTTCACGCAACAGCGAGTGTCACCCACCCCTGTCACGCAGGACGGGGGGCAAGGAGAGACTGCGGGCAGCTGACCCTGCCCAGGGGCACAGCAGAGGGACCAAGGCGGGTCAGAGGTGCTGTGGAGCAGGTCGCTGCTGAGCCAGACCCCAGGAGGACATCCCCTCCTGCCGGGTCCCCGCTCACCTTTTTTCTTCTGCACGTGTACGGTGGTGTTGGGGAGCACGGTGGGGTCTCCCTCCAGGGTGTAGTGGTACGTGCAGTCGTCCTCCTCATCCTGGAATGAGCAGTGCTCACTGGCCTCTTCTGCAGAGAGAGGGGACATGGCTGCAAAATCATCGGGACCAGGAAAAGCTCGGAGAGCAGCCCCACATGCACACACACATGACGCAGGGCCCACGGGAGACACGCCACATGTGTCTGCACCCAGCTCTGCTTCCCCCGGTACCTTTCTCCAGCTCTTCCACCATCTGGACCTGGAGGTGGCACGTGCTGCAGTTCCCTTTCATGTTGCCCGTTCCCCAGGCCTGGCAGCGGACGCAGTCCCGGATGCTTTCGCACACAGCCTGGAAGCCCTGGGCAGAGAGGCACGGTGGGGCGGTCAGGAGGCAGCCCATGGGCAGCGAGGGAGGACATGGCCTCCCGAAGGCAGAGGTGGAGGGGCAACGCGGTGTCCTCACCCCGGCGCCAGGGCAAGGTCAGAAGGAGGAATAACAGAGAGCAAGCAGCTAACAAAGCTGGCTCCAAAATCTCTGATAGCAACAGCCTGCATTTGGGCAGTGATTAGATATTCTCTGGGGGGTTTAGGTTCAGGTTCATTCCCAAAAAAATGAACAAGCCAGTTTTCTCTCCACACGCCATGGGATTAGCCCACGCTTGTCAATGGGGAAACTGAGGCACCAGGCCACGAAATGGCTTTTTCCAGTCTCAAGGCAAATCAGAACAAGCCAGGAGCGGAGCCTCAAACCTCTGCCCTTCGCCAGCGTGCGGATAAACACAGGTGGACGTTCAACAGTTGCTGCTGGTGAACTGGAGGGCAAAGCAAGGCCATGGCTGCAAAGCAGCTC
Organism: Phaethon aethereus; assembly: GCF_964289735.1. Lineage (NCBI taxonomy): Eukaryota > Metazoa > Chordata > Aves > Phaethontiformes > Phaethontidae > Phaethon > Phaethon aethereus. Next base: position 6,529,331 of record NC_138594.1, read on the forward strand.
CCGTACCAGACCCTTCCTGGCCACCGACGGCAGGACAGGCAAGACTAACCGCTGCTCAGGATTTTGCTCCTGACCAAGATGTGCCTTCACCTCTGCCTTGCTTGCTTTCCCCGGAGGCTCTGCGCGGGAAGGAGAAACGATGAGCCCCGCGGGACCCCGGGCTGAGACTCACCAGGGAGTAGCTGATTTCGCAGGTGGAGCTGGTGTACAGCGAAGCCTTGTCACAGATACATCTGCCGCATTCACACCTCCCGTGGTTATTGCAAATGCCCTGGGAGGGAAGAGGTGACAGTCGGCATCCGAGAGCCATCGCGGACACGCAGCGGCGCTGGGAGTCAGCAAGGTGCCGGCTCCCGGCGGCCCTGAGCTTCGGACATCGGGGCAATTTGCCCCGGCCCTGCCTGGCGCGGTCGTCCCTCGAGCGTGCAGGGCAGGACTTACCCCTCGGCTGTCGATGCAGGTGTCGTTGCTCGTGGGACATTCGCAGCCCGGACCCTCCCAGCCGCTCTCGCACACGCACGCACCCTTGGAGCAGCGACCGCGATCTGCGGCACAAGGGGAGGCGTTACGCAGGGACCAGCGCTGCCGCCCTAGGCCCTGTCCCGCCGGCTGCCCCGCTTCCCTCGGGGCGCAAAGGGCCGGCGACGACTCCACGGCGTCCTCCCTGCCTGTTTGCACGAGTGGAGTCCCCGTAGCCCGTTGCAGTTGCTCAGCCCCCCGCGCCGGTGCCACCAGCCCAGGGACACCCTGCCCACGCCATCAGCGCATCCCACCATGGCGGGGGCGCGGGCGGCAGCGGGGCTCTCACCGTTGCAGAGGAAGCCGGAGGTGCGTGGGCACTGCAGGACATCGTACTGGCAGAACGCCCCATCGAAGCGCTGCGTCAGGTCCTCGGAGTAGCACTGGCACTTCCCGCACAGGCACTCGCCCCGGCCCGAGCACAGCTCCGCGTCCCCGGGGCGGATGCAGGCTTCATTGTTGGGGGATGAGGCCGGGGAGCAGTCACACATGTCCCCTCGCCTGGTGGGGAGGAGACGGTGCTGAGAGAGGCAGGAGTAGAGCGCAGGACAGCGGGGTCCTGGACAGGATGCCCAGGGCACGAGCATGTGTCACTGTGGGTCCCCAGACCCAGCAGGAACCCTGGGAGGGGTACAGAGCTGGACAAAGTCCTTACCAGCCCGGGTGGCAGATGCACTGCCCGCAAACGAAGTCCCCATGGAAGCTGCACTTGGGCGAGCTAAACTCTTGTTGCTGTAAGAGGAGAGAGCAGAGCTGTTGCCAAATGGCTCAACTGCCCCCGAGACCATTTCAAGAATCGGAAAGGAAAATCTAGGGGCAAAGTTTTGCCCGCAAGACCGAGCTGTGCCATAGACAACATGCTCAGCTTGGTACAGGCAGTGATGAAGGTCTCCTTGGCCAGGCTGAGCCTCTGCTGAGCAACAGCGAGGGGTCAAGCAGGACCCACACATGCCGGCCAACACGTTCCCAGCCCAGACTGGCCAGGAGGAGGACGTCTCTCTGCAACACGCACCCCCACGTACCTGTTCACAAGGACACACGTCACAGACGACAGAGGCCGTGACTTTGAGGCTGTCACTCAGGGATGTGGGTTTCACATGGATAACTCCGTGCCGGTCTTTCTCAGGGAGGCTGCAGACATGCTGCCCACCAACGTGCTCAAGCGCCTTCAAGCGCATGTTGAACTTGCCCTGGAAGGAAGGCACACACCACAGAGGTGAGCCAGCTCTGCTGGGCCACAGCTCGGCCGGACCGACCCTGCGTGAGGAAGGAGGGACGCAGCGGAGGGCTCAGCCCCTCACGCATGCCTTCCCTCCGGGGCCATCCAAGGACTTACCACTTCCCCACGGGTGATGTGGAAGGAACCAGATTCTGTCTTTTCATACATCAAGGAGGTGAACTCTGTTTTCATGGCTTTAGGGACGAAGTCAGCCCGGATGTCCATCTTGGAGCGGATGCGCTGGGTGGCAGAAGTTAACCACAACATTGATTTTCAGCAGTACACCTGCAACCACCCCATGGCCTGCCCCAGAAGGGCTGCATGCTGCCTGCTCTCCTGGGCAGGAGGTGCCCACTCTCTGCCTTCCCTCAGAGCGAAAGTGAAGCCCCAGAGAGCAGTTACCTCAAAGGCTGTGCGGAGCAGCTCCACGATGTTGGAAGAGTCCTCCTGGAGCACCCCGATCTCAGAGATGGGAAAATACTTGTGCAGCTTCTGCAGAGAGACAGGAGCCCCCTGAGCCAAGTCCTTGAGAAACCTCCTCTAGCACTGAAGTGGGCTCTGCTTTGAGCAGGGCTTGGACCAGAGACCTCCAAAGGTCCCTTCCAACCTAAATTACTCTTCAGCTCTGTGTCCCCACTGCTTTACAAGAAACAGACACCAACACGGCAAGAGGATCTAGGAGCCCAGATTCATGCACCAAATAATACACCCTGAGACCCCCCACAACCCCGAGCACTCCCCCCAACACACTGTGGCACCCTCCCAAAGTACCAAGGTGTTGGTTTAGCACTTGGGGACAAGAGGCGGGAGAACAATTTCTCCTTGCAGCCGAGCTGCAGGCAGAGGAGCAGTGGTCCTGGAGCAAAGGTAAGCCCACATGGCACCACTACCATGGTCTCCTCACCTCATAGTAGCTGTAGGAATGGTTAGTGACAGCAAAGATGGGGATGATGTTGTGTTGTCCCAACAGGCGCACCAGGGTGGGCACCGAAGGATAGTCCTGCTTGGTGTCATACACGTAGGTGCCATTGGTGTCTAGGTGACACTGCTCATCGTTTCTTGCCAGGATCCCTGCCAGGACGTTGGTGCCGTCAGCTTCATAGTGAAAGGCAGATTCAGTGGAGAACACGAGCAGGTGAGTACTGTCCTTCCTCCAGCCGATCTTATCCTACAGCCGGGGCGGGGAGAAGGAACCTTAATCTCCGTGCCCCCGAAACCACTGCACAGCACTTGCAGCCGATGGCAGGCCAGCACTGGCAGGAGTTGGAAAACCTAAGGGACAAGGCACCACCTCCACTTGGCAGCAAATGCAACCAGCTACATGGGCCTGGGAATCCAAGCCGGCAGGTCTCTGCTTCCCCCATTTGCACCCCCAATGCACAGGATGTCTCCCAGCAGCTCGGTGCCAGGCACACGTACGTACAGGGGCAAGCCCACACTTTTCTGGACTTGTTTGGAGCTCTGCCTATCCCTCAGCCAAACGGCCAAGCCAGAGCAGGTGTTTTCCAGGGAGCAGGGTTTCACCATCGCTGGCACCAAGTGGGACAGAGCAAAGAGCACATGCAGGGTGCCCAGCAAGCAGCTCCCATGCTGGGATCAAACACCAGAGATACACACACAGATGGTCTAAGACTTAGGAAAAATTGGGAACGCAAAACAACTCATCACTGGGAGCTTGCAACTGGGAGGGCAAGAATCAACTGCAACTGAACGTATAACCTGGACTCCCTGGCTGCCCCGTCAGCTGGCCAGCATGCCGCTCTTTTGCTCATCACCCAGTACCAAGAAGATCCACTCATTAAAAACAGAGCCCTGCCCACACAGCTCCTGCATCCCTGGCCACCAGCACCTTGCAAACAGCTGTCTGCAGGATGGCATCAAAGCCGCCCTCAGGTGCATCCAGGTTGCCGGAGATGCGCTCTTTCCTGAGCTCCTGGCTGAAGTAGTTGATGTTGCTGGTCAGGCGGATGACGTTCTTGAAGGAGAAGGGAGAGTCGGCGTTGTTCCAGGGCTCACGCAGCCTAGGGGAGAAAGGGAGAGCAGGGTTTTTGTGGGGGGCAGGAGCAAAGGTTTGCCTGGGTGCAAGGAAGAAGGGTGGGGAGAGCACCTGGGAGCTGGGGAGTCCCTCAAGGGAAGACATGAAGTTGAGCTGGCAAGCCATCAGCACTGACAGGTAGAAGGGATGAGGACAGAGATGGAGGAGAAGACAAGACACGGAATCTGTTGTGGCAGAGTGGGGAAGGTCTGAAAGCAGAGGAGGACGCTGCTGGCATTGGCACGGTGCCGCAGCAAGCCCTGAGCACAGCGTGGGGAGGCCAGGGGAGACGTTCGCAATGAAGGGAGAAGAGAGAGATGGAGGCTCTTTCACTGCAGACAGTGAAGATCAGGAAAGCCACAGAAGAACAGAAGGCACCTGCCCCCCCACCTCGGCTCCCGTCCTGGGGACCCATTGGCCTCACTCACTTCTCAGGTCTCATGTCTGTCTGGGGGGATGACACTTTGTCCACAAACTTGCCAAATCCGATGGTGTAATTGGAGGTCAGGGCTTGCAGGAACTCCGCTGGGAGGAGAGGAAGGGAGGGAGGAGACAACGCGTGAATAAAGAGATGTCTTGAGGTTGCTGCTCCAGGGAAAGAAGTCCTTTCCTGGGCATCTTCTCTGCTGGAAAGGTCTTACATAAGACTCCCAAACTGTCAGCTTTTAAGTTCTTTGGGCTTGGACCTTGTCTTTTTTGGGGTAGAAATCTATACCACCTTTGGTATACCCTTTCCAAGACTGGAGCTTCTGCAATAGCACACACCACACCTATGGGTTCAAGATGCTAAAGCCACCGCACTGATCGCTGGGGTGCAAGGAAAGACCACACACGACGATCCCTGCAGGGCCAAGAGAGACATCCCACCCCAAAGCTGCACAAAACAGCAATAATAAGAAACTCTAATTAAAACAGAGACCTCTCAGCCCTTTGCCAGTGGCATCCCTTTCTCTGGTGCTGGCAGAGAGAGAGTGCTGGCACAGCCGCAGGCAAGAGTGAGCTGGCTCCCCTCTTCTCCCAGCTCTGGTCTCACCTAGGTTTTGGCCCATGCTTTTGAGGTTGTCCAGATCATCAGACATAGAGTAGGAGAAGTCCATGAGGATGTAGAGATCCACAGGGCTCTCCAAGGGCTGGAAGACATCCATGTTGAAGCTCATTTCCTCCCCAGCTCGCAGCCGCATGAACATGACCTGGGGGGACACCTGGGTCCTCTGCAGGGACGTGTTGATACTGAAATTCTGTGAAAAGAGAGTGATGTGAAGGGGACGGACACCATCTCCTGGGACGGACTCCACCTCCTGCACAGATGCAATGACAAGGAGGCAAGGAGCAGGGAGATGTGTGGGAAGTAGAAAGGCAGGGATGATCACGCTCCTTTCCCTCATGAACATCTGGGGACTGAGACAGTCTCCCCCGTGTCCACGCGTGCCCAGCTGGGTGCCTCCTCCAGACCTTGGCATTTTGCTTACATCTGTTTTGCCTAAAAAGCCCCCCCAGCCCTAAGCGATTAGGGCTGGTTGCCAACAGGTTCATCAGCTAGCAAAGGCAGAGCATTGTTTTTGAGTAGATCCTACATAAACAGAGGTCTGGACGCTGTATTTTTCCTGCTGAAGACTCTAGAGGAGGAAGGACACTGGGAATGGTGGGGCCCCTCAGAAGAAGCTGAGCAAGGGCTGTTTCCCCAGCACCCACCTGCTGGGTCTGCATCTCGCCCCGGGTGTACACGATGCTGGCCTCCCCGCAGCCGTAGCGCAGCAAGTTCTCCCGCAAGTCGCAACGAGGCTCTTCAAAGCTCTGCCGAGGGCCAAGAACAACATCACAACCACAGAAAGCAGCAGGGGAAAGGCACTTGTCAGGGTCCTCTGCTGAGACCACGAGGGAGCCTTTGGGAGCAGGAGCAGGGCAGGGAGATGGGGACGAGGCTCGCACGGGAGAGCCAGTATCCCCCAGCGCCAGGGAAATGCAACCACCAGTGAGCTACTGGCTTGTCTGGGATAAGACTCTCTCGCAGCTTTCATCGGGGGTGGTGGGATCCCTCTGTCAGCCGGGTGGGAAGCGGAGCCCCGGGCTCCCCTGCAAGGTCTCACCTCGTCAGTGCAGAAGGAGCAGTCCTTATCCACTCGGATGCACTCGGTGCAGCTCTTCGCCCGGGACAGCACGCAGAGGTTATCTACCGGGAAAGATCGGGGCATCAGGAACGGAGAAAACCAAGTGAGCCGTGGGAGGGCATGAGAAAGGCTGATCCCATTCCTGGGGGAGTCGGTGGAGGTTTTGCCTGGGTGGTTAGTGGAAGCTGGCTACAAAAGAGCAGTGGGGTAGTGTGCTGGTTTTGGCTGGGATAGAGTTCATTTTCTTCCTAGAAGCTAGTACGGGGCTATGTTTTGGATTTGTGCTGAAAACAGCATTGATAATTCAGGGATGTTTTTGTTATTGCTGAGCAGCGTTTATACAGGGTCAAGGCCTTTTCTGCTCCTCACCCCACCAGCGAGGAGGCTGGGGGTGCACAAGAAGCTGGGAGGGGACACAGCTGGGACAGCTGACCCCAACTGACCCAAGGGATACCCCGTACCACATGGCGTCATGCTCAGCAGATAAAGCTGGGGGAAGAAGAAGGAAGAGGGGGACGTTTGGAATCATGGCGTCTGTCTTCCCAAGCAGCCGTTGCGCGTGATGGAGCCCTGCTCTGCTGGAGATGGCTGAACCCCTGCCTGCCCATGGGCAGCGGTGAATGAATTCCTTGTTTTGCTTTGCTTACGTGGGCAGCTCGTGCTTTATCTATTAAACTGTCTTTATCTCAACCCATGAGTCTTCTCACTTTTATTCTTCCGATTCTCTCCCCCATCCCACCGGGAGGCACTGAACAAGCAGCTGCGTGGTGCTTATTGCTGGCTGGGGTTAAACCACGACAGGTAGCAGAAGAGGGGCCGCAAATGCTTGGGGAGATGAAAAACAGGAGGAAAGGCACACAACAGGTCTCATCTGCATGAGGACTGGTGTTTCTGGAGCCCAGGAGGGGTGCGCACAGTCCCCAAGGGGCAACACCAAGGGAAGACCCCAGACAGACCTACCACGGCTGCACTCACTTTTGCTCCTTTGGCAGAGGCTGGTGGCACAGAGCAGGGACAGGAGCAGCAGCCCGGCACACATCCGTGGCAGCACATCCATCCTCTTCCTCCTGAAACACATGGATCGCTACGTTGCGGAGAGCCAAGAGATGGAAATGGTCCCAGAGACGATCAGGGCAGCTCCTGCAGAGCCCCTGCCCGCCCAGAGAATCATAGGACCATAGAATCTTTGGGTTGGAAGGGACGGTTAAAGGCCATCGAGTCCAACCCCCTGCAACGGGCAGGGACATCTCCAACTCGATCAGGGTGCTCAGAGCCCCGTCCAACCTGACCTAGGATGTTCCCAGGGATGGGGCATCAACCACCTCTCTGGGCAACCTGGGCCAGTGGTTCACCACCCTCATTTTGAAAAATTTCTTCCTTATGTCTAGTCTAAATCTGCCCTCTTTTAGTAGATTTAGCCTAGATTTAGATTTAGACTAGGAAGCTGGTGCCTGGAAGCAATCTCTGACCTCAGCAGGGCACAAAAGCAAAACCAAGAGCGGCTCATCCTCTACTCGGGCATCTGCAAAAGGCTCGAAGTCCCCGGCGATGCCAGGGCAGGGCAGCTGCCACGCCGCAGCACCCTGCACCCCGGTGTCGGGGTGCCCAGCTTGATGGCTCCCCCGGGGCAGCAGGGTCGTGGCAGGCAGCCGGGGCCAGGCTGCTCCCAGCCGGAGCCCAGCGCCGTCCGCACGTGCGAGCGCCAACCAGGTCAAGCCCTTGCTTTTCCTGGCGAGGTAAGAAAGAGAGGGGAGGAAAACAAAGCGGCCATCTGCATCTCTCCCCAAAAGCAAAACAGACCCCTCCCTTCAGCTATTTCCTATGGCACTAAGAGTTTCCAGGATGGTCGAACCAACAATAAATAGAGGGTGAGGCCTTGGGAAATGCCAGATTTGGAGCTGTTAAATGAATCCATGGTCTTGAGAGCCCGGCAGCTCCCCTCTGTCCTGTCCAGGGCAGCAGGACCCCGCACATGGATCCAGAGGCCAAATCCTAAACAGAGCGAACCATTCTCCCTGCACCCACCCGTGACCGAGAAAGCCCACTGCCGTCCAGAAGTCAGCATCTGGACATGGCAAACAAAAGAGACAAAGCTGGAAATCGAGCTCTGCGGCTGCTGTGGCGGGGGGTGGCTCTGACTCTGGCATCCCAGCAGGGCAAGTGAGAGCAGCCAAGGCAAAGGATTTGGTATAAAGACAGTTTTAAAGCATCTCCTTGCTGGAAGATGCAAGTGTGAAATAGAAGATGCAAGCGGATTGCCTTATAGCTTCCTGCTGTGCAAGCCCCGATTCTAAAAAAAAATTGAAGAGAAAGTGAAAACCACTTAAAACAGGGAAGGAAAATGGGAATAGTTGTTGTGTGCAGTGAAGAGGTCTGAGTTCCCAGGGGGACATCCAGCACACAGACCCGTCACTTGGTGACTTAACCACTAACAGCCTGACCTGGGGCCCAGGGAACCCCTGGAAAGACCCACTCTGGTATCAACAGTGTCGGATCACACTGCGTCCTGCATCGGCCACGGAAGCCAATGGAAATACACTGAATGCACGCAGCTGAGCACTTGCAGAGATCATTGCAGCTCCCTCTGTGTTCGCGCTTTGTTCTCCATGACAGTCGCTGGATACACGGGTAACACGTGACAAGACGTTGGTATCTCGCTTATCCTGTCAGCTGTGCTCAGAGGGATTTATCACGCAGTAATTAATCCCCCGTAGCTGAAACGTGAGAAATGTGGAAACCTTGGGGTAGCATCTCTGCGGGGGACACCCAGGGAAGCTTTGCTGTTTGTCAGGACCTGGTAGCCAATATGCCGGTTTTCTTACGGGTAAAAGGTACCAGTTGACCAAGGAAATCCCTGTATTTCCCTCCTGTGGCCCCTGAGCACAGCTCCCTGCAACACCGACCATCCCCAGCTCTGGCTCTTCACAGGTTTGGCCTGGGGGATCGGCGGCTCACAGGGCTCTGAGGTCGGCAGTTATCCTCGTCCCTGGACATGTCCGTGACCTCCTTCAGGAAAAGTCCTCACGCCACCACTTGCTGGCAAATGCAAAAGATGGGTGGGTGTTGAAGTCAGGAAAATCCCTTTTTCCCTTGCTCTGCCCCAGCGAGCCATGCCAGCCGCAGCAACCAGCGCTACGGAGACGGGGGAGATGCCAATTAGAGGTGAGATGAAAGGGTGGGGAAATCCTTTGAGCCCGTCAAGGGAACACAGTGAAAACAATCCCCGAGCACTTGGCAAATCCCATCTCCCCTCACGGCAAAGGCCACTAGGAAGACACTGAGTACAGGGGACCGGATTGCTCAGCTCACAGACCCATGCCAAGGTAACCTCAAAACACAGACCTAATTCATCCTGCTTTAATCACAAGTCAAGACAGAGTCACCAAGGGATGGATGGACACACCCTGGGCCTTGGACACACAAACTACTGTCATGTCTTTTCAAGTGCTGAGATAAAAGGCCATAAAACTCAGCTTGGTATTAACGTCCTGTTGCCCTGTGAGCCGCCAACTCCAAGGATTAACTGGGCGGTTGCCAGCGGGCAGGGCGTTGGTGGCCCAGGGCTTTGCCGCTGCCACTCGGCACTGCCGGCTACAGGGACGCAGCCCCTGATATTTGTGAAAAAATATGCGAGCGGCCATCCCTCAATTTCAAAAGTGTCCTCTGGAAAGGAAAAAGCCACTTTCACTTCAGAAAAGCTGCAGGGGTTTGGCTGGGTTTTCACGATGACAACAACAAAAAAAAAGCTGTTTGTGCAAAACCAAGGAACGACACGGAGCAGCTCCTGGCTGCACACAGACATCCTACCCCATCCCGGACCAATGCTCCAGCATTCCCTCCCGCTCTCCTCCCTCTCCCCCAGCCTTTGCCTGCACCTCAGCACAGCCAACAAACCTGCTCCAAAAGAGCCCGGGAACCCCCAAGCTTGGAGGAGCCTGAGCTGGGTACCTCATCCCCAAAAAACAGGGAATGCTCCAAAGAAACCACCGGAGCAGTGAGGTGGAAGACAGGGTTGGAGTGGCAGAGCTTCATCACCCTGTCCCATCCCTACCCCAGTGGCTCCCTACTGGGAAGGGCAAGGATGAAGCCAGGCATCGGCCTGGGGTGGATGAGGGAGAGGGACCAGGGAGCAGGTTGTGACGAGCCACAAGCCCATGGTGGGAGCCTGGTCCCAGCTGCCATGCGGGGGATACCCGGCGGGTTGGGGACACAGAGGCAGGAAAGCAAGGGAGGTGCTCGAGCTCCCCGGCACCACCACAACCCTCCCTCCGGTGGGCATTGCCCTTTTTGTGGCTGCAGACCCCCCGTCCTGCCGAGGGGTGCACTGGGGCTGGGTAGGGGACCGACGTCCTGGTAGATGGGAGGCATCTGGAGGAGCATCTGCTTGCCCACGTGTGCTGAGGACCATGGCGCTGGCAGCGTGCTGGGGCGGGCAGGCGGTGCTGGTCCCCGTGATCAGCCTCGGCACGGGGCTGGGGGTCCCGAGGGAGAGCTAATAGCGACGGAGGCACAGCGGAAAGGCAGCTGGGTGCCTCCCCGAGGACCACAGTCCTGCTCCCCCGCGGGCAGCACGGTGACGGCCACAGCGGCTCATGCGGGCTCAGTTCTCCCAGGGCAGGGCTGTGGGTGCATGGATCGGGGCCACAACGCACGTTCTCTCCCTCCCCAGGCTACTCCCTCCCAGAGCTCCCGGGGGCTGTGCTCCGAAACCGGGAAATCATCAAGCTGGACTGCCAGAAAACTATCAGAAACTTGACCTGCAAATCAAAGCATCACTTAAATGCAAAATCATAGTTGTCTTCGATTTTGTTTGTCTTGCCCCTCCATTTCTCCTCCTTCCCCAGCTGTGCCCCTGCAGCCGAGAGGCTCCATGCAAGTGTCACCATTTGTGGTTTCCAGCAAGAAGGGGGATCTCAGCTCCCAGGTCGAGCTCCAGATCCCAGACACTACCCCCGGCATCCTCCAGCAAAGGACAAAACACAGCGGGACCCGGCCCGGGGACCCACATGGAGCTGCCGGGAGCCGGGGAGTGGCCGACACCACGCTGTGCTGGCGAAGGACCGGTGGCTGCGGTCTCCTCCCTCTGCCCCCAGGTTCGGGCAGGGGGGAACCCCAGGCAGGAAGGTCAGGACCCCGCCTGCGGGGCTGCCTGGACACCAGCACAGCCCCGGGACCCTCCCGTCGCCCCACACCTCCCCACGTGCTGCGCCCAGCACGTTTTCTGCTTCTTTGGCCCCACAAGATGCTTTTCCTCTCCCTCCCCTCCATGGGAGCTCCTCATCCCCCCTTTCCCCCACCTAACACGCACACGCCGGCTCCCTCACACCAATCCTTCCGTCCGTTTCCCTGTTTCCCATCCATTTCAGACCCGCCAGCTCGCAGATACCCCGACGCCTGCGGTTCAGCAACGCCCACCCCGAACCCCCACTGCCCCGGGGCCTTTTCCTCCAGGGACACCCCGTCCCCTCGCTCCCCCCTCTCAGGGGGCTGCGGGCAGCCACCCATTCTGCAAAACAACCGCTGTGGGTTCAGCGGGTCGGAGCCACCCGCAGCCCAGCCGACCTCGTGCCGTTTCACCCACAAAAGCTTTCCCTAGGTGCAGCTGAAGGCACAGCCGCCTTTTTCCCTGCAAGCGAGGCGGAGGGAGAGGGCAACCTTTGAAAGCTGCAACAAACGGTCCCCGAAGGGCTCTGCGCTGCTGTACCGCACTGCGGTACCCCCACCTCCACTCCACGGCCCCCCACCCAAATACCTTCAGAGACAAAAAACACCCCGTGCAGCCCTGCAAAGCCCTGCTCAGTCATGAGCGTTGCCCTTCCCAGCCAGCCGAGAGGCACGAGACAGCGTCCGACAGCCAAAACCGGAGGAAAAAGCCAAAACCAAGCAGGCAGGGAGCTGAGCCCCCTCGCTCCGTGCCCCGCTTACCTGCTCGCGCAAGGAGCCCCGCACTTTATTTCACCCCCCCGGGTTAATCAACACTGTGAAATTAAAGCAAGCTGGACGCTAAAGAGCACAGATGAATTAATTCCACAAACCTCATTAGCGCTGGGTCTGACTCAGTGTCCAAATCCTCTGCTGCAGCCCGAATAACAGGCACCCACACACCAAGCCAAGAAATTCTTCCAAAGGCAGAGGGGGAATGTGCTGCTTTGCTGGTGCAACTTGATTTCCAGCTTTGGTCTTTTCTTTCTTTCTTTTTTTCCTCCTCCTCTCTCCTCTCTATTTTCTGTCTCTTTTCTCTTTCCGGTTAAACGTCAACTTCCAGTCTGGCGGGGAGGGCAGGCAGCCCGCGATCCCGCATACCTCCCCGCTGATTTCTGTACCCTCCAGTCAAATATCGACTTTGTTCTCGCTCCCCTCGCCCTCCGGGAGCTGCCGCCTCTCCCTCCTGGGGGGCTGGCGGGCAGGAAAGGTGGGAGCCTGGATAAATGAGGTCGGATCGCAGGTGAAGATGAGCTTTATCCCAGCTGGGGCGGGAGGAGGGGGTGCCCGTGACTCAGGCGTTGGCATTCCTCCCTCGCACACCTGGACGGGCAGGCACAGCCCGCGCAGCCGCCCCGGACCCTCCCTCCGCGCAAGCACCGTCCCACAAGAAAAGGGCCGAGGAGCGGGAGGTGGGAAGGTGCCTGCCATGCGGAGGGTGCGCGGAGGGGGCTGCGGGCGACGGGCAGCGTCGGCTGCTCAGCTTCACCCGGCCTGTTCCCTGCCCCGCTCCCCTCCCCGGGGGTTTCTCCTCCAAATTCCCCACTGGCACGAGCGAGGGGCGTCATCCCCAGCGCCCAGGTAGCTCCTAGCCGAAATACCAGGTAAGCTCCTGCCGCAACGACAACCACCCAGCTGCCGAGCCCGGCCGCGGTACCCGGCTCACAAAGAGGTCGGATCCACATCCCGCTTTATCCAGGGCACGAGCCCGACAGCCCACTCCCCATCCGCAAGAGATCCGGCTCGCGGGGCGACGCGGCCCCTTGTAGCACCGTAGCTGAGACCCATCCACGCCTGCTCCTAACGCATCCCGCCCCGGCCCGAGGGTGCAAAAAGCCGCAATCCCACCACCGCGTCCAGCCCTTCTGCTGGGCTGGATCCGAAACCCCTGCCCCAGCCAAAGGAACAGCAGAGGGAAGTTTGGAGTTCAGGTCTAAACTTTTGGGTTTTTGTCCTGCGGGACCCTTTCGCTTTAGGGTCTGGGGTATGTCACGGCTCAGACCCGGTCGCACCTCCCACGCCGAGCGTACACGTACCGGAGCAGAGGCGATGGCAGAGGCCGCGTTTTAGCTCCCCGATAAATCCTCATAAGGAAAACTGCATCCCCCTGGCTCCAACACAGGCAACAGCACCAGCCGGACAAAAAAGTCACATATTTCCTGCCTTTCTTGGAGAGTAAAAACACAAGCAGGGCAATAGTGGCCTCTTCATTATTAATACAGCATCACGGTGGCCGCTGATCGTCTCCCTAATGATGGTGACCAAGCATCGATTCAAATGAAAGCGAGGGGCAGGATTCCTTTCACTACAAGAAATAGGAAGCTCGAGTAAGTACGTGTAAACGGATCAAGCCCCAGGAAAAAGGAGGATGTGCTCATGCCATTAAAAACTGCAGCAAACGGGAAGCAGGCAGGGGCGCAGCCGAAGATGGCCCAGGCGGTTGAAGTCTGGTATTTCCTAGTCTCTGAACGCTTCTGAAAATTAAGGGGTTGTGTTGTTTGGGGTTTTTTTAACCACAACAGACATTTTACCGCAACACGAGAGCTGGGACATGAGGCTCTGATGCTCGAGCTACGGCCGCGGCCGCTGGCGACGGGCAGGTCGTCACCGCCGAGGGGCCGAAGGCGGCGGGTCCCGCGCCGCTGCGGGGAGCCACGGAGCCGGCAGGTAGAGGAAGGCTGGGCGTGAGCTCCCGAGGCCGGAGGGGAGCCTGTGCCGGCGCTGGCAGCCGCGTCTGCTCACCTCCCCTGGGCCTGTCCACCAGCAACGCCCCAGCCCACCGCCCACCACCGCCATTCCCCTCCCTTGGCACTGGGCTGAGCAACGCTGCCAGGCGCTGGAGTTAAAAAAAAGTTAATTTGAGCTACAAGCAAGAAATATATTACTAAAAAAGTATTTTAGTGGCAGTTCCCCAACAGGAGCCCTGGAGCCAACCAAAAAAAGCGTGGGAGCAGGCGGCTTCCACCACGATCTTTGGTGTCCTTGGTTTCTGGATGTCCTCCTTTCTGCACCCGAGATGGAGGATGTTTATGTTGCCTCCTGTCAAGTGCCTCCGGTCTCACCTACAGACACCGTGACAGCCCCACGGCAGCCTGACACCTCCTCCCTCCCCTTAATCCCAGCAGCCTGGAGGACCAAGGACCAGCTCTGCTCAGCACCTCCAGCTGTGAGAAGGGGCCCGTTTACTCACCGTGGGCGCTGCCAGAAGAGCCCGAGATGTTCGTTTTCTCCCTTTCTTTGAAGGGTGTCCCACCAGTCCCTAACAGATCTCCAAGCAAACGGAGCGCGAATTTTCCCACAGGTTTGTAACTGGGCTGCATTTAAGGAGACATTTGCAGGCCTGATAAAAGGTGATTCTCTGATATCAAGACAATTCCACCACCAAACTTTAAGGCACGAAAGCAGAGAGGGATTATAAATCCTCAGTAAACAGTTGTAGGAATTTAACAGGTTTCACTTCATCTCATCTCTTAAAAAAAAAAAAAGCAAAACACTATTGTTTTATGGGTTGCCTTTCAGGCAACTTCTCCGAAATACTTCCACCAGCGAAGAACAACACCTGGTGAGTTCAAGCTTTTGCCGTGGTTCAATACCTGACACTCACTGCCTGCTGGATCAGGCTTTTGCTGCACAAATCTGCTGTTTTAAATAGCTGAGAACAGGGACTTTGGAAAGGAAGGATCGGCAGATTTGGCTGCAGATGGCTCCACCAAAGCTCACAACCGCGTACGTGATGGACCTCACATTTACAAATCAGTGATTTTCTGCTGTGGCAATGTGGCCTAAAAAATTTTGCCCTAGGAGTGAAAATGAGTCATTTTTGTATCTCTCACTAAATTATTCTCTCTTTGCTGAGAGTACCAATCCAAGTGCCAATTACTGATAATTACAAGTGGTTTTAGGGTTAATTCTTTTCTTCTTTTTAAATACCACGCTTGCTCGTACAGAACCTTCCTTCTGTCTGTCCTGCTACGCAGTGTGCCCAGAGTCAGCTCTGGGGCTTTTCTAGATCTCTTGAGTGGTTACAGCCAAGATCCTGCTGCTGGAGCACATTCATTCTCTTTTTGAATTCTGTAACAACACACGCTGCTAAAAAAAAAATATAAATATTTGATCCCATAGCTGCGCTGTACACAGTATTAGCAATATCCTGCTATCTAGCGTAAATTTAAGCCATGCTTAATAACATATTATTAATGTGCACATAATTTATTGCACTAAATTATGCTTAATATTATTACCCAGGTAATTAGAAGTGCAGGATGAAATCCTCCCTTGTTCTGTTCCTCAGCCTTTCCCCCAAGACAGCACTAACTATGCCTGTCTGTTGATTTGCAATGGATGCTCCATGTCATAAACACGTACCTGAAAGAAAATCTGAACATCACTGATGCCCTTCTGCCCCCGGGATGGACCGGCAGCAAGAGGTAAGTGGGCCACAGAAACAACACAAGCGGAAAATGTTACTAAAAGATCCAGGATAAAACTTCAGCCTACCACATCCCTAACATCCATCCAGCGAAAACGGGACCTTCCAGGGTTACATTAGCATCTTACCCAGCTGCCAAAGGGCTGAAAACACACTGATGTTATGTTTGAAAGATGTAACAAGATAGCCCACCTCTCCTCCCGGTTTGTGTTGGCTGGCCCCAAGCAAGACATTCAATAGCGTGGGCGAGAGTCTCGTGAGGAGCCAGCCAACACAAACCAGGAGAGAAGGTGGACTGTCACCTTTTGCCATGGTCTCCAGGCACTACAAGAGGCTACGCAAAGAGGGGAGAGGTTAAAAGAACCGGCAATTTCACCTTTTATTGCTGCACCAAAAGGCAGGTTTGTTTTCTTCCTAATGCTGGTTCATACAAACATGGTAGAGGACAGACAGACAGACAGACGCCTTCTACGTGAAAAGGCAAAACCTTTTCTTGTGAAATCCTGGTGCTTTGCTGTTTATTGGCAACCAAAAGCACGAGCCCAGCCCCAGCCAAAGACAAGTTTCAAATAAACAAAGACTAAATATTGGAAGTCATCGGTGTCCGTGGTTCTCGCTTAGAACAAAAGGAAGGAAGTTGGATATAAACAGTCAGAGGAACAGCGGCGCACGGCAAGGCTCGGAAATGGAAAACCGCTCTGTAAGAGCGATGCACGAGTATGCTGGTGTAAGCTCTCCCCTAAAGGAAGAGGAGACTTTGGTGGAACCTCACAGCCCCTTTGTGAGCACCTCAAGAGCGATTTATTGATTTTAATGTTTGACTGTCTTAGTCCTGATGAAAAGCGTCTCTTTCTCTGGAGGTAACAACTCCGGGCTTTCCTGGGTTCACACATTTAACAGGAGCAAGCAGCCCATACCCCTTGAAAACCTTCTGAGCACCTTGCAAAGGCCATCTGCTTGAGAGGCTTCCCAGAAAGCTACAGCTTCTCCCTGGCCACGAGGAAGAGCTGGGAAGGAGCTCCTGCAGGTGTCAGCTGGCCAGACACCGGCTCGAGCAATCACCTCCACTCCGCTAGAGCCGGCCGTGTCATTGGCAAAGCCTTGGCATGGAAGACTTTTTCTTTTATTTTAAGTCTCAGTAAATAACTCTCATAAAACAGACAGTACAGCGGCAGTCCAACTAAAACATAGCTTCAGGTGCTCACATTTTACAGTTTGAGGTGGGGCTGGCAAGGGCTGCCCCTCCCCACCTGCTCTTTCGGTTAGGCAGCACCCAGAGAGATATAAAACGAAAAGCAGCTCCTGAACACACAAAATCCCTTCCCACAACAGCATCAAAGGAGGACAGATCTCTAAATCACAACAAGCAAATAGGAAAGAAAATCAACACCTCAGGGCATGGAGGTGGGAGAAGAGACTTCAGAAGGGAGGGTGAGAGCAGAACCAACTCTGCCAAGGATGACTTCATTACAGCAGCTCTCCTCCCTCTGCTGAGCAGCCCGGTGTGGCAAAGACACACACTTGAATGTGGAGTTTCAGCTAAGATAAACCTACTCAAGCTAGGAGACACCCATGCTTAAAAAAGGTCGTAAGCAGAGAGAAGCCCCATGGTTTTCAAGGAGCCTGTAATTCTCAGACTAAGGAATAAAACTGGTCCCATTTTCATTACACTCCTGAGTACCGTTAGTCTCCCCTTGGGAGAAGTATGAATGAATATCTACAGCTTTTAGGAGTCAGAAGTGCAGCCTGAGCAATCACTGTTGCAGCAGCAGCATAAAGAACCTTTTGGCCATGTAAGCTGTGAGTTTGCATCAGTGAAGCTCGGGCACAGCTTGCAGGGGCTATTTAAAACACTTACACACTCAGCGGGTCCCTCCAGCCCTCAGCAGCCGTCACGCAGCCCTGGTATGATCACAGCCATACAGATTTCTAACAAACTAGTCAAAACTCCCATTTGAGGGCTTCAGGCCCTGGCTTCATGGGACAGGAAAGGATCGTCTTCCCTCGGGACATTGCTCTTGCACCCCTGAAGCTCCCTCCACCTTCCTCTGGTGCACTGACTGACCACAGCCACTAACCTGTAGTGCAAGCCACTAACCTGTACGATCACGTTCTCAGAGGTAGGAAAGCAGCTTTTCCTAGAACTGTAGTTTCCAACCTGTGTATCCGTCTATGACTTCCAATAGCAACACACAAGATAAGTAAGAGGGGCAAGCTCTTGTACTGGCTGCAAGTTTGTTATACAAGGGTCGGTGAAGCCACTCCAGCTTTTCAGAAAGGAGAAGAAAAAAAACCACAACCACCAAATCACACATGTTTCAAGCTGCTTTCTCCATGGTGGATAGTGAACGCTCAGGCATGAGAGCTCGAGTCAGCTGCCAGAGCGCAGCCCAGTTCAGCCAGGTCTCTTGCACAAGCCTGTTACTGCAAGAGTTTGAAAACTGCTGCTCCAGGTGCCTCATGGCCATCTCTGCTCAGCACGCTTCAGCAGAGGTAGTTTGAGGAAGTTTTCTCCCTATCCCTCTATGTAGCATCATCAAGCCCTGCTGATTGGCATTTTCCCATTGCTCCAGAGTTGCTGGACGTTGTCGTTCCTTGCCTTCTGCAGCAGGGCAGCAGCTAGACGTGCAGCGTGTCTTAGCTCTGGTCGTCAAGTGTGCAAAGGAATCCAGAGGTTTGGAATGACTATGGATACTGCAGAGCAAGAAGGAAGAGGGCAGATGGAAGGGGAAAAGATGGGGTGCCAGGACATGTGATATGAACGAGATACTTGCATTTAAACAATGTTCAGTAGCTTCTGCAGTTAAATGACTCTTCCCCAAGAGCTCCAGCAGTGTGTCAGGTGCTTAACTGGTTAAGCCTGGTTACATTAATGCAGCCCGAGACTCTCCTGCTTTGTGCTTACCACCGGTTACAGACAGGACAGAGGAAGGGGATGCACAAGACTGGCTGGTACCTAGGCTGCATTTCTGTGTACTGGCACACATCTCAACGAGATATTTAATCTCACTTTGCTTCAGACTTGCTCACAGCACACATATTAAGGATACTCATTAATGTTAGTTATTCTAGAAGCCCAGACACACCTCCCACCGCTCTTCACAGGAGCGGAGAATTGCAGTGATCCTTCTGGTGCCCAAAGTTTGTCACCAATCTATAACCTGAGAGAAACTGCAGCAGCTGGTGCTCACCTTGCTGCAGTTCTACTGTTGCACCTTCACCCACATGTTGTTCAGTAGGACTTTAACATAGGCATTTATACCATACAAGATTTTAAAACAGGATGGAATTGTACAAGACACTCTAGACAGCAGAATCACCTTATGGAACTGCAAAGCGACGTAATGGCTTGTATTGCCCACAAGTACATCCTTGGCCTTTAAAGGAAACCCCTGAAAACTCTGTTCCTCAAGCCAAGGAAATAAACACCTTGAACAGCTGAGGTGAAATGTGTCATCCTCTGCAGAGTACATTACCATCCCAAAAGAGAAGACTGGGAGCTGTTACCATCTTCATCTTCCATAGGATGAGGATGGAGTGAAGCCATCTGTTACAAGCTTGCAGGAATCAAGACAGCAGCCCAATGCAAAAGTAATTTAACAGAGATGTTTCTATCTTACTATTTTCATGCCTTTCAATATTTTATTGCTTTAAAAAGAGCAATTCCACCATCTCCTCAACTTCCCATGCTACAGTCTCAGCAGTCCCCTGGTGTCTCCCCCAATAAGCATTCCTGGATACACAGATGCTTTTTTTTTTTAAAGCTAAAATGACTGCCAGGACAAAGTGTTTAACATGTTTTAAAACTATTTAAAAGCAGGAAGCCAACTTCTTATTTCTTCCTTAAGTCTCCATAACTGCAAAGTCTGGATCAGAAGTGACATAAGGTATGTAAAAAAAACTGAAAAAGAAACACTGAATTCTAAGTAACTTACACTTTTGTTGATCAGGCAACCGTCTCTCCTATCACCCCTTATGCACTAGAAAAAGCAGGCACCAGGTAGAAATTTAACTTAAAACAATGGGAAATAGAAAAACTACTGAATCTAAAAAATCATGACCTAAGAATTAAAGACCATGTAAATAATCTGGAGTGACAACTGCAAAAAACCAAAAAAGGCCAGGGTAGCAGCTGTTCCTCTACACAACTGGAACCAGTCAAGTTACTTACCCCACCACCCTCAAAACAATGAGCAAACCACTTCATTGCTGTTGAGCTCCTTTTTAGGAGACTGGCCTCTGGAGATGAAGGTTTTATGAAAGACCCAATTGCTAATACTAGAAGGTAATTTTTGAAGAAGTTTAAGATGCAGGAATAGGTTTGAAGAAAATAATAAAGAACAGCTGAATTACCAACTATTTCAGAACATCATCTACAACAAAAGAATCTCCAGTCAAAATCAGCTTAATGCCTCATTTTTCCCCCCCAGGAGTATGAGATTTAAAAAAAAAAAAATCCATTATGTGAAAAAACCTTCATGCCACCTCCACTCTCATGGAATTATTACATACTCACCTAATGGTATCTGTAACCCAAAGCACAACAAAGGATACAGATTCTCCCTCGCCAAGATGAGAAATGCAGACACATCAATGACACCAGGGTTTTTTTAAAGTCTTTTCCATCTTTATAATAATTTTTTGCTACACAGGTAAGAAGATTTATACAATAAAATTTTCAACTGAAAATACTTTTTCACAACAGTGGAGCAAGCAGTAACTGCCATGTGTGCATATCACAGTACATCGCTATCTAGTACAAAGATGGACAATATCAAAATTAAGATCAGACACTCTCCTCTGCTTATCTGCTGTCCAATTTTATTCCACGGCAACGGAAGAGTTTTCTGCATAGGTCTTTGCAAATGAGCTCACAAATCAAACCTCTACAGCTTATGGGTTCTGCATAGATATCCATCCCTGCAAGACAGTAGCAAGACTATTTCAGCACAGTTTCCTCAATAGTTCAACTATTTAACATGTGGTCACTAAGATCTACAGATATGCACACCAGTACAGATGTCAGTACTATAACAAAGAGCGAAACTACACTCATAGATGTAGATCGCCTCAAGTCTCTGCTACACATTTGAAGATGGACACTGACCAATTGTCTCTGCTTTAATTCCCTTGGAACTGAGTTAGCACACATGAGGGAGGCACATACCACAAGCTGCTAGCAGCCTTTGAGCATGACCTGGAATACACAAGAGTAATACTGATATTCCTTCACTACTTTCCTTTTTTTTTTCTCCCTAAACCAGACTTGCAAGTAGGGTAAGACCTTAATGAAGTAATTTAATAAGCTAACTTTTACAAGCTGACTCCAGATACCAGCATATATACTCCTCCAGCACAACACATACAGACTGGTTCTTCCCACAGCAAGAAAAGGCAGAGGCATTTTCGGCAGAGGTCCATTCCTGTGGCCACACAGCTGGCATGCCGGCTCCTGCCCCATTCTTTCAAAAGGGAACTGTGGTCTGTTTCAAAGAATCTTGTCATCTTTTACCAAAGGCAAAAGCTACCCCTCCCTTCTGAGAACAATGGCTTCAATGACAATTAAGTCCAAAAATTCAGGCTCAGCACACCAGTCACTGCTTTGCCTTTTTCACAATGGTGCCAACAGCCGATATAACTGTAGTTTTGGATCCACTTGCGCTGGTTGTCACTGTGACAACACCTGGCAGTGTTGCAGTAGTGGTGAGGATGGTGGGCTGAGCTATCGTTGTTACAGGGATGGCCGAGTCCCACTTGCTCTTCCTCTTCTGGGCATCTGTGAATTTGATTAGATCAAGCAAATGAGGATTAGCGTTATGTTCAAGGTCACCAATCCCTTTGTAATACTCTGTCTTGTCAACTCTTAATATACCACTGCTTGACTAGACAACTTTCCCTCACATTAATTTCAGCACACACTGGCAGTAAATGTTGAGGAGGAAAGATAACTTTATACTTCAGGAGTCAAAGTAAAACTCTAGACCTGAACTCCAGCCAAATGGGAGACAGGTTCACTCCCTGCCCCAAAGCATATTTCATTTTAACAGAGCACAAGTATCCCAGTTGCTCAGGTACTGGCACAGGACACTCAGCCTCCAGTGGATTTTCTCCATTCCTCCCAGTTTAAAAGGCAGGCTGTAGCCAGGAGAACGATTTTCAGTCTTTCCAAATCTCTTGAGATGTATCAGTCCCAAGATAAGTCCCAAGATGAGTCCCACAAACATCAGCAGGTTTCTTGACCCACTAATAAACTTCTTCACTATCAAACTTGTCTCCTAAGCTTTTATTGCAGAAGGACAGCCATGGGATATAGGGACTAGAGAAAAGCTAGTCTGTCAACTCCGGGAAGGAACACTATACACACAATCAGCAAGGAACCTTCAGGGTTTCCAGGAAGCACTAATCTCAGCATTACTGCAGCTTAATAGGTACAATCACAGCCATTCTTTACCTCCCACAGTGGTACTGGCTGTTGTGGTTGTTGTAGAAGCAGCACTTGTGGTGGTACCTTTTTTAGTGCCAGTCACAAACTCAATCTGGGAAGGGAGAGAAACACAGGAGAAAGGGAAGAAGATAAAGATGAAATGTTAATATACGTAGTTTTTTTTTTAACCCACATTGCTTCTTTATGTTTTTAAGAACAGCTTTAATGTCATGTAAGACGTTGGCCTCTGAGCTGACGGTCACGCAGGAAGAAAGATGTAGGCCTCAGGCCAAAGTGTACTGAAGTCATGATCCTTAAGGATTCCTGCAACCCAGCTCTTAAGTCAGGTACAATAAAAATGTGTTTGTTAACTGGTATAAGCATAGGAATTTGATATAGCTCAGAACGGACAGATCCTGGTCATTAAAGAATGTATTTATACAGTTAGAAGTTCCTGTTCTTTTTCTTTTAAGAAACATGCAAGACAAGTCCCTACCTGCGCAATTTACTGCGACTGCATCATAGCAGGAAACCTAGCAACGAGAGCTACAACAGCATGCAGTCTCGTATTTTCAAAACTGCAGATATGAGCAAGGACGTAATCAGATACCTGTGTTACTGTGCAAAACCCAAAACAAACAGCAAGATACAGCATGCACTGCAAGAAAAAAACACCTCCACATACTGAATATGGAAGGAGCCTTCTGCAAGGTTAGATGGCAATCTCTAACATTAGACAGTTTTCTAATGCCAGCCACTAGCTTAAAGGCAACACTACTGAAGGACAGTAATAAAGCCTTCCAAAGCCTGCCTGTTGTTGTTCGGGGGTACATAAGAATGTACATTTTGCAACAAACACAGTTAAAGTTAAAAAAGGCCCAACATTTCTGGAAATTAGGTGCAAGAAGGCTGTTCAAGGAGAACAGAAAGAAAGTATCACCTCAAAATGAGATATGGTGAGGAAATTAAGCGATAACTAGGCTACACCACCAGGTAAA
This sequence comes from Phaethon aethereus, assembly GCF_964289735.1. Classification (NCBI taxonomy): domain Eukaryota; kingdom Metazoa; phylum Chordata; class Aves; order Phaethontiformes; family Phaethontidae; genus Phaethon; species Phaethon aethereus. The sequence goes on from NC_138594.1 coordinate 6,552,265, forward strand.
ATGTCACAGATTAAGAAAAAAGCTGTTCTTTATGTATTATCTTGCCTGTACCAGTCTTACTGAATACCATTTTAAGAGCTCTGGTTTCAAAATACCGACAAAACCAAAAGAAATCTAGCGGAATATACAACCTAGAGAAACGGACCTGTAAGGAAGGGCAAACAACTTGATCTATGCAGCTTGGAAAAAGACATGCAAAAAGAAAGGACAAATGGGGTGGGGGGGTAGGGGGGAAAAAATCAGTATTAGCACAGAGCACCATTCATAAAAAACAGCAAAGCAGCAAAATGAAATTCAGCAGGGAAACAAAAACCCTGCATCTCCATCTCTTTTGATTTTAAATAGCTACCTTTGTGCGCTCCTTCTTGGCCTTCTCCAATTTGTCCATTTCAATCTTCTGGGCTTTCGCTGAGAAAGATCAGAAGTTACAAGAAGCACTAGGAACAGTAAAAACCCATAGTTCTCTCTCACACACTTCCAATCAAAAACTTCAAACTGTGTATAGAAAATTAAAATGCCATGAAACTAACTACTGCTTTTTAATCAAAGCATTACTGCAGTAAATTAATCATTTAAGAGATGAAAACATTGAAGCAGCAATTTAAATGAAAAGGCTTTCCAGACTGATGAAGCATCAATAACATTCAGGCACATCCAACCAGAATGAACTAGTTAAAGAGCAGCATGTGATGACTTCTCATTTATAAAGGAATTGAAGACTCCAGTGCAGTTAATTAACTACAAAACACAAAGAACTAAGTTAGGACAAACCCAAGACTTCCTGGAATTACCTAGTGCCTCATAATACGAATCCTCTGACCAGCCATGAGGATCAAACATGTCCTAAAGAAAAAAATAAGTCAGATTAGGGCTATTTCCACATATACACAAAACCCAGCTCAAAAATGCTTTATGTATTTCTGTTCACTGATGATACTCAGTACTGATTTCCTCTTATATCCCAGTGACACAAAGATCACATCAGACTTTCTTTTACAGGACCACATTCTGTTGTGAATGAAGAAACAGCTTTGAAGCCAAGAGGATGCTGGGATAAGTCATGCATTTTTCTGCTGCTCAGCTTCTATCTCCCCTGAGGAGTTTCATGTGTATCTACAAACTTCAGCAGTTGTTGTTCAGAATCATTATAGCAAAGTTGGAGCCACTGAGATTAAGTACCACATAAAAACATTCACGTCAATGCAGAGGATCAGACTAAAGTTCCCTTAAAGGGCGTCTAAAGAAGCAGGCTCAAGAAAGCCTGAGGTAAGACCTTACATCCCTGTATTACCTTTTACCCACCCCCTTGCCAGTCAAAAGTATTGCACCTCACCTTTGGATAATTTGTACCGAGTTCATCAATTGAACAAAACTGGATCAGCTTTTCATAGATGCTGCAAAGGAAAGACAAGAGTTCAGGACAGAGCCAGTGAGCTAGAAGTAAATGGAAGTATTTCAGATTTGTTAGAAGAAAGAGGTTATCACCTCTTCACACTGCAAGAATAAAATCAGAACCTGGGAAGCTATGCTTGCTGTGATGGATGTGGCATGCCATTAACCACATTATTTCCTACTACTCCCAAATTAATCTCCCAGCTCCCAGAACAGACACATCTTCTAAAATACTTCATCCAAAGCCTGTACATTTAAAAATCTAATTGACACACCAACTCTTACTGTTGTCTCACAGAACACAAAGAAGAGTTTTACAGTTTCAGTTACAATCAAATTATGTCTTTCATTTTTGTAAGTAATAGTACTTCTTACTCAGGATCCTGTTTCTGCTACAACTCCAACAAAGAGGAAAATCCTTGGAATTTGCTCTGTGGTGCCTTGGTCACACAGAAAAAGATGGTGGCTTACCTGGGGTTGCGGAACTCCTTTTTCCTCTGAATGATGTAGTTCATATCCATGCCCTCTTTTATCTTCCTCTCATATAGCTTTTGAATTTTATCCTAAGGGAGGAAGATTACAGGGTGAGCCAGTACGAAAAGGAGGAGCACACCAGCTGACTATCAAAAAGTGTACGTGTGGGAACAAGCCAACTGATCCAGTGACCTCCTTGCATGGAACAAGGATTCCACCTCTCCCCTAAGGCCAGGCAGGCTGATTAGCACAGACATTCCCTCCTTTAAGGTCAGAAAGTATCTTTGTGAACTGTCTGGGTAGGTAAGGGAATTGATCTTTGCACTTCCTGAAGGCTTCAGTGATTGAAGATTTGCCTTTGAGGCAGTAGTGCACACTCCTCCTTCCCAGTCTGTTGCTTCCCTTTATAGCTACGAGTCTAGAGAAGTAGAAGCCAGCTCCAAGAGGGTGAGATGAAATCCATAAAGATTCTCCCACAACTTACAGTGACCATCACAGCCACCTTCAGACTCCAGTGTGCACCTGAAAAACAGCTTCTGGGCTACACTGCACAGAAGGCAAGGCTCATGGCTATGCCTGGGTAACAGATGAGCAGAGCCAAGTCCTGCTGGAGAACTAAACCCAATGTGATCACCAGGTGTTGCTAGTGGTGCCTACTGGCAGCCAAACACTCTTAGGGACAGCACACTTGTAAATCCCTGCTTTGGCACAAGCGGCCAATTAGATGGAATCGGCTTCTCTTTGCAGATCACTCATAGTTACGAAGTCTATGGATATCTGACTGAAGCCCCAAGCCCCTGCAAAGGTAACTTAATTGACTCAGGTTGGAAATGTCAAGCAGTCTACTCTCCAAAAAGACTGAAAGATTTAAAAATAAACATGATTTTTTTTCTTCCTCAGCAAGGTAGTGAAACACCTTAGAAGTACTTTTACTCTGGTGATGCTGAAGGGATAGCAAAAGCAGAAACTTTCAGACGGAACTTATACTTAAGTGGTACTACTAGGAGAATATTCTTAGTAATTTCCTTCGTCCTTTCTTTTTGACACAAATTTCTCATGTACAAGAGGCATACAAGATAAGACCAGAGGCTAGGCCTTCAGTCTTGCAGGATGGGAGAGCTGAGTCAATTTTCCTTTGCTGCTTCTGGGTAAGTCACTTCATACCTCCCTCCGTACGGACAGTCAACTCAAATACAGAACTGACTATTGTCTAAGGGTTTGCTGATGCCTGAATAAAAGAGAATTGTTAAGAACTGATATGAAACTTCTATTTCAACAACTTTTAAAAAGCTTTATAAGATAAATTTGCATCAGGTCCTCAGAAAAATTAGCAAGAAGAAATTACACAATCTCCACATCCAGTGCACACATCATAAGGTTTGAAGGAACAACGGCAAAAAGGTGAATTTGGGGAGCAGAAATGATTGAAAAGGTGTTCCCTTTTGTCCCCTCCCCATGGAGGTAGCACTATAGTTCCCAAAGGCCACAGGTGAGGAACTACTCAGTCAACTTTATGATAAGAAATACTCCCTTTGGCAGAGCTCAAGACACAGTTTATTAGAGGAAGAATCTGACAAAAGGAAAGAGCAAATCAACAGCCTAGAACATTTTGCATCTCTAAAGAACAATCCCACCTCCTTGCTCAAAGTGCTTTAAGATGTGGTTTGACCTGCTGACAGAGGACAAATTCTCCTTTGATTTAACATAGTAAACTGCTGTCAAAGGGGAAGAAAATCTGTTTTATTCTGTCTACTCTCTCAAGCTCTGTGCATTCCTCAGATCTAACGCACTCTAATGCATTGATGTCAGAACAGTAAAATCCTCCTACAGCACAAGAGGAGGAATGGGTGTGCCCAGGTACACTGTGTGGAGCAGAAAGAGCGATCTGGATGGCGAGTCACTCTGAATCACCATTGCACAGTAGTAGCTTACTTTACAGAACATTCCAGAAGTGATTCTTTACTTTTATTTCTACTGGGCAGATAACTGCGGTTAAAACTCAAATGGGTGGTAGGAAACAGCAGCCCCTGCCCTTTCATTTGCCCTCCGTCAGGAGGAGGAAAACAGAGCAGGAGGTTATTGCAAAGTTGGTTACTGCAATTATTTGGGTGTGCACCAGAGAAAACATACGTTTGTTTTCTTTTGCTGCCTCTAAGTTACTAGCCTTCCCTCTTAATGTTTATCATCTAGAGATACGTAGGTGGAAAAGGAATCCAGTCAATGCTGCCTCAACTATTCCAGTTAGAGGATTCTCAGGCCCGTATAGAAAAACAATGATTTGTTCTTTCCTTCGAAGCTGAATTTGCTGAGGTAAGAGGATAGCAGCCTTCACAGTAAACATCGCTTCTGTGTCATTGGTGGGATCAAGAGCCGTTCTAAAGCGTTAAGTGACCCACAGAGACTAGAAAACAGCTTTAAGCTACTTTGAGATTCCTAAACTAGAATTACTGTAAAGTCTAAAGCATTAACACAGTGCATTCATAATCTCTATGTGGTAAGACCCCAGCTTTAATGTTTTAACTTATGCAAAAATACTGAACAGAGTTCCCAAATATCCCTCCTCCCTACTGAATTGCAAGCCTTTAAAAAAAACACAAATTGGACTTATACCAACCTGCAAGTGGTTAGAACATCTGCCAGGAGGCTCAGGAGGGATTTTGATCTCATCTGGAGACATGTTCCGCACTCTCTCTGAAAAAGAAGCTGTAGAGAGCAAACTGGGCATGAGTTTTGGCAATACTGAAGGGAATTTAAGCCATGCAAGTCATTAAACTTGTTTCATGACCTTGCTAGTGCTACTCTATCATTGAGAACCGATGGGTAAAGGTAACAGGGGAATGCTGTCAACTGGTACTCGTGGGGTTTTCAAAGTGCTGAGCAAGAAGCAACTAACCTAAGGATTAGATCATTAGAAGAGGGATGAGATGCTTATTTTATTGGTATCTACCTTATACTGTGGCTTTGTGTCATGCCCAGGCTTAAAATTTTATTTTCAGGGGTCTCTTCACCCCAGAATGGGCATATGAAAAGCTAAGCTACTTCCCATTCCAGCTGCAATTGTTGATAAGATCCTCAAAGGCAAAGGATCTTCAGAGGAACAAAGGTCGGTTTGTGGAATGTATCTCTAAACCCCTGCACTATGCGCCACACACCGAGCCCTCCACTACTCCAGGTCTTCCGTATGCACTTTAAAGTCCTGCGCTGAACAGCTCAGATAACCTGGAGTCTCTGACAAAACTTGTGCCAGGATACTCTCAGATAGAATCAGACTGTGTACGTGGAGGATCACGGGATCAGTCTAAAGCAGCCTGGCTCATCGCCATTTTGGGGGCGGCAGTCACTTTGGGTCCTATTTATTTTAAGACCTATCTACATAGAATCATAGAATACCAGGTTGGAAGGGACCTCAAGAATCATCTGGTCCAACTTTTCTTGGCAAAAATGCAGTCTAGACAAGATGGCCAAGCACTCTGTCCAGCTGAATCTTAAGTGTTCAGTGTTGGGGAATCCACCACTTCCCCAGGGAGATTATTCCAATTGCTGATTGTTTTCATTATGAAAAATTTTCCTTTTATCCAGTCGCAACCTCCCCAGGAGTTACCTGTACCCATTATCCCTTGTCTTTTCCATGTGACTCATTGTAAAAAGGGTGTCTCCATCTTCTTTGTACCCGCCCTTTAAATGTTGGAACACATAAGGTCTCCCCTAAGGCTTCTTTTCTCAAGGCTGAACAAACCCAGTTCTCTCAGCCTTTCCTCATATAACGGGCTTCCCAGTCCTTTGATCATCTTTGTGGCCCTTCTCTGGACCTTCTCCAACCTGTCCACATCTTTTTGCATAGTGGGGACCAAAACCGAACACAGTATTCCAGATGTGGCCTGACAAGCATTGAGTGGGATAATGACTCCTTTATCTCTGCTGGCAAAGGCCTTGTCAATGCAACGCAGCATCTCGTTGGCTTTCTTGGCCACAGCAGCACACTGTTCACTCCCATTGAGCTGCTTGTCCACCAGGACCCCCAGATGTCTTTCCAAAGAGCTGCTCCCCAGCTGGGTAGATCCCAGCCTGTGCTGCACTTCTGGATTACATTTTCTCAGGTATAAGACCTTACACTTGTCCCTGTTGAACTTCATAAGGTTCTTACAGCCTATTCAGGAGAGTGAACCAAAAATGGTTCAAGAAGGGAACAACCCTCCCCAAGGCTGTCAGTAGTTAACCACAAGAAATTGCGTTTCATCCTTAAGTTAACGTTTCCTTAATGGGCACTTTGATCTTTGCTTACTGAGTTGACTATTGCTAGAAAGAACAACTTGTTCCCCAGGGCTGAGAACAAACCAGTACACACTGCCAGATCTCTATAGCTGTTTGTGTTGGGATATACTATTAGAGTACCCCATTGCCCTGTAAAGATTAGTTTACAGAGTTACCAGAAGAAACTGCCATGTTTCCTCCCTATTGCTTGCTACTTTCCCACTATTATGAGAAACCCAGGCAGTTATCTAGGCAAGTCTTGGAGCAGAGATTTGTGCCACATTTAAGTAACTGGGATGGTTTTCAACCATAATTTGTACAGGGAATACATCCCAGAGTTGTAGTTTGTAGTGGGTAAGAAAGACCTGACACCAGCACAGAAGTCCTATCAACCAAGCCATTCAGATTTGCAGCTCCTCAATTATACATTCCTCATTAAAAGCTGCCTGAACTGCAGTTTCAGCACACTCAAGTTCAGCTCCTTTGACTAAAGCCCAGAAAGGCCCAAAGGATAGACACGGGCATTTGAACACGGCGTGCTGCTTTCCAGCACAGAGCGTCGAATAGCTGAGGTTACAAGTAATCAACACTGCACATGTTCAGTGCTACTACAGTTTCTATTTCTTTTGTAAAAAAGCACTAAGGACACTATCCTTTGGAGATGCAAAGCTAGCAAGCAGTCTCTCATTCTATTTGATCAAGATGTTGCCAAGGGTTAAATTCTTCAGCAGTTGCTAGTAATGAACAAAAAGTGTCCTTTGGCATTTACTAAGAGGGTGCCTGTATGGAGGAAGGAAAGCCTGCCAGAGCCCCTACAGAAAGGCAGGCAAACTGGAGCTCTCTGACAACAAGGCAGACATTTGTTGTAGGTTACAGCTGCTGGTGGGATGAGAAGCCTATACTTCTAATTAGAGTTTCAGGAACCCAGGGAGAGAGTAGCAAATAGACAGTAGTGTGCATAATAGATGGCACACTAGGCTTTCCGGAAAAGGTAAAAGCTGATTAATGGCTTAAGAGATTCACAGCATCAGCAGAAACATTAAAAAAGAAAAAAAGCCACCAAACCCAGGCTTTATAAGGCAAAGAAAGGACCTAAAAAAAAAAAAAAAAAAAATCAAGCTCCAGACTAGACATCCCATAGGCTTCTTATCTTTGCCTATGACCAGAAGAGCCACAGAGAAACAAAATATTTATGGGAAGGGGAACTGTGGGCTCATATAAACTCGGGAACTATGGGCAAGAACTCTGTCTAGCCAGCAAAGAAGTCACAAAGTCCTAAGGGTATGTTCTGCAATCAAGTCAAAGCTCCCTTAAAACAGAAATAACATTGTAGGCAGAACAAGAGCTCCCAATGAGACAATATATTTTGACACATGACTTTCAGGTTTTGGTGCTCATTTGCTCTTTTGTTTGAGCCATGTGTAAACAATCATTTATCAACATTATACTGATGGGGGAAGGCATCTCTTAATGGCTTACAAAGAGCTGGAACTAAGACATCTTTGTCTGCTGCAATCCTGCCATAGCTGTACGCAGCTGAAGACTGAGTCAGCAGTGAGTCTACGTGCACCTCGCAAACTGAGCACAACATTCATCATTAGTCAGTTATTTCATCACACTGCAGCCAGACTGAGATGCCACATCATTAGGAAGAAAAGGATGAGTTTAACCCCTTCAGGCTTATTTACAGTAAGGAAGTACAAATTATCCATGCCCTCAAGCAGTCGTCAAACTTCCTCCCCAAACAGAGAGCAGAACAACCGATTCCACAGTCTCTTCCTACCAGCTCTTTCCCTAGAGGAAGGGGCAGCTGGGATTATCATGCAGAATATCCCTTGCATATATGGCCACAGGCTCCTATATAAAAGATTTTGTGTTTTCAAAGTCCCAAGCACAGTTTTCCGCTGTCTATAGAGTGGTAAATGCAGATGGACAGCTAACAACAAGGTGTGTCCCCACAGGATACATCCAACTGATTTACGCACCCTGTTACTTCTGCCAAGATCAAAGTTTTACTTTTACATGAGTCATAGGTAGCGACACTGGCTGCAGTCTCTAACTGGACCTGTGATTTGCTGGCTCTCAGCCTAGAGGATCTCCATGTGGGGACTTCAGGAAGTTGATTGTTGGCACAGTTAATCACTATGGGCACACCCAAATTCTGGCTCACGGTAAGTAAATACCTTCCCCTAATCAGATTCACAGTCCAGATAAAGAACTAAGACCATAAAGCAGATCCCATGACTCAGATGGAGTTCAAGAAAGTAGGAGCCAATGCACTGCCAGGTCTGCGACTCAAAGCATCCTGCTGCTGAAGGACACCGCCTCTGCTGCTTAGTCTGCGCATTCTCCTTCCACAAGCTGACCTAAAAGTTAGAAAATTCATCAATGCAAGCAATAGGTGCTTGTAGCTTTTTGTGCAGCGAACGCATGTGTTGTGGCGAGGTAGACATGTTCAGCTGCTCTCACGCTCCGCACAGCAGCCAAAGCACAATCAACTATTAGGGTGCACCTAGAAGAGGTTCACCATCTCAGTAGCCAATGGAGGGTATTTGCTTGCCAGATCGTGGTGAGGCAGATAATTAAATGGAAATGCTACATTTAACCTGCTTCAGTTTGAGACAGATGGGTTATCTGACCAGTATATCTAACAGTACAAAGACATAACTGCATAGCAGGAGAGAAAGTACCACAGTGCAAACCGTGCACTCAGTTTCTTCCAGAACAAAACAACTGCTCATGGCCCAAAGGCTATGCTGGAGACATGGATGGGGGGCACACAGGAGCTTTGTTGCCTACAGATGGGTAGGCACTTTTTCCTAGTGCAGAGAAAACCAAAAGAATAGAGAGCAAAGGAATAGAGCGCTGGCTGTACCTGGACAGACTGGGGTGTGGATCACCTGAGGTCTGGTAAAGCATCTTGCCTCTGCTCTCAGTGGGTAACGCTGCTCCTCAGGTAGGATTAAGAACTCCTGTCCCTTTCAAGGTTCACTTCTACGCTGCATCTTAAGCAGCCACGAGGGATTACAGGCAGTACCAGATGCCAGTTTGTTTATAATGGTCACACTATGCAAAAAAAACAAGCAAAGACCTGGAAAGGGTAAGCAGAGGGGCCTGGCTTTTCCCTGGAGACATGCAAACCGGTGGTGCCTGGTCTCTAAAACTGCATTCTTTGGCACTCTAATCAAGTCCACTTGGCATAAACCAGAGTGTGTGGGTTTCTGATTTCCTGGCACCAGAACAGCCAAATCAGAGGGAAGAACTGGAGGCAACAACATGCCAGTGAGTCACCCATCCATGGAAGGACACTAGTTCCCTTTCTGCTCCGTGGGCTGAGAAATGCAGAGAGAGACCTGCAACTCAGCCACATTTTCTGCTCTTATGAACACTGACTTTGTGCTCAGATATCCTAAGGGCTGGAGAGAACATTTCTTACAGTCCAAAAGGTAAACAACCATGCTGCAAAGAACTTCAGGGCAAAAAAAGTATTATTTTGCAAGGCTGCAGGAAACAGCAAATGCAATGTCCACCAGCACCGTGTACTCTTCAGAGTGGTACAAAAACCCCAAAAACACAACATGGATGCAGAAATCCATCAAAATGAGTTTCACATATACTTCCTCCTCAACCACAGGGCAGTTACTACTGGAAACTTCCCCTTCCATTCTTTCAGGTTTTGATTATGTGATCAGTACTTCAGCATAAGTCAGGACCATGCCCTTCCTAGCTGCCCATCCCTGCTGCTTTCTTTGTGTCAACTCTAGTGCTCACCTAGCATGCACTAAGTAGATCAGGGAATGGATCCAGCTGGAAGCCTCACAGGCCGGGGCGGGGAGGGAAGAGCAGTGAAGGTGGATCTCAGCTGGCTCCAACTCGCAGACCAGCTCAAGGCAGACAAATGTTAGCATGCGTCCAGGGGAGGTAAAACAGAAATATAAATGTAGGCTCCTGCCAAAAGTAATGGTGTACTTAAGCAACTACATAATCATGTACTTTAATAAGGGTGATGCTGAACAATGTAAGGTTATCTTCTGAGAAGGGCAGGCCCATAGGTTTTTAATGCAAAAAAGCAGTTGTATAAAACCATCTAAGGAAGACTTAAGACTTCCACATACTGATATTAGACAAAATTTTAGATGTCTAGATTGGAGAAGTTACTTGCTTTGTGTCAGAAAATCCTGCACCTTTTTCCATTCAAGAATTCCAACTCCAAAAATACAACTTTCCAGTAAGGGAGTGGTTCTCACGTTACACCAACCATAAGGCTCTTGCAACAGTTCCTTTTCAACTAGGTAAGATATGGTCTAATGCAAAAGACCTACAGAATCCAGCATGGCAAGTATGCTGACCTCTAACAACCTGGTTCTGCACAAAGCTAGCCTACATATTGGCTCTGTGTGTGCTACTATTGGGAAAGGACATTAAAGATCTATTGCAAACCTTAATCCAGGTCTCAGACTGACCAACACTGTCCACTCACAAGTGTGTGACACTGTAAGAATTGCCCTCTGTGCAGCTTTTAAGCCTGCATGTGAGTCTGGGCTATCATGAGACAAATGAGAGTCAATCTTCTAATCTCCTGTGGATGGGGCAGTCACCAGGGGAAAAGGAGACTTAACAAAATTGTAACCTGAGCCTTTAACTAAGAAATGACTTCCCACTACATTGCTTTACAAGGGTAGAGCTTCACCCTCATGTAAAGTAGAGAGTAAAAGGGCAGTTGCCTTTCAGATATTCTTCTTCACTTTTTACCCTAAATGCTGTTGTCTCATCCATGTTTCTAGTGTGCATTTCAGGGCAGATCAGTAGTTTGGAGAAAGATCTCTGTTGCATTCTATGATGAGACCGGTTAAAGCAGTTTTGCTTTCTAAAGGCTGAAAATTCAATGTAACAGTTGGGCTGGTGCAAAGTCTGGGCAGGCCAATTGAAAAGGACTTAAGTCCAAAACTTCAGAGTGATGGCTGTTGTAGGAGTCACAGCTTAGCATCCTAGCATTTACTGTCTTATTTTACGTTTATCACACTTTATGGCTGAAACATCATGCTTGAACCTTCACAAGCTGATTTGACAGATAATGAAGCAACTTCTTAAACTCATGGGGTTTTTTATGATATTATTACATGCTACCACACAACTGTACTAGCAACCTCTGCAACAAAGGGTTAGTTCAAGATAGTCAGAGCTTCAACATAAAATACACTTTCTGCATAGCTCCACAGAGACAAAGCAGAGGATACTATTTCACGCATTTTTTCCAAATCTGATAATGGTGCAATGAATGAGTGAGATGTCACAAATATCAAGTAAGTTTCGGTAACCATTAGAAAACATACGGTATGCTATGCTGCCCTTTACATATAGGTTTTAGACACGTAATATATATTTTCATATTTTTAGGCATAGTACCTTTTTCCCCAAAACAAGACTTCACTGAAAATATTCCACCGAGATAAAACATCACAGGCAATAATTCGAACTACAGTATTGTTTGGACAGAGTGAAGATGCTTTTTACAAAGGGGGAGTCTAGAAAGTCTAGTTTGAAAAAACATGTGAATAAATACTTCTGAGTGAACTTACCAACTAGCTCCTGAGGATCTCTTTTCTCCAGTTCTGAGAATTCCTGGGAAGGAGGAAGAAGCAGGTTTTAATCAAGGTATGCTTCCAACCTAAAAAACTACACTGTCCATTTGTTTAGAAATTTATACATTACTTCTGAGACAAAAGAATAAAAATTAAGAATGAAATGCAAGTTATTAGACAATACTTCAATGTTTGTACCATGGAAAGTCAAAGCCTAACAGGATGCTCTGTTTCCTTTCAAAGCTGGAGTCTAAATTTAATGAAAGAATTAAGGCTTTGTTTCAACGTGTCCTGGATACTCAGCCTTTTGCTATACTTGAAGCCTTTCCTTAAAACAGATCAAACCATAGATTCTTCATTTTTGGTGACTGGCCCTTGGCACCGGCCAAGAGTTAATGTTTCAGAACATGGCTAGCTAAATATAAGCTGGATCCAGCCCACAGAAAACTACTTAAGCCCTGGGAATGCCTACTACAGGCCTGTGCATCTTGCAGTTACCTAAGCAGGCTCAGCAGGATGCACTGCCCAGAGTAACATGAAAACAGCTGAAATGCTCCCAGAGCCAGCAGCAGAGCACAGCAACTTCAGAGCAGCACCTGATCAGCCTCTCCGCAGACACCCGGGGCTCTGCAAGGCCCCAGGCTGCAAGGTCTGCCAGTTGTGTGTGGTGCCAGAATTCACTTCTGTAATTGTGCCATTCAGGGCTTTGGCTGATAAACCCTCCACGAACCAAAATTTCAGGGAGTGTGGTGGTGATGCAGATCCTTTATTCCTATTTTGGAAGAATGCTTCTACTGTCAATTCTCTCTTCGCTGCTACTTTCCAGGAGTGACATAGCTGATCTGATCTACCAGAAACTCAAGGGCAACCTCCACTGACTTGTAATGCTCTGTTTGGAGATTTTCTCAACACAGCTAGTGTTAGTTATACCAATATAAATTAAGGCAGCTTCAACTGAAGGAGCACAGCAGATGTTTGCATCAGAGTCTGCTGACCAGGAGGTGTTGTCCACTTGTCCTCTCACCATCCAAGAACACAAGAGGCATAAGACACTCTTAAATATGCTTTCACCATATTGAGACCAACGTTCAAATATTTTGGTGCTTCTAAGAGACCCCAGGAGAATCACAAGTGATATCAAGTCAGCACAAACAGTTTCTGAAACACTATCAGCTGTATTCCAACATTGCCCTCTCCCCCCTGCCTCCCTCCCAAAGACCTTTTGTGACTCACCGGACTGTGCGTCCAAAATTCCTCAGTGCCTCCAAACACTGAAGCTATTCATTCAACCTGACACAGACATAATGCTATCTCCTTGCTGCTTAGTAACCACTCTCTAAACCCCTTCCTTTACTCCATTTCCAATCAGGTGAGAGCTGCATAAGGTGAGGAGAAAACAGCAAGGTCACCAAGCCAGATCTGGGAACAGGCTGTGCCAAATTCACTGCGAAAACCCACCAATTTCCAGAAAAGCCCTCTGAAAGCAGAAAAACAAATTCTTTGTGTGGCACTAACTGCTACAGGGCACTTTTTATAGCCATTCATGAAAAAAAAAAAGTACACTGGGATCACAAAAATACAAGGCTAAAGCCATTTTAGAAAAGAAAAAAAAAAAAGGTACACAAAGGAACACACAACTTCTTGCTGGCCAGCTGGCAAGGCCCCAGGCCCCGTTGTGAGATGGACTGTAGTGTAACAGCTCCAACCCCTTTAAGCTAATGCACTTGGTGTAGTGCACGAACACCTCTTCTCCCAGGGTCTTCAGAAAGAGCAGCACAAGCAGAAAATAAAAAATAACAGAAGCATGACATTTCAAAGCAGAAAACTTATGCCAAGAGAAGGAGCTCTCTCTGGCAAGAGCACTGGACAAGAATCCAGGGAATTCAGGCTGTGTTCTCCACAAACCTATGCAGACATGGCGTTGACATGGTGAGCCTCAACCACATCAACACGGTGTTAAGCTGGTGAGCATCACTTTGCCACCAGAGAAGTGGGGGCAATTCTGCGGCAACTAAGCAGGTTGTGAGGGCAAATTCAGATTAGCATGCAAATGTTGCATGCGGGCTGGAGAAGTTCATAGAGCTACAGATACAAGGGAAACATATGTCCAGGCAGCACCCAGTGACTCATTAGGCAGTAAATACATGCAGTCAGAAGGCTGCTTTATTCCCTTTAGGGGAAGAACTTGCTAGATTAGTAATTAAAAGTATTTCTCGCCTTGGTTTAAGACAACAAGCAAATGTTGAGGTGAAAGGAGAGAACTGCTTTTGTTCCAACTATATCCTGTGCTCTTATCTTTTGAAAGTTTTGTTTTAAGTGGACTGAAAAGGGAGAGGAAGAGACAGGCTATGTCCCTGAGCACCTCCTGATCCTTCCTCTTAACCAGCACTGTATTCATCATTCCATCATCCCTCCCATCTTCTGTCCACTTGTCCTCTCACCATCCAAGAACACAAAGGCAAGAGGGAAAAAAAAAAACAAACCCCAACCCAAATGACCAGTATTGCCAAGCAGGCACTCAAGCAATCCAGTGGCACGGTCAAATTCAGGTGCTTTAGACATGTACTAAATGCCCTCAAGAACGCTGCCTTCTTATTCCCCCAGCTAACAGGGTTGCAGGGGTATGTGCTGTATTTCTGAAGTTTTCAGAAGCCCATTTTCAAGTCTCCTGTAGCTGTTCGGAGCCAGCACCAAGCGTAAGCACACAGTTCTCGGGAAACACAAACTTATACTCTGAGAGATAACTTGATGGCCAAAACCTCTCCTGTTACATATCTTACACTAGACAAATATCTCTAAAGTGTCAGATGCGTTAAATAGTATGCTTTATGAATTTCCAGAATCATCATTAAGTTTGCTTTCACAAGAAGTAAGTTTGTTCTTTAATTTGTATCCTTTAATCCTAGAGGTACAGCACAAGTCTGCCCCATTTGTAACAGGCTAAATAAAGCCAGTCCTATCAGGCTGCCGCTGTGTATTTACCTACACCCGTTTTCACCACAGCCGCTCTAGCAAGTCTAGTCTCCACATCCTCAGGCCATAGCCAAGACATCAGAAACCCCACAGCTACACCAAGCACAAGAAAACAAGTTCACTATTATAGCCACACCTCACTGCCCAGAGGATATGAATTTTGCTTACTGATGAATTACTGCGTACCTACACCCACTGCTCCATCATTAACAAGCTGAATACATCAACACAGCTTTTCATTAAGTCAGACTACTTTCAAGCTTCTCAAATGCCTTCAGAAAACAAAAGGATGACCTACTCCTCCTACAGTGCTTGTTCATAGTTGCTGAGCTTATTGTCTAACACTATGGCGAGGCAAGTATCAACAACTTGACCGAAGACATACTGTTTGGCAGATGCAAGATTTAAAGAAGTCTTGTTCAAACTTCTGAGTATCTACTGAAGGTCCAGAACTTACGGACAGTCCAAAAAACCTTCACTGGAATAATCACCCAACAGGAACTGTCCTACCCTCCCTTAGGCTAATTTAAGTCTGGGTCACACACTGAATACAATGAACTGATTAGAAAAGACAGCATTAAAAAACAAAACATCAACCACAAAACCCCATCATATTTTCTGCAGATCTAATCCAGTATGAAGTTGAATGAGAGAGAGAATCACCGAGTAACAAGGTACAAGAAATACTGCATGGCTGCTATCTTTTCATTGTGAATGGAAGAAATATTTACACATGGAGAAGAGATTTCTAACAGAATTCAAACACATTTAATCAATGGAAAATTTGGAAGTGAACTGAACTAAGTAGGGAATTTACCTAAATCCATTCAGAGCAAGGTGATCTTTTTGTAGATTACTACATCATCAACACCTACTGTGCTATGTATCAGTATCTCACCTGAAGAGCACAAAATCAAGCAGGTAAGTGGTTTCAAGCAGAGAGGATTTTATGCCAAAAGTCTATCAGAGTAAATATATTAAATCTATTAAAGACTTCAAATATCCCAGAGCTACAGGCATCGTTTATTGGGTTCATTTCCATTTGGACACTGATCACTGGAAAATAACAAGGTTAAGACTGCACTAATTACACCTTCCAATACTGCACAGTTTTCACAAGCCCAACCTCTGAAAGGTTGTACAGGAGCATCTCTGAATTTACTTTTCCAGTCAGTCTCTCACTACTTGCACACTCAGCCTGGACACATTAGTTATGCTGAAAATTCTCTCTACTATCATCGAAATACAAAACTCAGTCCAAAAAAAAACCCCAAACCCCACCATGTCCCATGCTCATTCTTTTTCTGTAGTCATTTTATCCCATCTAGTATTACATGATGGCCTCTAAGAATGGCTAGGTTGAGTTAAAAAGTAAAGCAGTACTGTACTTCATTCCTCTCATGCACTCAGCAAGTTGATTTTCTGGCTGCTATCTACTTTGCAGCCTAGATCTCACAAGATCAACTATTTAAGGGCCTAAAGCCAGACGGCCTTGCTCCAGCAGACCCACTGAAAAGAGTCAAGGGATGCCATGGTGGTTCAGAGCCAAGTTGGAAGAGGACTGAAAGACAGCAAGACGAGCAGGAGGCAGACTCCCTTCCCCTGATCCGGAGACTAAGAGCAGCCTCTGAAGAGCGCAAACCACTACCAGTAAAGACAAGGAAAAAAAAAACACACCAAACTTTTTAAAATCTAATTGGATGACTAACATAAGTCACAATTTAAGTGCTTCTAAGAGCAAATTTGCACATCAGCTCACCAATAGCAGAAAACAATTATTCCATTACTATTCCTGTGTGTGTTCAGGAAAAGGGTTTCCATTTTTTCTAATTTAAAGACAAATGCTTTCTTCAAGCCCTGGGCAAGATGACACTGCCTGCAAGAGCCTGACTGACATGAACCCAGCTTGATGGTTCAGTTGTCATGAATCATAATCAGTTAAAGAAGAGCAAGCTGAAGCGGGAGGGTGGGTGGCTGTATGTACACTCATAAGGAAAGCGCTGCATTTTGGCTTAAGATTTCATCTTGCTGAGGTGAAATATAGACCATCTTTTCAGTTGTAAAGTGCTTCCATTTAGCTACATAAAAACAGTCTCTGCTCTGATTCCATGGAAAATAAAAACAACCAAACACAATCCTCACAGTGTGGAACAGAGATTAAAGGAAGGAAGCAAAAACAATATGAATCTGAAACTGATGAATTCAAGTTTGGAAAGGTTTGCCCAGAAGAGCTTTATTTAATGAAAAGAATGGACTGACTTACAACAATGCTCGCTAAATCCTTCCTGAAACAAGATCTATAAATCCAGCAGAAAGCTCACATTGAACATAACTGGTGGCATTAACTGTCACCAAAAGGTACAAATTCAGCCACCAATTTCTCATAGCAGTTGTGTATGTTAGTGCAGGTGTACTTCAAACTACAAGAAGAAATGGTTGAACAGGGAAGCAGAAAAGACACAACACCAGAAACTGATTGCTTTAAATAAGATGCAATTGTAAGAAGTGGAGAAGTTGATGCCAGATTTGCCACTGCTCAATTGCGTTCCCAGACTTGCAGCCAACTTAGCCTTACAGTTTCATTTTTCCACTGTCTTCCACTTAGTATTAAAAAAAACTAGCTAGGAAGCTTCCACAGTACCCCTCAACACCATTTTCTCTTTTTTTGTTTTCCAGAGAGAATGCTCTTGCATTGCAGAGTTTATTCTCTCCACCAACTATTTCACCTGATTGCTTGCACATAAAGAAATGTAATACCAATTTAAACTGACAGCCACAAAATGTATAGACTAGTCACATTGTTGTCATGCTAGTGGATTAGTTTGAAGATAGTAATGCAGAGAATTTTTCAGTGCAGTCCTTCCACTAGTAGCCAGTGGACCTGCTGCAATAGTTACAGTGGATTTCTCTCATCTGAGCTAGCATCAGCAATATGTTTTTGTAATTTTTCCTCCCCTCTACAATTCAGACTGTCTCCTGTAGTCCTAACATAACAGCTGCCTCATTTGGCTCAGTATAGTGGAAAGAAACTCTATAACTTAGCAGAAATTGTTAGAAGAGTTATCTAAGCTGACAGTGAAGATGGTCTTGCCAGAGCAAATGGGTGAAACATTTCTATGCGGGCAGCAAGAGAAAGACCTCTCCAAACCCTGAATCATGTGCTTCCTCCCCCCCTTTTCTTTTCAAAGGAACACGCTAGCAATTATGTTCTTGCTTCTCTACAAACAACAGAAGTGCTTATGGGAAGAGTACACCAGAAACTTCTCGTGCACGAAAAGAACTGTTTCATTTCTTGCTCACTAGATCTCTGTGATGTTGGTGTGCTACCAGGCTGAGGGCAGCAAACAGAGTGCATGTTAAATGTATTCAGAGTCTGGGGAAGACAAAGCAAGGGAACAGAAGCACAGTGCTTTTACACCCCCCCCCCCCCACACCCCCTTTTTCTTGTATTGTGAGAGAGGAGAATCCCAAGAGAAAGCTTGAAACAAGCTCATTTCCTACAGCCATATCCTGTTTGCCAGCTCTGGTACACAGCTCCAGGCAAAGTGCCCGGTACAGGATAAGGAATTTAACTAAGAAAAAAATGTAGGGATCATGATCTTGCTACCAAAAGAAGCACAGCAGCTCAGAAATAAGCCACCTATAGGAAAAAAGGATACATCCAATCTTCAGTGACACTTATGTACAGTCTGTACAAACCTACCTATTTTGAGATACTATGGTCACAGACAAAAGGGAAGGAAGAACCAGTCAGGAAAGAGTCAACTCCTCGACATTCCTTAAGCATCTTATCAAAACAAAGAACTTGTGTAGCTGACACTGCATTTTACTTTTTAAGCTAAATTAAGTCTAAAAATCCACCTTTCATTTCAATTTCATTTAAAAAAACCCACAAAACCCCCCCAACAAAGATCTAGCAGAACATTTCAGTGAGAAAATGCTTCAGAAGGGAAGCATTCATAGCATAAAAGCCTTTAAATAGCTTCTCTGAAACTTGATTCTGTTCACCTGACATACGCTATCTCAATATTTGACAAAGATTATTTGTTAGAAGGAATTGCTGGTCAAGGAACTGTGTGCCAGAACTCTCACTTTCCAAGTGGAGGTACAGTTAATAACATCTGCTTTAGGACGGCACCCTGGTCCCAAAGCTACCTGCTTCCATTGGCTGCCTCCTCTCTCCTCCTCCGCCTCTGATGCTAGGGGCCCTCCGCGTTTAACATTTGCAGATCACCCTGTGCACGCACTTTGCAAGACCACAGAGCACAGCCTCTCCGCAGCACAGACACCAACCAGGGCGCAGTGCTCTAAAAGTGCGAAACAGCCTGCACAGAAGATTGCACAGCCCATGGGAGCACACCAGCAGCTAATAGCAGCCACACGTTGGGTGCAGCCAGTAGCACAGCTCCCAGCAATCTCCACCTGAAGCCACCATGGTCTGCAGAGATGTGCCTTGCTCTGCAGAGCCCATAAATTCTGCCTTCAAGTCACTTTTGCTTCCTACAGTGAAACAGGAACTCAGAGGTGAAATGTCAGCACCACATGACAGGGCTTGAGGTGTCAAGCTACTTTGATGTTTTTATTTTTTTACAGATTGTTGCACTAGAGAATCAAGCAGAAGGTGAAGCTGGGCTGTGAGAAGTCTTAAGCCTCCCAGCAGCAAGGGAAAGGCTCAGGAGAGCTGACAAAATTAACTCTTTGCACAAGCTTTCTTCCCTAGCACATAGTACTAAAAATTCTCCTTCATGGTTTGGAGTAGAGGCAAGGTGTAAAGCAAGTATCCTCACTGGGATATGCACTCCTCCATGAATGGATCCCACAGAGTTTTTGCAGATTTTAGTCCTTCTGTAGCCAGAACGGGGAAGCTGGAAAAAGCTATTTTCAGATATTTGTTGGTATTTGAGGCAATCCTCCATCTGTGCTGACTGCTCAGACTCTCACTCTGACATGCATCGACATGCAAATACAGAACAGCCTATTTCAGTACAGCAGACAAATAATTGCAACAACAGAACTGGACTTGACAAACTTAGACCTTTATCAGGTGAAATATGCAAGGGGAAGCAGCTCCAGAAAGGACTTTTCTTCAAGTTTAAAGACAAACAGAAAAAGCCTGGCTCTTCCTTTGGAGAAAGGCAAGCCACACCTGTGTCAATAATCTGTGGTATTTAGTACTGCAGGGAGTGAAGAGTCTGCCACAGCATGTATGCCTGGCGGGGAGGAAGGAACAAGCATGTCCATGGACATGTCTCATCTTCCAAACAGCTCAAGAGCTGGATTGAAGCCAGCAGCTCTAAAGTAGGTAAGCCAGCTTCAGAGACCAACAATGCTGTGATCTGTCTCCCTCCCAGGCAGGCAGAGCTGCAGACACAGAAGTACGAGGCAAGGGGCAAAATAATCAAAGATGCTGAATGATATTTTGTTTCCTGCACACAAAACTGTTTAACTGCTGCTGATATTCTGTGGCAATAACTAAGGTCAAACACCTAGTTAAAAAATGGGAACCAGGTATCAGCTGTTTTAACATTGTGAGCACTCACTGAGTGCTCAGAGAGACTATCACACACTAAGTAATAGCGTAGAGGACAGCATTAGAAGCTGAGTTTACTCCCCGAAAGGCTCTCCGCATGTAATGCTGATTGCTAAACTGCCAAACTCTCTGGTTCCCTCGACAGAGCACTGGAAAACAGTGTGCCAAACCTAAAATGAGGTAAAAATACATGGAGTTGGAAGCACAGACAGCATTTTACAGAATTACATTAAAAGGAAGCTAGAATACAGAAAAAGATGAATCGGAGACTGTAATGCTTATCACTGGCACCTTCGGGCTGTGCTCTCAGGCAAAGGAATGAGCGGGAAACAAACCACTGGAGATCTAACCTTAACCCTCGCCCTGGAATCTGCACAGTTCATGCTTTGAAAGTGTTTACAAAGTGGTATGCAGCACGGCTATGCATAACACAAGGCCATTTTTAAAATACAGCAGCTCTTTTGCCAGTTCTGCCCATCAGAGGCCAATACTAACCCAGGCAGCATCAAAAAGTCAAGGGCGGGGTGGGGAATGGTAGCAAAAAAAAAAAGAATGTAATGAATTTTTTTTGTTTCTGATAAGACATTGGGAGTGCCTTCCTACAACACACAAACCAGTTATATCCTACCAGATCCAGACACCGCAAGATGACTAATACATAGCCACTTCAGCCATAGCAGAGTGCACTGGTTTGTGATGCAACAGCAATTTTAGTATGTGTTCTTCAGTTATATGACCTTTAATATATACTAAGTAGAATTTTTAAGACTACCTTTCAACAACTGAAAGCATCAAGGGCTGGTGCTTCCTAAGCAACCTTCATAATTTGCCACCAGCAAAGTAAAAGATTCAAATTATTTTTTAAAGCTTACTAATGACAGCTCCTTTTATACAGCCTGCTGTGTAATACCTAAACGGAACAGCAGTGCTTTAATGATACCACTTCTCCCAAGCACACTTTTTCCCCTTCTTCAGAGCAAAACACTTGTATTTGAGGTGAAAGTTACTAAGTAGGTTCAGGCATCTTCTGAGAATCTGGCCTGATAAATGTATCTTGAACTCAGAGAAATTAATATGCCTTATCAAAATTAGAGTTAATTACAGGGATTACATTACTGCACACACATCCATTTACTGGTTCTTAGCACTTACTGCTTTTACTTTAAATCAAGATAATTTTGGTATTTAAACAAACATTGCAATCAAAAGCCTCTATTTAAGTATTAGTATACACCTACGCATCATAACACAGTAAAATTACTTTACAGGTATGCTGGATCAATGAAAGCTGAAAATTTGACACTCTTCTGCTAGATCCCAGTTTGGCGGTCTCTCC
This sequence comes from Phaethon aethereus, assembly GCF_964289735.1. Classification (NCBI taxonomy): domain Eukaryota; kingdom Metazoa; phylum Chordata; class Aves; order Phaethontiformes; family Phaethontidae; genus Phaethon; species Phaethon aethereus. The sequence goes on from NC_138594.1 coordinate 6,573,803, forward strand.
GTCCAATGCCACAAGGATGGAGAGAGGACCCTTGAAACAAACCCAGAAAAGGAAAACATCAAAGTAACCACCTGCTTTGAAAAACTCTTACCATGTGTCAGGCATTCACTTGCCAAGGGAGTGGCAATATTTATCTGCTTTCCTGCACTGGCTAGTCCAGATACCACAGTCAAGGCTCGAGAGTTAATGATTTCCCCCTGTGAAAACTCCAGTAAGCCAAGCTGCAGGGCTGGGCTCTGTCCTTGATCAATGCTTGCAACCTGTTATTCATCCAGCCCTACAATAGGAAGTACAGAACCCCTCAGGTGAGACTTGGAGCACAAGGTCAATATTTCATTTAAGGTTCATTTTCTTTCTTCCTGCAGGGCTAGTCCATTTAGTGAGCTCTGAAGACTTGTATCTTGTTACTGCATCAAGGCTGTAACCATAGCCAACTGCTGGCAAGAGCCCAAGCAACTTGCACTCACTGCACAGCCCGTTAACCCTCGTCATTCCAAACCAATGCCAGCAGAACACCAAATTTCACATCCATTTCCACAACGCCCTTTTTTTTGTACCCACAGCTCCATTATCTGCAGAAATGACATAAAGAACCCATCCAGGCTGTGGGATTCCATCTTTAACACCACACTTTTGCCAACAGCTGTTGACCATTTCTTTTCCCTTCTAAGTAGAAGGCTTTGTTTCTGAAGTGCCTTTAAGATAGTTGCTAGTTCACAATTGGTGACTGCTGACTTAAAACCAGGGATCCCTGAAGTGATTTTGGTCACTAACAAATATGTCCTGCTCCAGAGCCTGAGTACATCCTTCCAAGGTGAAATTTGGAAGAGCAATCAGTTTTACCTAGATTTGAATCTCCTATTTTCCAATGGTCTCTGAAGCACTTCAAAATGCAGCTACAGGATGCAAGGTATCTGACTTTGCTACTTAAGGAGGAGGATTCTGCTTTCTGCTGCTAGCACAGTGTTTGGTACTGGTTCACAGGTGCTCTGTAACAGAGAATCCTACAGGCCAGAAGTCTGCTCTGGAAGAACACTTTCAGATGATTGATCAAGATCAACAAGGGCATACTCCCTGGAATCAAGACAAAAACTTGAGATAAATATAAACACCATAGGGTGGGGTAGAAAAAACATCTCCCCATTGGGGCTATTTGAGACAGGCTCTAAATTCCACTCTCCCCAGCATCACTTTACCAGACAGTTTTTACATTATTCCCCACTTTCAGTCTCCTCGGTCTATACCCACAACAGATACTGAACCTTCTGGAGGTTGTGTGTCTGGTGCTATGTGCAGAATGAGGCCAAATCACAGGACGCACCAGCAGCAAGGGAACTCCTTCTCCACACAACCTGGCTCAAGTGTCCTAGTCGATTATTCAAGACATAATCTCAAAGTAGTTCATTCACCATATGTACGAAGAGGCAAACACTGAAAAAATGCTGAATGTATATGCAGGGCTTGAAAAGACTATAATGAATTGCAGCGGATTTACCTCATTCGTGCATTTTAAAGGATTTACCTTCTGCATACAGTCAGTTTCAGACGCTGGAAAAGCCCTAGCCATATATAAAGAGCCCATAATATCTATTTAAACATGTTTCCAGGTCTGTGATGTCTTGCAATTAAATGTTAGATCAAGAACAACTACAGTACTCAGCTGGGACAAAATAAAATAATCCAAAAGTGTTAGCAAGTTATAATCAAGTGCCTCACTTTTTGCCACACTTTGAATTTATAGTAGCTACAACTTTTACTCACTAGTTGTCATAGATATTGCAAGCTCAAAGCAATGAGGAAGAATGAGAACACTGCCACTTGGTGGAAAAGGGGGATGGGAAACATTTGCAACTGCTCCAAGTACAACTACTTTTACAATAATGTTCCATCTCACCCCTCTCAAGTGAATTTCTTAACAGCATGGCTAGTGCAACTCCATCAGGGCCCCACAGAACACTGTACAGCAACATGCCTGCCTATTACCAGCACAGCACTGGGCCGGGCTGCCTTGCAGCATGCTGCATAGCAAAGGTGTGCTTCTACCTCTCCCCGCCTCCCAGTCTCAGCTGGCTATTTAGCTAGAATTAAAAGAAAAAAAACAAACCAAAAGGCCAGAGGAGGCTGTTCTCTTTTTCACTTATGTATGAAGACATCTACTAAGAATGACACAAAAGTCTGAAACTGCTGAAGTTCAGATTTGCCTCCCTGCTATTCTTCTCAAATCCTCACATTTCATGCCATGCTAGGATGGCAGGAATTACATTTTACCTTTTTTTTTTTTTTAAAGTTTAACTTTAATTTACATTTTCAGTTCTTGCAGAGTTCCTACTGCAGAGTGTACCCAAGATACCAAATTCTTTTAATACATTCAGTGTTTCTGTGCTTCCCCACCAAAGCTGAAACACTGCTCCATGGCCACGGGTAGTTCTTCTTCAGAAGGGCAAAATGCACCTAGACAGTAGCACATAGAACTCAGTGAAATCACGAGGCTTTTTAAACAAAACATGAAACATCAGCAACGTATTAAAGCAGTAGCCACACAACTGAGTGGTAAGATTTCTGTAACGCATCATTATTCTGACAAGAGCTACTATAGTCTGGTTTTGTTCTTCCTCTTTTGCCAGATTTTTTCTCCATTGCCCTGAAGTCCTAGAGCCCTTTCAGAGGAGACAAATGCAAACAACTGCAGGGCCCTACTACAGAGGTTGTGGTGATACACACCAAACTTCTCTTTTAACGAAAATGCACCTATTCTTCTTTCACAGTATACATTTGAATCCAGCAGTTTTACAGAAACATCTTGCTAGCATGCTTACCAGCCACAATGGCAAAAATTTAGAAGTAGGAAAAGAATGAAAGTGACAGATTTCCTTTTCCTCTCTTCCAAAAGAAGGTAATTTTTTTTTCTTGTAACAAGGAAAGGAGACAATACATTCCATTTCCAAGTGCCTCCTACCTCTATGCCAAAGGCATTAATGGTATTTCACACACTGATGCAAGCGACTTTACCAGCTGCAGCGCAGCTGCCAGGATTTTCAACTGTGTATCACTATAAACCCATAAAAATATTGTGGAAACTCGAAGAAGGTGCTGCTATAAAACTAATTTAAGTAGAATAACTAAACACATTCATTTGCTTTCATCTTGTCCTACCAAAGCCCTGTGCTAATTCAAATGTTCTACAGAATTTCAGTTTGCAGCACAGTCCTCTGGTTTCCGTAGCAAAGCTTAGAGACTGTCTGCACCCTTGAGGAAGCTACTGGATAAAATCAAGGCCCTTGCAAATGTCACTCACTTGGTATCCCACAAGACTGCTTACATTACATTGAGGATTGAACTAGCATAAAAATTTGAGCACAGTTCTCAAAGTTTCAAATGGATTTGGTCTTTTGTCTGTCTTCCGGCTTTTAGCCTGATGTATGTTCCTATGTGCTGTTAAACACCTGCTGTTTAGCAGAAGCAAGATGTAATCCCAAGATAAAGACAACTGCAATTATTTATGATAGCTATCACGTGGGGATCTTGTTTCACTTTTTAAATTTTAAATACAACCTTGACAAAACTGCTTCATTCAGGACAGAAAGAGAGCTGGAGACAACTGAATTTATTTTGACATGTCATCACCTCTAGGAGCATAAGATCATTTATTCATTAAGTTGTCCTAAATGAAGAAAGTAGTCCAACTAACACTGGTCAGAAGAGAATCCTGTATGGAATACTACATCTCCCAGATCACTGCAAAATAGGTGAGATGCTGACAGAAAATCTACCTCGGATCTAATGCACAAGATGAATAAAGTCATGAACGCAGATCTTAATCATGACTCAGCCTGTAGCCTAACTGGTTAACTACCTTTGGCAGAAGCCAGAACCAAAGTCAAAAAGACATGTTACAGCTACAAAAAGGAAAGTATGAAACTAGCTACGGAAGATCACAAACGAACACCAAGCCATGCTGTTAAGACTTATTCCTCTTGCACTGAGCTTCCCCCCCACCACCATACCACACTTTCAAATACCTTTAGGTCACCAGCCTCAGGTTTTTCAGTCTCTGAATCGTCATCTTCCTACAAGACAAGAATTTACAGGATTAAGCTTAAAGATCAGGCTTGGCAAGTAACTGCACTTACAGCAATGGGCTCGCATTCAGCAGCCCAGCAGTAGTCCAAGACCCTTTCCGTGGAAGGTAGTTTTGCCCCACCCACTCATGACCAGAAAACAAGTCCTACAGTGAGAGAAAGAAGTGTTTATTTGGGTTTTAGATTTGTTTTTTTTAGGCAAAAGTATCACTTAGTAGCAGATATCCCCCACAAAATTCATGCAGCTCCTGAATGCTCAGAACTAGACAATAAGAAGCAACAGAATTGGGGAAAAAAGCGTTTGTCATTTGATAATTCTGTCTCTTCCAGTTAGCAGGCGGGCTTTTTGCACTTGCCCCACTTAGCAGTACTCACAGAAAAAGCAGCATTTGCAAGACCTATTATACACCCAAGCATACATCAGCAACACACACAGGACACACACAGCCGGCCTGCCATCCAACCAAGCATGCAGGCTCGGTGACGGTCTGGCCTAGCACCAAGTTCCAAGGATCTGGTGATGCCAGCAGACACTGCATCTTTATTTGTGTAATGGTCTCGTAGCCTCATTTACAGATGACATGAGCTTGCACAGAACGGAATCACTGACAAATTTCACTGTTTTAGGTAGCAGACTTCATTCAGTTTTTATTTCTACCCAGAAATAAACCAGAACTGTGCAAATTTCTGCCCTTTGAGAGCTTAAAATACTGAACTCAACATTGTGTAAAATTCTACATCACGTGAGAAGCAAGGTCCAGCTTGCACCCCAACTGATAGGTAAGCCTAACTGTATTACTGCCCTATGAACTACTTCACTAGGATCCTAGAGTTACCTATGTTTCTAGGCATAAATACATACTCTGGGTTCAAAACAAGTTTGAGGAGCAGAAAATGTTTTTCATGCTAACACAACACAGCAGAATAGTTTTCTCCTCCAAAATTCACCACAAATTTCAACTTGGGCCCTGAAACAGTAACTTGGTGTTTCAGCTTCAAAAAGACAAACAAAAAAAGAAGTGAGATGATTACATGCACCTGAAAGGAATCGTTTACAATGAAATGCCCACCTCAGAGTATTAGCACGCAAGCAAATTCTGGCAAGGCAAGCTAGAGATTGACCACACAATAATATCAGTAAGTTTTAATTGCCTGAATTAACATGTCTATCCCACAGAAGTGAGACATCAAACTCCTTCACTTCAGCTACTCTCCAGCTTACCTTTCTGAAAAATGCACATCTATCAATAATTCGGTCTTAACTGTCAAAGTTTAATAACAGTAAGTTTGTAACTAGAAAAAGAACCATAGTACCAAGTAACTTGGTGTTTATCACAAACGAGATAACTCTCCCCTCCACAGTCCCACCTATATTATAAACACAAAAGCAATTTTCAACCAAGCAACAATGGATTCAATCATTCATGTTATAGATAGGTAACTGAAACAGCTCCCAAAACCTCCTAACCTAGCAGGGCATATCACTGAAACATCAACAAAGAAGCACTACTAAGAACTGCCTTTGAAAAAAACAGAGGCTTTTCAGTCACTGTTAAGGTAGATAATGTAAACACAGAGTTGTTTAGACAAAAGCCCAGGACAACCTGAATCCAACTTGCACCGCTTTCTAAAAACAACTCATAACTGATATAAACTACTAGAACAAGCAATATCAAGGAATTGATTTGACCAATTCTGGTCAAAGAATACTTAATGCGAAAAGCCAAGCATTGCTCTCCTGCAACAAGACTGGAGAGAAGGCACCCTGTGGAACCTGCGTGCAACCACAAATATATGCAAGATCTACTGGCTGGCACCAGAGTGACTCGATCGATTGCCATTACTTGAACAGCAACTTATACCTCACAGATGATCGACAGCTGCAACCTGCTCTGAAAATTGTACATGCGATAAAGGCTACTCCACTTACATGCCCATTTGTCAACGTTAACTGAACACAGCTGATCGTGACAAGCATCTGGATCATACCTACTGCTTTCTTTAAAAAGAGATCTCACTGAAGGAAGGACTAGAAGTTTTGGATATAAAAAGAAGAATCACTAAAGCAGTAAAGAAGCTTCACTACTTGCTGATGCAGACTCTGAATGCTATTACTTGCACCTTCTCCAGTTAGCAACAGAATAAAACCAAAGGCAAGAACAAAACACTGACAAATTTCTCGTCTGCTACTTGGGAAAAGAGATGGCAGGAACTTTGAGTGTCTCATAAGAGACTGATCTAATGCACAAAAAGTAGATTTCAATGACAAAAGGTTATAGCCCTGTCTTTTTGGCTACGTGGTAGAGGAAAGAACAGGGACAAGATAACACATTCTTAATGTGGTGGTAAGCAAAGGTTGAGGAGAAAGACAGGAGACAAGAACCCCCCCTTATTGTTTTGCTCCTACAGACACAACAGAAATATGTATCCTTTTGTGTGTTATAGCTGCACTTACAGGTAGTGAGCTACATGCCTTGTCTCACAGTGCATCAGTTATCTCAGTATATAGGTGATGTTATACACATGCCATGCACCTATGACAAACAAAAGCCAATCACGTCTAGACAGGACACTATTACATCAAGGTAACCTGATGTAGTGAGTGGGCTGAATTATACACAAAAGAATAATTTAAGGCATCACAAAACTTTAATTTTTTTAATCTTACAGCAGAGCGTGAAACAGTGCATTCCTCTTGCTAGGTTCTCATATGTCAACTATACTTAAAGAATAATTTTCATTTAGTGTGGCTGTTGACTTGTACCAGCCTTTTTCCCATAAGAGAGTCAAACGGCATCAACACAGTTAGTAACAAGCAACACGAGCTGTGCCAAGCTGCTGATGGACTTCAAGGCAAACACTTTCTACTTGAAAACAAAGCGAACAGAAGTATTTGGGAAGTGCTGAAACCCACATAGCTTGCTGATATTCCAGGTTCCATCACAGGTTGCCACTCAGGGGCCTTCTTTGCAGAGAGAAAAGCCTCTGCAACATGTGAAAGGGATCAGGGCAAGCTCTTGGAACAGAGATACTTACTGACTGCCTGCTGTTCTCATCATCCTCTTCTTCATACCCATCCTCATCCCCATCCAAGCGGGTGAAGTCGTCATCTCCGTACCCAACCGAGACCAGGCCTCCTTTCTCTCCTAAAGAGGAAGTGAAAAAGAAAACCATGAGGAAAGGGGAGGCGGCAAGAAGTGGGGCCTTCCCTTCACAGAGGGGCCCACCACTTTCCCCGGCCCCCTCACCCGTAGCGGCTCCCCCATCGCTTCCCGCCGTCCCAGCCTCGCTATCCGACTCCGGATCCGAATCCTCAGCGTAAACCGCCAGCGAAGAGAGAACACTCCGTTTCGCCGCCGCCATCTTCCGCCTCCGCCGCGGTATACTTCCGGCGCCCGAAGATGACGCACTCAGCGCAGTCGCCATAGCAACACCGCTCTTCTTCTTCCGCCTTAAGCGGACTCCTGTTAAACCGAGAGCGCTCCGGCAGTGAGAGGAGGAAAGTCCGCAGCGAGGCGGAGCAGGGTTTCTATGGGGGAAGGAGAGGAGGGATAAAAGGTGCGCGGACTGTTTATAGCAGAGGAGGATGGCCCTTTAAGAGTTCCTTCTGACGTCATCGCGCGGCGCCGCGACAGCACCTGCCGGACCCTGACCAAGTGCGAGAGGGTGGGGGTCGGGGCGCGGAGGGGTACGGCCGTGGCGGGGTGGGGATGGAACGTGAGGTGGCGGAAGGATACAGGCCGTCTGGGGAGCGGGGTGTGGGTGAGAAAGGCCGCGCCTCCCCCCACCATATCGGTGTGCGGGCGGGTTTGGGGAGCAGCGAGGTCCCCTCACCGCTATGGCCCCCTCAGCCCCCAACTGTGCCCGCTCCGTGCCCCATGGGGAGGATAGAACCCTATCATGGGGCGAGGTTATCCTAGAATAAACGATGTGGGCGTCCTCTTCAGTGAGGGGGCCTGGACAGCATCCCTGGGGGTGCCCAAAAAAAAAGGGGGGAGCCTGGGAGGGCAACCACGGGGGAGGTCGTGCAGGCGGCAACGAGACGGGGCAGGCCTCGGCCAGGGGAGGGTGGTGGCATTTGGGTTTAGCATCAGCTCCTGTCGCCATTTGCAGCTCCTCTATGATGAGTGGCGAGGCTCCCCCGGGCCTGGAAGGCAGGGTCCGGAAAACGCTGCGAAAGGTTTTTGGGTTTGAGTCCTTCAAGACTTCCCTGCAGGAAAGCGCTACCATGACTGTGGCGAGAGGTGAGGCTCAGCATCAGAAAGATGTGAAACATGTCTGGTTTTCCATCTTCTGTGGGGGTGAAACTGCAGGAGTTCGTATCGCTCCTGTTTTGAGGAGACACATCACCTGGAGTAGGCAGGACTGCCCATCCCTCCAAGCCCTCCTCTGCTTTGAGATCCTTTCAGTGGCACAGGAGCAGGAGCGTGTGCTGCACACAAGCTCTCTGAGCACGGCTCTGCCCTCTCTGTTCTCCTTTGCATTTGTTTTGTAACCCCAGTGTTGCATCAACCAGAAAATAGAAAACCTTAAAGTACGGTCTTGCTGGTATGTCTGCTGGAGGCATCTGCCAGCATGTTTACAGTCAGATGAGGTCAAAACTGTTTACACTTAACACATTTTCAGACTAGACCTATCCTAGCTGTAGACAATGTTAGATGATACCAGTAGAAGTCTTGATTTCCTGGCATAGTTTATATCTGTTCTCTGAATTGTGTGGCCATTATCAGAAACATGATTTTGCTGGTGTTAATGTATCCACCAACATACGGCTGTTGGTTGGACAGGCAGCTCACGCGTACAGGCTGCCAACTGTCTGCTACCCTGCCAGGTCTCACAATGTGAATCATAACAGTATCAAACTCAGCATGCAGGACAGAGTTACAGTTTTCATCTATCGCCAGCAGCTGTACAGACGTGCCATTGACAACAGTCCAGCCAAAGGCAGTGTTCCATCAGCAGGGTGTCTCTGCCTATTAACGTTGCATGCAGTGGCATCTCCCCGACTTGAAGTGGATGCTGCTTAGCGCAGTGACAGCTACTAACTGCACGATATTATCTATGTGGTTGAGATTTCTAACCCTTATTTCTTATGAGGTACCTTTCTGGGATAAGCTTTAAGAGGATGTGGTAAAGATCTGTCATGGGGCTGGTAATTGGTAACTGGAAGTCTGTGAGATGAAAGCAAGCAGCTCATCTGGAAGAGAATTAGCATGAATAACTTGTTTAACTTCTCTTTATCTTGGTTTCTGTGTATCTTGTGGTACTCATGTAAGGCTGTTTCTAAATGTTTACAAAGCAATCAGAGATACTTTGAAGGAAACCGTTGCAGGCACACAAAGTACTACTATGCTTTTAGAGCCTAAAATGAAGTGTCTTTTGTTGGTATCCCACATGGTACATGCACACATCTGCTGTTTCTCACAGATTACAAGCCATTGTGCCCACCCCACCAGACAGAGCCCTGGGAACTTGCCACGACTCAGTAGCCTTGAGCTTTCTTCTGTTGTCTTTGCAGGCGAGAAGGATGTCTTTGTATGCATGCCCACAGGGGCAGGGAAATCCTTGTGCTACCAGCTTCCTGCAGTTCTGGCAGTGGGCATCACCATTGTCATTTCACCTCTGATTGCACTGATTCAGGTAACTGTCTCTTCTTAGCTGTCAGTGAAGGGGGTCGGGAGTCACTGGAGGCACAGCTGTCTCTTGTCTTTCTGTCCGCGAGTCTCTGCTGTTGGCCCACCTCTGGATTCTCTTCTTGATTTGTCTCGGTGGTTTTTATAACTGAGCCTTTCCCCATTTTCTGCAGTTCTCTTTTACCTCCAGTGTGCTATACAGAAGCAGCAAAGTAGAGTACTCTTTCCCCAGAAGAAAACTGCCATTTTACATATAAAGTAATAACTCTGGGAATGATGAAGTCGCCTTTGAAGGAATAATTTGTTCTGCATCAAAATTTCTTTTTGTTGCGGTCAGTCTTTCTGTCACAAGAAGAAGCTGGTTTAGCAGATCGGCTCCTTGAGCACTTTCATCTGTGGGACTTTTTTTTTTTTTCTGTATTTTGCCTTTTCTACTGTTTTATCACCTGTTGGGAGAAACATCTTCCTGTAAGAGCATCTGATTAACACTGCATGATATCTGGTGTTCTAGGCTGCTGTTTTGGTTTTTGTATTTGTTTTTTTTAACTACTTCACAGTCTTAATGTAATACATTTTAAGAATTAAGAACAGGCTTGGTGATACATCTCAGAAAGGTGTTATAAATAGTGAATTTGTTCCAAGTGAGAGGATTTCTAATTGAGCTCCAGCACAGGCAGTATGTTATCAGTGAAATGGAGGTTTAAAAAGTTACCGCTGTAAGATTTGCAGGTGAAGCAGAATGTGTCAGAGTGACAAATAGATTGAGATGGGCTCGGTGAGTCTTAGGGAGCAGAGCTGGAGTGAACCTTCAGAGGGCTTCTCATCAAGCCTGAAGATGCGGCGGCTATGCCTGAAATGATCATGATGTATTTCAGTGTAGCCAAACTTGAAGAGCTTAGTCTGTGTAGTTTATTATAGGGAAGGCTGAGAGTTGACTTTGTGAACAGAAAGCAGGATATTAAATCAATCCCTGAAACCAGTTATCGAGTGAAATACTGAGATATCCATTTTTCAGGACTATTCATATCTTCTAAAATGTTATGTGCTAGTCAAGGGCAAGTGAACAGCTCAGTGGAGGGATAGGGAGGTGAATTTGTATGCCCAGGGTTCGTCTGGATGGGATGCCATGTATTCTTCTCGGTTTTCATGGCATGATTCTCATCCAGACTTGGTTCTGTTGTGGTGGTGACTTGCACAATTCTTTATTTCATCCTATCTCAGCTGTGTTTATAACACCCTTTAGCTATTTTGGAATGAAATACACCCTGTTATTGTAGGGTGGTGGTATTCATTTTCCATCTGTGACAACTTGATAGTGTAAAACCTGAGACGTGTTGGTGGCTCGTTTCAGCTCACTGTGGCTTAGGTGAGTTATTTTGCACAGACCCCTGCTGGTGCTCCCTAGTAGGGAAAAGACTGTCTTAAAGTGAATGGATGCACAAAAATGCAGTTGGATGTTACAGCTGGACAGATATGCTCGCAGCCGAAGATAAAGGCAATAGAGGTGAAGTTGTAAATACCCAGACTGTAGGTGTATGTTGTCCTGAGACTCAATCCTGGAGGTAGAAGTTGTGGCCTCACCTGGATCTCCCTAGTAGTCTTTCTTGGTGATGGTGACTTTCTTTATAGCCATTTGCTTTTCATTTAATTTTAATTTTGTATTTACTCTAGGATCAAGTGGATCACTTGCTGGCTCTGAAGATCAAAGCCTGCTCACTGAACTCCAAGCTTTCTGCCCAGGAAAAGAAGACCATCCTGGCTGACTTAGCAACTGATAAGCCTGAAGTCAAGCTCCTGTACATCACCCCAGAGATGGCAGCCGCCTCTTCCTTTCAACCTACGCTGAACTCTCTGGTGTCCCGAAACCTCTTGTCCTACCTGGTAATCGATGAAGCACACTGCGTCTCCCAGTGGGGACACGATTTCCGACCTGACTACCTACGGCTGGGCATCTTGCGCACTCGCATACCCAGTACACCATGTGTTGCCTTGACTGCCACTGCAACCAAGCAGGTCCAGGAGGACATTGTGTCAGCGCTTAAGCTAAAGCAGCCACTTTCCACATTTAAGACTCCTTGCTTCAGATCTAATTTGTTCTATGATGTGCAGTTCAAAGAGCTCTTGACTGATCCATATGCCAACTTGAAGGATTTCTGTCTGAAGGCACTTGAAGTGAAGAACACCACGGGGGTAGGTTTTACATTTGGGGAAGAAGGCTAAACTGAACAAAGTCTACCTTAATGGTCACCGACATTCCAGTGGTTGATATGGACCCGACAGGTCTGTGGCAGGGATGGAGGAGTCCCTGGAAGAGAAAATGCTGACATATTTTTTAGTTCCTCTGAAGAGGAACCTTTCAGAGGTGTCCTCAGAAAGGGGTTGGTCTAAAAAAAATGGATTAGGAATATGCAACTAGCATTTCTGTCTTGCTTTGTCATGTCCCAGGCGATCATTGTATGATTGATTGTGTTCTACACTTCCAGTGTGCTGAGGATGAACAGAAGCATTTGAAGTGTTGTAATGAATTTCCAGCTCAAACGCTAATTCCTAAAATAACTCTCAGCAGCTCAGTTATAGCCTCTGCACCTGAGTTTATTTGTATGGCACAGGGAGACTGCTTCTTGCCTTATGTCCACTGAGGGAAGACTGGAGGACCATGTTTGGTCAATGTTGGGCCTTGTAGGACTTGTAAGGAAACTGTCTTTATGTCTGATTTACTTCTGTGCTGCAACAGTATCTTTCAGTCGCCAGGGAATGGGCTTGTAGAAGAGCTGAGGTTTAGGCACCCCTCCCATCTCTGCCATACTAATGACTGCAGCTTTGTTGATTGGCTTCAGACAGTGTCATGGACTTTTTCTCCTGTCTGCCCAGGTGTACTCCGGTTGTGGCATTGTGTACTGCAGGATGAGGGATGTGTGTGACCAGCTGGCTATTGAATTGAGCTACCGAGGAGTGAAAGCCAAGGCGTATCACGCAGGTATCGGAAGCTGCATCTGCATCTCTCAGTAGCTGGTAGAACTGAACTGTACACCTCTAACGCCTGGGTTGGGGATACCTAGGAAACCACCTTCTAGGCATGGTCTGCAATGTGTCTGATGCTCAGGTGTCAGGTCTGTGAGGTAAGCATGAGGCCTTCAGCAGAATGGCATTCCCTTCACTCCAGAACTGCTGGCTTTGTTGGATCTTGCATGGCCTAAATACAACAACTGCTTTCATCCTAGGAGGGATCTGAATTTTTCCTCTTTGGAATAGAAACAGCTGCTGCTGACTTCTGCTTGATCGCAGGCCAGTTTAAACAGAGGAGTGTGTACATCAGTCTGTTTTAGTGAGGGGGTTTGCTTGCAGTGGGGGAATGAAGGAGGAAGAAAATCTCTTGTTTCTTTTATTTTTTCTTTCTTTCTTTTGTTGTTGTTCTTTCCTTCCCTCTTGTTCCCTTCCCAGGACTCAAGGCAGCTGACAGGACTTCAGTCCAGAATGAATGGATGGAGGAGAAGATCCCTGTTATTGTTGCAACCATCAGTTTTGGAATGGGAGTAGACAAAGCAAACGTCAGGTGTGTGAGGCTGTGTTGTGCACCACCAGAGCCTGAAACCTGAGCTGTGCCAAGGGAAAGCCTCAGTCCCTCTATTACCTGATACATCTGACTAAAATGTCTGATGAACACTTGCTAAAACCCACAAAAACAGAGCTGGAGATTTTTTTTTTTTCATCTTGGAAGCAGCAAAAACAAACCTGGAAGGGTTTTGTAAAGAAATTTAAAAACAAGGCACCAGAGCTCCTCTTTGCCAGTCATCATCAAAACCAAGAAAATTGGAGGACTGCTTTGTTTTTTTGCCACACCCTCCAGGGTTTCAAAAAGAGCCATCTCAATGCAATCACAGCTGTTTCTTTCACTTCTCTTCATGCAATAGTTGCCATTAAAAAGCAGTGGGAAGAAAACCTGCACCTAAAATAATTCATATACCCTCTACTAAAATAGTCAGAGCCATCTTTTTTTAGAGATCTCCTTTTGCAATGCAATGGGGAAAAAAATAGCAGTTCACAAATGGCAATAACCATATAAAAATACAGCTGCAGTCCAAGGACAGAAATTTTGCACATGTTTTCAATTGCTGTTCCTCTGGGACTTCTGTCACCATAATTGCTCTGTGCTGTTAGAATTCCTGCACTGCAATATAGCTGTGCTGAGTTAGTATTGTCAGCTGTGATCACTTAGTAGAGGGATAACTCAGGTACAGCTCATACAACACCCCACAGACCTAATCTTTACACTAAAATCCACATAAAGCAATTGCCCTGAACACTGTGGGAGAGGGGCAGGACATCACTGAGATAGTCACATCAGTTCACGACTGTGTCATCCTTCTGTCTGTGTCACTGTGCTGACAGATAACAGGATCCCATGGCAATGACAGACTATTTGACTGCTTGATGCGTATGTTGTCAAGTAAGATCAGGTCTGACAACTTCTGGAGGTGACTCTTCTGGACAAAAGGGAAAACAGAAGTGTCTCTTTTTCTGATGGAGTCTGGTCCTCTCTCTTTGCTGCTAATTCAGTTTTGCTTGAGATTATTTATCAACTCCTTCGGTAAACTTCCTGACGGGGATCAAATATGTAGGGCTCTGATGCTTCCTGCCTGGCCTGTTCCTGGAGTGTTTGTGTTTGAAGAAACATGTTTGCTTGCTTTTGTTATTTAATCTTTTGCCACACCCATATGCATCATACCTGCCTCTGGGACATGCTGGTTTTCAAGCAGGCTGGTATTTAAAACATTGACAGCATTACTGTACTGTAAAATCCTCTCAACACAGGTATAAGCTGAATTGCTGAACACTCAGGTACAAGCAGGTTTAAAGCAGTCTGGCAGTGGTGTGTTGAAAACTTTCCTTCAGAGATTACATAAGGTTTGGTAATCATTTTGTATTCATATTTGTCGGCTAGGAAGGATGCCTTCATCTACAAGTGAGCTTGGTGAGACAGGATTTCCCATGCAGACTTTGCTGGCAAAGCAGTGTCTTTTCAGAATCAAGTATTTCAAAATGTGTTCCGTAATGTTCAAATTGTGTTCCACAAAGTAAATAGGACTTTTCTATTAATGCTGTATTTTATGGGAAAATCTCCCAAATTTCTTAAATCAATGTCCTTATTCTCAGTCTTCATAGCCGTACGATTGTATGCACATTTGGGATAGTCATGTGTGCATTCTTTTCTGTCTGTTTGGAGTGACATCCTGCTCACCTGTTGTTCGGTTGCGTTTGTTTCCTTAGAGCTCTCCTGCCTTCCTTGTCTCTTATGTGTCACGAGGACTTACAGTTCTGCATGCAAAATCCCTTGCTCTGCTAAATCCTCTGTTTATGATTCTGCTGCCCTATTTTTTACTGTTGTTGATGTCCACAAACATGTATGCAGTGATCTGAGAAACCTGCAGCTTTATGTTTCCTGTTATCACATGCAGATTTGTTGCGCATTGGAATATTGCTAAATCAATGGCTGGATATTACCAAGAGTCTGGCAGAGCTGGAAGAGATGGGAAGCCATCCTGCTGCCGCCTCTATTACTCAAGGAATGACCGGGATCAAGTCAGCTTCCTGATTAAGAAGGAGCTCTCTAACATCCAGGTAAGATCTGCAGAATAGTATCCACCTGCCTAGATATGCTGCCTTTGTTCTGAATATGCAAAGATGAAATGAGTTTTTCTCGGTCTAGAGCTGTCTGTAGCCCTTTTTCAAGGGATAGCAGAATGGAGTGAAGTGGGAAGGGAAAGGGCTGCCAGACTTCGCTCCAGCTCTATTAGAGAGACATGGGTGAAGAGTGGAGCAGAGGCAGGGTGGCGTCAGTACCTGTTTGCCGTATTGATCAGAAGGGTAGGATTTGGTCATCGTTACAGTCACTTTATCTCTTTATATTTAAATTGAAGACTATAGTTATTGTTCCCATCTACTTTCAGGAAAAAAAAGGTACCTTAAAAGAATCTGACAAAGCTGTGATGACAGCTTTTGATGCCATTGTGAACTTCTGCGAGGAGCTGGGGTGAGTGCACTTCTTTCAAACACTGTTTAATGGTGGGGAAAACATGCCTTATCCCTTCCGAGGCACTGTTATGACTGAGATCTTGCATGTCCAGGAAAAAGAAAATACTGAATGAATCATCTGATATTTTGCTGTCTGGATTGAGGAAGGTGTCCCTGAGACATCTTTCGCTCACTCCAACCTCTGAATTAACTGTGATGTTGGTCTTGGAGCTGGCCAAGTAACATGGTGATGTTAAATTGTAAGTCCTCTGGCTACGTTCTGTCTTTGATGATGGATTGACTTAGTTACATTTGCTTTTGTTTTGACTCTTTCCTCCTTCACTACATCATCTCTCTTCTAAGGATATAAACAGACAGCCTAATCAGCATGGGATGAAAGCATTTACATTTAATGTTTCTCTAAATCTCAGGGGCTCCACTCTGCAAAGTACTAGGTATCTGTGATTCTCATTGACCTTAGAAAAAGCTGATGGTGCTTAGAGTGTTTCAGAAACAGGCTCAAATTCTGAACGTGCCCAATCTAAATGCAGACTAGCAACCACAACATGCATTGTTCAGGTTTAGTTCATGACTTGTAAGCTGTAATTGTACTAATTGCTACTCTAAGCTGGATAAGACATCAAAGCTGTAATTTTGCCAGCAAGAGAGCAGCATGTGTTCACTAACTGAAAATGGTCAACGTGTGTCTTGCTTTCAAGTCTGCATTTTGTTTCATTTTTCACACCTGTGTCTAGGGCAACGTTTTCAATGTAATTGTAACACATGCTTCTTTTCTGATGCCTTGGTGAGCATGTTCTCTCCTTGTAGTCATGTTTTGTAAACAAATCCTGTTTTTATGGGGTTGCTCTGGGCAAGTCTTGTATGGTACAACATTGAGTAGTCCTCAGGCACTTGAAGGAGCACTTCTTTGCTCAAAGTGCAGGTAATTCTGGCAACTAGGAGGCTTCTTGCTATAAGAGTTTGATCCACTTACTTGGCTAAGCAGCTCTGCTCCTTCTGGTGTGTGTTACCAGTTCACAGAAGGAGTGGCCAGATGGCTGTTTGTGTCTGGGTTTTGTATAATCTAAGAGGCAGCTGTATGTACCTGGTTAGATGCTAACCTCAGGAAACCTTGTCCTGGTATCTATTTCTCCTTGATTCCTAAGCTGGTTATCAGTAGAGTTAGTCATGACAGTTGTTTCTTGGAATGGACGCTAGTGCCATAAGACCTGGACAGGGATCACCAAACTAACCTTGCAGAAGCCAGCAGCAGTCACAGGACACGACAGGGTGCTGTCCCAGTGAGGACATGAGTTAGGCTCCATGTAACCATCTTACAGCATCTCCTGCTTCGTGCATGCTGTAGAGAGCCTGACTGCTATCTGAAGTGAGGACCTCCTCTAGAGCTGTGCTGCGGCAGTGAGGCAGTAACTGAGCAAGGACAGAGAGAAAACAATCTCCTTTGCTCAGATGAATAGTAGTGGAAATAAGATTTCACTGGGTACATACAGAAATCTCTCTTAAGGGACTATCACTGGCCTAATTAGAAATCATGTCTCCCATACTGTCTTCCCTCCCACAGCTTTGTACACTCTTCCTACTATATAACATGCCATATGCATCCCAGAGTCACCTACTGTGGCACCACTGACTGGCTTCCCTGCTTATAACTCTACCGGAGACTAAGATGCTATTTGAAGGAATGCCACATTGCATTTCTTTTTTACATTTTGAATTAATACAGTTCTATTTCCTATCCAAACAGTGAAAGCAAACCTGAGACTCTGACCTTGCAAGGTTCTAAATAAGGACAAATAAAGACAGATTTGTATACTGGCAAGCAAGTTTTTGCATAGTATATTTAGGCTATTGTCAGAGTATGACAGGAGAACAATAGTATAAGCTGCTTTTAAAGAGTGGGTTTAGACAAAGCTTTTGCTGGTCAGAGTTTCCTGTTGCCCATTTGCAAGATGGAAAAAAAACCCCAACCATGTAACTGCAGCAGTGGAAGACGTCTTTATCAGTTTTAGGTGGTGGTTGACCATTTGCCACCTCTAACCAGTGGTTTTGCTAGGAAGATGAAAGTCAGGCAGAGATGAGTTGACTTTGGTATTCAGGTAGTCATGCAGTTCCTGAATACAGATAGCCTTGTGTATTTAGTTTGCTGTGGATCTGCAGAACAACTTGCTGGCATTGGTGCCTTGCTGTTGATGCAGGAAAGTTGCATGAGGAGAAATAACCACCCAGGAGGAGAAGATGAGAAAGCTTTTCTATGAACACCACAATCAGGTTGTAGCTGGGCTGATTCTTGCTTAGCTGCAGGGCTCCAAGTACTGCGTCTCAGCTTCACTGTTCATACACCACTCTGTTTGTGCCTTGGAGATGAGCAGCACCCAAAGATGGCAGCAAATAAGAGGAGAGCAATAAAAACAAGACAGAAGGTGCCAATCACCGCTAGCCCTCCAAGAGCCCAGTCACTTGTTACAGTCAATCTCTTTAGGTCCTCCAGAACTGTGGATACCTCTTGTACTGATGACATGCTGGCTTCCACCCTGCTGGAGCAGACAAGAACAGTATCAGGTGTTGGTGTATCTGCGCTGTGCTCTGAGCCTCAGTCCTGAAACCAGTATAGGCACGCACACCATGCCCGCAGGCATTCCTCTTCCAAAAGGGTCACCCTTCACAGAGATGGGAGCATAAACCATAAGAAAGATAGCTGAGGCCAGTCTCATAATCAGATCTACAAAGATGTAAAGAGGAAAGCTTCTGGCTTTACAAGATTTTGGCAGTTGAGATTTTTTAATAACAGTTTATCAATATTTTTAATAATATAATATAGTGTTTCTCCCAGCATGTTCAGTCTGTCAACTGTACAGCCTATACATGAAAGACAAGTATTCAGTGGGAGAACTTGCTTGATAGCATTGGAAGTATCTCTAAAAAAGGAGCTGGGCACTTAAACTCTGCGAATGCACTGGGGATTGAATGAACACTTACTACAAAAAAACCAAACCAAAACAAAAACCACAAAAAACCCCACCAATAATAAGCAAAGATCTTCATGTACAACTTCTTGCTCCCATAGGGTTTAGAATAGTCTAGTTATGTAAAAAAGGTCTCCTGTTACCAGTTTGCTTTAGTAACTTTCTGTTACTCTGCAATGGAAGCATAAGTTCTCCTCCCATTAAGTACTTGGGTCCAGCAACAATTTAAACTGGGATCTCAGTGGGTTCTACACACTTGCTCTTTCACCAATACTTTGCATGACGACTTGCCTATCAGCTTTCTAGAGGACATCCAGCATCTCTTTGTGAGCATCTTGTGGTTTTACTGAAGCTTTCTTGCTTCTCAAGGGAAAGGATCCATTACTTTTCACACTTTCTTTCAAATATGACTGTGCAGACACCATACAGGAAGAGATCTTTGTTATTTTTAAAAATTTGTTTGACTTGCCGCCCCTTATGCCTGTATACTTAATATTGTAAGGAAGAGGATTAGTGATGTAAAGCATGTTTCGTCCTCAGCAAGTCACACTTAACGAGGAACACAAGTTTGCACTTCTTGCTGAAGTTTTTGTTTCTTTCTCAGTGGTCAGAATATCCATTTCATGTTTTCTGGAATGATGGCAGATCCCCAGTCTCTAACCAACAGGCATACTAGACACAAAAGCTTCCTTCACCTCTAAAAAGCAGACAGCCTAGATACTACTTCTGTAGACCCAAAGGCAGAAACCCTGCATGACGGTACACCCTAGAAAGTTCCCGTCTCTTTTGCTAACTGCAGTTAATATCCTGAAATAGATGAGCTGTGATTTTATAAATACCTGAAGCTGTTGTGTGTTGTAGTAGGTGTTTCTTCTGGTACCTCCTCCACACCCACTGCAAGAAATCTTGGCCTGTGGTGAGGGACCCCCTTACTGCACCTGGAGCTTTGTAGAGCTAGCATGGAAGTTGCCCGTTTGTACTGCAGTAAATGATTAACAGCTGACTTTCCTGTAAAGGTGTGGCTAATCTAACCAAAAGCCTTGAGCCTAGTTAAAAAGACCTAGTCCAGCTGTCACTCAGACATTTCTTAGTCTCCATGGCTTTATCCACTCATGCACCTGTTCCAATGCTTGTAAAGGCCCACTATGTCCTCTGACTGCAGGTTGTAGTGGAGAGAAGATGGCTTTGTTTCTGAATCTGTACTGGAAGCTCTGTTAGGAGACTGCCATATCTAAAATTTGGACCCAGTCCAAACTTCATCGTGACAGTTTAGGTGGATAAACTCATTACAGAGCCTTGCACTGCTCTTAGCTGCAATAAAAATGACGCCCTGTTGCTTTCCTAACTGAAGACCAGAGGGATGGTGCTGGAGAGAGGTGGGAGGGGAGAAGGAGGAGAGTGTGGTGTGTGAGGCTGTTTGTTTTTAAAACGAAACTTGTTTTTCACAAGCCAAGCAAATCACTTTGAAAACAGAGGGATGATGTTACAGAATAGAAGCTATTCCATTAAGTCATCAGTAAAACGTCAACCACTTCTGCTGGAGAGGCTGGCCTCACTGTCTCTTCCAGGTTCCTCAGGGAAAGAAATTATTTCAACACTTGTATCATCAGGACTGAAGCAACTGTATTCCCTTGCAGTTCCTTCTAGGCTCACTCAGGCTTTTACAACATGTACAAAAGTTGATGTGTTTGAAGCAGTCTTGCCTTTGTGCTCTTTTGAGTCTCTTGCTTTTTGAAATAGAGAGGATCCATCCTCACTAGTGCTTAGCGTGTTCCAGGTCCTTTTATGTGGGTAATTATTGAAGCCAAAAACACAAAAGCTAGTGTGAGCGGTGAGCAGGGACCCAGAGACTGGCATGTTTCCAGACAACAGAAACTGAAGAGCTGCAGTAAGCCAGAGATTTGCTGGGCATCTTGCAGGCCAACGCGACCTGTTGCATGCAAGAAGGTGGCAGACCCCACCCAGCCCGGAGCAAGTACAGGAATACTCCAACCAAGTCCAGTCAAAACACAGTATTAGGCCTGTGAAGTCCAGGCAAGTATGTAGACATCAGTCCAGAGACCCCTCTTCTACATGGTGGCTGCTCCTCTGCTCCAGAAAGCCACCTGACTTCTTTGGATAGGCTTAATTTTCTCCTTCTCTTGTTTTTTTAACAGTGCTGTATTTATTCTCTGCTTCTAATTCGGGAACTTACAGTGGCAGAGATAAGACAGCCATTTCTCTTGTCCCTCTGCCTGGTATCTGTCAGTGGTTTCTAACTTGTAACACCACTGGGGAACATGTATTTGTAGCTTTCGCTGTTGAGATAAGGCCTGGCAGCTTGATCCTAGTGACAGCAACCTGTCAGTCGCTGGTATGTTTCCAGCCCTCTGAGCTTCCTCCTGACTGTTAACACAGGCTGGTTCCATGCTGCTGAAACATTTCTCAATGGGATTCTGTTAATTCCTGTAGCTAGCACTGTCTAGCACAGGCTAGGAAAGAAAGCAAGCTCTGTTCTTGCACAAGTCTCGTGACTTAACATAGATACAGAAACATCTGTTGAGTCTGTCCCCTGCAAAAGAGAGGTTCTTGAGACTTCCTATGTCACCCCTATTGCCACTCGTTTGTCAGTGAAACGAGGTTAGTGCGACGCATCTCTGAATGTTGATTAAAGTAACTTGATGCCACGCTTGAGCTTATCCTACCCTAACATATTGGTTGGGAGTGAGAGCTTTGGGACAGCGTAATAAAGGCCAGTGCTTTGTTAATCTTATTGTCACTGTGCGTGCAGTAGCTCATACTAGTGCAGTCAGCTGTTGGCAGTTGTAAAGTCGGGACTCAAATATTTACTTCTTAAGGAATGTTCTCATCTTCTGATGGAAAGTTTTAATTTTTATTAATTTAAAATTAACATTGGTAGTTTGAGGAAATTTTTTTCTTAATTTTTAGACTATTCTCTGTGTCACTGGCTGCAGATATATTCCAATGTGCAGCAGTACAAAATGCAAAATACCTAAATCTAGTTTCTTTGCAAAAATTAAAGTGCATTAAATACATGAGAAGCTACCAATGTACTGCGCTTTTTACTAATTTGGGTGCAGGCATCAGAGAAAAGAGGTTTCTTTACAAAGTTTTGGGGTTTTGTCCCTTCTGAAGTGTGAACAAAGCCCACTTAAACTTGATGATTCTTTTCTCTCTAGCTAGATGTTGGCGCTGGTATATACATGTGTAATCCCTTTAACTCCTCTACACTTAGCAGTTGGAATACAAGGGAAGAAGATGGCTTGCCTATAAGCACGTAACTTTCTATACCTTCTCATAAAGGTGGCTGGTTTCACATTTGGGGCTGAAAGACAGACCAGTGAGTTACAGAATTAGGTGCAGTATGAGGGTCTTTGGTTTGGCTATCCCTGTTATGAAAGTCATGGCCTGCGCCATAGCCTTGTACTTACATAAATCCTTTTCTGAAGTTCACCGAAGTGTAAACCAAACGTACGCAGCGGCTGCAGCATGGAAAAGGGATTTATTTGCATTTGTTAACTTCAGCCGTACAGCCCATTCTTGGCTCTGTTTTGTCACAATGCCTGCTGTCAGCTGCTGCATGTGTACCCTGAAGTGACGGCTACCATACTGTATGTCAGTCCTCTCAAATGCCTTTGTGTGTGCTAATAATCATACCTTAGGCATAATGTTTGTGTCCACTAAAGTTTCACACAGCGCAGGGAGTCAGGCACACAGGTCCCTCAAATAAGAATAGGGATTTGTTCATCTCCTGTCATTCCCATGCTCTGGAAGAACGATTCACCCACAATAAGCAGAAGAGCAGAACCACACGGGGGATGGGGTAGGAGCGAACATGTTTAGCAGCAGAATGATCAAATTAAGCTGTAGCATTGGTGAGTTTTTCCCTTTTGCCTTCATCTTTCTGTTTACAAAGGGTATTGCACATGATCTGATTTTTCTCTTTGGCAATTTCACATCATTGTAACACCAATGAAATAAAGCAGGGAGTGTTTGTTACCAGCCGTACTCAGAGCCTTAGCTGGCATGTCTAGATCAGAAGGTCCACAATTTGTTTTCAGGAGACATTTCAGCTAAATGTGTCTGTTGCAGGTGGCTTTTAACAGAGCAGGTTTGGGCTTGATCTAAGATGTATTGGGCATGTGGACCTCCAGTGATGGCAGTGGGTTTTGCTAGTGCCCAGCATCATCCTTCTGGATTAATCACTTGTGAAGACAGTGGGTGCTGCCTAGCATGTGGCAGCTTACATGTTCTGTGCTTTGGTGTATGGTTTCCATGCTCACAAAGGGAATCCTTGGCTGGCCCAGCCACACGGCTATCACTGGGAAACCGTGTCTGTTTTCTCAGCAGCATGTGTCCATGCACCCCCACCCCATCCCAGAAGAGGGAGACAGTGATGGTAAAGTAGCGTTACCTTTCTGGTCACACCACGGAGCCCAGTAATGGCTGTCACAGAAAGAAGGAATTCCAAGCTGTGATTTCTGGTCCTCTGAGTCATATTAATTAATATTGTTATTGCCATTTTCAGTGAGCTAGTGTAGAAAGTCATTCCCATAGGACTGAATCATGATGTTCATGCATGTCCTTGATAGTAGGTTGTGTCACCTCTTGTTGCACTTCATGAATGGGCAATTGGGCGGACTTGGATCTTCCGACGTCTGTGGTCAGGATGTCCGTCACAGCTACAGCAGCTATAGCAGCAGCAACTGCAGGCAATGATCATAAGCAGCAGAACAGTAACTGCAAAGAGAAGCAAAGGACATTGCTTCATGATGCAGGAGCAATCACTCGAGAATAACCCTACATCTCCTCCGAGCAGTTGCATGAGCAGCAGAATGAACAAAGCGTGGTTTCTTGCCTTTCTCCCCCCGCCCTTCATATCCCCATCTCCTTCCTCCTAAGTTCCTGCTTCCTTGTATTAGTTATCCATTTAATCTGGACGATCATTACGGGATATTTCATGATCTTAAAAGCTATGTACCAAACCACCACAATCTTTACCTGCCTTAATGGGCTGTTTTTTTGGAGGTGACATGCAGTAACTAAGTAGAGCTATGTGCCTGGAAAGGATGGAGATCCAGCTCTCCCCATAGTTGTGTCAGAAGCAACTCAAGAAAATTTGGTTAGTCAAACTAGCAGTTGCATTTCTGAAGAGTGCAAGTAGTGTACCCTTTAATGAGGATAGATACTCGTGACTGTGGTTGGCTTTACTGTTTCTTCTGTATTTAGCTTGAAAAATGCAGGGGTTTTTTTCACAAAGCAGTGGGCTAACTTACTGTTATTCTACACTAGGCATAACGGTTGGCGTTGGGAGAGATATGTTAGCTTCTCTGGAATAGAAAAAGATGACATGTTTAATCCTGCAAAACATGTAAGAGTGTGTGAACGTGCACATGTGTGTGCATGTATTCCTTAGAAGTCTGGAGCTGGGGCTGGCAAGTTACAGGACCTGTGGGGAACCAACTGTAGGTATGAAAAAAATAAAGCAGCAGGTGTGTCTTTCTGAATTCCAGCCCAGGGAGGAGTGTCCAGGCTGGATACACACCCTTCCTTTCGGCTGGGAGCAAAGTGTACCTCTCTGAGGGGGAGGGCCTGCCTTCCTTCCTGTTTGTTTTGCCATTGTCT
Organism: Phaethon aethereus; assembly: GCF_964289735.1. NCBI lineage: Eukaryota > Metazoa > Chordata > Aves > Phaethontiformes > Phaethontidae > Phaethon > Phaethon aethereus. Next base: position 6,598,136 of record NC_138594.1, read on the forward strand.
AAACAAACTTCATCCCCCTCGATCAAGCAGCTCTTTGTTATGTCTTCCATGCCATCCCCACACAGAGCAGCAGGAGGGCTCTTGCCATTACCAGAGGAGAATAAATAGGCTCAGCTTCCTCAGCTCAGGCTTCCACTGAACTAAGCACAGGAATGACACCCAGAGTCTCAGACTTTAAGTCTCTTTTGTGGCAGTGAGATGCCCTAATACCATTTGTCGTAAACTATCTCCTATGCATCAAAATATTGCAGCAGCTCTGGGTTGGTTGAAATACTGCTGTTTAAACTAATGCTTAAATGTAAGAGCTCTGGGGAAAGCTATACTGTTGCCTGTCATGCTCTACATGCGTGTAGAGATACACACTGAGTATTAAAAAATTACCTAAAAATTAAACTGGGCCTCAGAGCACAGCCTGGAAAACAACTGCCAACACCACCAACACACCAACAAAGATTATGGAGCAAGCTGCTGCCCCTATAGAAGAGAAGAGACTTTCTGACACCCCTTTACCTCCACCAATAAACTCACCGATAAACAGAAGAACCACACAAAAGGACACAATCTCCACGGGGTCAGCCTTGGGCAGTTTCTGGAGCTTAAGGAGAAACTTCTCACCAATGGTTTGCATTTCCTTCAGAAAGCCTTCAGAAGACATTCTGGCTCAATCTCTCCAGGCTTTATGCTGTAGAATAACCAAACAGAGAATAAACCTTTTCACTGACTAATGCTAGGAAGCTGCCAGCCTTCTTATAGAGCTGGTGATCACAAGGAAAACAAGTTTATCTGGTCTCAGTCCTTGTTCCCAGTAGCTAAGGTGGAGGACTATTAATTGTCTACGTGTTCTGGCACTGTTTTAATTTCAGAATCTGGCTTTGAGGGTGCTTTTGTCAGCTGCACTGTTGAGCAAAGGCAAAATGGTATTTATTCTAAAAGGACACTTATTTCAGCAGGCATAGAGTTAGACCTGGACAGTGCTTGCCCTTGGCTTTCAACCAATGAAAGTATTTTATTTTTTTTCCAGTTGTGCTAACTTGTCTTTCCAGAAACAAATGCAATTCTAACTTGACTTGAATTCCAAAAGCTGAACTCCAGTGGTACGTAATTTTCAGTTGTTTTTTACCGAGTAACACAAAGTAGACCCCCTTGAAGACTTCTTGCACTTTCAGCTACAGAAAGACCCTTTAAAAACTAAGGCACTTACTTGCAACACCTCACTACAATACCATTAATAATGTTTTATCAACCAGTTTTACTGAGTGGTGATATTAAGAGCTAAAATCTGTGTTCAGTGGGGACAGCTGGATGCTTTTCAAGTTCTTACAGATGACTGGAAGTTTTATACAGTAGATAAATGTAGCTTTCTTCTTTTAAGCCACAGTCTGTTCTAATTGAGCAATATACAAATTGAACAGTGGATGTCCACCCATCACTGCTGGTGATGAGCAAAGCAAAAGCCCCGGGATCTATCAGGGAGATACCTCCCTTGTGGAGCTAATCCTTCCTGCCCTGCTCAGTAATCTTACTCCTTCTTTATTTTCAGAAAGAATGATCACCAGGAACTATTGTTACTGAAAATATTATTAGTCTAGTCAAAGTTAGATGCCTTGGTTTAGCCACTGATGTTTGCTGTTCTTTTCCCCCATGAGCAAAATTTTGGAAGGCATTGCAACAAACAAGCTTGCATGAGAGCTATGGAAGTTCAAGTTTTGCTTTAGTCAGTAACTGGCATAGGATATCGTTGAGAAATAGCCATAGTTTTGCCTAAAACAAGTGTTTGGACAGGCCAACACTTGGATGGATTATGACTTGTGTCATTGTTATATCAGACTGTACTTGCTTGTGTGTTGTAATAGTCAATGCTGTTTTATGGGACTTGAACATTGCAATTTAATATTGTAGTCTTGGTGATAAGACAAAGCCAAGTCACCAAGACAGTACTTCCAGAATAAGCCAGCTAGCTCATTACTGCACATCTGGTTTGGTTAGTCAAACAAATGGATGCTTGGAGTTCAGTTTTTCTAAACACAGTGAGGACAGAGAGACCTTGGCTGTTTCTTTGCATGCTGGGCTTAAATACTACAGTGCCAAGTTAAATTACATTTTGTATGTTTATGCAATTCAAAAAGGGTTTTCTTTGTTCTTTTAAATCCAAGCTAAGGAATACAAATCGGAACCAGCTGGTTTCCTAGGGATGGGGGTGGGTGGAAAATCCACATCTACAGAAAGATCTCTGTGCAACTTAGCAGGGAGGCATAGCTGTGGCCTTTTGACCTGAAAAGGTCACTTTTGAGAGTAGGGTTAAATAGTTCTTACCGGATGATTGCCGTACCCCAAGTGAGCTGCTCCAGAAATGGCTGCTTTATCCGTTGCACAGTGCTGTCGGATTCTGTGTCAGCAGGTTTCCAGTTTTGTTTCCATTCCAAGAGATGGTGGTGCAGGCAGAGGTGAAGTGATTTGTGTCTTCTGCTCTTGGCTCTAGAAGAAAAACTTAAAAAAAAAAAAAATATTTCTGACTCTAACATTCTGAAAATATATGTTCCTTTTTGGGGTGTTTCTCCCTGCCCAGAAGCTCTCCCAGTAAGGAATCTGCTGTAACCTTTCAGACCTTGCTTTGAGCTACACCAGAAGTATAAGAGCCAGGCTTCTGAGTTTGGGTATACAGTGTAAAATTACTGATCAGGATTGTAGAACTCTAGGTGGCTTAGCAAAGTGCCTAGCCTAAAATGATTAGAGCTTGTTGTCCCAGTAATGGACATACCTCTGCCCATGGTACCTGATCTGGAGCTAAGTGAAGGAGTTTTTATTCTAAAACTTGCAAGGAATGTTGCTTGTTTACCTTGGTTTGAACTTCTTCAGGGACAAAGTTTGATGTTGGCAGTGCAGTCTCCAAGCTACCCATGAGGAAGCAAATGTTTTTCTGCTTGACTGCACTTCTGACTGCACACTGGTTCCAAGGGCTCTCGCTGCTTTGGGATTTCTGCTTGTGGAGCACAGCAAAAGGGTGAAGAATAAATTACTTCTTTAAAAAAAAAAAAAACCAAAAAACACTAAAATTCTCCCAAGAAAGCTAGTTACATTAACGGACTTTTGTATCTTCCATTCTACTTGTGATGTAAAGTCTTTGGTGAGGACTAGTTTTGATTGTGACCTTTTTCTAATTGATTCCATCAGAACCAAGATCTTACCCTAGAGATTAGCATAAGGGTAAGGGTAGTGCTGTGTGACTTAAACAAGTTGTTTTATGCATCTGCCTTATCTTCCTCCAGAGCACAGGACAGATGGCTGTTAGGGGCAGCAAAGCTGATGGAACTGGTTACGGAAGAAATGCTGAATTTCACAGGGCAACTTAGTCTTCCTAACGCATTGTCAGACTAATGTCGTGAACTTTTGCTCCATAGCTGTAGCTAGAAATCATATGAAGTGAAAATGGGGTGAAGAGTGGCAAGATGAGAAACTCGCATAGAAAAGAAAGTGAACACAATGCTGATGTCTTGTGACAGGCAGTTTGGAAGTTCCTGCTGGGGTGGGGTGGCAGCCTGAAATTTGTGGTTTCAGCTGTTTCCTCTTCTGGCTGTTCTTTGAAAAATAACTCATCTGTCTGGTGTTGCCAGTGGGACTAAATCATCAATTCTTTCTGCCCTCCTCTATGTTACAAGGTCTGGCAGGGGAGGGAATAAAACGCATCATCTAATTTGGTTTTATTTGGTTTTGAGAAAAAAACGCTGAATCTGCCATGTGCCATGAGTTGTTAGCCTTGCTTGAAAAGAGAGAGCACAGTACTAACGCAAGGGGATGCCCGACATCTGCAGGTGTGCTGCTCAGCTGCAAGGATTAGATGAGCCTTTAAAACCAAAGCAGCATGGCTTGTGTTTCTGTAGAAACAGATTCCCAGAAAGTACTAATACTTGTTTTTAACACAGATTCATCTTGCTGTGCCCACTGAGTAAAGCTGTGAAAATTGCCATAATAGCACTGAAATTATCTTTCAGAACTGTTTTAATGGACTTATGCCATACTGAAGCACTCTAAGAAGTTGGCTTCTCAGCCGTTTTGAGAATACAGCCATTAAAAGGTCTCAATCTAGACATTCAAGGCAAAAGCCTTGGTCAGGGCTTCTTTGTACTGTGAACTGGCTGTGTGTGGTAGTTTCCAGGCTTCAAGCAAGAAAAAGAGTTTTGGAATGACCATGTAAGGTGAGGTCCCACATCCCTCTGTCTGCCTTAAGCTAGTCAAGTTGCTGTAAGTATTTTGTAATGGATGTAAATTGATGGGGGTTTTTTTGGTCTATCTTTGGTTTGGAAAGCTGTATCCTATCTGTGTGTCTACACAGGTGCATCAAAAGTTGAACTGTAGAGAGTGGGTGAGCTTAATTTTACTGCTGAGGAATGAGACACTTGTTTAGCCATAACCCTGGTGGCATTTGAGCAGCCTATTTCAGTGCAAAGAACATGAATTTGAGTTTGTGGTTTAGCCCTAGGACTGGAAGTTAGTAAATGCAGGCAGTTTTCTTGGCCTGCCAGTGATGCTAAGTGGTTGTGTGACTTTGGGTAAGTCATCCCATGCCTCTGTTAGGTGACTTAATCTCTGCAAAGTGGTAGAACATGTAACCACCATCAGAGGTTTGTTTGTTGTGTGTTCCAGTCTCTAACATGCTCTGAAATCTCTAGGTAGAAAGACAGTAAATCCCTGGTTTTGTTGCAGTTACAAAATGAAATGACCTTTGCTTGCTAACTGCTTGTTACACTTCAGTCATTGCGCTCCTTTAGGATGAAAGTAGATGAAAGCATGGCTTCTGCTCTTGGTTGCTCCTTACCCAGCCATGCTCCACAGGGTTTTAGTTCTCTTGACATGTTCCCAATCCATTGGTTTTACTGTAGTCCCTCTGAGAATCTTTGCTTGTATGGGTTTGTTGCTATAGTAATCTAAAAATGGGTTTGAAGCTTTGGAAGGGGGGATTTGTTGGTGCTGCCCTGAAGCTGCCAATGCCTCTAGACCTAACGCAGCAAGTCCCAGTGAGGGTGAGTTGGATATCCTCCACTGTGCCCATCACCCATATCAGCAGTGCTCCAGAGACCTTACAAAGTAGCACCTCCCTGATGTGCTCAAGCAAGTAGAATGCCAGGGCAACATTCTCATTGCAATGTTGTCTTTTTCCCAAGACTGTGGCTGTGGAGAAGCAAATATTTTGTGTTGTTTTTACTCAGACAAGTCAAACAATTTGGTTTAAATTAGACAAATACAGGGATGGGAAGCCTATATGGATTGTGGTAGCTTATTTGGTGGGAAATCTTAGAAGGCAATCCCAGCCTCATGGAAGGAAGGTGCTGAGCAGCTGAAGGGGAGGGTATGCTTTTTATTCTGGTCTAAAACTTTAAAATAAACTCTGACTGTATTTGGCCACTTTCTTAAGACCATGAAGGCTTGGGCAGGTTCTAAGCCTACCAGCTTTGTTCTTGGTTCCTGAAATGTGCTTCTGATTTCGTATGGATAAGGTCTGCAACGCTTCCTGTCCTAAAACAGTGCTGGGCTGCTAGGTGTTGTTACAGTTCAGATGCATTTTGGCAGAACATGTAATAATTCCTGTACAATTGTTTATTGTTCTAAGTTTGTAATGTACTTCTGAGATGAAAAGGGCTATAGAAATGTAGTCGTATTATCAATGCATGGTTTTCCCTCATCATTGTTAATGCAATGTTTGGTGCCATGACTGTAGTTAACCAGCCATGTGAATGTTAACTATAGTTCACAGACAAGCCCTTTTTTTCTAAAACAGGAGTGAACAGAGCCAGTCAGACCTATAATTCATTCCCAAGTAGATGAAAATAGTTTCCAGTATCAAGAGAATTTAGCTTTTTAACAGCACACACCCAAACTGGTAAACGGCAGCTCGGTGTCATGGGAGAAAAGCTTTGACTTTGTCAGCTGGTCTGGAAACGGCAGCCACACATTCTTCCATATTATAAAGCTGCCCTGACTGGGTAGCCATTTGGCTGGAATACCCTATTATCTCCACCAGCCACTATTTGGAGATTGGTTTTGAGGCAGCACCATAAATATTCCTTCCCTCCACTACAACCTAATATTAGGTTAATATAAAAAGGCACTGAATTCCCTGCAATAGCAGTCTGAGAAGCCCCACTGGGGCACTGAGCTGAGAGTCTCTCCACCTCTACAGCACACTGGGTTTTCTTCAGTCCATCCCACAAATAAGTCCACAAAACCCCACAAGATAATTCCTCACTACTAGTCCCATTTTTAAGAAGTGGAGAAACCAAAGCACAGAGCCATCCACTGAAAGGAAAAGGTCAATTTTAAAAATAAACCTGTAGCTCTTCTACAGGAGAACTTTTTTTAGGGTTGCTGATGCTTGAATCTAGCCTGAAAGTCTATTCTAATATTAGCAAAATAACCATTTCCCAGGAAGCTGACAGAGAGGTAGCTATGTGCCTGTGAAAGCCTTGTAAATAGTTACTTCACAAACATACTGGTATCTATCAGTAGTTTGGTGTTTGAGGTAAGGCAGCTGGAGCCCTCTGAGAATGCTGGAAACACCTTCTCCATCTTCTTTCAGCCACCTCTGTGTCCTGTCCTTGGCTGGTCTCAGACGTACAGGTCTCAGAAATGTCATGCATTTTTGAGTTTTTTTAAATATGCTGGTCTGATCCTAGTAAAGATGCCACTTGGGTCTAGGAACTCAAAACTGAAGGCTGCAACAGCTGCTTCCTCAGAAGCTGTGGTTGCGCGGGGTAGTGGTGAGGGCCTGCGTGGAGGTGGGTGCTGCTCTCCTCACCCAGCTCTCTTGCAGGCTCTTAGGGTCCCTGCCATCCAGCATGCAGCTCTGCTCAGTGGCCCGCTGCAGGCTGCGTGGGTCAGGGGTTTGCATTACAGAAAGGATCTGCTCTATCAAACTTGGTTTATTTTGTACCTCCACTCCCATAACCGCTTTTGCATTGCAGTCAGGCTAAGAGGCCCGTGCGCTATGACAGCTGTAACACAAGCTGTGTCCTGCTTCTTTTATCCAGACATGTGTTTCATATTGCTTATTCCCCCCCCCGTATATGTACAACACGGCTGTGGCTGGACAAGCCCCCAGCCAAACCCGTTAAGATTTTCTTTTGGCAAGGAAAACTTGGCATGTTTCTCTACCTCCCTCCCCTGCCCTCTGCCCTCACTCCTCCCTTCCCCACTCCCCCCGCTTTGTTTTTCCCGTACTTTGAGAAACCATCTTAACTGCAACAAACAACCCACAGAGACCCTTCATTAGCAGGGTGGAAACTTCCCTCCAACCCCTTTGAACCTAGGGTTAGACTGGAGGCGTGTGGGTCTTAACTACTAGATCTTCTAACACAGGCAGTTCCAATTTGGTGTTTGTACAACACGTAGGTCAGAAAGACCTGCCCTCCCTTCCACATTAATGGCAACAGAGAGAAGTGGAAATACCTGATCCTTAACATTCCTCCCTACAGGCATCTGTAGGATCGGGAAGACATATTTTTGTGAGAATTGGCTTTCTGCCTCACTCCCTACCTGTTGTAAACAGCTGACTGCCCGTGCACCTCCTGGAAGAGGCAAGAGGTCCCAGCTCAGTGCTAGGAGCTGCAAGAGCTTCCAGAGTAACAAGCTTCAGATAGCAGAAAATGAGGGCTTATATGGTCGGTCTCCTTGCCAGCCCCCTTCCCACAACTGGCAGCAAAGAGATGGGAGTATAGCTTGTGGGACACCTCTATGTGAAGCCAAGGCTTACAATGGGTAATTAAATGTGTTTCGGGGATCCTTTTCCTCTTCCTTCCCTTCTCACTGCATTCAGACCTGATGGTCTTGTTACTGTAAACCACAGACCACGTATGTGTATGTATGTGTGCTCAGAGCAGTGGTTTCTCGTGCTGTTTTGAATAGTAAACCCGCATCTGTGCCTCATACACGAGCTGATTTTTTTTTTTTTAATGCTCTTGTTAGAAGCCGTGTAAAATCTTTCCATTTATTTCTATTGGACACAGATGCTTAACTTCCACAGTATGCTAGTTCCCCGACCAGGGCTTGTTTTCAAGCTGTTTGCTTCAGGATTTGGGGGATAAAACTTGTCTCAAGCTGGGAGGAGCTCTGGAGAAATTCTGTGGCTGGTACCTACTTGGTTTCGCATGCGGTTGCCTGTGCTGGCAGCTGCTCTTTAATGGCACATACGCTACTTGTACAGAGGAACAGACCAGCTCCCTTGTCCACACTAAATATTAACATATCAAGTCATCACTGTGGAGAATGCCCTGTGCTAGACCTGCTTATCAGCTAAGGTCACATTCTGTAACAACGACAGAAAAATGAGCAGACAGCCTTTCTAATCAGCACAGAAGTTGCTTACTCCTGCTCTGGCTGCCGAAGCAGTGCCAGACTGCGGGCTGGCCCCTTTTGTTAGCGGTACGGCTGCAGCGCAGCTTTCTGCAATCCTATTAAAAGCTTTTTCTCTTGCCACCTTGGCTCCCGAGTGTCCCTTGCAGATCAATTCAAGCGAGCAGGCTCTGCTCCGGGGCCGATTTTGCAGCTCACTCTACAGAGAGCTACAAAAGCTCCAGCTACTTGCTACTAGCTGAATGCTAAGGTGCCACGCTTGACCGAACACCAGCAATAGCTCAGCCTTACCCCAGCCCGGCCGCGAACTCTTCTCCTCTTGTTTTTCCTTCTGTCTTCTTAAAACTTTCACGTCATCCTGCCCCTCATGCTGGCTCGTGTCTCGCTCCTCGCTCGCTCCTCTCTGCACTGCTGCTGACAGCCAGCTGTTGTCTCTGCCCTTTTTTTTTTTTTTTTTTTTTTTGTGTTACCGGTTGTCCTGGAGATGCGAAGTTTCGTGTTACGCGAGTGCCGGGAGCGCGGGCGGGCGCGAGGAGCCGCCGGGGCCGAGCCCGCCGCTGGTGCGCGCCCCCCGGGGCGCCCGGCTGCTTCGCTGCGCGCCCTCCTCCTCCTCCTCCGGGCATCGCCTCCCAGCACCGCCTGGTCTTCCCCCTCCCTTTCAGTTACGGCCTTTTCTGCACCGGGACTCGAGTTGGTTCCTTGCGATGGTTCGGGGGGGTAAAGCAGTTAACTTTGTGCTGCCCAGTTTTCTTCCGACTGACGGGGGAGAGGGCGCTTCTCCTTGTGCTCTCTGAAGGGGCAGAGCAAGAAATGCCAGGACGCTGCAGCACAGGCTGGCACGGACAGGGGAGCAGGGGTGATAGTGAGATGGTGAATTTGCCCCGTGCCCTTCACCAAGTCATTTAGTCTCTTGCTTTTTTGCTTCTTGTATTCTGGGGACAGCTGACACCCACCGTCTTGTCTCGAAGGGTTGTTCAGCTGATACTACAAAGCATCCAGTCCTTCAGACAAGTGCAAAATTGTCATTCCTCATCAACCTCATAATTTGCTCTTCTATTGGCTAAAGGTCATTAAATGGGTTTTGTTCAGCAACTGGCATATACGTAAATAATTTGTCCTCATATGATTTTTGTCTATTTAATGCTTTCATTTCTTGGCTTTATTGCAAGACTTGCTGGGTTTTCTTCGGGGAGCTCTTCTGATGAGGCTGTGTACCCTTCTTTGGCTCATATGAGGCTTCTTTGGCTTTTTTTCTGGTATATTTTGGGAGAGGCAGAGCTTGTTTTGGGATGTGTGACTTTCCTTCTTCTCTGACAGTTCATTCTTTCTATTAATTGCAGGAATAGGGCTCCTGTTTTACCTGGTGTACAAAAGCAAGGAGTACCAGAAGGAGGCATGGTGCTGGCAGCCATGTGGCCAGTTTAGCACTTTCCTGAAATGTATTGCCGCAGATCAAAAACATGTTAATAAACCTGATTGTTGTTTGCTCTTCATCCTATTCCATGATGTAAAACCAGGGTGGGATGTCTCAAATTAAATAATTATTTTAGATATTTTTAGACATTTAGACAATTTAGACATTTATGTTTAGACATTTTAAAGACTGGTGGTCAGCTCATACATACTCCTATTGAAGGGTGGGGGAGGCAAATAATACAGTTGCATATTTAAAAGATTAAATAATTTTAGGACATATATAATAATACAAACTACCATTAATTTCTATAAATCGGCTCTCCATCTTGTGGGCATTAGTCAGGTGCTTGTGTGACTCGGGAGGTTTTCCCACCACATGTTAATGCATAAGCAGGTATGTTTTGGAACATCTTGTGTTCAGTTAAGCATTAATCCAGTGGTTCCCCCCAGCATCCCTACTGGTAACTCTGGTTTTGTCCTTCTGACTCTGATTATAGGATTGCAATCTTAGTTCTGCAACTGAATGTTCGTTATGACCCAACTCATGGGCACCACTGACTAAAGCGGGGCTGTGGCCCCGATTTGGGTAATTCTGCAGGAAGATACAGGCAGTTACAGGAGGCTGGATGGAAAAGTCTTGGCTTTACAAGCCTGATGGGTTAGAAACTATAACCTCTCTAAATTCTAGTGGTTTCAGAGCTGATCTCTACTTCCACCAAAGCCTTCCTTTGGAGCATCTCTCTTGTTTGCATCAAGGGATAGAGGTGTGTGTGGATGTCCCTCCGCAGCATAAGCCTGGTGAGTAGGCTATAGGAGTGAGGAGAGGGCTTGACCATTACTGTATGCCTCGGTTAACTCTAATACAGATCAGTGCGTGTGAGAGAAAGAAACATGGACTAATGAGAATGCCTGCCTGTTTTCTTTTGGGGAAACAAAAAGCTGACTCGCAGCTCGCTGACATTTCTATAGTCACGTTGCATTGGCAGGAGAGGCAGCACCAGTAGTTCTTTTGGAAAGGCAGGACAAGGGGATCAAATGTGTTGTCCCCATCCCAGTCCCCCCACCCTTCTCCACCATGTGAAAGGAGCTCTTTGAGTGCAAGACGAGAGTGAGTCAGTGAGGCTCCGCAGGGGGATATAAAGCCAGCTTTGTAGTAGCCCTCTCTAGCCTTTCAGTGCCCTAGACCATGCAGTGCAACGTCACCCTGTTGCAGCCCTCCTTACCTGAGCAGGGCCAGGTCCTTCACGCTTCAGCACACACATTTCACAGCTCTGGCGACAGTAATCTGTAACCTGCTGTTCTGCTGCTTCACTTGCTCTTCTGCTTGGTGAGTTAACCTCCCAGGCCGTGGGAATGCGTGAGCCAGCTGCCGCTGTAGACCCTTGCAGGGTTGGTTTGTGATGCTTTGGTAGACATGCAGTTATGTTCCCTGCAGACACATACACGCACGCATACAAGTTAAGAAGCAAACTGCATTTGTTAGATCTCTGGCAAGTTCAGACATGCCTTAAAGGGTTTATAATGAGAATAAATGAAGTGCTTGCTTTCTTACTTTTCCCCTCTGTGACCCACTTTTTGTAGACGAAGTTGGTAAGCCAACTAGGGCACTCCTTGGTAGAACAGAAAAATCTCCACTTTGTTCTTCCTTGCTAATTAGTTAAGCTAATTCTCTTCCACAATAACTCTTGTTGCTGCTTGGCTGCAGGATTTTATCTCTAAATGCCTGATGAAGTAAGTGTTTCTGTGTATCTAGTATCAGCATTTTGATTAAGAGACAACTGGCCACCTCTGCTGTGAAGCCCAAGTTTTAAAAAGCTCCTCTAAATTCTGGCTGCTTTCTTAAAAAAAAGAAAAAAAAGTAACCACCTGCTTCTTTATCTAGTGAAATCGGTGTCTTCACTGGTTTAAGTTAGGGAGTGTTCTAGAAGAGAAATTACTTCCTGCCTGTATTACTAATGAGCATATCTCTGTCACCAAACTCTTTTTTACATACCCAAAAGCACTCATTTTTGCCAGAAATCTTTTGAAGATTCCTGGAAGAATCTAATCATCTTCACATGGCTAGTTTGCTATGGCTGGTGGAGCTGGTTGTGCAATACTGTATGAGCAAATGCCTGGTTTTCATGGATGTACGACTCTACCCAGATTTTGGCTGCTGATCTGAAGCATGTGTTAGCAGATCAAGACCCAGCTGGTATTACCTGAATAGTGCTCCCTTGTGAGCTCAGTCTGGACTCCATTTCTGTGACTTAATGTACATTCTGGTCTCTTCAAATGTAGATTTCCTCTCCTTCAAACCACAAACAATAAAATTAGAAGCTCTCCAATGTGAAATATATGGTCATACTCTGAACTCTGAGGTGTAGGGATCAACAGGACCTCTTCACATATTTATCCTAGAGCCATTCTGATTGGACATGGAATATATTTGGCCAATGATGCAGATTTAATAACTGCATATTTCATCCACCATGCCTTTTGCAGATCTCAAAGGTCTGAAAGCATTTAGCAGAAGAGATTGACACCACTGTTTGTTTTACACGTGGGGAAGTGGAGGCAGAGAGACCATGAGCAAGGTGCCAGGAGCAGAACCCCAGTTCTGCTCCAGGGTTTAATCCCTATGATTCCTACAAAAAACACTCAAGTCTTTATCAAAAGACACCTTGCATTTGGAGGGTGGAGTTCTTGTCAATAAAAATAATTACCAGATCATTTTCCCTTTTGTTTCCTAGATGTCGCCATGCTGCCATAGCGAAGTACTTTGGTGATGTCACCCCACCTTGTAACAAGTGCTGTGATTACTGCAGGAACCCAGGGGCAGTGAAAAGACAACTGGAGTCACTGGAGCGCTGCAGCAACAGCTGGAGCAAAACCTGCATTGGGCCCACAGGTTCCTCCTGGGATGCCTATGACCCAGAGCTGTATGAAGGCGGGAGGAGAGGTTGCAGAGGTTTTAGCAGGTCTGTACTTGGTAGCTGAAGCTCAGTTCATAGGAGCTATCAGAAAGCAGAGAGCATCTCCCAGCTGCAGGCCCAGCCACTCCTATTTTCAGCACATGTTTCTGTGTGGTGGTATTTTCCTGTAACTTCCTGGCAGCAGGAGCTGGAATTTCATTTTCCACACACTTTGGCAGCCTTGATCACATTCACGTCCCAGAGAGCCAAAAGCTGTTTTGACTGACCTAAGAATTGCCCTGCAGAATGTAACTGGTTCAAGAAACTAGCCTGAAATTTTTTGAAAGCAGTAAGTGGGCTCAACCCGTTTACAGTCACAAGGATCAAAAATGTTTACACTGAGACCAACGTGACAGCAAAGTATGGCATGGTCCAGAGTTCATTCCTGACTTAGTACAGCTGTCTGTGGGCCACTGACAGGACTTAGTCATCACAGAGGATGTAACAGAGCACCAGTGTCAGCTTCTTCTGCAGATAGATTGCTAAATTTTAGTTTTTCCCTATCAGGCTGGCAGCAAAAGGAAAATGTGCTGTGGGAAACATAATAAATTCTGTAAAATGTTTGGCAATGTGGAGGTGACAACTTCTCTTCCTCCTTGTTCTCTGGCTGAGTTGCAGCGATTGTGCAGCTATGCCAGGATGCAAGTTTTGCTGCCAGTGCTGCCCATGAAGCTCTGCCAGGAAGCACAGCACTGCCAGATGGCCTAGCTCTCTGCTTTACCTTAAACAGCTTGAGACTGGTAGCTTTGTTCTTCAGGCAGGTCCAGATGAGTCGGAGGAAACCGGTGTACTTCTGACCTAAGCTTGTGTTTGATCTCAGGACCTGAGAAGACACAATCAATGTTGTTGTACAACACACTGTTTGCCACTTGATTTCTTGAGCCTCTCCTTGACTTGGTTGTAGCTTTGTCTTAGAAGTCGTAATAGTCAACAGCCTTAAAGCTCTGATTTGTGATACCTGGAAGTTTTGGCTGTGACAGCTGTGGAAGGCAGTAGACTCTTGGGCTACATGTGGCAAGAATCAGCTGCTGCATTTCAGTGTATTGGTGATGGGGATTTCATTTAATACAACAGGCTGTGAACAACTGAAGCTGAGGAACGGATGCTTTACCCTTTCTGCCATCTCTGCTCCAAGGGCAGTAACGACTGACAGATGGGTACATGACACAAGGCAGTGACTCCTCAACCCCATGGGAGAAGCTGGCAGAGCTTCTGAAGTGGAGCCTTCCATTCTCAGACCACTAGTTATGTCCTGTTAGTTCACACTGCTTACTAGTTTATGGGATTAGCAAGTTCCATGCATTTTTGGAGGACACTCAGTACTGTCCAGGTTGAGGGATAGTAGTGAGACTAAGAGCTAAGTCTTGTTCGGAAAGGATGTGAAATGCATAATCTTCTGTAAATGCTGGGATGACCTAGGCTTTCCAAAGCCTGTCCCAGTTAATGCTGCAGCTACAGAAATGTTTATTGCTCTTGTTTTCCTGCCTTATCCAGGTATGATGAAGAAAGTGGTGGGTATGGGGATGAAGCCAATGAAGAGAGTCGGAAGCGTGAGTGGAACAACTTCTACAAAAAGCAGATGAGTCTGCGCAAAGTGAGTTGGTATCCCTTTGTAAGAGATTCACAGATTGTTTGCTGTGAGCTTGTCTTACAGACATAAAGGCTTCCTGGCACTAATGAAAGTAAATTATTGCATCTTGCTGTTGCTTGTTCTGTTTTTCACTTTTTGTACCTCTGCTTTTGCTGCGTTCTCCACATTGTGGGTCAGTCCCATAATATGAAGGAAGCCATATTCATGTACTGATTTCTCTGCAGTGCTAATGGAGAGGGTCCTGTTGTCTTTAACACCTCTGATATTAGTAAAAACAGATTTCCTCATTCAGCTTCTCTTGCATGTTCCTATAGCAAAAGTGAACTTTTGGTTCTGATTCTCATCTTTGGTCTCCTTTCCCTAATTTTGGTGCCTTTTCAGTACCTTTGTAACTTCAGCATTAATTTTCCCTGGAGCAGCGATATAAAATGTGTCTTTTGTGCTTCTAGACCTGCATGTGTGTTGCAGGATTGGAAACGTTTGACTGATCTTTGTTTTCTTCCAGGGCAAAGAACCAGAAAAGGAAGATTTTGTTCCTCCAAGTAAATATCTTCTTTGATTTATAGTAGGTTTTCTTTGGGAGAAGTCAGTCTTGTATTTTGCAGCTGTGTGTAATTTATATAGCATCAACACTGGAGGTATCAATCCCTAGGCACAGAGGTCAGGCTTTTAGCTGTGAAAGCTTGGTTGGAGGAGATGGATCAGAGCTTAGCTTTGGTTGGGTTGAAGATATAGAATGCATCTTTCTGAACAACTTTTCCAAATAAGGAAGAGAGAAGAAAAACTCTGTCTAACCTGACTTTGTAGGCTATTTCTGCAGTGGTTATACAGCAGTATTCTATGGGCTGTAAGGAAACTGCTGAAAAACTTTGCCATTTGTAACTGTGCTACTTTAACATGGGCCCTGCCTAGCAAGACAGTTCTTGTACTATTCTAAAAGTATACTTGGTAGTTCATTTACTCTATTCAGCCTCTTTGGTTTTGGTTGGTGTTGTGGGGAGTGGAAAAGAGTTGAGTCTCCTAAGAGCTGGGATTCCTTGAAAAAGGGTTTCCTGAGATGGGGAGGTAAACTAGCAAAGTAGACGTTCTTATGCAGAGAGAAAAATCTCACTTCAGCTTCTGCATATTCTTTTGGAGTTTGTAGCTTCTCCAGGTAAAAAAGGTGACTGTAATGGTCCTTGAGGTGGCTGTGCAGGGAGGAGCATGGCAAGCAGTACCAACTGGTACCCTCCCAGTGCCAGCTGAGATGTTCTCTGTCAGCCCCAGCCCTGCTATGATGCCTTTTCCAAATGTCTCTTCTATGGTAGGTACCGACTGCCCCTTGAAGGATGCCTTCAGCAGGCGAATCTCTAAGCTCACAGTGAAGGTAAGAAAGGCTGATAAACATTCAGTCTTGTTGACTTGCAAAGAACAACAAAGATTCTGCCTTACTGCTTCAGGAAAGGAAGTCCAAGGGGCACTATGACTTCTGTCGAGTATGTCTGAGTATCCCATGTTTCCTAGGGACGGGAACACTGCTTGAAGATGCTGGAAGAAGCTTTAAGCACCAATCAAAAGGTTCCAGCAGCAGAAGGAAAAGGGTATGTGATGAGAGAAAAGAGGTAGCATATTGAGTCCCTTAATACAGGGCCTGGTCTTCCCTGAGCCACTCTCAGGGAATGGCTTTTTAAGTTATGTGGTCCAAGGATGTAGTATCACTTAGCAGCATCCTTCTTGTAGTGATATTCGGGATCAGATATGAGGATTCCTGTGTCTGATTCTGCTAAATCAGCTTGATCCAAGGAGTCGCAATTCTTCCGTGACCCACGAGGTGGGGATAGTGTACTTCTCAAACTGAGCAACTGGGCAAGCGGACTTTGATTTACGCTGTTTTCACCACCCTTTCCATTCTCCAGCAATTCACTGCTGCATCCCTTAGGACTTAATTGGAAGTTATCACTTATTCTTGCACCAGAGGGAGTGAATTTTGTACTTTCTGGGAGATGCTTAAGCATTAGTGTTCCCTTTGCCGTCTTGTCGTGTCTTGTCTTACGAGCCAAGTGTGTCTTGCCAGAAATCACTCCAGCCTGTGTTACAGGTCAGACCCTCATGCCTGTGCTGTGGAGCTGGAGTATGAAGCTTTCCAAACCAGTAAAATGGCTAACTCGTACAAGGCAACTGTGCTAAAGAAGGTGAGGCCATACGACTGCTTTATTCCCTTGAACGTGGTGTGGCCTAAGCTCAAAGGGCAATGGGGTAGAGTTTGTGTGGGAAAGATGAAGGAGAAGCTCTGCTTTGCCTTGGATGCCTTCCAAATCCTTCTTGGTTTTGTTTCCAGGGGAGCCCAGAATCACATTAGTTTCACAGCTTTATGGCTTTACAGGCTTTGGAAACCTTGCCAGTGCAAGCTTATCCAGATACCTTCTAGCTCCAGCAATAAAGGGAATGGGGAGTTCCTTAGACTGTCGCTGACAATAGAGAAGCCTTGGTTTAGGTTAGCCGATTGCCATAAGTCTCTGAAGATGTTTCTGTTCTTGAGATAGGTGTCTCTCCAGTGGAGACATTTTTTTGCCACTATGCCTTTTAGTATGTACAGAGGCAGGAATGCATAAAGATTTCCGGATGCTAGAGGATATTTCTCTTCTCTTTTCAGGTAGCAGAAATCAACAAAGCCTCAAAACAAGGAGAGTTGTTCTCAGTCTTTGGATCCAGAACTGGTAGCAACAGCAGCTTGGAAAAAATATCTGGATCTCCAGCAGAAGAGGACTTCCTCCCTGCATCCCAGGTTTACTCGGTGAGTGAGTACAGACGGGATGGACAAAGAGAGAATGGTGTGCTTTGTCTATCTGCTTTTTTATAATTTTATTTAAGTCCTTTCTGTGGCCATAGCTGTATATTTCAATTGGAATTGCTTTCCCCATCTGTCCTTTGTTTTTGGAGTGAGATCAACTAGTCATGCTGGTTCCTATTAGTAAATATAATCTATGTACAGGCCGTACGTCAAATAAGTTTTTCTTGTCTTGCTCTACCCAAGGGTGCTGTCAGTTTCCTTACCATGGGCCCATGACTTTAACCTAATCCATTTTCCTGATGTCTCAGTTGATAGTTACGATGATTAGTCCATTTTAGAGCCTTCCTCAGCTTACAGCTGCACACACTGATGTATACAGAAACTTAGCTCCTCTCAGAGTTCTGCACACAAGGCTTCCTAAAGGCTCTCATATCCAAAATTTCTTCTCCTTCTTCCTTTCTCCTTAGTTCAAACCCAAGCGTGTGGGAGCAGGATTTCCAAAGAAATCCAGCTTGTTCCAGACAGCTTCAGAACTGTTGAAGGTCCAGGAGGAGAGTGATGCAAAGCCTGTCAAAAAAGAAGTAGATTGTCCAAATGGGCAAGACAACAGCAACTACAGTCTGGAACAGGACACCAGAAACCCTGTTCTCCAGAAGAAGGAAATAGCAACCAAAGCAATGTGTGAGAGTGCTGGGGTAGAATTATTCCTTCCTGAAAAGAAAGGACAGCAACCCAGTCCAGACACAAAAGCTGCCCTTGGGGATAGCCCTGCTAAGAAGTCCAAACCTAGCAAGAAGCAGCAAATGCTCGCAGAAGCAGCCAAAAAAGAATCACAGGATATTTCCAAATTCTTCTCCCTCCCCAAAGGTGGGTCTAAAACCAAAAGTTGCAGCTCAGCAAAGGAAGATATCTGTTCTGCAAGCACACTACCTCAGGTTTCTTCTCAAAGCATGTGTCAAGATAAATCAATACCTCAGGAAAACAAAGATGTCTCTGGAGAAGATGTGACTGGACAGTCCCAGGCAGAGAATGAAGAGCTGGGAGAGACAGAAGTAACAGTGACAGAGAGGGAGGAGGATTTTAAGACCCAGCAGGCTGCTGAATCTGAACATCTTCAGGGAGCGATTGATGTAAAATCCAGGTAAAATCTCTACCTCTCTGCTCCCTGTGTTGCCCTGTTAACGAGCTGCAGAGCTCCACCAGCCTTGTCCTGAAAAATGGGAATCTGTATTAGATCTCTAGGCTGGTGAGGGAGACTTGCTTTACCATAAAGTCACATGGCCCCTGATAGTGAACATAGTAATATCTTCACTGTGGAATGATTAAAATTGTCCTTCTCCCCATTCTTCCCAGTAGTGTTGCTGAAAACATTGCAGAAACTGACCTAACTGTTGTTGGGGAAGGTGAGTGTGGGAAGCGACCAGGATCAGATGAGGTAAGACTTTAATGGATGTTGATTTCCTCTATTTCTTCTACTCATCTTGTGCCAAGTTTCTCTCTGGGAGTGATGCTCCTGGCCTGAACTTCACCTGATAGTGTTATTTATCTGGGGAGAGCCCAGCTGCAATTGCAGCGGAGAGGAGAACCGTAGTTGTGTCCCCCTGCTGCTCGCTGGGCCAGTGCCAGCAACTCAGACTGCAGTGGAAAGTTTCCCCGCCACTCTGCTTTGTTTCCTCTCCTCTGCAACACATGTGACTGTACCCTTTGCTGATGACTTGCCTGGAATGAGTCTCTCCACCCCCTCTAGATCTGTAACTAACTATAATTAGCAAGCTGCTTTCTCAAGTCAAGGGAACAACCACAGACCAGTGACGCACAGCACCACTGGGAAGCAAACCATGCTCACAGCCTTCCTTGCCATTCAGTCTCTGGTTCTGCATTTAGCATCTGAGACTGCCTGGTAGCTTTGTTGAACAGTGTAGTTTTCTCCTTGCTCTTTCAAAATGAGCAGGAGTGTGGCACTCCTGAAGTGGTTGATTCTTCCTGAGGGGTGTATTCTCACCAGACATCCTGAGAAGTCTTTTCCTGTCAGTTTTTCCTGTGTAGGATGGGGTCTATCAATTAGCTGCCCTAATAAGAGCGTAGGGTAATCTAAATGTCGTAGTTTTACTGGCTTTTTCTTAGAGTCCCTTTTATGTGGTAAACAGCGTATTATGTCTGCACAGCAAAATGGGTTACAGAAATTCCTGCATGGTATTCACTATAGGGAGAGCCTGCAGGATGCTGCAAAGATTCCTGTTCTCAGAAGATAGTAGATGCTTGGAAGTGTAATGCTGCCAACAGGAATTGATGGGTTTGGTTTTCTTCTGTCCCATCTCCAGCATATGGAAAGTCCTGCAACAAAGCGGCTACGGAGAGTGGCAAAATGTTCTATTCTGTCCCAGCCAGAAAGCAAAAGTGTTGGTCCAACAAAGAAGAAAGTGACTTTTGATCCAAGCTTATCGCAGTCTGATAAGGAAGGAACCAGCAAGACTGTACAGCCAGTGACCAAAGGCATGTCCCTCAAAGAAACAGCAGACATCGTTGTCAAATATTTGACCCCATTCTACAAGGGTGGCAAATTTGCTTCCAAGGTAGGGCACAGCTCAAGACCCTCTCTAGCAGAAGGAGACGGCATCTCCCTAGTGATCTGGGGCTCTAAGGCGGGGAAGATGATCTGGATGCCACATTTCATTTCCAAGTCACATCTTGGTATGGGCTGTTTCAGTGACTCTAGGTGCAGCACCTCATCTCTCCCAAGACAGGGTTTGTGTGTGAGTTAGAGTGGTATCATGTTGGTTCCACACTTGTTTGTGATTGTTCATGTTTTCACACTAAACTCTGGCAAGTTTTTAAAAACTACCTGTGGCATGGCAACAGATCAGATTCAATTCTGCTGTAGTTTACTTGACGTATTCTGCAAGTGTGTGTGCATGTGCTTCTCCAGCACTGCAGGGCCAGGTGCATTTGCAGGTTTGCAACACCCCTATAGTCTAAATCTATGAATGGTTTGTGCTAGAGATGGCCTGTGTTAAGGGCAGGACAAATGTGGAAACAATCTGGTGAGGTAAACAATGTCTGCATTCTGCTCTTTATCTTCCCCAATTCTGCAGGATTTGTTTAAGGGCTTTGCTCGGCACCTGTCTCACTTACTGACTGAAGAACAGAACCCTGCCCGCAAGACTGGTGAGTTGGCAGCCGGGGAAAGCACCAAGAATCGTGGGTTCTTTTGATGGTAAATGCATTGATGTCTTTAGAGGGGGCAGATGTCTTAAGTATCATCTCAAAGGTGGTGCTTCCTCTCTTGCAGTGAAGGAGGAAGCACAGAGACTCATCAAAGAGTTTTTCAAAACGAGGGTCAGGTGTGAGAGCGAGACAGACTGGCAGGAGCTGCAGAGCTCAGAGAGCTGATCCTTGCATCATGTTGGCTGTCTTCCTTCAGCACTTGGGACCAGGGTATCTCAAAGAACTCAGCCACAGAGGGTTTCATGAAACTGCAGAAGCGAGCTTTCTTTTCCGACTGCATTTTTGCTCGCTTCTGTTCTTAGTGACACGCACTTCCAGGAAACCAGTTTCTGTGAACTTATGGAAAGTTTCTCCAATAACCAGGGTGCTGAAGCCCTCTCATACCTCTTGCCAAGAGGTGTGAAGTCTGCATCTGCTGTGTAAGTTAGGGGCTGCTGCCTCAGGTGTTCTGCAGTGTCTCCAATCTCTACTCCCTGCAGCAGTCTGGGAAGGACTCCGACTGGAACTCTGCTTTGGGATGGCATCTTGCTTCCTAGATGGCTCCTCCCCCCTCTCTTAGTTCTTACTTCAGTGTTACCACTAGAAGCCTTACGCTACAAGTTCACATGCTTTGCTCAGGGCTGCCAATGATGAACTTGATGGTTGAGTTCCTGGATGGAATGTTTTCCCTTGAAGGGCAGGAGGGGAGCGTTTTGTTTTTACCACACAGGCAATGCCTACTTTCTGAAGGTGGAGAAACTGGGATTCTTTTTCTTTTAATCTTAACTTTTTTTTTAACTTTGTCTAGTTTTGCCTGCCCTTTAACTTAAGTGGTGATGCTCTTTCAGTATTAACCTCTCCTATAGCGGCACCAAGGTTGCCAACACTTTTCTAGCATCTGCTCGTAACCCCTAAAGCCATATTTGCTCCCTGTGCCTCACCCACAGTCAGCAATACAGAGGGCAGTGCTGCCGTTACAGCTGGTTTAGGTACTGCTGTGCCCTCTCAGATTGATCCTGTGGTGCCTCTGCTGCTATATTTATATAAGGACCTGAACCTTAGGGTATCGGTGGGTTTGAAATAACCTGATTCCCTGGCACAAGTCCTTTCTGTTGGGTTTTTGTTGGGTTCTGCCTTTGTTCTATGCCTATAGATGCTGGTGGCCTCAGGCACTAGTGCTGCTAGAGGAATCTACAGCCTGAGAGGCCACCAAACAGGCTTTTGGATCCCTGTACTCAACAGATGTATTTTTTTTTTAAATGTACTGAAGGGTATGTGCGGAACTGACAATAAAACAATGTTACAGCTGCTGTGTACTCTTCCTGAAAGCTTTTTCTTACCAATTAATCATACAGACAGGTCTAAGATACGTTAAGACTCCATCACTGTGAACATAGACATGAAAGCTCATCTCTGTTCTGAACAGACAGCTAATAAATGCAAGCCTGGGATGGGAAGCATGTGCCAGCAGACACCTCCAACCCCTTATAGCTGCAGGACTTCAGCTAGAACCAGAAGGAGAACCGGTAAATGTTTAACTCAAAAGTTACTTTCATCTTCAGCTTGCTCTCTGCTCACTGGAGGACAAAGGGCTTTACAAAAAGCCTTTTACACAATAGAAGTATTTTTCAGCTGGTGCCTGCTGGCCTCTGTTTTACCTTCCCATTAAAAAATCCTGTTTCATCAGCCACTTAAGTAGGGTTACTATCTCTCCAGAGTTCAGTGCTTGCAGAATTCAGCTGCTATCTGGGTGAACTTCTCAGAAATTCCTTGTTTGTCTTCTAAGTCAGAGGGGTTGAGGAAGGGCTGGTTAAGTCATGGGGTTGTGTGACAAAATGTGGGGCATTTCTAACCAGATGAGTTGTGCTTCTATGTCAGGCAGCAAAAGCTCAGAGAAAGAGAAGGGGAATAAGGATAAGTTAATCTTCTATTCTTTTCTTTCATGTCATTGCGGTACTTTACCTAGCCTTGCAGTAGCGCTGCTGAGAATGGAGGGTGGAACATGCTTCAGCTGAGACCTCAGAGGCCACAGCAAGCAGCATTTGAAGGGACTTTCCTGACAGGGAAGATGCTGTAGTTACTGCTGGCATCAGCTCACCAGCAGGAAGCTAGCTGTGCATCATGGCGTGCATTGGAGCACCCTCAGATCTATCCTGTTCCCAGCCAACAGTGACAACCTTTTCCTCATGCTTTGCCAGTTACCTGCAAGCCAGTCTTCCCATGTTAGATGTAAACCAGTATCTGTGATGTCTTCAAAATATTTCTATGTGATTATTTTATTGCAATCTCCTAAAGTGCAGATACTTTTCAGTTCAGTAGGATAGCTATAGCAATAAAAATAAATTAAGCATTTTGGTACAACACAGGACATGTTTTCTCTGTGGGCATGGAGCCATCATTTAAGTATGACAGCTGCATGGACATGACCAACTTCTCTACAGTAGAGGCAAACATATGCATATAATTAGATCAGTAAGAAATTAACTAACAATAAACCTTCTTACCATTGCAGCTCAATCTGTGCCCCAGCATGTATGTTAATTGTACACTAACACTGATCTGCTTTGCGATTAAGATGCTTTCTACAAGCTCCTGCTACAGAGCCTCTTGCATATCAATACAGAGAAAATGCTGGCCTATGGAAAACACCAGCAGCCAATGCAGTCATTTTGTAGCCTCCGCTTTGCGTTGTGGTATGCAAATCTCTGGCAAGCATCAGTCTTCACTCATGTTAATTAATTCAAAAAAGAACAGAATAGTCCCACACTGCATAGTTTGAAGGCAATTGCTTGCATCTGTTCAGCTGCTCTGTGCTGGTGGAACAGGCTATGAAAAAACAATGGTGTGGAAAGGGTATCTTGTGGTTTGTCTAGGCAGCGCATGCATTGCTTTAAGGAAGAGTACTTGGGGACTGAATGGCAGGTCACAAGGGGTGAGATTATGGTCCAGTCCATCAACAAACACTGTAATGGCAGTCTTAGAAAACAGCTGTCTGAGGTCATGGATGTCTTTTGGAAGGGTCATCTCCAGAAGACAGGGGAGGGAGCACTTAACAAGCTCAAAGAAAGGAAAACAGTGCTGTTTTTCTTGGTCATTCTCCTCCTCTTAGGCATTAGTGGTGCAAGTCTGTTTTATCCAGGATGACAACAATTGTGTGATACATTTCTTTAGCCTGTCAAAACACAAATCAGTATCAGTCATTCTCTGCCCCAGAAATGGCTGCTTCTCATAAATATTTCCAGAAATCACTTTCCATGGAAGGTGCTGGGACAAAACTGCACTTTGGGGCCTAGGAAATGCAATGCTCCCATCCACCTCTGGGACAGAAGAGAGCAGTAGTACTGTCTCAGCAGAGGCTCAGCTGGCAGTGGAGGGCAATTTCTGAATTGCCAGGAGGAAGCTGTAGGTCCAGGCTGCTCTTACCTGTGACAGTTCAAGCCACATAGCCTTGGGGCTGGCAGCTGAGCCATAGTTCAGTTCTATGCCGGGAAGCCCACCATCAGAGACAGGTCGCAGGGTTCGCATCATCTGCAGCTCTTCCAATGGAATGATGCGGGAGATCGTCTGTATAAGGAGAAAAGCCACAGCATACTCTCTGGTGCAGTCCTTACAAATAAAACCATCTGATTCTCACCAAGGATTCACCTCAACAGCCTACTGAAGGCTAAGACAAGGACTGGGGTACAGGGCAGTATGTACGGAATACAGGGCAGTCTCCTGCTTGCCAGCATGTCCCTAGAACTCCTGCAAGGTTGGGACAAGCAGGAATGTGACCTACACTTAGTTTTACTGTGAACCGTGCTTGTTAGCATGATCACTGGACTTACAAAAGAGCACATGGTAGTACTAACTGCTCTACCGCTCTTGTCACTTGCTTTGGGGCTGTTGTTGGAGTGGCTGTGATGCAGGTAAATACAGTCTTTTCCTGCACAAGTTCTTCTAAAAGTCAGAGTTAACATCTGACAGACATCAGGGCTCTGGACTCGAGGGAGGAAATGTCTGGCATACCTGGGTGGTGCCATCCACCACAATGATCTCTTCTTCATTCACACCAAAGAAACAGGGCACAGGGATTGTGTTATCGCTGACTCTCTCTACAAAGTAGGTGTTGTAGCCAAAGAAAGGCAATTTCATCACGTGCTCTGTAAGAAAGCAAAAGGTGGCTTTCAGGCAGCAGCTTCCAGCCAGCAATCTACTGTACCAGTCTAAGGTGGTCAAAAGCTGAAAGTGTTCCCAAGCTTTTCGACATTAAAAAGTAAGATTGACAACTTCTCCCTCCCCCCCCCGGCTGCTGATACTTAATTCTCAGCAGCCTGAATAGATGTCCTGTTCTTTTCCAAGCAGAAAACAGATACGCAGCCAGAGTATCAGTTAAAACACAACTTGCACAGAGCTCTGAAAGTCTACTGCAGACTTCTACAAAAGAAGAGGGACTTCTACCATGATCACCATGCTTGGGACCAAGTGCCAATCTGTAGGGGGAGGCTGTCAGGGAGTCATATGTCATGGCCCATTCCATGCTCCAAGGGTCCTCGCCAGCCTCATGAACTGTTCCAAAAGCACATTCAGAGCAGCTTCCATCATGCCCAGGATAGATGACTCAAGCAGATTTGGATGTCTCCTCACCCATGAACTGGATTTTTGCGTCCACTGGCTGGAGGGGCTGCCTGGTTTTCAGCAGCATGCCAACGTGGTTCTGCAGAGCCTGGGGACTGATGGAGGACTGCAGGGTCTTTGGCGTGTACTCCTTCAGCTCTTCCCTGTGCCAACAAGCAGATACTAATTCACCCCCTGCCCAGCTAAAATCAAAAGATTTACCAGGGGGATTAAGAGGAAGGAGGGAACGTGGCAACAATTGTCAGTTGCATGTCTGGGGACAAGTATAGAGGGAGAGGGGAAGAGCACAACAAGTCATCTCTGAATTGGATAACGTGGAAGGAAACATCAAATACAGTGAGACCATCATTTTCCACACAGAAGGCGGTTGTGCACCACTGACTAGTGCACTGACAGAAACCCCTCCTTTCTGGAGACAACAGGAGCTCTTCAAGAAAGGACTGTAGTATGGAAGTAGAGCCACAGGGTGTTTCTTTCACAGGCAGCCTCAGATGAAAAACACCTTACTCTGACTCTGTCTTGCTCCTTAGCCTCCAAAGCACTACACTGAGCAGAGTTCCCTATGCCCAGATAGGTTATGCCATTACCCCCTGCTGCTGGTGGTGCGAGGGGATCTGATGAAGACATTACCTCCGCTCTAAGTGCATAAGGATATGGGAAGGAAGAAGCGTGAAAATACAGCTGGGGGCTGCAGGACAGATGCTTTCCAGTACCCAGGGACATTTTCATTCCTATTGGGCATCTCACTACCAGGGTTGAAAACTCTGGCACTTGTGAGAAAGAACAAAGGAGCATTCATCCCAACTATAATCATGCACTTTCTTCTTGGTATTACAAACCCATGGCAGTCAAAAGAAATGTCCGTGGCACCCTCATGACCCTCAGCTCAGGAGGAGTCACAAAAGGAAATGTGGATCAGAGACAGTCAGCATTAAGCGTGTGAACAGGAGGTAAACTTTCTTGATTATGGGCAGGAGTCAGTCACTAAGTAGTGACATTAATTAGTAGCTTATGTTCTCCAGAACTGTCCATTCCTTAATTATCTAGAGAGTACTTTCAGGCACCTACCCCTAACCCCGGTGGTGCCAACAGCCATTAGAGAGAGACCCACCCTGAGACAAACATACCTGGAGGGAGCAGAGTTCTGCTGCTCTCTTTTGGCCCAGTGCTGGAGCATTGCCAAAATTCCCACCTGCATCTCCATTTCTTTACTGTGGCTCAACAGTATCCTCCCATTCAGGTAATCCCACCGCATCTGAGAGGCAGCAGAGCAGAGGCCTCTCTTAGACCCTCCAGAAGGTACAGGCAGGTCTGGGCAGCACCAGGCTGCAGAGACCCACATCTTGCCTTGCTGATAACACATCCAGCTCAGGCTGATAACATGAAAGCAAAGGCTTTCTGGGCTCAGGAAGAGCATGCAGAACTGCACAAACTGTGTCTGCAATAGCACAGCTTATAGGCTGGGGCTATAAGCCTTCCTTGCATCCATAGCTTCAGTTATTAGTCATTCCCAGAAACAGCACACAAAGCCAATCAGCCAAAGCCCTCCCACTTCTTCAGCTCCCTTAGGACATGCCCATTGGCCTGCACACTAACTCTGCCCCTGCTAGGAAGCCCTTGCTAGGGACGTTCCTAGTGTGCACTGCCCTTGTTGCTTACCTGTCCATAATGAACATCAGTATAAATTTTGTTCTCAAAATGCAGAGATGTCCTCCAGATGAGCCTGCGTAAAGTCACAGTCACCAACTTGTCCTCCAGCAGGTAATCATGAAGATACTCCTCTGATCTTATCGGCCTCACCATTTTATCTACATGTTTACACAGAGAGAGGGTCATTGCTCTTGGTGCTGAGACAACAGGCTGAGCTCCACAGCCTGGGACAGGGCCCTTCCTGCATACCTCTATTCCACCCTGCCCTTATGACTCTCAGCATCAGCCATTCTAGAGGGCACGGACCCACACAGACACACACACCTCTTTCAGGAACAAGCAACACAGCCTCTGAGAAGGCACAATCCTTAACCCTAATACAGAAGGAAACTGCTGAAGAGAAACCTCCCCAGAGCCAGCAAGGGTGGGGCAACCATTTGAAATAGTAGCATGGTACTCCTTGTTGGAGGAACTCCTTTAAGAAAGAAGCTAGATGCTAGTCTCTACTTGCCGAGGTTATTGTTGTCACGCCTGATGGCAAAAAGAACAAAGTCCTGTATCTCTTTCTGTTCGCCTGCCCCCATCTGCTCACAGATCTCCTGCAAGAGCTCCTTTGCTACCTGAAGCAAGGAAAGAAGCAAATAAGTACCATGGGCAGGCAAGCCCAAAGCAGCCCCAGAGCAGTTAAGACATACTGGGCCTGTTGGCAGGCAGCAACAGGGCTCTGGCCATTGCACAAAGAAGCAAGCTGGGTGAGGCATCCCAGCGTTGTGCAGACCCCGCGGAGATACACTGCTGACAGGGGTTCCTAGGAAGTGAGTGGGAAACTGTCATAGCACTGTGGGAAGCACAGGCCAAGCCCAAGGTTCTGACAGACCAAGGAGTTCCCTGGTGTGGCGCAGAGTCCAGACCAATGAAGAAATTCAAAGCAGAAGACTCACAGTGAATGTCTTGATTCTGGTGAGGTATTCTATGCCTCCAGGCATCAGTATCACTAGCCGTCGGGCACCGTGCCCCTTCTGCAAAGGGACAGTATTTAGGCAGCAAGACATGCAAGATCCCATCAGCCCCACAACAGTTTCTCCCTCTTCCTTCCTCCTCAACTCTGCCTTCCACTACTTGCCCATAGTACCTGCCTCTTCCCTGCCCACATCCCTGCCTACTCCGTGGCATTGCGCTTCCCAGTCCCCCTTACAGGCAGATGCCTCGTTTCCTCTCTTGAAACACTAGCCACCCCGTAACACTGCACATGGCATCTCCTGGCAAACCTCTGCCCTCCCTCTCTTCCCAGCTTCCCCACTCCTCTGCCGCTCAATACCAGCAATGCCTCTATCTGCACAGGCCAAGGAAGGTGGCGACGGCCCCCATACAGGAAACTTTTCCGCAGGTTGCTCTGACAGCTCTTGGCTATATCTGCAGAAAAAAGGAAAAACTTCATGTGCTGAGCCAAATAGAGGACTAAGCATTTTCTCCTATGGGATTGGGTCATCCTGGCTGTGTTGAATTTAACCCAGGGCTGCTGCTAGGAGAGGAAAGAGACTTGACCCCATCTCCCATTCTGCCAGGACACGTCCAAATCACAAGGGGCCAGACCCAGACAGCAGTAGTCCAGGGCAATAAGAGTACACAGGAATAATAGGATGGGATAACTAGAACCCTCTTCTCTGGCAGGATTCCAACCCAAATACCTCCCAGCTGATAACTCTGGAAGACCACAGTCTGCCTTTCCCCCAAGGTCTAGTTGTCAAATGACCTAAGCCGTAGGGCTAAGCTAAGCCTCCAAGAGACACACAGTTCTACTTTGCCTGGGTGAACATGCAATGGGAAATGACCTCTGTAAACAGAAAGACTAGAAGTACAAAGCAGACTCTGGCCTGCAGGCTCAGTCCCTCAGTACCCCACTCAATTCTCCTGTCTTAACAGGATAAGGGAAATTTCCCCATTGGACCATGTCCCCACATGGATCCTGTCTGTCTTTGACCACTGGGACTTACAACAAGGGGGCATCCGTTTATTTTACAGGACACAGAAACAGTCATACCTTGATGGGTGCTAGACAGATCACTGCTGGCTAGCTGCAGAAACTTGGTGGCATAGGGCATCAGGATGTTAGAAGGGAGGAAGTATCCAGTCAGCAGATATAGGAGCAACCAACCACGCAGCACACTCTCCCTGCAGGACAGAAAGAACTGTGGGTACCTTGGAACAAGACAATTCCTGCTCCAAGCAGCTCAAAGTGAGACTCTGCCCTTCTGAACACCTTTGGGAGGTAGCAGAAAATGAGATGGTGGCCTGTGGTCAGAGGTTTCTTACACTGAGGAAGGGATTAATTCAGTTATTCTGACAACAGACAAAGAAAAGGAACAGTCAAGGCCACTCTGATGCCTTTGCTGCTATGTCACAGGGCAGTGTGGGGTCAAGGCAGACCTAACTCTTGTATCAGTTCCTTGGGACTGTGATGAGGAAATCAGAGCTCTGAGCAGCACCACTACCAGGAGCTACCAGGAATGTTTACCAGTGCCCAGATATATCAGTAGCCAGAAATAAAAGGACGAACATCCATTGAAGTGAAAAAGCCAAACCTAATGGCTGGCTAAACTTCCTGAGTTCTCAACAAAAGCTCCAGCAACTGAGTAGCTGGGGACAATACATCATTAGGGACAGCCTCTCCCCTGGTCCTGCTGTCCATGCAGAAAGGCAGATGGTTCCCCTCCAGCTGTGCATACACAGAAGCTGACAGTGCTGGTACTCACTGGTTAGGGTTGTAGGTGACCTGTTTGATGACCTGGCAGTAGACCTCATCATGCAAACTCTCCTTCTCCTTGCACAGCTGCATTCAGAGAGGAGAAGACAGCATCAGAGAGGGGATGAGGGCATCAGAGGCCCCAGGTTGTCTCTGTGCCCTTCCTGTTCCAGCTCTGGAGCTCTGCCAACGTGGCCTAAAGCTTGGGTTTTGCAACCTCTGGCCTCTAGCACTATCTAGGCCCAAAGAAGGAGAGGCAGGTTGTGCTCTCATCCAGACAGTGATGTCTGGAGAAACCATTTGCATGTGACCTCTCCCCTCCATGTTTTTTAATCAGCCTCTCTGTTTCAGCTCCTTTTCTCACACAGGAGGTTGCATTATGTCTCTCCCTGCTCTCTCCTTTCCCAGCAAGGTCTTGGCCCTTCATTCCCATTGGTGCTTTAGTGCCTTGCCCAGAGGAAGGTCACAAACCTGAAGGATTTCATAGATGCATTCAACCTCACTTTGGTTCTTGAGTTTTGATTCATCTCCCATGAACCGCATCAGAGCTGCAAAGCAAAGGCTAGCATTTAGGTCTAAGCAGAGGTGATCCTGCCATGAGGCAGGCAGTAGACTAGAAATGTCCTGAAAACTTTTCTGCTCCACAGGCTATTATGCAGCTTGCATTGGACATGTGTAATTGGTGGGGCATCAGCCCAGGCAGTGTGTGTTCTTGGACACTTTGCACTCAAGGCAAAATGCATTTTGCTGGACCCTTTCAGCATGGACACAGGTGGTTAACAACTGCAGAATGCCTTAAGAGGGGCCCTACTCTCATAGTTTTCTTTCCCTGCTCTGGGCCCCATGATGTCTATGTGTGGCCACCAAGGCCATCCCACTCATCCCTGCTACAGCCTCTGCAGTGTTGTGTCCTAGGGAGGTACTTACTCTTGAAGTTCTTTGTAGCAAGCTCATTCAGCTCACTATCAGAGTACCAGAGCAAAGACTCCTGGATTGGGACCTGCAGGGCCAGAATACAAGGGTAAGCTGGGGAGGCAGATTGCCCAGAGCTCTGCTGCAGGCTTCACAAAAGACACAAGCTCCCAGTATCTTGCAGGCAGCACTGAAGAGCAGAGGGCACCTACACTCCTCCAGAGACTGCAGCCAAGTATCTGCCCTCTGTGTTTTTGCCATGTGGGGACAAAGCTAGAGGCAATGCTGGAGCTGGGATTCTGGCTGTAGCTATGGGGAGAGACTGGGCTCACCTTGGTGTGCCGGACCAGGTCCATTTCACTCTTCTTTTCAGCAGACGTCCCCTTCAGTCCCTGCCTAGACAGAGTGAGAACATGCAATCCAAGAAATATCCCCAGAAATGGGTTGGTGTGGGTCAGGCTACACAGATTCTGTGTATGCCTGTTCAGGAAGGACCACAGCCTACTCACGTGGGCCAAGCCTCTCGGAAGTAGGCTGTGGCAAAGTCCATCATGGTATAGTGGTCACCAGCAGGGACCAACATGATGCTGTCAGGTTCTGATGTCAGGCTGGGAACAGAACTCTGCAGGGAAAGGCACCAAACCCACTCTGAAAAGTTAGCTGAGGAACTGCAAGGTGTATTCTCCTCACCTGACGGACCTGCGAAGGCCTCATGTATGTGAGGTGCCTCCCCCTTCCACTATGATAGTATTTGAGCATCTCCATCTGCAAGGATTAAGCAGTCATCTTCTTCTCTCTAGCCTTGGAGGTCAGACACTATCAGGGCCATGGACCCACCCTGGCAGATCCCACAGAATCCAGCCATGTCCCCTGGCAGTTCCCCAAAGGACAACTCACCTCCCTGCTGGTGTTCCTTCTCTCTGGGGAAGCTTTCATGCTCTTCTGCAGCCCTCCATGTCTGTCCATGCTGGTGCTGAGGTAATCAGGGGCTGCAGCCAATTGCACCAGGCTGGTGGGGAAAATACCACAGCGGCCACCAGTGGACCCAAACTGCCAGCCTGCAGAAACAGGGGAGAAAGAGTCAGGAACAGTGGCAGCTACCAAGAGAAATGAGCAGCAAGGCATGCTACTGGCAAAGGAGAACATCAGACTCTGATCAGACTTTCCAGCATCCTAAGGTAACATCCCCTATAACTGTGGCAGCTGGAACAAGGTGGGTCACAGTCAGAGAATGGCAGAGCTGAAAGCTGACTGCCAGCCCTTAACAGTCTGCCTTCCTCTGGTTTATGCAACAGCATCATGCAGAACTTCTGGGCACCACGGGTCCATCAGGCCCTTGAACCCAGTCCCCACCTTTCCTGCCAATCTCAACTAACTTCTTCACCTGGCTCCACGCCTTGCATGGGCAGTAACTCAATGAGGTCACCCTTCTTGAAGCTAAGAAGGCTCTTGTCATCCGCGATGTAGCTGCGCAGAGCAATGACGTAGTTGGTATCCTAGGGAAAAAGCAATGGAGAAGTCAAATCTCACCACCAGAATGTGAGGGACTCGGACCATAGCATTCCATGGACCTTCTCAGGTCCATGTGGGAAACCACCTTCATTCCCTACTGCACTACAGCCATTCCCTCACCTGCCTCAGCTCTTGGATGAAGAGTTCTACCATGGCCTTGATGCACGGAGCCTTTGGAGAGTGCAGTAAGACCTGCTCTGTCTTCAGAGAGAATTCCAGGGCACTGCTGCCCTTCAGTTCCACTGACAGCACATCTGCAAAGCTGAGAACACAGCCAGCATGCTCAGGCTTCTGCTGCCAGAACTAGGAATGCAGGTCATGGGGATGGGAGCTCATTCCAAGGAGAATGGAGACAGGCCTCAGCATGCTCCAGAGGGTGGCCCTTCATCAGCATTGTATTGCAACAGTAATAGCACCATAGGCTGCTCATGGCTTTCACCGTAGCACTCTGAGGACCCCCCTTGTGATGACATGCATGGAGCTGACTCACACCTATCACTCACTTATTGTAAGAAAAGCACAAGGTAGGAAGGAAAGGGGAAGGCCAAACGCATTAGAAAGAGGGTCATTGAGTCACAACTGGCCCAGGACAATCCTAGAGAGCACAATGCAACCAAACAATTTTCAGCTTACCTGTTCAGTCTGCCTCCTACACTCTGAAAGCATCTTGCAAGTGACAAACTGTCATCCTTGCAGCAACAACCACCCTTTTGCTTACCTGTAGCTGCGAAGAATTTTCAGATGCTCAGGATTATAGCCAGCTGCTTTCACCACCTTCAGCAGACGCATGCCCCTGTGAGAAACACCCAGGATCTGGACATCACTTCCATTTTCACCCTGAAAGGGAAGTGCAGCAGAGAGCATCAAAGGCTCCATCCCACCTGAACAGAATGCAGCAGGGCAAGAAGATGCTACCGCATGTACCACGAAGGAGGCCCTGGGCTGACAGAGGTGTCAAACCCAGCAACGTTTTCACAGAAACTTAGAAAATGGAGAGAGCAAGTAAAGGAGGAAAAAGGAGCAGGACTCTGAGGGTGCAGAGAGGCAAATAGGAGAACTATGGGGACAAAGACTCAAGCGACAGCTGCCAAGCAGGCAGCCTGTGCAAACAGAAAAATGGTTAGGGCATCAGAGTGATAGCAAGTAAGGAAAAAGGTAGAGAAGACACAGAAGAATAAGTGACATATGGCTAGGCAGGGAGAGACAGCCAGGACAGAAAGAGACCCCAGGTGAACTAGAGTCCCACAGCTAAGGCAAGCCCAGGGTCTGGCGAGAAGATTAAGACTCACGTAAACTGGAAAAAGGCGGGAGAAATAGTTAGCCCAGTTATCCCGAGCAGCCAGTACAATCCTCTTCTTTATCCCATCCTCCTGAATGGACTGAACATCACTGCCAACCTGGAACGCCACTAGCAGGGTTACAAAAGCAGATACTTTCTCAGTAAGACAAAGATGGGCAAGTCTCCCTCTGCCCAGGCACTCATTCCCACCAGTCTCCCTCAGAGATTACAGTGCAGCAAACAACGTGCAGAGGCAAAAGGATACCACATTACTTGCACACACCAGTCTACTACTAGTTTCTCTCCCCCTCTCCATGAAGCTCCTGTCAAAGAACACAGTAGGATTTTGAGACAACTCAGAGTCCCATTCTTAGGCCTCAGTTTGCTCTCCCCACAATAAACATATCAGAGCTAAATTTTTCTAGCTCAGAGAAATTTCAGGGCCATTTCATGGCCATCTGGAATAAACAAACATTCCTACACTGCACTACACAGCACACACAAATGTGCTTTCTTGCTGCAGTGACAAACATTTCTCCTCTGCCCTAAGTCCTGCCTGAAAGGGCTTGGAGGCTGGTTTCTCATTTCAAACCAAAAGCTGGGATGGGCACAGGGAGGAAGGGATGATGGGGCTGTTAGTTACTCAGCAGGTCTTTCATCTTGCGCTTCTCCTCCCTGGAGATCCGAAAGCAAGAATCAGAGAAGGTGTCACGTATGATCTGCAGAGGAAGGAAACAAAGAGGCTTCCGTTGAAAAGGCCACATCTCAATGTATTGGAGCAGCTGAGGTTGTTGAACCGACTGAGTTTCAGAGAGGACTGAACAGAGGCTTGACTGGATGGACCTGGAGAAGAGACTAACACCACTAGGGATGCAGAGGTGAAGGCAATTTATGCACTGTAATTATGGAGTGTTTTGTTCCCAAACAGAGACACAACAGGCCTTGAGTCATACACCAGTACATACCTGTTCACACAGCAAGTTCAGACAATAAGGGTGACTGAAATTTTCTTTGGGGTAAAATACCTGCAAGAGGAGGATAAAAACAATAGTAATGTTACAGATGTTTACAGATGTTGCAGAAATAGGTCCCCAAGGATGTTTTGTAATCCATATGCCCTACTGCCAGAGAGGGATGAGTCCATCTCCAAGGACAGGCAGGGAAGAGACACTGTGAATGTAAACAGAAGGACCAAAAGTAAAGTGGTGAGACCATGGGATGAACCCTGGTCAGTTCAGTGCACTCTCCAATACTTGATTTTAAACACATTTATACTATTTTAACAGGAAAGCACCAGGTAACAACAACTTTACACTTTATTTGTAGATTTCTCAGCATTTTACAGAGGAAGTAAAGGACAGGAAATTGAGACACCAGAGTCAGTAAGACAGAGTAGGACTCAGATCCCCTTATGAGATGATCCCCTGCCTCTGACTCCTTGTATCATGTGACCTCCCAGAACTGTCTTTGTGCTCTTATATCACACTGGGTGCCTTTGACAAAAAAATTATTTTAACCAAATGTGGGACCGATTCCCTCCTGCCGTAGCCAGCCCTCAGCTAATGAACTGTACCTCTTTGCGCAGAAAAATCTTCCAGGCAGGGTTGACATAGGAAAAGCTGACACTGGCAGTGAGCTTGTATAGCTGGGTCTTGATACCATCATCTTCTGCCACTGTTACAGTAGAGCCTGTGTGAGGAGAGAGAGCAGTCAGGATGGGCTTTGCTGACTACAGGGTCACCTTCCCACCTGCCAATGACCTACCAAGAGAAAGAGGACAGTGCCATGTCCCTGATTGAAGATTACTGTCAAGAACCCTCCTGAAGGTCAGAGATCAGCTAATGTGAATGCATGCACAAAACAGTCATCATGTGAGTACTGGCATTTCTCACAGCATTTATACTTGCTGTATTAGCCACAAAGTTCAGTGCTTATAATAGAAACACTCCAGAGTGCTTCTCTGCTGAGAAGTATTAGCTATGTCATTTTTCAGGTGGGCAGCATCCAGACACTCCTTATGTGGCCAGTGTCCAATGTCTCCCAGGCTCTCATTCTCCCTCTGAGAAACATTCCTTCATTCCTCAGCCTGTCTCTAAGGACCCTCCAGAGGCTCTAGAAGGCAAAACACCCAGCTTCCCATTCCTCCCTGGTCTAAAGTGCTTCTGTTGAGAATTGCAGCTTTGATAAAGAAATTATGCTTCAGGGAGGTAATGAAACATGTTGTGGACTGGACCGTGATAAAGCTGTAGCCCAAAGGTCTTTTCTGGTTTTAGCTCCATTTTTCAGAGAAACCCAGCCCCTCCATCATTTGTTCCTGACATTCTACGCTGCACTGGGAAGAGAACAGTTAGAGCTGGGAAGTGCCATGCTGAGTGCTGGGCCAGAATGGAACTATGGTAACAGTCTCTGATTTTGCACAGCCCACTCAGTCTTTGGCCAGCTGGCCGATGACAGAGCATGTGCCGTGACTGTCCCGGGCCACTGGGCTGATTCCGACACCATCCCTGCCCCACTGCTACCAAAACCCAGTTGAGTGGAATCAATACTCACCCTTCCCTGTGGATTCCTGCTGGCTTTGGTTCCCAGGCAGGAGAGGCAAAGGCAATGGTGGGGGAGGAGGGGGAGCAGGAGGAGCCTGGGAACCTGGTGGAGTACTCTCTTGGCTGAAGACAGACAGGAGAGGCAACTGCTTCTCCTTGATAGAGCTGGAAGCTGAGACTGGCTTGGGCTTGGGAGGTGGAGGTGTTCTCTTCTCTTGTGGCAGGGGGGATGGCTGCAAAACAGCACAATCATTTGACACAGTCATCATCTGCATTACTGTGCTCTGTCCTGACAATGCTGCTATAAATCATCCTTAGGGCAGCAGTTCAACCCTAGAAGCATGATCTGTGTGAACAGAGATACCAGGACCTTTAAATCAGCACATGGTCTACAAACACATGAAGATCAAGCAAACCCAGGTGCAGAGAACCAAGTATTTGAGCTTGAAGCCTCCGGCTGGGAAGGGGAAAAAAGACATTAATGGGCCAAGACCTTGGTGCCAAATGTGAGGAACATGAGTTGCTTGCTTCCAGATCAGCCTTAAACACACCACAATAGGATTTGCTGCTCCAGAGCCTTTTGTCCAGGTCCTCAAGTGACTTTACAGACAGGACCCCTGTCTAGGAGGGGCAGCACCACAGTACGAGCTCACAGTCTTCTAGTAATGCAATCACCCAGCTGCTACTGCACTACCAGGTAGCTCTCAACCTCTTGAAGGCTGAATATACAGGCCCTCTCTGCTGAGCTCTTAGGTGACTAGAGAGCAAAGAACTCACTGATTTGGGAGATGGGAGGTTCATCATTCCCAGCTTGGCCAGAGCCTCATTTTTGGGGTCATTCTTCTTTATAAATGGCTTGGACACTCTCCTGCAAAGAAACGAGGAACACAGTTAGAGGGGCTGCAGAGGGGTTGTGGCCACAATGGAGCCATGTGGCCACATGGCTGGGATACAGTCCCACTCATCTCTTTCCTGCCCACCTGGGTGCATCCCACTCTCTCACCTCACAGGCTCGATAGGCTGGGGCTCAGGGGCTGGCCTGCTCTGGTACATTTTGATGATGTTGCGGATCTCCCGGCTGGGTGCAGGCCGCAACTCGGGGCCTGCAGGCTTCACTACAGGTGGCTCCTTCTCCACTTTTGGTGTCTCTTTTTTTGGCTTTGGCTCAGGACGTGGCAAAGGGGAAGCAGGAGCTATTGAGGATGACAGCTTTAACCAACAGACCAGCAAAGACACAGGAGAAATTCCTTTATCTCTTTTGAAGCTCCCTCTCTTTCACCACTGGGCTGACTGGCCATGGCCTTCCACTGCCTTGCTTTGGGATCCCACTTCCCAAAGCTCACCCCTTCCCCTGTCTCCTCTGCTGTCAAGATGCAGAATCGCAGAAGAGCCAGATCCTTTCCCCCTCTGTCTATATCCTGGCCCAATGCTCCTGGAAAGTTCCTGCTTTTCAGCCTGCCTGGGTCTCCACTGCACGTCATCTTACCTGCCTCTGTTTTA
The DNA here is from genome assembly GCF_964289735.1 of Phaethon aethereus. NCBI lineage: Eukaryota > Metazoa > Chordata > Aves > Phaethontiformes > Phaethontidae > Phaethon > Phaethon aethereus. Next base: position 6,635,167 of record NC_138594.1, read on the forward strand.
TGGCTAGGCTTCTCTTCTTTCTTCTTCTCCTGCTCTTCTTCCTTCTCCCCCTCCTCGTGCTTTGGCTGGGGATTTGCTGGAGGGGTCCAGGTTTTGGAGGCAGGCCTGACTTTCTTCACTTGGATCTGTTGCTCTCCTGCATAGGAAGGGGGATTTGAGCTAGTTAAACCCAGAGCCTAAACGTTGCACTAATGGCATGGTTCCCACCCTTGCATCAGTCAGCAGAAGCCTGGTTTCTAGAGGCAAAGGGGGGTGTGGCAGTCACAAGCCCGAAGATTTCTAGAAAAATGGCAACACAACCTCACAACCTGAATTGTAGCCAGCTGAGCAGGCACCCAAAACTCCTGCTACACACAGCACCAGCAGCTCCTGCAGGGATTAGCCAGGTTCCAGACAGGGAGGCAAGAACTCCTTGTCATGCCAGGGAGGCTGCAGAACAAGGTGTTATGATGAGTGAAATTACCAAAATGGTAGATGCTTACCCATCTTCTGAAAATACTCTCTCTTCTGCTGGAAAGTTTCCCGAGGATAGTCATCACCTTCACTCTTGGTGAACTGGTGTTCCATGTAGTTATAAACCTGCAAGCAGTTCACAACATGGTTAGTTAGCACTAACCAGCAACCATTAAGTACCGTTAAGTTCAGAGGTGATCTTCCCTTACCAAGTTCTGATCTAGAACTTCTCCCCATCTGGGAGGATCCCAAGAGATCAGTCTCTGGCCCAAGGAATCATCAAGCAAGCCCAGAGAAAGAGGAGTACGTTAGAAGCCCAAGGCAGCTTGCTAAGAGATAAAGAATTCAAAGTGATGAATATTCCTATGGTAAAATTCAGATCAACTGGGAATTAATTGGCCAACACTGCAGCCAAACCTCCACAGAGCTAATGCCACCAAGGTTTGATCCGGTGTTTTAAAGACTCAGCAAGCAGAGTTTGAAAGGCCTCTGTATCATAAGTAAGTATAACTCTCTGCTCTCCTCTCTGCCAAACCACTGCTACACAGGAAGGGAAGTGAAGCAAAGGGATGCTGAGCAAATGCAAATGATTAAATTCAAACCAAATTCACCACTGCTGTTTGTTTTTCATACCAGTTCTTCTGCCTTAGCTGGTGATTCTGAAGCCTTTGGTGGTGGTGCCACATTCTGGCTGCTGGGAGGCTTCTTGGGTTTTGGGGAAGTGGCTGGGAACGGAGCTGAGGCTGGAGCTGGGCCTTGGGCTTGTGGTGGTCTTGAGACTTGTGGCCTTGAGTTCTCAAGAGATTGTTGCCACCGCTGCTGTTGCTGGGAAATGCTCATGGCTTGAAGGGTCATCTGCTGGGCCTGGAGGAAGGAATTGCAATGTCCATGAGCTCTAGGCTGCACAAAACCACCAGCCATCAGTCAGGCGATCCCATTCTTTCACTGGTAATCACAGAACATCTACACAATTCCCTGAAAATTTCCCAGTGTTGTGGACAAGGCATGCCCAGGGAGTCTGCTCCCACCTGGACAAGTGTGTAGAGCTCCTAACAACACCTCAAAGACTCAGCTACCAGTGTGATAGCCTGGGACCTCCATGCGCTCACAAGGCATGGAAAGCAGAACACTGCAGATCTGCATGTGTAACAAATCCCAACTTAAAAACACCTGTGAATTACAGCTGAGGCTTCTTGGGGCCTGCTTTTGTCCCTGCTACTCACTCACCTAGGGTGCCTCAGTGTCCCCATGTACACAAAGCAGCAAAAAGGGGGTTCCCAGTTTTGCAGTCTTAAATAATCCCAACTTTATATACCTAAGCCCCAGCGCATAAACAGAGTGTTACAGAGCAGGCCTAATGTAGGAGGGGAGCATGGATAACCTCTTCACAGCACATACACCAGTGCATTGCTCTTCCCCAATTCCTGAGCCCCTTCCAGCCAGTTCCTTCCACTCACCATGAGCATGGCTTGCTGGCTGATAAAGGCTTGCTGTTGTGCTGTTAACTGATTGGGATCCACAGCTGGAATCACAGGCTGGGGCATAACCATGGCTGTGGAAGACACACATGTCTGCAAACACCCACAGGCAATCATTCCCCACAGTGCCCGAATATCAGCTTAGAACTGAGTGTTCACTGTGCACCCTGGCTGACATTCAAACGCACAGGCTCCATTACGACACCCACCCTTCCATCCTCTTCCCCTGTACAGTTACTGAAACACTGTGTTATTACCTGGCATAGGTGCAATTCCACCAGCTGCTGGCATCATAGGCATGGCTGCTGGCATCCCCATCATCGAAGGCATGGGCTGGTAAACTGGTGCTTGAGTCATTCCAGAGAAGCCTAGAGGCAAAAGGCTATACAATGCTTTTGGAGAATCATGTATCAGTCCCACAGAATATATCACATAGGCTGGGTACCTCTGCTTCTCTCCATGTGCACCAACCATAGGGACATGTGAATGGTTTATCTCTTCACACACAGCAGGACACAGCAAAACACAGGTGGAAAAAATGAAACTGAAGAGAAATGCCTGCCAGACTTTACAATAGCAGAATCTAGACCCCGCTTCTGCAGTGTAGCTTAGGACACCACCATCCTTCATGATAAGCATATAAATAACTCCTGCCTACGTATGATTACAGAGAAAGGTTTCTCTTGAGGGTTGGGCAAAGCTCTCTGGGACTGCCAGATCCATATCAGTCTCTTTGCAGCAGGTAGCAAGGGTGAAAGAACAATGAGCCCTGGCCTGGGTGGCATTGTGTATCATGTGGAGGACTTGTGGGGAGAAAGGAATTCCCCTGCTCCCAGCAGTCAAGTCCCCCATGAGACCACAAAACAGAAATCTCACTGAGGGCAAAACCAGCAGAGCAAGGGGCACAGAGGTCAGCCTCAGCTAGGAGTGAGTCAGCACACAGCACAGGTTGACTGAATCATGTCCTCGTCAGTGAGAATGGCTCAGGGATGCCATGGAGAGGTTTTCACATCCCTCACTGATGTAAGTAGCCACATGAGTGACAAACTGGCCTCAGGCTAGTGATCTGTAATAGGGCTTGTCATGACCCACAGCCTCTACAATAGCCAAAAATAGCCCCAGTCTCAGTAATAATTTGAACAGGACATTCCCCACCATTCTGAAACAGCTGGGTGTGTTCCTACATATGCAGATTTCTCAGTGCCATTAATACATTGGTGTTTGACTCCACCCTACTGAAAATACCCAAGTCTTAGCTCCACAGAAATGAGGAAAAGTAAAGAAACCAAACACACAAACCAGAACTCTGCAGGGTTCAGACTTACTAACCAAAGGAATAGCTAGAGATGATGGGAAAGTCTGTAAGGAAGCAATAAGAAAGACTAAAACCTTCCCCTGAGAAAGGCAGCAACTATTTTGTGAAAGCACAAGGTGAACAGAAGGTGAATGCAGGACTTATAGTATTGGCCTAGGGAAGAGATGGCCTGGTTCAGAAGCAAGCTACCTATTACCTTGACCCCAAGAACAACCCAAGAGAGAAATTAAAAGCAGAACAAAGGTGGTACCCTTACCTAGCACCTTTCCCAAAGCATCTGTCTCCCAGCACCTGGGAGTGAGGAATGCAACTTCTGATGGCCTACGCTGAAGACCAATGCTCTTCATGAATCATTTGAGCCCATGTAATAATTAACATTTAAGGGACTCCCTGACTTGTGCTGACTGAAGCTTATGTAGCCCCACAGCTGTTCCCAGTGGTTCCCACCGCCTTACAGACCTGTAGAAGGAAAGATTCCTCTCTGTGTGGGTCCAATCTTCCCACCTCCTTTCATGCGTCCAGTCAGACTCTCCCTGTTCTCCATATCCTGCACCAAGAAAAAAGAGAGTTATCTGAGCTCAGAGAGAGAGACTTAACAAGGGGAGAATCACCTGAAGGCATATCTGAGCTGAGCAGAGGCTGAGTGAATAGGCAGAGGCATGCTTGAAGGAATAACAGGGACAGGAGAGATGAGAGAAAGTAAAAGGGAACATCAAGGCACTTACTGGTACTCTGGAGCCTTGATGCAGCACAGTGCTGAAGAGATCATCCACGTAGTGATCCAAACCTACAGGGGTCCTCAGGTTATCTCTGAATCTTTGATCTAAGAGCAGAGAGAAGTCTGATCACAAGGCAGTTAAGGCACATTTCCCCTGTCTCAAATCCCTATTAGACAGTCGTGTTTTGAAGTGGAGCCCTTCCTTGCCGTACATCAGGAATCCCCTGTCTCCCTCTCTGCTCTGATTCCCTGGCTGGGGCCCATCTGGCCCTCCCCAGTGCCATCCACAGTCCTGGGCAAGAGCTTACCTAGATGGAGATTGTTGAATTCAGGAGGCAGGCTAGGCGGTGGGAAGGTAGGGGCCTGTATGCCTGGAGCAGGAGGGATCCTGTTGAAGAGGAAAATGAGATGAGAACAGCACAGAGTGCTGAGAAGGGCAAGCCACTGGGTGACAGGGACACAGATGGTGGGGCAGGAGGATGAGGTGACTCACAAATCCAGGTCAGAGTTCTGGAGGAAGCTTCTCTTCCTTTCAGGAGTGATGGGATACTCAGCTGAGGACTGAGAGGTGCTGCTGAGGTTGCTGGCATCCTCCATCTCTCCAATGAGATCCAGCACAAAGTCACAGCCCAGCAGGTCCTGCCATGTGTTGCCACTAAACATGGAGATAGACCACCCTCGAGACTTCTTATCACAGCCTCTGGTAAACAGGGAAAGGAAGGAGAGAATAGGTGTCTGGATAGGCAGGGGAAAGGGAGAGAAAGGAAAACATTGCATCCAGTTGCCTCTTGCCTTGTCTATCCTGGCTTAAGTCCTTAAGATTTAGCATGTGAATCAACAATTAAGTGCCCAGGGTCAGGAAAAAATAGAATTACTCAAGTTTTGGGGTTGGGTTTTTTTTTCATGTTTTCTCTGAAGATGCACTGACAGATCACACCAATGATTCCTCTGTTCCTAAAGAGGCCCACAGTTTATGCACACAGAGAGAATTGTAGAATCATTAAAAGGTTTGGGTTGGAAGAGACCTTAAAGATCATCTAGTTCCAACCCCCCATCCCCTAGGGATGCCCTCCACTAAATCAGGTGGGTGAAGGAGAGAGCACAAGCCAGAGTGGGTAAGGAGTGGCTATTCCACATTTGTCTATATAAGTTCTAGCCTGCATCCCCGAACAGTCTGAACCCTACAACTAACAACAGCCTCTTTCACATACACAGATCTTCTCCCACCCTCTGGCAGTACCTTGCACTCAGGATCCAGCCTGCATACTGCTCTCCAGTCATCCAGGACTCCACCTCAGCTGAGAACTTTTCCTCTAGCACAGAAAAGAAAGTCAGTACACACAGCCCCACCACCAGGACACAAAGCAATACCTAAGCTCTGCAGTGGACAGGCAGAACCCAGCTGGAAAGTCTCAAGCACTCCTGGGGTGGGGGGGTGGGAAGACTGAAAGCAGATGGAGGGCTCCACATGTACACATTCACATCCAGAATAACTGTTTGATAGCACAGGTTGCCATTTCCAACCTGACAGCTGAAAACACTCACAGTGTCATGGTTCGCTTGGGTCACCACTCCACTCACCAAGGAGCCAGAGCAGGGATGTCCTGCATCCAATTCACAAAGCTTCTGAGCACTCAAGAGGCAGCATAAGCCAATATTTGAGAAGAAAGGAAGGCAGAAAGTCCCTGTAAAAGGCATCAGTTGCTGCTGCCTGAGCTATGCAGTAACGGATAACAGGAAAACTGGACCCAGAGGCATGCACAACCAGAACGGCGCTCTGTTGAGATGGGCCCAAACTCAGAAGAATATCATCCCTCAGCTTGAGTAGCAGGTCTGAGCTCATCAGGCTCAGACTTCAGGATTTTTGGTTCTAGATTCAGATGCTTGTATCCCCCATGGTTGTACCAGTCAGAAGCAATCGGTGTTCTGATCCCTCTTTGCTAAGCTGAGGGAAGTGTTTTCTGAATGCTGATTTCTGCACTGGAAAAGTCCTTAGGAACTAGAAGACAGTGGAAGAGCAGAAGCACAAGTTACCATTAAAGGTATGAACATCCAGCACCATCTTCCCTCTCCTCTGGTTTGCAGTCCACTCCAGCTGAGTGGGAGGGTAGGCCCGAGAGAATGTAGAGTCTATCTCAGTGTGCTGTGCTGCTGTCAAGATCTTGCGCTGGCAAACAGCATTGTAGCCCTCCATGCCATGATCTGACACAAATCTAGGAAAAGGCAACTGCCTTTAGCACACTGCTCATCTGTCTTAACCTTAATGAAAGTATAGCTTGGTCTTTTCTCCTCCTTACTTCAGCAGCGGCTTCTCCAGTGCTGGTGAAGGGGCAAAGCAGCTCAGCAAAGTCACCATCAGGACCCAAGCTCGCTGGCTGTGCTCCATGTCTGGGTTCTTCCATGTCTGGGCAACCACCTGACTGAAGATTTCATTGCGCAGAGCCACATTATTCAAACCTCTCCCAGCAATGTAGTTGCCCAGAAGTACCTCCTGCCAGCCATGGAGATCCTTATCACCAATGAACCGCAAAATCTAGAAGCATCCAGGGATAAAAAAAGAGAGAGCTCTATCTGTAACCTTCTGTCCCAAACTGTGTTGTGCAGTGACAACCTGGGTTGTAGGCACCAGGGTGGTTGTGAGCCTAAGAACAGTAGACAATACTGAGACTAGGATCTGTTCTCAAGTTTTGTGCGCCACCTAAGCTCTGGAGAATTTGGGAGACAGTGTTCATAGAGATAGGAACCTGACTAAAAGTCAGGACGACTTCAGTTGCTTCTTAATTACGCCTCTGACTCAGAATTTGTTCTTGCACAAAATACTTCCCCTTATTTAGACAGAGCTCAGACACACAAGCCAGTTACCATAGGCTATTTGTTACTGTGTCTGAGCCCACAGGCTGCCCAGCTGTAAAGATATGTAAAAGAAATTGATGCTTAGCCCATCTTTGTGAAAAGCTCAGAGCGCCAGACATGAGGAAACACTGTCTCTAACAATTGAATGTTAAAAAGACTTCAGTGCGGTTAGTATTATATGAAGTAGTATGAGATGGGATATCTTAACCAACTCACTTAAGTAACGATTCAGCTTCTTGGCTATGCATACCAACATCTCAGATGCTTTTGTAATTAACATTTCTCACCCTTAGGTACAGAATAATTTCTTTCAGCCTCTACTCTTAAATATATTATTAGATTAGAATTTTTCTAAAATGTGCCGTGGACAGCTTTGGAGAGGACATTTATGAGCAACAGCCTATTTTTTTCCTCAGAGAACAACACTTCTTAAAATGTTTAATGGTATTAAGTGTGTCAGAGATTCACTGAGAAAAACATGAGACAGTGGTTGTTTAGTTCTCATGGAATTCTTTGTAGTAAATCCCTATGTATTACAGCCTTTGCCAAAGAAATTTTTTTAATTAGCAATGGAGAAAAATTATTTTTGATCTTCAGGAAAATAATAGTAGTCTGCTTAAACACAATCCTATTCACAAGATTCTACTGAAGCTTATGCTCTTCTATCATTGGGATCATTAGGACAAAACAAGAGACTGGATTTAGGTATTATTTTTCCTAACGGTCTTATTTTAATTACATGTAATTCTCAAAAGAATTACCATAGTTACTTAGAAATTATCTGAAGTTTCATTCTATTTTCAGAGAGTCAACATTGCCATTTTTAAGAAGAAATGTATGTTTCACATCCACAGAGATGAAATAATACCACCCCCCTCACGCAAACACTACAGAATTAGGGTGTGGTTCCGGGTGTAGTTTTCTTCATGACAAAGTCCCTGCCATTTTCCAGCCTTTGTACAACAGTTCATTGTCCCCTGTTGTGTGCTGATGCAACCGTATGCCTGAGATACAGTCAATATATTTACTATGAACAACATCATGGAAAAGATCTGGGTTAAATTAAATTTTATGACTGACAGATAAGAATAAGTGCTTGAGAAGACAGATCTCCCTTATACTGTCATTGCTACTGAATATGGACTATTGGAAAACTAAGGCTTAGCAGTCCAATTCCTGTATGGACTGCCAAATTCTGAGGCTACATCACCAGGCAATTCACTTTGATCCTATTGGTCTATGGCTGGTCTATGCCTCACCAAGAACATAGCAACCCTAAGGGGCTGCATGTGATCTCTGCCAGACTGCCCTAGTCCCTAGAAGGAGCAATTTATTTTGCTCTCTTAACACACCATGTATTCTAAGAACAGTAACCACCACCAACATCTTGTTGTATAAAGGCATCAAAACATTGTCTTATGCCCACCTGTTCTTAAACAAGGCCCTGGTCAAGAAAGATGTCTCTTACCAGTTTGTTGATCTCAAGCGCACTCTCCTGGTATTCAGCATCCAGATGGGTTAAGGGGTGCTGCAGAGGCTGACCGGGGGCAGGGAAATCTGTCTTCTGCAAAGAAACAATAGGACAGAAACACAGTTTGTTCCTGGGGTTACTAGAATTAGCATGTCTCCCCAGCAGGGAACAATGAAGAGATATAAAAGAGTTCCCACCTGGAAGTGTGACTTAATGAAGGAGGAGAAAGGATAGCTGTTGATGGTGGGTGGGAGGGAAAGATCATCTTTGACTTTCACTTCTGGAGGCAATGCTTCAGTTATCTGGTTGGCCTGTGCTTGGTACTGACCTGCAAGAAAAAGATGTCTTGTGCTGCAGCAGTTGGAAAGGCAGCCAGAACGCATCCAACACACAGCGCAACACATGGCTAACATGCATCTAACCTTGCCCAAATGCCCGTACCAGCCCCCTGGCTCCAGGGACACCCAGCCCACCCCTGCTGCCCTAAACCCATAAGCAGGCACATTCTCATTTCCTTGAGACCACAAGGCAGGCCTAACTTCAGGAGAGAACTTTTATAGCTCTGATCTTTCAGACTCTTACCTCTGGGTAACACCCAGAGGGCAGTCAGCACCTGGAGTTTCATTTCTGTTATGCAGAGTTTACAGGGCAGGAAACACTGAGGCTATGCAGAGATACTGCTGACAACTGTTCAGTCCAGAAGTAAATGAGAGATCTTCAAGATGAGGCACTGGATGAGGGATTTACCACGGACAATAGAAGAGCAAACATCTTCCTAAATTAAGAGATTTCTCAATGGAGCACAGCTTCTGTGCATTCCTCTATCTCCAAACCATGTCCTCTGATGCTCTCCTCCTCCTCCCTGTTTACATCCCACCAGCTTTCACTGTCAGTAGTTTCAGTGCAGTTTGAGCTCTTCTAGGTAACATTACTCACTAGACCAGCTGATAGTCCCTGGAGGGGTATGCCATGAAGTATGGGGTATTTGGGAATCCAGCACAGTCTGCTCCAAGTCACAAGACTTCTGCCTGATTGTATCTTTTACTGTACTATACAGAAGGCCAAAGATACAGCTGTCATTTTGTTAGATGCTATATCGACATAAAGAGGCAAATCCTGCCTCAGCCTGTTTGCAACTTAAATATATACATTGTACGAAGAGTTACAGAGGAAACAAAACTGCAAATAACTTAATGCTCAAGACCAGGTCAACAACTTGGGAAATTATTTCAGTTAGTGGCATTTTGGTTATTTGAAACAAAACAGCACAAAAAACTTTCCATCCCAAGCAAAATGTTTCCCTTAATTGTTAGATCCTTGAGCTGTTACATTGCTTCTACTTCCTTTATTTTAAAAGTAATTATTTTGAAGAAATAACATTTAATGAAAACTCAAAAATATTTCTTTGAAAGTGCAAAAATTGTAGTTTTGACTTCTTCACCTTCAATTTCCTTAAAGATTTTTTAGTAGGAAAAAAGATAGATTAGGTTCTCATACCCCAGATATCCAGCTCTGCAAGAGACCTGGGTTCATTAAACAGTTTGCTATCACATAGCTTTGACCAAAAAATTTTGCATCATCACTGTCATTCGTTCTATCAGCACAGTTAAAAAGAGCTGAAAGGGTAATAAATACACCGAATTTTAATCTGGTGTCTTGCCCACGGGCCCAAGTCACTTTTCCTCCCTGTCATGTTGGGAAACAATATACATGACACTATTTGCCTTTATCATATTTACACTGCAATGATAATAAATCAAATACAACCCAGATGACAGACAGCAGGTAGAACAAGCACGTACTTAAACTACTAGAAAACAAGGAAATAAACAGTAAAGTAAAACAATGCAGGAAATGGAAGGAAGGAGGGAGGATTTCTTACCTTCAGCTAAGTGCAGGAGGGCAGCAAGCTCTGCAGGGATCTCCAGCAATCCCACATCCTGTGGAGAGAGTGAGCAAGTCATTCACCAGGGTACCAGATGTGAAACAACATATAAACCCTGAGGTGTTCTGTTGAGACTGGGTAAAATTGCCTTTGAAAAGCTGGCCAGAACAAGGACTGAGCATCTGAACAAAACCAGTAATTTCTGACTATGCAACATTCAGGAACATGACAAATAGGGGAATATCATATTAACACAGGTATATGACATGGGTCAGCAAATGAGGGAAAGGTGAGTAATTCCTAATAAAATCAACTGCCACAGGGGTGACAGGAAAGTTGACTTTCTTTGACTCATCTCTCATTACTAACAAGTTTGGCATATTGTACAGAAGAGATTGCGGTTGAAGGGTAAGGGCCATTTCCTCCTACTCATTTTTCTGTCATTTTTATTTTTCAGTATCCAAGAGTGCTACAGCATAAATAAAAAGAGACCCAATTCTGTTCTTTGATGCACTCCACTATTCTGGAGGTTCCTAAGGAAGCTCAGGTCTATACCTGGGTAATTCAGATGAGAATCTGGCCAATGATTCTTGATTTTTCACTGTTTTGCACCTTGCATGATGCATTTGTGCAAGGTAGGAAGCAAATGGGCCAATGCAACACAGTGTACAAGCATCAATGTCTGCACATAACATCAGTTCAGGGTATTTCAGACAGGACTACTTGGATTAAGACACTATGAAATCAAGCCAAAGGCACAAAGCCTGAGCTTTTGACTTTTGTTTTTTTCAAGACCTGCATAGTAAATCCTCTACTCACCAGTGCACTATTCTGACATCTCTCTCCACATAAACTCTCAGCAATGCTTAAAGAGAGATTCACAGCTTTTTTTGATCAGTTGGTTTTGCTCATAAGAAGATATTTTACTTGAAGTCTAACGAATGGCATATTCAGGAAGTGGACTGTGAAATTCCACAGTCCTGGATCCACACTGGCAATATTGCAGGCGATACTGCAAGAGCACCCCATGCGAAGTATTCCCATTGTTATTACTGAAAAATCTATGCAAAATTGTGGATTATGTCAATTCAGATTTCCTTGCTACACACATCATAGCAAATGTATGCCCAGTCTGAACGTACAAATAATGGCATTGGTTAGCAGTGTTACTTACAGTAGTTAATAGAGGTTAAACTTGTTATGAAGCCTTTAATATCTTATCTAATGTATCTAATATATGGCTTGTTTTATTTCAGACTCTCCCAGACTGTTTGACAACTTACCATTCCTTGGTTGGGAATGTTCTCTGTGTCACCACTGTCCAGGGATTTCCTCCTTCGTTTCCTTTCCTCTAACTTCTGCTGTTAGAAGATGAAAAGGGGATGAGAGGTGGGAGAAGATGTATACGAGGTCACTTCTGGGGGCAGACTCCACAGATGGGCAGGAGCTGGTGTGCTACTCCAGCACATAAAATGAGAGAACAGCAGAGCCTTCTGGGGACTCAACACAGTGTATTGAGAAGGAGATGCCCAGGCAAAGCCCTTAGCTTTCCTGAAACACCACTTGCCCTGCACAACACAATTCAACAGCAAGAGCCTTTACCACCTGCCCAGCATCCCTGCCACACCTTTCCTCCCTTGCCTGGCATTTGATGGGCTGAGGACAAAAGCACACAGAAGCTGTCGGAAATATTCACCTGCCTCCTCCAGCATCAAAGAATATGGTAACACAGCCTGAACATGGACAGATGAACTTAATCCATGGAGAGGGACCACTTTAAAGGTGGTGGGAGGGATAGCAAAAGCCAAACTCCCTTGCAGCTCTGCCCTTTCCCATCCATTCTATTGCCCCCCAGCCTCACCACTCACCTGACTCCTACTCCAAGATGGAAAAGAAGGGTCCTCTGTCTCTCCCTCTCTCTCTCTCTCTCCTGTCTGTCTCTGTTGCAGAATGGTGTGACTAGATGGAAGGTTATGAGGGTTGGGCTGAGAAAGACAGTATGCAAGCAAAAGTCCAAAGGGCAGGGCTGTGTGGCGGGGGGAAAGGAGGAACTTCGCAGCAGGTGAACTTTGAGACCTTTATTGTTGCTATTGCATGTGCAGAGACCTCAGCAAGCAAACACTGAAGGAACAGAAACAGATTCAAAAGAGCTCTGCTGTTGTGGTTACCTGGGAGAAAGAAAAGCTGGATCCCGTCCAAGTAGGAAGGGGCAGAGAAAGGAACAGAAACACATACTGCTCTGGGCACGGCAGAAGGAATCTCTGCAGTCTTCCAAAAACAACACTGACCTTAACCCTCTGCCCCATCCTTTGCTAGTCATGCCAGCAGCGGTACTGGGTCCCTCCCTCAGGAAGCTGACAGCTATGGGGATGTTAGTTGCTACTCTAAGGTTGAGTGGTCTGATTTCCTGTTTTCAATTTTCTTTTTAGTAGCTTGTGCAAAATACATTCATCTCATTTGATAAAACCATGGCTCTCCTGCACATAATTTTCCACCTTCTCAAACCGCTGCCATTCTGTTCTCACCCCAACTATGGGCCCAGCTGATTTCCAACAGGCCAAGAACTTCAGCAGCCTGAGGTAGCTGTAAGGGGTCAGGGAAGGATCACTGTGGATATCAATCTTGGATATCAGTCACCATCTGGGAAAATACCCAATATTGAACTGGACAACTAAAAGAGTAAGATGAATGACTCTCTATAGCTTGAGCAGAACAGCAGCTCTGGAGGCCACAGATGGAATAAGCTCATGTCTTGTGTGGGGCAACCTAGAGGAGCTCACATACACAGGCATACAAATCAGCTGCATTTGTACTACCTTTGCCAGTTCTGAACTCTGTCTTGGAAGAGAAGGCTCCAGTCTCTGCGATTCCTCCTTTTGACTACATTTATGTCAGCCAGAGAGTAAAGGACACCTCACTGGATCATTTCCAAGAAACTTTCTAAATCCATCCTTGCCCTGGCCTCACCCAGTCCTCAACTCTCTCTACTTAGAGCAGAAATAGATCCTGAAATACACCTGGTCCTGAGAAGAATGTTGTTACCTGGCAGTGCTTCTTCCTTTGAATCAAAAGTCTGGAGATTAAAATCATGGTATCAAATTGCACCAAAGTCTTCTTCAGCCTCCTGTAACGCTTCCTAGACGAATGTGAAAAGAGAAGAATTGCTAATGAGGGAAACCTCAACAAAATTTAGGCAGACTGTAGACTCAATTTGAGGGTATGGGCCAAACAGAACATTAATACAGTCAGCCAGTCTGGATTTGGTCTTACTCTGCTAAGACTGTTCCTCTCTTACATGTTTTCCCTATATCCTTTACTCTAGCTACCACAGTATCAGCCTTAGCACAGGCAAGTTACTGTAACAGTTTTGGCAGCAGCTGTATTTCCCCTGGAGTGTCTGGCTCAGTGTTGGGAACCAGGCTGGGAAGTCCTTCCTTCACCATTCCAGTAACAAGATTTCCCCTTGCAGAACAGGCCAGGAGCCAACATGAGGAGGGGCCTGGCCAGGCACATCCCCACCTTGCTGTCCTAGGCAAGGAGAAAAGACTGTACCTTCCCTGGCTTTTGGCTCCTGACCTTGCCTGGTAACCTCGGAAGTGAGCCTGAATGATTGTGACTTTCTCCTGGAGGACACGGAGGCGTCTGCGGTGAAGGAGGCATCGGAAGCTCCTTTGCAGAGTAACAATGGCCCAACTCTGCCTCTGGCTCCATCGTCTCTCCAGAAGCTGCCTGGCCGCCTCCTTCAGAAAGACCTGGGCAAAGGGAACAGCTGCTGACCCACAAGGAAAGCAGCCAGCTTCTCTAACGGCTGATCAATAATAAAAGCTGCTAGTTTATCTCTTTCTAGCTTTTAAGGCTCCCTGATAAGGAAACTGCACTCCCTTAATTGGGAAGGGCAGGAGGCACCGGTGCAGGTGACAGAGATGGATGCATTTGTGGAGGACAGAGAATCAGGGAGTGAGGAAGGTCAGTAGGCAGAAGCCCAGATGTCCATCAAGGAATGCAGGGTAGACAAAGGAGTTGTCCATGCTATTACAACAGCCTGGAGCCAGAATCTGCTGTTTCTTTATCTGAAATGCTAAAAATCCCTCCTTCATACTTGAGACAAGAGGCAAAGCAAAAGGGAGGTGAAGGCATGCAATGTTCTCTCCTTTTTGGCAGAGAGCTGAGCTGCTCTCTGTCCATTGACAGCCAGTGAATAGATGGCTGCGTCTGTGCGATTAAGATGGGATTCTCTTTAGGCATCACCTTTGTTACTCCAATCTGATAGAGGTCTGAGGGGTTCCCCACCACATGAGACAGCACTGCCGCACAGCCTTCTCTCTCCTCCAAGCAGTTGTGCCCTCGCTCAGCCAGGAGCCCATACCTGGAAGATGAGATGTTGATATGATGGGAGCCAGGGCTATAAATGGAGTCCTCAGAGGAGAAAAGAAAAATCACAGTGTGTTGATAAGTTGTTCCAGGCTTTGAGTGGCTGGGGAAGTCCAAGCCAGTAGACTACTGTACCTGGCTAGGAAGTTCTGGAATGGAAGACGGACTGGGTAGCCCTCCTTTCCAATGTGGATGGCCTCCAGTATCCCAGAATGCCGCAGCTGACAAGTGACATACTCCATATCAAAGATATTTGACAGCTGTGAATATAAGGCAGAAGGAAAATGTAAAACAAGAAACAAAGAAAAAGGAAAGGAGACAGAGGGTGGAGAGTTTAGAAAGGGTCTCCTCCTATTGTTCTGCCCTTGGGTTAGGTCTTGCCATGGTCTATGGGTGGTGGAACACAAAACCCAACACATCCTTTGGTGTCCAACTGACACTGGCTTCTTATCCTCCAGCACGTGGTGTGCTCACACGGCCACAGGGGAGGGCGAAAGACAGAGAAAGGGGAAGAAAAGTTTCAAGCTGTCAAATGAAGCAAAGAAGTCCAAGCCCCAACTGCAAAATGAGAGCTGCTGGAGAGGACTGGACTTCAAGGAACTGAATGAGTCTCTAAGGAGCTCAGGGTGCTGCCCTACCTTTTTTGGATTAGGGGCGATGCACCGAATGAAGAACGCATGGCTCCTGCAAAACAGATATAAGAATGTTTGATCATCCTCCTGTCTGTGCTGACCTGGGAAGTCTTCACACACTTCTGGGTGCAGCAATCACCCAGTGCACCATAACAGCATCTCTCACCTTCTCAGCTTGGCTGTGAGGTCCTGCAAAGACTGCTGGAATTTGGACACCAGTGTGGAAGCCTGAGGCCTGAGCCCTTTGCCTCTGAACCCCAGCTCCCTTTGCTGACTATAGGCAGCTTTAGCCTTCTGGAAAATGTGAGACACCACCTGCAAAACCAAAGAAATTACCAAAGCTCCCTCAACTACATGGAAAGAACAATCTCTTCTATCTGAAACTGGGGGACCATTCTCCCTTGCCCCTAGCAGTGCTAGGAACCCAGCTGCATCCTCAGACAGTCTGTGCATTTTATACAAAAAAAGCACAAATTGCAGGCAAAGATGACTTGCTTAATACCCAAGAGTCCTTCAGTAGAACAAAACTCCACATGGTTCCTCTAGGTTCTCCTAATACTTGAACAAGATCTTTCTGCTTCTCACATGAAAGCAATGAGTGGCTCGTTAGGTGTCTGCAATTGAGTTGTTCATCCTGAACCAGTACGGTACCTTGAGGTGGCTCTGAGAGAAGATATCCAGCACCTCTGGACGCAGCTGGTCACGGTTTTTATTAAGAAATTTGTGGACCTGCAGAGGCAAAGTCTGATTTAATGCACTATTGAGACCACCAACCAGACAGGCAAACATCCCTCTTACACACTGTTTGACTTGGGGCAGACAGCTGGTGAGGTGGAACAAGGAGAAAGCCCTAGAGAATGAAGCTTGCTCTTTCTCCTGCCACCAAGAATGGAGGGGACAATGATTTCTGCATTTAGGAGGAATTGTTCCTTTTCCCTTTCACATTGGCCAGCAGGCTTTGACCCCTCACTTTTTCAGCAGCAACAGCTTTCCTGGATTTTTAGGGCTCTGAGACAAGCAATGTAGGCTGTTGTGTAGCTGAGGCCATTATCTATTTTATTTCTGCCTAGAGGCAGTTTAATTGCCTCTCCTAACAAGAATCTTCTCATTTCTGATAAACTGATACTTTAGAGGGATGTGCAGTTACAGAGAGGGCTTTGTTCAAAGCACTCAGAGCTGGTCCATCAGGACATCCACAGCATGCTTCCAAGTTGGCCTGTTGCTCCAACTGCTCAGAGCTCCCTGCCAGCTCACCTGATAGGTGACAGGGCCTGCATAGTGCTTCACAGTGAAGACTGGCAAAGGCAGGTTGGGCTTGGCATACCAAGGACTGTTTCCATGATGGTAATGACATTTTTGGAGGAAAGTGTGGTCAGTGGCCTGTAAAGGATATGACAAACGTGTTTGCTGCTGCTGCAACATATACAGTAGGTTGAAAAGCCACTATTAAACCAAAAGTAAAAACATCTAATATTTGTGCAAACACAGTCCCTCTTCAATCTGTATAACTGCCTCACCATAACCATCCTGTGAAAGGGATCCCATAAGAGGATAAGAGCTTCTCACCTGAGTCAGTGAAGTCTGATCATCCAGGATACACAAGATGCCATGGGGTTTTGCAGCAATGAAATCTAGGCATGACTCACTGTACATCTTGGAAATAGGAATCCAAGCTAACTGCTCTTGGATATATTCCTCCTGCATGTTAAATACCAACCAGTCAAATCCAGCCATACAACAAGAATAAACAGAAGCAGTTAACAGGGATTTGGTTTATTCATCAGGAAGCTAGTGTTTCACTGCTCTTAGAAACTTGCCTACAATTACCTGGTTTTGCTTTATGAAACTTTCTAAAGCCACTAATAATTTTCCTAATTTAAGAGAGAAAGGCTGCTAAGCAGAGTGATAAAGTAAACTGTAAAAGGCAACAAGTCTGATAAATATACTTTCATCTCCAGGTGGACCCCAGTGGTACATAAAATGCTACAATGAACCTATCAAGAGGCTTTAAAAATACCAGCTGAGGTCTGGGCTCCTTGATCCTGACCAACTCACTTATAAAATCTGTAAAAGGGGGCAAGGCATTAACAAATTCCCTTTCCCTTAATTAACTACAGAATTAGTAAAAGATATTAAATAGCCAGCTCATTGGGCTAGGATTCCACAGGTACTGCTTAAGAGGACCAGATCTATTCAGCTTCCTGCTACCCTGCTAAAGGATACTCTCCAGCTGAAGCTGCCTCAGCTCATTCCATATGTGCTGCCTTTCACCTGCTGGTGTGAGTTCCATTTACCTCTTCCTGGGCAATGACAGTCTGGCTGAAAAAATGCTGGAGATGCTCATTGGCAAAGTTGATGCAGAGTTGCTCTAAGCTGTTCACACCTAGATCCTGCAAAGATAAAAAGGCATCATCACTTCCAACCCACAGCCCTCCCAGGAGGCTGTGTCTTCTTGCTAATAATGCACAGCACCAGGTGGTGCTGATCTGAGCTCCTGGTTCAGGCAGCTTGTTCTGATCAGTAAATGTGAATGAACTTGAGAAATTCAAATCATCTAATGTCTGGTTCGCAAGCTCTTAGCCTGGTTTATTGATTAGGCTGATCAGCAAGAGGCAAGACAAGCTGTGAAGGAGCACAAAGAAGAAGAAATCTACACTTGGGTGCACACTCCCACCTGTATATGCTCCATTGTTTTCAGCATTCATCAGAACACAGGAATCCTAAGCACAAAACTCACAGGCGTTGATGAGCACATATCACTCTAAGCCCCTGCTCTGCCTGTTATTTACTTACCGCAAGTCTGGGAAGCCCCCAGGAGCTCACTGCGGCAGAGACATGGGTGTATACCTGCCACAGGGGTAACAATTCCTGACCCAGAACTCTAGATGCTACCCTAACCTCAGTTTCAAAAAGTAACACCTTGCAGGACTTCTGCTTACAAAATTATCTGCACTTCTCCTGTCCCTAGCTTGGTCCAAAGCCCAGTGGATCAGGGAGAATCTCTCCAGAAACTTCAGTGGATTCTGGACTTGTCCCTATTCAGGCTGGGAATAATAGAAAAGCAGGATATGCTGAAGCACACAAGAAGAAATAAATTGTAGAAGGTAGTGTTAACCTATTTCCAGCTTTATGCAAGTCTTCAGGAACAAATGGGAACAGCTGGACTAAAACTACATTAAAAACACTTTTCTTACTTCTGTTAGTAATAGCACCAGGAATAATTCAAATGTAATTCATTAAGAGTTATCTCATTCAGCTCACCTCATCAGTACAGCAAATTTATACTAGGTATATTTCTGGGTTTGGTCCATCAAAACTGGCTCATGAGTGACCTGGGTCTCCAAGCCACTGCTAAGCAGCAGAACACAGGCCGTGGGGAAAGGACTCAGCTGATTTTTACAGGAATTTGTGTATAAGTGTGGGGGTTTTGTCAAACCTTCTTTAGGTGAAAATTAAAGAATGGAGTTAAAATCCTCATGTGTCCTTTCAACATCACACATAACTTGGTTTCTAAACTCCAGTCCACTTGCTGGAAAGAGCATTTGATCTGTATTTAATTCAGCATATGAGCTAATTCAATCGGCCAAGTTGGCTGAAAGTGCTGGTTTTGTTCTGATTTAAAATCAAATAATTTTTCTCTTCCTCAGAATGACAGAACCAAAACTACCTATGTCCACTATCAATCCAGCACCATACTGGTCAGTTCATGCAAAAGTATCACACATGCAAGGCTGACATGGTGGCAGCACCAGAAACCACTCTATCTGAGGCTAGGTTGTTAACTGCCTACAATTGTTAGGACTCCACTTACACACCAATACTACTTGCAATCCACCCAGTCCTATGTATCTTGGACTTCTACCTATGCCGCACAGTCATGGAAGACTGTAGGCTCCTCCAGATAGCAATTCATAACAAGAGTCTGTAGTAAGAGTGTTAAATCACACCCTGAAGGAGCACTTCTCTACTGTCTCTGGAAAAAAAAAAAGTACCCTCCTGAATACAGGCATCTACATTACATGGTACAATTACTGTCTCCTTTCTAGAAAAAAAAGGAAAGACACAAACCAAAACCAAAAAGAAAACGCACCCATCAGATACCCTCCCATTTCTGGCAGTGACTGAGGAGAATCACCACATGCACTTGCAGCCCAGAAAATATCAAAAGAATAGGAAAAGCAACCTCAAAACCATGTATGTCCACAATTCCCACAGAACAGTCTGATTCCCAGGGAGCCAACCACTCATTGATTCTCAGCAGCAGCCACTCAAAGAGCAGGTAATACAGAGTCTTGGCAATGGAGTCCCTGAGCAGGAAAGGGGAGTAAAAGCAGTTACAACAAAGACAGCACCCTTAAGTACATCCCAGCAACCCAGACAATAACAGCAGAAGTCACCTGGCATCAATGGCTCCTTCTACAGACAGAGGAGTGAAGATTCGATCGTAAGATGTCACCTGGATACATGAAGAGCTGGAATTTGCTGTTATTATCTCACAAATACACATAATTTTTTAAATCCACAAGGAAGTCAACCCAGTTAATACATGACTTTTTTTTTCAATTTGGCCTGAGAATTTACCCAGGTATCACAGGAGAAAGTAAAAACAGAATTTGGCTGCCACAATTTCAGGGTGGGAGTCAGCTGGCCAAAGTGTTAAGCCTAAAGCCACCTCATGTCAGAGAAAAGCCCTCCTAGATGTGAGTTCTGCCATCTTTACAGAGCTGCCTTGAGGCATTCAGCTCATCCCCATTACTGATCCAGCACAGCAACCATTTTATTCCTGCTGTTTCCTCACAGATTTTGGACCTTCTAAGGTGGTGGCCCTTCTGCTAACAGAGCAACTGGGCTCTATCACTCTTCAGGATGAATGAGAAATCACCAAAAAGGTACTCACAGTTACACGGTGAGTGACAGCACTTTGCAGGAAGTCTGCCGACACATGCAACAAATTGGCCACAATCTGAATCTCCGTGTCACTGGCAATGGCTGCATGTTCATAGGATTCTTTCTAAATAATGGAGAAGAACAAAAGATTCAACTATGGATGGGATACTATGTTCCACTAGAGTTGGTGTTCTCTACAGCACTTTAACTGCACAGAGCTGGTCACAGCCTGGACAAAACACCAGCGTCTGGTGTTCATTTCAGCTCCTCAAAGAGCCACCCAAGCTCTAATGACCTTTGGTTGCCTCCCATCTTCTGTCCTTGCCTAGGTCAGTCTAGTGACTAATATCAAAAGAACAGAATAGTTTTCAAAGGATATCATCTTCAGTAAAGAATAATGCCCCTGGTCCCATCACATGGGATAACAACAATGTTCAGCACAAATAGCCCATTCCCAAGATGCCAAGGATTAGTCTACCTCATAGGAGGTAAAGCAGATATTCCCCAGTTGCAGAATGGCAGCCAGGACAGCCCAGGTGGAGGTCAGCTGATCATCCGAGAGGCTGATTCCCTCCAGAGCTTGCACCAAGACCAGAAAGTCCTGACTGTCCTCCTTCCCCAGGATGTCACAGGCTCTGCCCTGAGAGAATAGGGACAGATAATTGTTGTCAGGCCCTTTTGCCCCAGGCTGGAGCTGAACTACCCGCAGCAATCTTCAGAGAAGTAGTTCAATGTTTTAAGGACTGGAGAAGTCTGAAATAAAAAGACCAAAGACACCACTAGTGGGAGCTCAGCATTCATGACAGACCAGTCTCTTTTGTCTCTGGAGGTTTGAGAGTAAGATCTTTCTTGCCAACACATGCTAAGTTTTTATTACAGTTCCAATATAGGCACCCCAGCTACCTCTTGCCCACTGCTGGAGCACAGCTTGAAAGAGCAGGGGATGCCAGAATCTACTCCCATCTAAGTCATGTCAGAGTTGCTACCCCAAATAGTACCAGAACCCAATGTATGAAAGCAAATGGGTTTCTGTGCACCTAGAGAGCCATCCTGGGTTACAATCTCACTCATGTCTGCCACAGAGCTTCACTACAACATGGGCACTCTTAATCTTCTTGTGCTTTTCTCTGCAAGAGGACACTCCTATCAACTGGCTGTGACCCTAAAGTTCACAGTCAATCCTATTTGTGTACAAGGGCATTCCTTGACAAAAATTTCCGGCCGATAGCCAGATTTAGATGAGGACAAGAATGAGGTCCAGGCAGCCCTTGGGCTTTGTCTTGCCAAGACCAAGATCCAAAAGAGATTTTTGTCAGTCTCTGATAACTTCTTTATGCACAATCTGATCTTTTTCACTTTTCTGCAGCAAGCTGAGACACTCCTGTTAGCTACCCTGTTGAAAAATTTAGTTTACAATATAGAACCTTTGCCAACTAGGAACAACACCCCATTAAGGGATGGGCCCTTAATTGCCCTCCATCCTTGAGTCATTAATGGTACTTGTCCATTCCTTGCCTGAAGGAAAGATGATAGCAATCATTCGTCAAGGATTCCTCATATGACCACAGCTACTGTAAAGAGTTTGCCCACCTGGGAAAACTGACCCACACAGCTGAAATGGGAAAGCTATCTTGCTATTGCTGTGAACTCCTTGAGTACGGAAAACATTCTTAAACAAAAGAAACCCTGCTCCAAGGTGATGGTTTGCCATAAGCTTGGCAAACAATCTTCCAGTTTAAATAGATTGTAATCAACAGTAAATTTCAGTGGTTTAAAATTTCCACCCATTGACTCAGTAAATGAAGCAAGTGTTCTGCCAAAGGTGGAAAGAAAAATCCCCTGCTCTTTTCCGTCCCACAATAAATTGCAAATGCAAGGAAAGCCAATGAGAAAAGGATTTCTTCACCACAAGGTGGAGTCGTGGGCCTACAAGAGGACTACTTTTTTAAAAGGCTTTCTTTGGGAGCAGAAAGGGCCTGAAAGGTGAGAAAAAGATCACATAAAAGAAAAAGGTAGTCCTTTTTAGGTCAGGTGTGAGAAGGAGCAGAGCACATTTTAGCATAGTCCTGTGAGGGACACATCAGGAGGGAAGCAAAGTTACCAGGCACCTCACTAACCAAAGAGAAGTCTTGGCCATTTCAAGCTATCAGCTACTGCAGAGCATCCTCACGTCACTTACCTGATTCAGGTAAAAGTAAGACTCTGCCTCTTGCAAGTACAACTCCTCTTTCTGCTCCATAGGCAGCCCAGCCAGTAGCTCATAAAACACATGGTAGTTCCTCTCACCATGGGCCTGACAGGGGACACAGTTCATAGTGTTGACTCATATCCAGTTCCAAAATCCTACAGAATACATGCTGCCATGAACCAAACACTCAAAGAGCAGGACACTGAAACTCTGAGGTCAGCAAGATGACGCCAGAAGCCACCCAAGAACTATTTCATTTGAAAAGGTTCCAGGGTTTCTCACTGTCACCTTAAAAGCATTCTGGTTGAGAGCAGTCCCTGTCACACGACTCTAATATCTGACCTTTTCCACACTCCAGACATTAAGAAAAATCAGTTGAGGGAAGATTTAACTTCCAGTAATCCCTAATAAGTGGCTTCATTCAACCTGTTTGAGACAGAGCAACCTCTTATTTTATTCAAATAAAATAAGTGAATACCTTGTGCTACACAGAGGAGCATATTTCTTACTAACAGAAGAAATGGAGACAATTCTCACACTTATTCCTATCCCTGTTATTTAACAGTAAATTTAAGATTAAATATGAATAAGGGAAAGAGGGACCCCTCTAGGAAGGAGGGGCTCATTGGTCCTCACCTGAAATACCACACGGGACTTCTCCAGCAGGTACTGGGAGATGGATGTTCCCACCACGACACCACTGAGAATAAGGCAACAACAGATACTGTCAGAAGCTAGGGACAGATTTTCTGTAGATCCATTTCTCTGAGGGTTTAGCAGAAGGAATTGTTGCTGAGAAACAAGGGTATGACCTGACCAATTTGGTCTGACTTTTGGAGCTTTCCAGCACTGGTGTTTTGTATCAGACTATTCCAAAGAAAGCAGCTATGAAACATATAGATTCAAGTTTGGGTTCTGAACAGCCTCCGGAGTACAAAGGAGCTTGGACTTGACTTAGACTTTCAGGCTATGTCCTGAAAATAGTCCAGGGAACATGCCATGCCCCTTCACTTCAGCCATATCTGATTGCTGTTGCATTACCACTCCTCCATCTGACCTTGGCCACCCATTTCACATGTCAAGCTGATAACCTGTGGGGACAGGGATCACCTTTTTGTTTTGTAATTTAATTGCATCTTGCACAAAGTGATCCTGGACCAAAACCAGGATGTTCAAGTACTACAGCAATAGTGGGCCATGCAGCTAGCAGCCTGGAGTTAAGCTGCATGCAAGGACCTATAGGCCTTTAAGCCTGTCATGCATCTCATGCAGATTAGGCAGATGTGTAATGAAGGGCTGAATTAGTGAGCACCTGCATATACACAATTGATTTGAGAAGAGTCAATATGGCTTCTGTAAAAGGAGATCCTGCCTCACAAACCTCCTGGAGTCATTTGAAGAGGAAGACAAATTTGCAGGTAAGAACGAGCTAAGGGATATCGTCTACATGAATTTCCAAAAGGTTTTGACAAAGTTGTGAGACTTTCAGGGAAACCAAGCAACCACGGTCCTGACATGGGTAGGAGTAAATGGCTAATCCTCTTAACAGTGGGAGGCAACCACTAGAGTACCATAAAATGTCTGTGCTCTGACCTGTGAGCGTAACTCAAGGTTTGATAAGTGACCTAAAAGAGGAGATAAAGAGCTATGTGACAAAACTTCCTGGTTGTATGAAATTATTCAAGGCAGTGAGGATGAAGGCCAATTGTGAATAAATGCAGACCTTACAATGCTGAATGAGCACCAAAATGGCACATGAAATTCACTGTAGGTAAATGTAAAGTGATGCACACAGGCCAAAATAATCCCAGCTTCTCATATAAACTAGCAGGCTCCGAGTTAACCATTGCTGCTTAGGACTGAGACCTTGCAGTTATGATAGGCAGTTCCATGAAAATATCAGCTGAGTGCTTGGCAACAGATAAAGAAAAGAAAAAAGTAAACCAGAAGTTAGAAAGGAGGCAGGTTCAAAATAAAAAAGTTGTTTTTCACGGAACTGGTTAGACTTGTAGAACACTTGCCAAAGATTGTTGCAAAGGCATGAAGTTTATACAAGTCCAAAAGGAAACTGGAAAACCACAAGAGTCTCAGAAAAACTCCTGAGCTGCTGCAAATGGTTAAGCGCTAACGGAGTGTTAGCAAAAAGCATTATGTGTATTTGGCCCATTCTTACTGTTGCCTCAGGGAATGCTTGCGGCCAGTGTCAGAGACACAACATTGTATTACATGGCTCCTTGGTATCAACCACTTCAGCCATTCTTAATTTATCACCCATCTTGAAAGGTGAAGATCTATTCTTTTGCGGAAGAAACCTAAAACCAAAATAGGGGTGTCAACTCACCCTCTTCCTATCCTGATGATAATAAGAGTGTAGGGGAGGGAGGGCTATTGCATGAGCTCTAAGCACTGCTAGACCTTTTCTCACACAAGCACCCCTATACAGCTGGGAAGGACAGCATCCCAAGACGTTCCTTTAACTCACTGTCGCAGATGGACATTCAGAAGCTTTCCAAAACGGCTTGAGTTGTCGTTGAAGATGGTTCTGGCATTCCCAAAACTCTCCAGGATTGGTAGGACATTGTAGGGCTTGGAGAAAAGGAGGAGAGAACACTTCAGTAGCAATCACGGGCTTTTAAACCGAAAAGGGACTTAAGTAACTGTTAGGTTGAAAATCCAAGAAAAAATGGGACTTCACTAAAATAATTCTTGCCTGGCTAAAGAGTCTCTACTTAAATTTCTCTTAGTATCATTACTTCTAGCCACTGGCGAGTTGCTCTATGAGCTCTTTACCTTCACTGCTATGATCTTTCACTTCTGCTCTGTGTTTGTTCAGATTCACTTTCCAGACACTGTTATAAGGTCTCTAAGGCAGGTATCATTCCTCTATTCATACAGATACAGTTTTCTATACAGCATCGGGGCTCCCAGATACTAAAATACAGAATAACAAATACAGCAGCTGCCCTCCTGTCTTTAAAGGAGCTTTACCTCGAACGACAAGCCATCCAAAGTCCAGCACAGTTAAACAGGAACAATGAAATAACATAAACAGTATGGCCCCTTTACCCTGTCTTTGGCTTTTACTCCTTGCCTAACCATCACAGCATAAAGCCAATCTCAGTTGCCACTTACCTGTCTGATCCTGTGGCAGTCTGATCTCTGGTACAGCGTGGTCAGATATTGTACAATTGCTTTGGCAGCTTCTGTTTTACCTGATCCACTGTGTCCACTGGAGGAACAAGAAGTAAGGAAGATGGCATCAAAACAAAATTACCTAATTTAGACATATCAGAAGACCTGTTACAGTAAATCAGTGGAGCTGTACTGATTGACAACAAATGAAGATCTGTCACATACTGTTTGAAACATTGAGACAACTTGACAAAATATAGACCCAAATAAGAGTCCATTGTGAAATGCCAAACGCCTTCTCTTCCACTCCTCCAAACTGATGTGAAGTTAAATTCAAACTGTATTTGCGCAGAGTGAAATAAAAATCATGTTCTCTACTGACAGCCTTCACACAAGAGCCAGAATGCTAAACTCATGGACAGTGAAATAAAAAGATGAAAGCCTTACATAAAGAAGTTAACAAGGCTTTGGAAAAGCACCCTTATTTCCTACCTGATGATGACACACTGCTCTTGCTGTGATGACAGGGATAGCGTGTAGGCCATTTCTGCTATGGCAAAGATGTGTCTAGATGTACAGAAAGAAACCCCCAGTTAACTGACCTCATGTTTCTACCTCACAAACACAGCACCAAAAGGTTAGTCACCAGTGATCTACACTAGTGATGGGCCATTATCTTGATATGAGAAATGTGAGGAACCAGGGAAATCAGAGCTTTGTTCTTTGCTGACATTAGTTTAATATCACTGTTACAAGCTATTGCAAAGTTCAGGTTCCTCCAGGACCCCTTCATCCTAACCTGTGCCGTAGTGTTTACGATAAGGGACACCAGCAGTATTGTCTGCACTAGAGGAACCTGCCCACGTTCCCAGATCTGATGGGGTTGTACCAGTGTTGGCAGTGGGGAGTGCATACTGCCAGAACTCCTCAGGTACAGGACATGTAACAGTCCCAGCAGTCATTGAATTCAGGACCTTCAAGCAATGCTCAAAAAACTTGACCTAAATAGCTTAGCTCTGTAGCATTACAGATCCAAGCAACTGTGACATTCATCCTGCTCTGTCAGACAACTGGAGGAAAATAAAATACTTTCCAGAGCGCAAACAGCACAGAGTTTACAGAGTTTTTTAAAAAAGAGAAACATACGGGGCATTTTTTGAGAGAGTCCCTTGGTGATACTGGGTAGCCATGTCTTCAGAGTAGATACCAAGGTCTTTGAAAGGATTCACAGAAACCAAAATTTGCCCAATGTAAGTCTAGGACAAAAATAAGAAAGGGAGAAAAATCTGATGGCTTCCTAGAATTTTCTGAATGAGGAATGTAACAGAACACATATATTAATACAAAGATTAAAATTACTTTGGAAGGAATACTGTCGATTCTGACTATACTGACAACTTATTCAGGGCATAGCACAATTTTTCAGTGGTCATTTTCAAAGCTCTGTCATTAATATTTAGGGGTAAGGGGGAACTCTCTGATCGATGGTTATCTTCACTGATCACTGTCTATTCTCTGAGCTTCACATGAAATTACAGGCACAGGTTTGAACACCTGAGCCAGTAAATGAAAAAGAGAACACCTAGCCATCCAGAAGTAGCTCTGGACTGTAACACTGCGAAATGTTCACAGAAACTCTGAAGTTTATTCTCGAGAGCCACAATTTTTACTCAGAATTGCTTTGCCAAGACAGTAGAGTTCCACTAGGAGCACCTGAGGCTAAAACTGAACCAAAGTATACTCATGGCTTGGCAACAAATACCAAAATTAAAGAGAAACTCTATTTTACCACAAATATTTCATACTACCCATTCTCTGAGCAAAACCCGTGTGAGTATCCTTCTTATCACTGTTCCCAGTAATGGAGTATCTTGAGATGCTTGGTGCATTATTAAAGCTTGATGGAATGATAGAAATTATATTCTCTTAAAGCTTATTGTTCAGAATTAATAAGCACTGAAGAAAACCAAAAAACTCCCCCACAAAACAAAACAAAAAATCACTACCCATACATAAATAAGATTGCAATGGAACCTCTTCTTCAAACACAGCAGAACTGAGCTCTCACAGACTTCCCTACAAACAGAGGAAAGGACTTGTCAGCCATAAGCTTCACTTCTATGTGTTAATATTAACCTTTCTACTCTCCCAGGGATTTTGTAGGAGGCTTGGATCTGAAACTATTCACTGCTTTCACGTGGTTCCAACATATCCAGGATTAAACACATCAGAGAGAAAAGCCAATGATCAGAATATCCAGCCTGTCCATCTCCATGTGATCACATCTCCTTGCACACAGCCTTTACAGTTGTTTCTCTCAACAGGATGGCAAGGGTAGAGGGTGCAGGACATGTAGGACATGAGAAGCAGTCTTAGGTGCTCCTCTTTCAACAACAGCAGTGAACCCATGATTTAAGAGCTGTTAAAGATGCAGGGCCTGAGTCTGCCATAGCTGAAGGCAACTGGAGTTGCTAAAGCCAAGGATGCCAGTGTCAGTAGGCAAACAACATAAAAATGTGCCTTTCATCGTGCAAGTCTTCCTGGCTTAGTACCCACTTCATGCAACAAGAAGGGTATGTCAAATTCCCAGTTCCGTCCCTCTGCAACACCACAAAAGTCACATCAACCTCTCAATCTTGTTCTCCCCATTCATAAAGTATATTTGGTTTTTTTATAACCCATTTCAAGACTGGGAACCATTTAACAGGAGAGGTAGAGTTCCCTAGATGCATCTGTAAGAAAGTCTGCTAACTAGGATGAGCTGCTCGCTCTGGTGTGCGACTGCAGAGATTCAGTGTGCACTCTCTGTGCAGCAAAGCCTGGGTATGCACTATACACAATAGTGTCAGGAGTCCCCCCTGCAGCAGTGCTCCTCCCCACCTGATTCACTGCATGCCCATAGCTTTAATAGTGCAATTCAGCCTTTTACTTAGCTTTACTGAGAAGCATCCATTATTCAGCTATGATAGCCCCCAAATTAATTCAATTTTTTCATGTGGTGGACAAAGATTTATAATGTGATTTTTGGTTTTGAGCCAACAGTAGCTTTGAAGGATAACAAGCAAGCCCCCATGACCTTTAATTAGCTGCAGAATACCACCGACAACACATACTCCAGTCTGGTTAGATCTTCGATCTCCTCAGCTTCTACACGGTGATCTTCACACATGTACACCTGAAATGCATAGATATATTACTGAAAATCAGGAGAAGTTCAGTTTCATTCCAATACTGGAGACACCACCTGTACCTGTTTCTGCATTAATTCCATCTCTAGCATGTCGTCAGTGATGTCTTCTGCCTCCCACTGATCCTTGCAGACTGTCATCACATGACTGTTGGTCACATGTGGGTCCTTGTAGATAGCCCATTTGCTTAGGTTTTCAATGGTTAGCCGTGGCAGCAGCAATTCAGAGTTCAGCCATGTCGCAAGATCACATCCCTGAGACTGCTGCTGAGACCAGTGAACACAAGGTATGACTATGGACCCTGCAGTCTGGAGGACACCTGAACCTTCTTTGACATCCACCTCACTGGAATAATCTGATGTACCTATTGGATCCTCTCCTTGATGCAGAAGGAAGCCCCGTTCACTATTTCTCTGAGGGCTTTGATCTATCAAAGATCTGGGAAGGCCACATTTGAATCTGCAATTCTGTTGCATAGGCATCGCAGATTTTTTGTCGGATAGAGATCTCAGTTTTTCTAGGGAATAACCATTCCCAGAGCCCCTGGATAAGGAGCTCTCTGTCTTAACGATGCTGTGGACTCTGGGGAATACTACAGCAAACTTGGCATCAGTAGCATTGTTCTTCTCCTCATCCAAGCTATGTAAATATGGAAAAGAACTGGTTACATGAAAAGGAGGATCACCAGAAGGCAAATCAATATGTCCCACTTCCCCTGCCATTTTAGGAACACCTTTCCCCTCCACTAATGGAGGAGAAAATTCTTTGTCACTCAACTCAGCCCTCCCTGGCTGTCCGACTGCACCAGGGAAGTCTTTGCCAGACTGACTGACCCACCCCGCAGTGCTTACAATCTGGATTGCCATTCCACTTCTGAATCCGTAAGGTTTGCTGCTCCTTTTCCTCTTCCCAAATTTCTTCAAGATCCATCTTGAAATACCAATTGCACGTGCCACACTCAGAAAATAAGCTTTCAGGTTTGCTTTCTTGGCAGGTTTTTGACCAAGCCAGCAAGTGATGTTTCTAAAAGCAGAATGGGAATGCAAGTCTTTGGATCCTTTCCCATCATGTACATTTTCTTTTTCAGAAGGTGCCTCTGCAACAACTGCTTCTGCTTTCCCTTTTTTTACCTCTAAAGTCTGGCCTGAAACCAGTTTAACTTTTCCAATAACTTTTCCAACTTTCTTCTTCTTGCCAAGAAGCTGCTTGTCAGACGATTTTTTTGTAATAGTGGAGCAGCTTGAAATATTTGAAAGATCTAATCTTTTCTCTCCAAAACTCTCAGCTATGTTGGGTTCTTTCTGTGTACTGAGGGTTTCTAGAGTTGTGGGTTTTGAACAGATGCTTTCAACATTTTTCAGGTCAGAGGTGGTTTCCAAAGCCATCTGGACAGGATTTCGTTTACAGCTTGTTAATAGTTTGGTCTCAGCATTTTTATGTTTGTTTTTCAGATTGAGAAGGATTTGGGATTGAGAAGAGCATTTCTTTGTAAGCATCATCACTGCTAACTCCTGCTTGCTGCAGTCTGAAGAACTGTCCCTCTGTATATGTCCTACCATTGTACCTTGTTTTGCAGTCTCACACCTCCCAGATTTCTCTTCCAACATCATTTGCTGCTTGGAGACCAAAGGGCTATCTTCCAGTGCGTTGCCTTCATCATTCACCCTCTCTTCCTGTTCAGTTCCTTGAAGTACTTTGCGAAGGCAAACGTGGAGTTTTGCTTTCACAGAACTAGGCAGTGCTTGTTTTGTTGCATATTCTTTTCCTTTATCAATGCTCTTTTCAGTGCTGTTCTCTCCATTGCTGTCAGAATTATCATGTGCATCTTTTGACATATCTTGAACTTTGTCATTTTCTAATATATTTTCCTTGCCTACTTCATTATTGCCATTTTCCCTATTCTTAAGACTTTTAAGTTGGAATCCTGAAAATCTTACATCATCATCCTCCTCACTGCTCTCAGCTAAAATAGATTTTGGTTGTCTTGGCATGTCATCTTGCTGCTTCACTTTCTCCTCTGCCTCCAATCTTGAAAAGTCAGTGCCTTCATCCTCAGATTCATTCCTTCCATCTGTGGTTGCCTGCTCCATTTCAGTTTCAACAGATGTGTCATTGCTTTCATCAAGCAGTTCCTTGCAGCCTTTTCCTTCATCCACAGGAGGATCTTCGAGTACGGCTTCTTTCTCACTGGTGCCATCTTCCTCTGAGGAACTACTCTTCTCTTCACTGCTTGCAGTGCTGTCCACTACAGCACTCTCTTTTGTACCTTTCTTATGGGTCCAATGGCCTTCATTGCTGGAGTCAGAGCAGGAATCTGAGGTTTCCAGGAGATTCTCTTCTGCACTTTCTGTGACAATAATCCTGGTATGTTTTCCAACTTGCTTTTTCTCATTTCTCTCACCTTTTCCCTCTGCCATACTGCCGTGGGATTGACAACCTGACTTCCGCTCAGAACCTTCCTTAAAGCGGTGATTCTCATTGTGCTTTTCCCTAGGCCTGGCATTGTGTGCCTTCTGCGGTGAGTCATGTTTCTGAAAAGAGCTTTCAACACTTTGCACTGCAATTGACTTTACAGACTCAGTGACTTTTTTGCTAATAGCAAGACGCTTTCCACACTTCTTTTTGAAACTGTGTTTCTTGCTGTTTGTGGCGGCTTTTTCCTCTTTATCGCTGCTGTCCTCACTTTCTTGTCCTGATGTCATTTCCTTGCAGGTCTTTCTTTTTTTTCCCTCCAGCTTGGACACTAACTGTTCTCCATGTTTTCTCTCCAAATGAGGTTCTCTCTTATAATTTCTCTTGTAGGCTCTTTTTCTCTGGAATAATTTTTTGTGACCATTTTCTTTGCTTCCCTGAAGCCTTAACAGCTTCTGGCTTTTTAAGGGGTCTTCTTCAAGGGGGGCATCTTGTTCAGGCAATGACTCTTTACCCTCCATCTGGCCTTTACTCTTACCTCCCCACCGTGTCCCACAGTGGATCTTTGAATCTCCTGGGGAGTTTGCCTTTTTCTCACAATTCAACATTTTCTCTTTTCCAACCTTTTTGTGCCGAGACTTGGATCGGGAAGGAGGCATTTCTCCAGTGTTCAGCAGTATGTGAGGGCTTATCTCAATTCACCTATGAAAGGAAACATTGTGCATTTTGCTGTGAAATAAGCTACAAAGAGAGGCCAGATCCTCCTAAGCGGTAATTTACCTCATTTCTTTAGAACCAGAGAAACGTTTGCAGAACCATACCTGTGCAGCTGAGGAGTGCCAAACTGACTGTCCTGTTCCAGGCTAATCTCAGTTTTATTTTGTCATGAATGACCCTTATTTTCTTCTTTTATTAGATCTCTTGCCAGAGGCCAGTCATATACAGGCAACTGAACAAATGTCCATGATTTTCCAGAGTTGACAAAGGTTTGGCCACACCATGGTTTAAGAAGGAATTATTATTTTATTTCAGTTTTTGCTTCTCCAGTAACCTTCTTTGTGCTGAAGAAGAGAGGAACACATCTAGTGATCTACCTCAAATGAATGAATGGTAAATAGTTAACTCAGTTTCCTAGGTATCCAGAATCACACTTGGACAACACTGGCTTGCAAGTTAAAAATACACAACACCGAGTAGATGCTGTATTGCTGAGTAGAACTGAAAAGACCACAACTGATTGCTAACACACAAAAAAAGCACTTGTCTTTTAACAAGCAAATAAGTACTTGGTAAATTGAGGTATATATTGTAATTACAGTTAAATTGTATCTGATTTTCCAGGGATTACCTTTAAAATTTTCTGTAGTGCAAGGCAAGGACATTAATGAACAGATCATACTCAGGACTGGACCTGTCATGAAAACAGTTTAGCCCAAATAGCAAAATCTATGACGAAATCAGCTGTCATAGTAAATGATGTCTGTCCCTGAACAGCTCTCTTGAAATCTTACTGGAGAGAAGGCTAAAGAAGAGGATTAATGAGGAATGGGGAAAAAAAAGAGAAGAAATAAAGTGTTAGAAAAAGAAATATAATAGGGTGAACAATAATAACAATCTAATCATGTGAACTGATAATCTCTGCAGAAAAAGGCAGTTGAAACTAGACTAACTTTGCAGCATACACCAGCATTTCAGAATTGCTTCTGAAGATATAAAATACTAACAGAAGATTGCTCTTTTTTTTTTTAGGATAGTGTATGTTAGCTGCCCACAGCAAAAGAATTTTCAAATCATTATAACTGATTCTACATCAGGACTTTTTTAATATGTAACTGTACTGCAAATACACACTGCATAAATCCTGGCAAGCATTTGTATGCCAAACAAAACTCCTAATACAGACCCAGTGCATGTCTGTGGAATTGCCTAACTCCATCTTTTCTTTTAGCATGATGGGGTTGGTTTTGAATGGTGTGTTCCATGAACAAGTGTTCAATGCCTTCCAGGATCTGGCTAAACTGAGCAAAAAGTCAAAAGCAAATATGTATGTAACATATCCAAATACGCTCCACCATGTAACAGCATCTCCTCACAACTCCTAAGTGCACTAGGAAATATTCAGGATTCTAAGTGTTAATCAGCATTGCTTACCTCTTTATCTTTCCTCTAATCATAGGCAGGAAATAAAAGATGTAAAAGTGCCCAAAGGATTAGTCCTGACCTTTCAGTCTGTTGGAAAATATCACTTCTATCCTTTCCAGTTATAAAGATCCTTTATTTTATGAGTCAACCTCTTGCTGCTTCAGAGAGACCAAAATACCATTTGAGCTCCAGACTCCACTTCTACCCATTTGTCTGAATGAAGTTCTAATGGCAGAGCCTGGTTTTGATTCTCCAGTCACTAAACACCTCAAGGCAAAGGTCCAAACCAGAAAACTGTAAGGGCATAACTGAAAGGAGATGATGGACCAGAGAAAGGAAAACTTGGAGGTGAATGGAAGAGGAGAATGGGACTAAGAAAAAAATTTATAGCAAAGAAATCCATCAGTCTGTAACATCTTTCCAAAGAAAAAAAGGTAAAAAGCCTCTTGTTAGGAGCATTTGTAAGTACCTTAGAGATTACATTAGCCAATGATGGATGAGGAACAGACCAACACACAGGACACAGGGAAATTCCATTATATATTTTGTCCTCTCACCTCTTTCTTTGTAAAACTCTTCTCTCCCTTTGCTCCTTCTTTCTCTCTGTTTTTCAGCCAATTCCATAGATTCTCTACAGGCAGAAGGGAAACTTCCACCCATCATAGCCTTACGATTTCTCTCAATAGGTAACAGAGGACCTAGCAGTCAAGATTTTGTTACTAATTTCCTACTGTCATTGTAACTCCATAAAGCATTAACTTATTTATTTAAAGGCTGAAATACAGTGCCTCTAAGCCTTCAGTCAGATGTTGGACTATTATGGGATGCTGGCAACATATTTACTTGTCTCACAGCTCTGAAACCCTGCATCTCGGTGATCATGATTGCAGTGTACAAGCTCTGACAGCCATACCCAACAGTAATGGGGACTGCAAAGACGCACAAGGGCTCGTGGGGAATATTTGAGAGAGGGGATTGAGCTGGGAGGATTAGCTATACTATATGGTACAAATGTTTTCTTCCCCAAAATGAAAAGTAAAGTAAACCCTTGCTGGTTATTGTACACATTCTACAAGCCCAAAAGAGTCCGGCCAAGGTTTGTTGAAACTTGCTTCCATCTTCCATCCACTGGCCTCTCCTTGCCCTAGGGTAGGGGGATGGGGGAAAGAGTACACAGTCAAGACTGCAGTTCAGCATAAAGCTTTAAATCCTTGCAGCTACTATAAAGTCTGACAAGGAATGAGAATTTTTAACATTTAGTACCTCAAGAAGGCAGTCTACTTTGCTGGATGGAAATCCATCTACACTCCAGAATACCTTATGACTTGCTTGCAGACTGAAACTTGTCCAAGCATCCTTATGAGTTATTTTTTTAAAAAAGCCATTAAAAAATACATTCCAGTGCTCTGGGAACAAACTGGTAAAGAACAACTCAGTGAATCAAAGTTTGCCTCACCTCAATCACCCCAAGGAGGGCAACCACATTTGAGATTTACACAGTCCAGGAAGGCTGATGCTCTAAAAAAAGCACACTAGGCATAGAAAAAGCACATGCTTTTATTGCAAATGGGGGATTTTTTTTGTGTACTATCCACTTTGTACTCTTCTGCATCATAGAACAATCTTCTGCCATTGAAAAAAACAGTATCGCACTTTTCTCCAGTTGCAACTCTGATGCTGCTGCCCTGAAAGCAGTTAAGGGTTCCGCAACGATCAGTGTCTTTAGTGTTCCCTCCAAACTTGCTTTTTTACTCTGGTCTAGAGTTGACACTATTCAAAATATCTTGGACATTTATGTTGCATAGCACAGAGTTCATCTCTTAAATACCTAATCTTCTTCTTTTACACCCTCTCTTGAAACAGTACACTCTATAATATGTGTCTGGTCACCTTATTTCACTGCGCCCCGCCCTTAATACACCAATACTAGTGGCCTAGATCTCTAAATCCTGTAAAAAGAGTTTTGCTACTGAGATTAATGGTAGCTGAATTAGACTCTAAATCCTCAGTACAGAATAGTTGTTAATATTATATCCTCATGGGGGCTTAAAGTTGATACTGCTTCTCTACAATACCAAATGCAGTAGAAAAAATAAAATTTAAAAGTCACCTTTATGTGCTACTGCTAGATAGTCATATGTCTGGGAAGCTAAAGCCTTCTGCAAAACAAAAATGCTTGGATGAGGAGGAAGATCAGGAACATTGCCCAAATTTGTAAGGAGCTTAGACACAAGACTTTGGTTTGACTCACTGTAAAGATAGGACTCCAGACTTTGAATCTGGGTTAGAACGTGAAAGCCTAGAGTTCACAGTTCTTCT
This sequence comes from Phaethon aethereus, assembly GCF_964289735.1. Classification (NCBI taxonomy): domain Eukaryota; kingdom Metazoa; phylum Chordata; class Aves; order Phaethontiformes; family Phaethontidae; genus Phaethon; species Phaethon aethereus. The sequence continues at coordinate 6,670,611 of NC_138594.1, forward strand.
GAGACAGGATTTTAGAGCAGACTGTTTTATAACACCACTGTTATTACTGGGAACGGTAAGATGAATCACTGCTTGTATAAACAATTCCTTTGACATCAGACCTGCTTTGATTAATTGCCCTGGACCATCTGCCTCCTGGACATACTGAAGCAGGTGAAAGATCCTTCTCATCAGTTTTTCAACTCCTATCACTGTATCAACTTCATCAAAATCACTACAGGAAAAAGAAAAATTAATTTTTGTTCTTCCTTTTTTAGAAGAAATAAGAATACTTTACATCAGAGAAAGGAGAACCTCAATGCCATTACACTGCATGAACCTATAGACAAAAAGAACAGATAGCTCACGCTGTTATTTAAAGACCAGTAGAGAAGTAAGTCTCACCTTCCCTAAACACAGTGGTTTCTCCCAACTCATACAGAGGAGAAAGTATTCTTAAAAATCATTACTCTTAAAAATCATTACTCTTAAAAGGAAATGCTTGGAACTTAATTCTTAGCAGTTTCTCTTTTCATTCACCTGTACAAATTGCTCAAGCTCCTTCTTTATCACTCTGCACAGTAACTTTTTCAACATACCTACGCCATCCATTCTGATTCCAGCCAGCTTCTCAGTACTGTATATTGTAGGTCATTCATGTGTACAGTAATATATTCACTCTCCTGTACCTTGTTTCCATGCAGCCTACAGTCTGTTCCAGTGTCCTTGCAAGCTTGCCCAGCTGTGGAGTCTAATATCAATTCTGGCTGAGCTGTGCCCAAACAGCAGATGATTACAGGCATATGGAAGGAAAACGGCATCAATAATTCAAGCTTTCTCATGGCACTTTTGAACTTTTCAACCAGCAATATCACCAGCTGGTTGGCAGAGTTCTGGATAAGAGAAGAGGTGGGATTTCACCTAGACAAGAGCCAGGCTCAGACATGGTATGACTAAGTACATCACCAAAGAAAGACTGAAAAGGAGAGGTCAATTCCTTTACCAAAACACCTCTGCTATAGTCCAAGAGGCTACCAGACAAGGCACAGTGAATACTATCTAAATAAGAGCTTAGGCTAGTGAAAAGGATTAAATCATGGACCTCTCTCTTCTGCATCCCTGGAGTTTTATTTCAGGAAGCCAAGCATGGATAGCTCAGTCTCTGCCCTCTTCTTGCCAATACCAAGCTGTCTGCTGACAACAAGAAAGTAGTTTCCATCTCAGCACTGAAAAAACAGCAAAAATGGCACCATTTTTGTCTTCATTATGCCTAAACCTCAGTCCAAATCAAGCAGAATGACTAAATCTCCTTTCAACTTGAATTTCCAAATAAAGCCATGCTCCCCTTTAAAAAAAGCTTTTGCAGACAGCTCAAGGTTACTTGCAGCAGGTGATTATGTCCATGCAACATTGCTGTCTAATTCAGTGATGGTTATCTCTTTCCTAGGTTTTTCTCAAGAAAGCAGGTACCAGAGCAAGCACAAATGCAAACAGTCTAGTCTGTACATGCAGTCTCCCTCTATGCTTACCAGGTTGCAAAGTGACAACCAACATGGTTAGTGCAGGATTTAACTACTCTGAGGATGACCCTGGTTCTTTAAGGCGAAGTCCCCTTCTACGCCCACCAGGCCCCCCTCCCAAAAACGCATTCCAGAGGAGTTGGAGATTAAACAAGATAAACTCAGGTGTGGCCAGCAACCAGAACAAGTGACCCTAACATAACATGTGACAGGTGCTGTTAAGATAAGATATTAGATGCTTAGCAGCATTAGTTTGGGTGAGGTCTGCTTTCCTATCTCCTTCTAAGAACCCGCTGGCTGTTATGTACTGTACTTTGAGGGCTCCTCCACTAAGAAGCAAAGATAAAAACTGGGTGCTGAGCTGGAGAACTCAAGAAACACACTTTTCCTAAGCTTTCTGTGACTGGATTGTCCTCTTAGCTCATAAGAATGAGATTGTAGAGCAACAGGTTAGTTAACTATTTCACCACATTCATTCATTCATTATTTATAACTAACTCTCTCTCCCTCTCTGCAGAGAAGACAGATCCCTTTTGTAAAGCCCAGAATGACTGATGTCATCTGGATCATGAATTCCTTATTCAATCTTGAAAAAAATCCCTGGGGCTCTTAATTCTAAACTTCTAATGTGTGCGTGGTGGAGAGGAACAACTTCTCTGAAAAAATCCAACTCATCACAGTTCCTGAGGAGGAAGTGGCTCTAACAAACTCTGTCGTTATCAGCTGGAGCCTCTTCAAGGCTCTGCATACCCATGGCAGAACTGGAGCCCTCCGTTTCTTTGATTTCTTTGATTTGTCAGAAGTCTCAGACGGTATGACTGGGTTTTGCCTGAGGACGATGGCCAAGATGAAGGTACTGATCATGTTCACTTTCTTATCAGACTACTGTCTGCTTTGAGCTACATTGAGATGAGAGAGGCTAAATTGAGTCTGTGTAAATATTCCCTCTCCACTTTTACTGTCTCAAGCCTGTCTGCCTCAGCACCTCTAACCTGAATTTTCTGCACAGACTAAACACTGCATTTGTTTGCCTTTTAAAGTGCTCCTAGGAAGACGTAGGCAGTTTGTTCATATCTTTTTAAGGGAGGGGTAGGTAAGCAGCAAGAAAGATGAAATATTGCCAGATTTCAGCTCCAGATCCCTCAGTAGACTGGGCAGTGGAATTTGTGGCCCGAGACTTGGGTTCAACGCCCACCTCAAGCACTGATTTATCATGTAGTTTTGCCCAAGTCATTGCTTCAAAAACAAGACAGGTTGACTTCAGACAAGAGTACAAATACTGACACAACTTCCCCGCATGCACAGCACTCTCAACATTTGGTACATGTAATGACAATTAAGTAATCTTTTGAACAGAATTCTTGTTTACACTTTCCCAATTTTACTGTCTTTGCCCATTTCTATTGAGAGAGAATTTGGTAAGGCCCCTGGTCTCTTTTCTAGCTATTTTAAGATAAGCTAGAAGGTCTCCAAGGTCCTCTTCCCCAGCAATAACCGGAGGAAGCCAAATAAAGTACTCATGCGAAGGCAATGCTGGGTGCAGCAGGGAGCTGGGAAGTACACTGTCTTTGCCAGCTATGTGCTACCCAGGGATACCAGTAGCAAGAGGAATTTCCAGCTGGCCAGCTCCTCTTCCTTAAAAGCCCTTTTACCTTGAAGAAACTGCTTTGACCAGGGAATCCAGCAGCAGATGGAAGGAACAGAAGACTACCTTCCTTGAGAAAGTACAAAGCTCCCCAGATTCCTAAAGAGTCCTTCATTTACACAAAATACCAGGTCTTTTCAGCTCATATTCAGCCACTATTAAAGCGGTATTAGAGAGTTATAACACATCAGACCCAGCTTTTCACTGCAAATTCTTCTTAAGTCAACTACATAAAAATCATTGATGGTATTGCAGAAAAGAGGTAAGAAGGTAACTCAATTTAAAAAAAATGTCTAAATCACATGAATAAATGAGTAGAAACTGGTCATGATTGATCAGAGAAATGACACTTCGCATAAATTCACAACAACCTTGCTTGTTTGGTAGTAATTTGGTTAAGGGGGCTGGTTAATGCTGTTCCTAACTATTTTTAGGATGAAACTTGATAAATGTATAAATAGGGTCTCCTCTTGGTTTCATTCTATAGCAAGTAAAATTGACAATCCAGTCAGGACTCTACAGCCTGTAAGGCTGGTTGAAAATTATCTTCTTTTTTTGTGGTTGGGTTTGGGGTTTTTTTGCCCCCTTGGTCTCATTGCATTAATATAAAGTATCTACTCTGTTCCTTCCATTCATGTTGACAGAAAACATTCTCCCTTGAGCCTGTACCCCAGGCTATTGAGAGAGAATTCCTGGTCCCTCATTGCTTCAGACTGGTAAGGCCTCTGGTCTCTTTTCTAGCTATTTTAAGATAAGCTAGAAGGTCTCCAAGGTCCTCTTCCCCAGCAATAACCTGAGGAAGCCAAATAAAGTATTCATGACTGCAAGAAGAAACCAAAACAATTAAGTTACATAGGTTTGAAAACACTCTCTTTGAATATTTCAGGAGCACTTTGTTGCCCAATTGTCTGCCATTCAATGAGGCTGGATGATCCTGTTACACTGGAAGCCGCCATCCCATGACCCCTACCCAGAGGTCAGCCAAAATGACAGACCAACACACTGTACAGATAGTATTACACCCTACTGGAAGGATGGACTTTATCTGTGTCTGAGCCAAAAGACTCTGCACTATGCTAAGACACAGTTCAGGCTTCCTCCTTTTAATCCCCTGACCTACCTCTGTGTCTAAAAAGAGCAAACTGAAGATGCAAGGCCAGGCAAGCTTGTATTAACTTTAATCTTGCTGGTTTGGTAACCAGAGCAGGTAACAACAGTGAGTAACTGGTAGAGTAATGACAACAGCAGGAACTCTGGCATGATTAGAAACCAGCAAATAGGCCCATGTGTAATTCTACTGCCTCTTCACTGCTGTTGTGTCCTGTGCTAGCTAGAGTATAACTAAAGAGGATGTGATCTTTGTGCTTCCATCATACTTTCTTTTTACTGGGCACACTGAGGTGCCTGTGTGGCCTCAAATAAGGAGCAGACCTTGTTCCCCTTTTCCGCAGAGCTGGGAATGATGAGTTTGATACAGGACTCAGATGAGTTATGAAATCCCCTGGATTTGAACTGGTTTTCAAACCAATTATACACGAATTCAAGAGGCTTCCCAATTATATGGGCTACAGCCCTGGTGCATGGGTACCCACAGGACCTGTTCTCCCATGAAAAATTACTTCTCTGCAGAAAGCATCATGGCCCCTGAAGTATAAATCAAAGGATCAAAGTGGAAAGTTAGATTGTCCAGACTGAAATGATTACACCCAAGTATTTGAAAATACCCAGCAGATGCTAGAAAGCTTGCAGAGATAAAGGTAGAAGGAATCATACAGCTAGGGGTGAGGTTTCATATTACAGCTAAACTCACTTTTTATGACTGCCATCTGAAAGGGGCCACTCCTTCCTTTCAGTGTCTTTTATATCCCTCAGTTGTTTTCTTGCACCAGTTCTGGTGGTCACCTTGGTGCAATTTGACCTTACAGGTAAGTTGGTCTAATGCCGAGCTGCTTCTTAAACGAGTGGGCCGACTTGTCTGCAATTGCTCTTGCTGGTTATTCCCTTACTCCAGATCATAAGGCAAGATCATAAGGCATTGGTTCACCTGACTGCTTCAGCAAAATTTAGCATAGCTAAAACAAAATTGAAAAGCACAAATATGTACTAGGAGAAGAAAGGGAGCAGCAACAATTGACACAGGAGGGCAGACAGTGACACCACAGATGTAAAACTCTTTTACCGCTCCTAACCTCTGGGAAGGAATGAGGAGGAGACTACAGGTTAGAGTACCTAGAAGGCGGCTTGGTTTTGAAAGTTTGACAGATTATCTGTCCAAAGAAGATTAATCTATAGTGGAACAGCACAAACTTTAGTGTGACATTGGGCCACTCATGCTTTTTGTGCCCTGTTATATTGTCTTTACAGTTTTGTAAGCACAGGCACTCTTATTACGCTTTGCTACCAAAAATCTGGGACAAGCTGGAAGTGGTTTGCCTAGCCAGGCATTAGAAGACACACTCAAACACTCTTCTCAAGGGGTTTGCCTCCAAAAGTTGCCATTTATTTTATAGGATGGTGAACATTTTCTGCCATTTAATATTAACAAGCCTGTCAGTATCTTTTGCCCTATTCCACTGCAGATATTTAATTTCCTCAATCTTCTGTAGATAGATCCCTGTTCATTTTACGAGAGGTCTCATCTGTCCCTATGCACAGGAGAGATCCTCATAAGTAATAAATGCCTCTCAGTAGATATCACTTTAACAAGGAAATGGTTTATAGAATTTGAGTCACTTCCATGCAGTATACATTTTAATGGAAAGTTCCCTTTCTGTGCATAAGCAGTCCTAAGACAAGCACATCAGTGAAGAACTTAACCTGCTGAACCAAGTCTGTTCAGCCTCATGAAACAAGAAAAGATCACAGCTACTATCTACATCAAAGAAAATCTACCAGTGTTAATGCCACGTTATTAACTAATGAGGCACGTGGAGCTCCGATACATTCATTCATGACTGTGATGCAAGCTACCAAGAAATTAGCATTTTTCTTGTGCACTAAAAAAAAATTGCTAGATGAGGATCTTACCATGAAAAAGGATTTTCTAATGGTTTAACAAACAAACCTCTAAGTAACAGTTGAATGAGCACAGAGAACCGCAGGGAGGAATCTGCCTATGCAACATCATTAAACAGAGTTGGAACAGACTAGGAGTGGTTTCCATCCAACCCAAGGTTAGAGCCTTTGAAAGTGCAATGCACTTCAGAGAGATGACATGATATTATTTCACTTTGAAGTTCTTATGTCCCACTTACCATAGTCAAAACAAGCCTTTTTAAGGATGGACCCTGGATATTGCATGGCAGAAGTCATAGCACCTGGACTCTCAGACTGCTTTTAGTAAAGGCTGCTTTCTGTGCTTCCTGAGCCTTTGGGACAGAGGCATTGCCACCTGCTGTGGAGTCTCCAGCACGTCAACTAAGTATAAAATTAAACCAGTCTTTTTTTAAAGGTTAATTCCGTAGTAGGTGGCTACCACTTAGCGCTTAACTTTCATTATTTCCAGAAACCATGCCTCATGGGCCTAACTTGATAAAACTTGAGATGGATTTTTTTTACAGCCCTCATTACTGTTCATTGGCATTCAAAATGTCTTCCTATAATGAAAGTACAGGCAAATATCATCAGGTCTGAACTGAGAGCAAACTGTCACAGCAGTGACAACATCACAGGCCATCAAACCAATCAAGGGCTATCATACCTCCTCTGCTGACCCTCTGCTGAGCTGGGGATGGACATTGGGGCCCAGCTTGAGGGTAAATTATCAGGAAGGTGAGGTATTTTATGCATTTACACCATGCCCAGAAGGCTTTCAATGGTGGCAGCCATGAACAGCATCGGTACCTCACTCAGGACACTTCAGCACGTTGCCAGGGCACAAAGGTGGACTGCCCCGGACTCCTATTAGCCCTTGCTCTACCATTATCACAAAAAGAAACTTTTTAGGGGTATATCCCCGGAGAGGCAGCAGCGCTAGGGCTGGCACGCACAGGGAAGCTGTCCCGAGGCCACGTCCGCGGCCCTGCCTGAACCGCCTGACAGGGGCGGCCATGGCGGGCAGCGCCCTCTGCCGCCTCCGCGAGACGGGCGAAAGGGCGGGAAAAGGCACCGTGTCCCGCTCTGAGGCGATGGCAGAGCCGCCGGGGAGGGCAGCAGGGAGCATGGCGGGCAGCAGTCGCGGCGAGGCGTTTTTCCTAAGCACCGCCACATCCCTCTACCTCAGGGCTGTCACGGCTCGGCGACGAAGCAGCAAGAGAGGGCTGAGACCCTACAACAGCAGTGAGAGGGCAGGTTCAGCCCTCCCGCTCTGGAAACATGTCTCTGAACAGAGGTTTCAGTGACAGGAAGCATAAAAAATAACAAGAGACTCACCTCTCAGGAGGCTGTGGAAGAAGGAAGGGAAGAAGCTTACCCCTCTCTGCTGACACCCAGCCATGGCCTTGGCCCTATTTCCTGACACGTAAGCCTATGCAGCCAGTCAGTGGAAGATGACCACTCGCACAGAGAAAAGCATTTATTTCAATTGTTTACTTGCTGTGCCATGGGTAAGGCTAACTAAAGGATAAACTAGTTAAGTGGAGAAAACAATCCCCTTTCCCTGCAACCATTTACTATTATCATTGCAGAGCTTGCAACTGCCACCAGAGAAATCCAGGCCGCCTCAGTCTACCCATCTCCATGGGCACAGCACAAAGAAAAAGCCCTTTCTCAACCAGAAACCACTACCCAAACACATTTGGCAAGGGGCTCTGCTTGAGAGGGACCATTTCTACCCAAGCAACAGTTGGTAAAAATTAATCAACAGCAGAATGATCTCAAGGGCCATCCTATTGCTACAGCAGCCTTTTCACATAGGGTTTTGCTGGTCCTCTTGTAAGGAGAAAGCCTAATCTGGAAAGCTTGTCAAACTCCCCATCACATCAGATGAAGAGGTTATGTGCTGCATGGAAATAATCCAAACATTTGGGGCTTGCGTCTGCTAGTGAAGGAATTGAGTTTTCTGTGACCAAGGGCTTGTGTGGCAGCTATTGAAGGAATCAGTCTTCTCCACCTGGCTTACCTCAGGGAATCAGCTCCAGTTACTACACAACCTTGGCCTTTGCCAAGTTGAATAAGCTTAGCTTATTTATTGACTGTTGGGCTTTAGAAGAAAAATTCCACTAAAGTTTGTCTCATTCTTCAGCCATGTCAGTTCAACACCAGATCCCAGTCCTGCTGTTAAAGACATGCCAATTCATGCGGCCATGTAGGCAGTGATGTGCATTGCATGCTGAATTTAGGACTACAGTCCAGGCATGCATTTAGTCTAGCTGCAATAGATACAAACCATATTCTAAGAAATAGACCAATTAAGCTGTAAAAAAAATTTCATTTTCTCACTAACCAGACATGCCTCAGGCCTTATGGCTAAGATGAAAAGTACTTTTCCTTCCAACATTATGTTCTTCTAATAGAATCGTTAGACAAATTCAGCAAATATTCAGTTGCTAAACATCTGAGGAAAGCTTGCATTACTATTGGAGGGGGAAAAAAAAAAAAAAAGAGCCCCAGGCCAAGCTTTTCTAGGACCAGAGAATTTTGGCACCAAATACACAACCCTATAAAAGAGCTCATGTTACAAGAAAGCATTTGACCTAAAACTCAGGCCACTATAAAACAGCATCCTCTATTAGGTACCCAATATGTGTGTTCAGATGTGGAAAATTTTGGCTGTTCTTTAGTTGTGATCCAAGACTTTCCTCTCTGCAGAGAAACAGGTCTGCAAGGGTTAGGGAACATGCTGCCAGTATAGCCATAAGAAAGGATTTTTTTCAAGCACTGGCAGCCAGTGTTAACAGCAGCTCAGCTCCTGCAGCAAAGGGACACTTTACAGTGCCAGACCCCAATGAGACTGCATAAAGCAGGAGAAGGGGAGAGCATTGCCAAAGCCTGACTGGCAATAACATTAATAAGGGCCAGCGAGCCCTCAGAGTGCTTCCAAGCATTACGCATTGGCTCTTGGAGACAGCAAGCTTCTATCAGACCCCAGAGAAGGGGAGTTCAAGTGAAAAGTAGAGGTAGGCAGAAAACTCAAGGAGCTTGGCAGCAGCTGAATCCTCTGATCAGAAACAGGCTATTATTATTATTATTAGTCAGCTGATGGGCAGACTAAGGGTAACAGCAAGGCTCAGAAGGCAATTCCTGAAAGGGAGAGATGCAGAGGGCTATTTTTCCCATTACATTCAAATGCTGCTTATAGACATTCAGTGAAAACTCCATCCTTCATGAACACCTCATCCCATCACTGATTTTACTTGCTAGTGTTTTTCTGACAGCACAAAAAATACACCCTAGTTCTGAATGTCAGGAGGCTTTCCATGCTCTCCTGCTTACCTCAGAATATAGTTGAAAGCACATGAGTTCCAGTCTTCTCCTGCTTTGCCACTTTGCTATTTATCTTGTATTTTAGGCATGGCAGCTCTAAAAGGATTCTTAGGGCCTCTGCTCACAACAATAATCCAAGCGCTTTATTCCAGTGAATCCTTCAGCTGTAGGTTTCAAATAAGCATTACTAGGAATAATCTGCCATATTTCAGCATCCATCCTAAACTACTCCTCTGTTTTACCTTAGCTGCAATTCCATTAATAGTCTGGCTTGTGCTTTCAGGAAGATAACAAGAAGCCTGGATAAAGTTTTTTGGTTTAAAATCTAAATTCACTTCAAGGTGTATGATTTATGATACCATTTTTGTGTCTAACTCTTTCAGTGGACCTATTAGATTTTTCAAGTAACGCGAGTAAAAATGGGGAAAAGTTATAAACTGCTTTTGCCCCTTCTGAGCAGGACTGCCATGTCACTTACCCCAAGCCTGCCAGCAAATGAAATACTCAGAAAAAGCATTTGCATCAGTCCACCTGCAAGGAGCAGAAAGGAGCACCTGGGTGTGCCAGGACGATACACATGCACAGGATCACACCAGCTCAGAAGCTGCTGATCAAACCATAACTTCCTCTAAATTTGCAGCATAGTGCCTGGCACAAGAGGTGGAAAACAACAGGCCACCTTCCTGTTAGCCTCAACCCTGCAACAACAGAAACAAGGAAATAATGAAGCTAGTAGAAATAAGGAAATGTACACTACTTTGTCAGATCATGCTGAGTAGGAGGGAAGGGTCGCTAAAACCACATTAGCAACAAATTAGGTCTCAAAGAAGATACTAATACATTAGAAGGAAGGGTGCCTGAAATGCCACCTGAGCAACAGCAACTCTGCAACCATATTCTCCCACAGAATAGAAAGGGCCACCCTAGTGCCACCTCTTTTCCTAGAGAGGAAATAAAGGATCCCTCCACCTTGCATAGGAAGATAAAGACAGAGCCCAAACAAGAAGGCTTCCAAGGAGAGGTTTCCAAAGCATGCTCAGTACCCAGTCTGGGAAGATTTAGTTCTTTCTCACTGACTCTCATAGTGCTACAAGAAAGTTACAGGAGAGAAATCAGAGAATACTCTGTTCTTCGCTGGAAAAGAAGAAAGTGGTGTTAGGTCAGGGGCAAGGGAACCAAAAAGTTCAGAAAGTAACGAACCATTCTACGCAGTTTCACCAGTTTCAATTCAAAACCCGTTGGCTGACTAGTACAGCGGTATTGCCAGATCCTGTTTCTCCTTTCAGTGTATTATCACCCAAGTTACTTCACGACAAACTAGTAGATGACCTGGGGACTACAATCTGAACACGTGCCCTTTTCTGGCAACACGATGTATTAATTGCAGGACAGTGATATGATCAACTTGCTTGCCATGCGTGTCTTCTCCAAACCACCACCTTGCTTAACAAGGCCACTTAATCTCCAGGAGTGCTCTTTGCCTCTACAGCTCAGAGAGGGACAGCTCCACCTTCTTCAAGAGGTAAGTGGGCATGAGCCTTTTGCCAATGTGAAAGAAGCTGCTGACGGAAAGAATAGGTATGAGAGCAGACAAGGATCACAAAAAGGAATTCAGAGTTTTATTTCCAAAAAAGAGCAATGTAGTGTTGAAACAAAAATCAAGCTCAGTTAGTTTTCCTCTGATTTGAATGGCTACAAAAATAGATTCTACCCAAATCCATAAAGCCAGTTAACAGTACCATAACAAACAAAAACCAAGATTACTCATTCAGTTACCACATACAGCAGTCACAGGAATCTAGCATATATTATTTAATTTTTTTTTTTAAAGTAAATTTCTAAAATGTTTCCGTTAAAACTGAAATACCCATATGATTTTAAAAAATTGTACAAAAAATAATTTTAAACCAGTTGGAGGTAACAGTGTGCGTTTATTAAAATCCTGCACCAAGGCAGTAACATTTATAATTTAAAACCCAGCCCAGTAGAAAAGAGAAATGTGCAAACATTTAAAAGTTAGATGTACTCAGAGGCTTGTGGTGCATCAGACCTGGCGATCCACTTCTGTCCTAATGCAAGGCGGGCTCCAAGAGGAGATGTCTCTAATGAGGCACTAAAAGGGGAGGCAGAGACAGGCATGCATATGCATGCAAGTTGTAGCTCGCTAGCCTGCGATGCAGGGAGCAGCGGTGCCCTCTCCCCAGGGACGGTTTGCCCAATCAGTAGTGTTATGGCACTCAATTCAATGCCAGAAAGTCCGTGATGAGTTCTGGTCAATCTGCTTTGGGATAAAAGAATGCAAAAGCCATTTTAGAAAACAGAAGTTGAAAGCTAATAAGTCGATATATTCAACAGATTATTGCTATGAGCTCTGGCTACTGCCCCAGATTGCTTTATGGTAAGGTTCAGAGGTAGGCAGGAGCCTTCAAAGGATTTTTAGCTCTTCCTTTAAGACTGATGCAGCATATTTACTCATCCAGCACATAAGGTGATGAACAGTGCTAGTACATCACTCAGCCAGCAGCTTCCCATCCTGAAGATTCAGATCAGAGTTCTGCACTATCACAAACCATGTAAATAAGCTGAATTTTATACAGAAACTTCCTTCTACTTTCTGCTTGCTTTGGCTACTTCACTGGGCCTGAAATATCTTTAGCTTCACCTACCTCCTCCATTACTTAGTCCATGTCCTAATGGACTTCTTGCCAAATTTCCTTCTGCATAGCTCCTGCAATGACACAAGAAAAGATTCATTATTGTAGTGCAGTATCTTCCCATCTGCTCCCAGCTGCTGACAGAAGACCAGGATTAGGTAGAGTCCAGAGGAAGTGCGCAGAGCAGAGCATGTCAGGCAGTCACTTATCCTTATACACCAGCAGCTACCAATCCCACCAAGCTTCCTGCATCCGTTGCAAACAGTAGTCCTTTGCCTACACTTCCGTAGCCCCTGTCACCTGAACATCAGTATTCTAGGGAGACAAGATAAAGCCCCGCACCCATGGTGGTAGCTTAGCTCTATTGTATAGACAGAATGGGAGCAGAGATACTGAACACGTCCAAGTGACAGTGTCAAGCCAGGATTAAAACTCCAGAGTCCCATCCTCGGCCAACTAAGCCCATGTGGCCTGCCCTTAGATCAGTATGGGTTGACACAAATAGAAACCTGTATGCGAATACTCAGAGTCCTGTTCCTTTGGGATTTGGGAATGTGATCTCTCCTGCTTTTCGGAGAGAAAGAGACAAAGCATTATTCATTAAAAAATGTCAAGGGACATGTGAAAGAGAACCTGCCTCTCTCTTACTATTGCCCTTCGGTAGTTTGTGGGACACATACATGACCAGATTCCAGTACAAGGATCCCTGCCATCACACTGGGCATCCCCCTGCTTTCAATTAGAAATGCCCTCCCTTGCCAGTCCCACTCATTAGGAACAGAAGTTGGTTGATACTCACCCTCTGCCCCCCTCCAGAGTACTCTGGATCTCCTTCAGGACTTCTGGAAAGCAGAGGGTTAAAGCAGTGAGCCAAACCAGTGGAGATCCACTTTCAGGCAGCAGCCTAGCCACATTCCAGCTCCCCACTGAACAACCTTTAAAACCTGCCTCCCACAACACAGAGGTCAGACCTTATAAATATCATTGCCTCTTCAACAGTACCAGGTTTTTACTGAACAGGCTGGCATAAAGGACTGAAGCAGTCATTTGCCAGAGGAAATGCTGCCAGTCCCAGTGTACCAGAGCCTCAAAGGAACAGGCTGTTCCAGCTGTCATTTTACAAAAGTCCTATTGGAAAAGTAAAGATCCTCTTATCACAGCAGTGAATGCAGCTATGTGGAACAACCCCTGCCTGAGGGCATGACTATGTGTCCAACCCCCCACTTCTACCGATTCATGAAAACTCGGTATTTCTACCCATCTTGTGGAATTGCAGATCCCTTGGAACTGAATACTGGAAACCACAAATTTCCCAGCAGCTTCCTTCTTTTCCCACCCAGAAAGGCACCTGCCCTGTCAGTAGCAAGACTTCATCTCACTCACTTTCGTCATTGAGTAAGGCATGTTCCATCAGCCTCCCAGACTTCCTTTCTGAAAAAAAAGAGTAGGAAAACAGCTGTTACCTAACAACATTTTCCCCTTTTCATGGAAGATGTGCAGTTTTGGAAACCTACAATAGAACTGGATTTATTTTTTTCCCCATTAAGTACCTTTTGGCTTTACTGAATGCTTCACAACTAATCCTTAAAGCCTCTCACATACTAAATTGTATTTTCCAGCAATACTAGTTTGGCTAACAGAAGATCTCATCTGTAATTTCACACAGTATCTTCCCACAGCCTCTTCCTTCCAGCAGAAACTACATTTTATCCTTTCAAGGCAATCTTGCCACAAGCAACTTACTTTAGAGCTAGCAACTACTGTGTCCAGGTAGGTCACAATGTTTCCCTCATGTCTCTCCTTATTTTCCCCTTTATGAGGTAGAAAATATCAACTGTAGCAATAGGAGCAATGTTTCAGGGTTTACACCTCACCATGCTACATTTAATACAATTATTTTTTGCTTACCATCTTCTCCATAGTCTCCCAAATTCCTTCCTGATCCCCTAGAAAAAGAAAGGAGGCAGAAAGCAAACACTGACTTTGAGGCATGAGGATGCAGAGAATTCAGGTATACTCTTGGCAGCTATGAGAAGCTCCAGTTCATGCTAACTAAATGGTTTGTTGAGCAAGAATGTAGGAAGGGCTTCATCACATGGTGATGCAGAAGTCTGCAGGCACAAAAGAACACTTCTAAATTTTTGGAATAAAATTCCTATACTAACTCCATGAGTGTCAGATCTACTGTTCGCTGATGTTCCAAGAGGAGAGGAGGAACATTAGATTTCCCTTCACAGAGCAACAGTTCAACCTCATCAGTAACACACAGCCTCTGAAGCATGCAAGAGTCAGGTATCAGTCAGACACATCATTAAGGAACAAGTAAAGCAAGCCAGAGCTTACAGTTTATGGCTCTAGCTTAGGTTTACCAATTCCAGTGCTTCACTACTTTGTCCCACCAGCAAGTAGGAAAACAATCAGGGAGAAGTTTATATTCCTCATGCCGAACCATTTAGGAACATTGTTAACAAGAACCTCAAAGGGGGGTTTTTGGTGGTTTTTTGGTGTTTTGTTTTATTTGTTTGAAAGATGACATTCTTTATAAAATACAAAACTTTGCTGGAAACACTTGAGTAGATCTCACTACTCAGATACAGGCAGCACGCAAGAGTGTTACAGACTTTACCTGGATTTTCTTGCAGCATTCTCCATGACCGACTTGTTGTGCACATGATTGTTGCTTGTAACTTCTGGCATGTCCACAACACACCGGGGCTCCACTAACCATTTGGTAGAAAGGGAAAACCTCTCAAACTCCGACGGTGAGATCAGATAGAAACCTGCAGATGATTGGGAATTTGTAAGCAATTCTCAAGTCCAAGAATACAGTTCCAGGACTAGAGAAGATACAAAAAAAGAACATATCTAAGCATCCTCTACATTTGGCAGAAAGGGCTTGCATTTCCTCCTATATAAATGAGGAGGAATCATTGAGGAAGATATTACCCCAGTTTCCCAAGGATTGATTAGCCTAGAGACTGGGCAATTTAAGATTATGCTGAGAGGTAACTGTATTGTCCTGTGCTGACACTTATGAAAAGCAGCATAGAAAGTTGTAAAACCTGAACTGCAAAGCAGAGATCCACCTTCAGCAGCCATAGGATGTTGGATGCCAGTTTTGCAATTTGAGTGTTGAGCTACAGGCATGTATAGGAAGCACAATGCAACCGTTTCCCCAGTGCCTGCTGCTTAGAGACCCATTCTCTTGACTCCAGACAAGAGGAGGGTGGCCAGATGGAAGCTACTTACGGGGCACACGCAACCTGTTAGCTGAAAACCACTGTATTCGTTAACAGTAATGGAATAAACTAACTTCTGCTTCTGCTAATTCACATGTCAGTACCTGTCGGCAACTGGTACTGGCCAGAAAAATATAATGCACATATTTACATAATAGTCACATGTATACACAGCCAATTCTAAACACTAAGCCCTATAATCCCTTTTCCATTGTCTCAAACACCCAACAGAGGTAGATAATTTTGAAGCAGCACACCTTACCTTGGCCATATTTGGTGAAGACGCAGGATGCAATGCCGCTCACATCCTCTTTGCGGATGCAAGGGTAGCGGATCTGTAACTTGAGGAAAGGCAGTGAGATAATCTGGATGTCTCCCAGGTTAGTCAGGACAGCCAGGTCATTTTCACTGTAATCGTCAGTCTTGCAGCTGCCAAAGTTTGCAACCGTCACCTTTCGTACCCTACAGCCTTCCAGGGCTGTCAGCTTGAGCTTCAGTTTGGAGCTAACCTTGGGTAATGTGAATACCTGTCAATAGAAACAAGACACTGACATCTCTTTCCTGCACAATGGCAGCAGCCGCACCCCAGGACATCTGCTGCTCCCTCCTCTAACAATGCTTTCATTCACAGTGAATACACACAGGTGTAATTTGAGCCAACCTGGCTCCCTGCTCATGGGGCAAGAAGTAATCAGCCACAGTCAGTGTTAGAACCTATTTCTGTTCTGACATCAAGCAGTTTTACCCTTCAGGCTGCAAACTACATTACTCCCCTAGTTCTTTCAAAACCCATCCATATTTGGCTACAAATTACTACAGAAAGAGAACAGGGTTTACACTGTGTGCTCTTCCACATTAAAAAGTCACGGCCAGCCAACAGAAAGCTACTTCCAGTCATCTCTTTTATGCTGACTAGTTAGTGTGCAGAACAAGCAGCTTTTCAGTTGATTCATAGAAATGCCTACCAATTCCTGCTCTGTACTAACCACAGCAAAAGCTCTTTCCCAGATGCAGAAGCAGCCTTGTCCAAAGAGTATAATGTAATATAGGAATAAAATATCTATGTTTAGCATGTGCATTACTATGCTGAACATCCAATTTGTCAGCACGCATCTGATTTATGGACTGCACCAAACCAAAACGCTGTCCCAGGGGTATCAGGCACAGAAGAATAAGCACTCCCAACAGTTATCTTTCCACTGAGCACTGCTCAGCGCTTTAGCAGAGTTTATGCACAGTCCATATGCACCTCCTGGGCGATACTTACCTTAAATTGCTCTTCAGATACCACCAACAGTTGATGGCTGCCTTGCATATCAGGACTCTTAGAAAGGTCATGTGCTACTTCTAGAGGTTCTGGGAGGGGAGTGCTGCGTCCATCCAAGACAAGTATACCCACAACAGGAGCCCGGTGCATTAGCTGAATCTCTTTGGCTAGACAAGCCAGTTAAGGAGGAAAATAAATAGAAAAACCAAACAGGAGTCTAGTCAGAGACACTGTGTTAGAACCTCACCCACACCCTCTCAGAGATGGAGACCTATACAATATGGCTATAGAAACCCTGCCTAAAAAGATTTAGTAGTTAAAGGGTATTTGGACTGAACTGATTCATGTTAAACAGTAACTATTATTACATAAAGATAACAGGTCCAGCTGTCAGAATAAGGTACATGTGCACTGGGGCTTAACGGTAAACTTCAAGGACAGCTAATGCAAGCATAAATTTCTGAAGTTATTTGGAAATGAAGCCAAGGCACATCAAGCAGTGCTGAAGCTCACTTGAGTTCAGTTGCTGCAGTGAGCATCGCTTAGCTCAGACACTGCTACATTTAGCTCCACTCTCACTGATAAAAAGCAGTAACTGAGCTATCTTGCTTTTCTGTATGTAACTCTTAGTTATACAAGTGATAGCTCAGATCCATCAGGACCTTGCTTTCACAAGGCATACTTACCCTGCTCTGCCCTGACAGGTTCATCCATCCTCCTCTCTGCTGGAGGAACACGTAAACAGAAGGCATAGACTGTACCTCCATTGGTGCCTGCCCACAAGGATGGGCAGTGGCGGGAGCCTGGAGCAACAAGAAGGCTCATGAGCACGGCACCATCTGTGACATCCTTGGATAACTGCTTTCCACTAGCTATACGCATCCTCCCTCTGTTTACATCCTAAATATCTTTATATTAGGACAGATATACCAGGGAAACTACAGGTTCTTAGCAATCCTCTTCCTAAAACATGTCTATCAGTAGCCCTGATAAAGGACATGGCATGCAAGTAAAGGGAACAGAGTGCTGTTTCCATCCAACACCACAATTGCTGTGGTTTTCACATATGAGCAGAGTAAACTTGTGCATGATATCAGTTTGGGCTCTGATGCACAACCAGCCACCAGCGTCACCAAAATTAAAAGACTCTGCTGGGGACAGGGGTGAACTTTAGAGTAATGAGACAAGGGAAAGCTTATACTAAAAAGTCAGATGTCATTCCAGCACATTGGAAAACCATACATAAAGGCTGCATCTAAAGATGAACTACTACTTGTCTTAGATTAGCCAGCAGCCAGAATGGCTAAACAACAATTCTGCATGACAACATATGCTCTCGTTCTATATTAGTTTTTCAGCACAGCACAAAGTAGGACACAGGAGGTGCCGAATTTTCCTGGCAGTAAATCCTAATACATTCCTTGGCAGGAGGAGGAAAAACTCATTTCAAGAAAGGAGAGACGTTTTTTCTACTCACTGTCTCTCAAGAAGGTATCAGCAAAATACAAGGTGCGCACAAAGCCGGTGAAAGAGTCTTCTGCAGACCGGGCTTCAATCTTCCGCTGGACTGGAGCCAGTTCCATTTCCTGCAATGCATCTTGGTCAAATTTGGCATTTGCTTCTCGCACCTTCAAAGATGAGGAGACATTTTGTCAGTCAGTCAAAGACATAAGGGAGAGAGATAGTAAAAGAGGCAGCAACAGAAAGGGAAAGCACCATCATACCAGTGAACAGGTATATTCTGCATCATATGTTCAACTATAGACAGTAAGTTTTCTCTAAAAAGTGACTATTTTATCTAACAGATAGCACCAGAACTTGCCATTTTCGCCCTTATACCAGTAGCTACTGAGACCATAGCAGGACTGCAGACCACCTCCTGCTCAAGGCAGGACTCTGCATTCTCCAAGCTGTAAACAGACAGGACCCCAAAAAGGTGGACCCCTCACCTCTGAGGCATTTCCACTACCTCCTCGTCGCTTCCTACTGGACACACGGCTTCTTCTGATCCGCCTGAATGACTGACGGAGGGACTTCTTCAGGGATTTCACCCTAGACAGTGGGCCTTCTAAAGCCAATTGGTCACTGGGATGCAGCGTACACCTGAAAGAGGGAAAGAGTAGGCACATGGTCACTTTCTATTGGGTGGCAATCACTCCCAAGAGTCCAACAAGACACACACAAATGTCAGAACATGCTTATGTATTCTTGAAGATCTTCAAGGACAAAGTCCAATGAAACAGCGCTTCTTGCTACACTGACTGGTCTTGAGAAATCACTTACCACGACTTGCTTTGTTAGCAATTCCAGGCCATCTTGAAAAAGTGATTACCACAGACCTCCTGGAAAGAAGATACTTACTTGACAAAGACCAGTCGTTTCTGCTGGTGGTCAAAAAGCCCAAAACCATGACTGGTACCAAAGGCCACAAGCTTCCATTCAGAGTGAAGGGCCAATGAGGTGACCACAGCTGGTGGTTGACACTGGACAAGGACAAAGGGCTGAAAACCAGCTTCAAATCTAACAGGTCCATCTCGAGTCTTCAGCTTCTCGTGACCTTTCCATCGATAGCCCTCTTGGTCCTGCAGGAGATCTGCTTCAGCGTGGTCCACAACATGTTCTGCATCTTCGTCATTCAGTTCCATCACCAGTACCTGAAAGGAAGAGGACAAACTTTGCTACAGCTTTTACAATTCAAGATGTCCTCCGAGCTGCAGGCCTTCTCAGCAGCTGCAAAATGACAGCATCTCTCAGGGCTGATAAATAGCATTAAAGTCTAAAATACAGAAGAGAGAAAGCAGAGAACCCCGAAACAACATCTCCAGCAACTGGATCGATTTATCACTATAGAAATTAGTACTTCCAATTTTAACACAACTCCGAGTTGTGCTGTGACAACCTGCACTAAAACGTTTATGATGACCGTTTATATTTCAATACCTGTCCTGCTGTACCAGCTACAGCCAAGTATCCGCTGTATTTACACAGGTAGATCTTCTGGATCCCAAGTCTAGGATCATCACTATAAGGGTCGAAGGTACCAACCTAGGCAAGAGAATACACAGTGGCTGGTCTTTGCAGATGCATTAACTAGGATAAGAATCAAAACTCCTCAGGTTTTCAGAAAGGTCCCACAAGCAATAGCTATCTTACCTTGCGAAGTGGAGGCCATTCGTCCTCACCCAGGGTGTTCATATTGTCATTGGGATCAGCATCTGTGAGAAATACTCTCACTGTGCTTAGCTTATAAAGGAGATGTAAGCAGACACCAGATGCATCCCAAAACCGCACAGTACCGTCTTCATGCCTGTATGGGGCAGGGTTACAGAAACACATCACACAGGAGAACAGCAAATAACCCAGAGGAGGATGATAAAACAGAGGGGAAAAAACACAACCAAAGATTAAACCACACTGTTTAGAAAGTCCTGAGCTGTGGCAACTTAGGGCTTCAAGAGAAAGGTTTGGGGGGGGAGGGGGGAGTGTTTGTTTTTGTTTTAGGTCGGGTTTTCTTTTAATCCAGTTTGTTCTCAATGATCTGACACCAGTGTACAATTTATGTTTACTCCCAAAAGCACTGAAAAGGAAAAAAGCTTAGTATATGGAAGGAACAACTCATTCTGACAAAAATATAATACTGGGAGGAAGGCAAAGAAATCAAGCTTTAATCTTAGTACTCCAGGTGAAAATTGGCCACATTCTTCCAACGTAAGGGTAAGAACTTCTAACAACTTGCTGCATCAAGAATGAAGTCTGAAGAACAGCCCACTGAAATTCTTAAAAGTGCTTTGAAAAGAAAATGACACATTTTTATGCAATGAGACAATCTCTTGCTAGCTACTTCCACCATTTAGCTAGATCTGTTCATGCTGATTAAAGCAGACAGGAGTCCAAGCTAACCTCTTTTTTAAGATTGAGAACAGTGTAGGGTAGGGGGAAAAATGCTTCAAAACCTGCAAGAATAAGTTCCACTTTTGCATTGCTCCCTTTGAACCAGTCTGGACTACTGCCTGCACTTCTACACTGATGTTTGTGGGGGGATGGATAACACATCAGAACTACAAATAAGCCAGCTTTATAGGTTATCTGTGGACATCATGATCTGTTTGCTTAGAAGTAGTAGAATCAGCTAGCTTTACAAAGCTAGTAGCCCCAGCTTTACGAAGTTGTAAAGGTGCAGCCTTCTCCCTACAAGATGAGCAGACTTTAATCCCACAGGAAAGCCTCAGTTTGCTCACAAGGAAGAGCAGAAACTGGAAAGGGCCCCTTGACTGTTATCAGTTAAGTACATACCCTGTTAGAAGCAAGTCCCTCTGCGGAGGATCTGGAGCTATGTTGGTACCACCATCAATCGGCCACGGCTACAAATACATTAAGGGAAAACTGTGATTTCGTAGGCAGTGACAGTGTGAAGAGAATATGCAGTCAGCAGGAGAGCATAAACTTCAGTGCAAGTGGCACTGAAACAGTCCATGCTGTTAGCTTTTGTTTGGATTCGATGTTCCTGTTCTGACACCAGCTGTGCTTTTTAGAAGATATTCTACACACTTCCTCAAGAAGCTGTGCTGAAAGCTTCATGCTTCTAAACGAGAAGTTTGTTACGACTGACAGCTGGGAACACTCAGACTTTCCTTCTAGCTTGTCAAAGCCTGAAAAAAATATCACATTTTAATCCCCCAGTGTGAGTAACTGCATTGGTGGTGCTCTGGGAAAAAGCCTTTCTTGTCCCTATTAAGAGGCAGGACGTCTGTCGGGACTCATCCCTCCACACACAGCAGCACAGACCACCCACGTTCTGAGCAGTCATACTGTATTTAAATGCATGGGAACACAGGTACATTTAAAACTGCCATACCATATTTGAGTAGTGAATGTTCTGCTTGCTCCCAGCACTGATAATCCTCTCCCACAGTTTCAGCGGGATGTTGGAGACATGGTGCGAGCAGGTGATGGCTGAGCAATGGAGAGAAGCCAGGTATGGAGGATGGACTGCTGGCCAGCCTGCAGTTTTCAAGTCTATAACTACCAGCTCTTCTTCTGCCAGCACCACCATAGCAGAAGGGTCATCAAACTCTGCAGAAACAAGACTCATTGAGGCTAACAAAAATGACCATCCAAGGTTAATAGAAACAAGCTTCCTGTAAGGCTTATTTGAAAGCCGTTATCACAGAGCTCTACACAAACATTTTTGTTGGCAAAACCTCTAAATGCTTCTGTGTTAACCAGGCCTACTGAGGCACTGATATTAACCAATTTCAAGGTACTAACAGATTTACTACAAATTCAGGTTTCTTTACATGACTACTGGGACTGTGAGAGTGCCTTTTTACAGATTCCACTGCAGAATAAAAAAAAATTGTTAACACCACACATGGCTAAGTAACACAAGCTCATACTCACCAGTGTAACAGCCAGAACTCTAAAGGACTTCACCTACAGCTAATTAAACAGCATGGGGTGGACAGACATGCATACACCCCAGCAATGACCCATTTAGTGCTGTGTTAGGACCACAGTCCATCTAGGCTAAGCTGCTTAAACACAGTAATGCCTTGGGTTTTGCAGAATGCTTCTCTGCTTGAACTGACAAGTATTTACAATTCAGCTCTCTCTTCATTTTCCCTGCTTTTCATATGTTCTGACACATTTTAAAGAGTGTGTACATCATCTAATATATATTCATACATATATTAGACAAGATTACAAACAAAAGAAATCTCTTGATGTAACTTTACACCTGATACAATTAAGAAGTTAAGATTTTTTCATTGCAACTAGAATTTAAGTGAAAAAAAATTAGTCTACAAGGACAGTACTGCAGTAATGTTCATGAGACAGTCACAATAGAAACTGGTGGGGAAAACCAAAACCACGAATCAGTTCACACCAATAACAATTAACACAGCTACAGAAATTTAAGTGAATGCATAGCTATAATGTGTCACATTGGAAAGGGGCAGGGGGTGATAAACAGTGAGCCATATGCAAACTAGCAGCTTTTCACTGACCTTCCCTGCTAACCTGGACTTTTATTTCCCTTCTTTGTTTGACTACCTGGAATATACTTGCAAGAAGGCACGTCTCTAAGTAAACACATACCAACACTGTTCACTCAGCAAAATTAACTTCAAGTAATTAGTACTTGGCACCACTCTAGTTAGACACCCCAAGTTTCACCTCTGACTAGCCACAGCCATAACACACCACTAATCAGTTCAGTTTCTTCATGAAAAAAATGTTTTGCATTCAGTTTTACTTTGCTTTCTTATGTGTTGTCACTTGCAGTTGCCTACAGGACTTCTGAATAAAACAAATAATATTATACCTATACTACCTTATACATGATCAGCCCTGTACTCTGACTGCTGCTGCCAACATTAACCAAATATACTCTGCGTTAACAATATTTTTTCCCTGCAAAGGCACACATCTGAGTTCATTGCTTATGGCAAGAATCTATTTTAAGTTGCTGAAGTAGCAAGCATACTAGAATTTGTCATGACTGCCATACACTCATCCACCTGCTAATTTAAAAAAAAAAAGAAAACAGGAAGGGCTAGCCTTTTAAAAATTGTTTCCACAGCATATTCAGGGTAGTGGAAAGCCAGCTACTACCATGCTGCAATGCATAAGCTTTGTGCTCATTAAATTAAGTGGCTTTGGTATACAATTAATACCTTCGCATTGCCATTGCAGGGAAGACTGCTTAAGGGCAAACAAGGCAAGCTGTGTAGATCCACTAAGCTTAGGAAATCAGCCACAAGGAAGCTTGTCAACCACAGAAACCTCATTTTATTGTAAAAAAAAAAAAAAAAAACTTCCTCATCTAAGTGCAACAGCTTCAGCTTCCTGTAGCAGCTTCTGTCTGTACCCACTAGAAGTTGTGTTAACTAGTTAAGTCAGTCCTTGGGAAGTATAAATATAAAGCCTGTTCTGTTCAGTTACTTCATCTTAAAGGACTTTTAATCGTATCCAGGAATTGAGCTTTAGGTAGTCAATCTCTACCCTAAAAAAGCTCCAATTTCTTTCATCTTTAAGACTTTTGTTCCATCATCTAGAAACTCAGCTCTGACAACTTCATAGAAAGTAAAAGGGTCTAGTTTCTTTAATGATAACAGCTAAACAGTACCTCGAGTTTAATGCTATTATTAAGCTTGAAGGTTTAGACCTATAGGTTCTGCACATTTGGAAGATGCTTATAAAAGGCAGTGTTGGGTAGGGAAAACCTATAACAACAAACGCATGCAGGCACTTCATCTCAGTTACATTCTGCCTATTTCTTTATTGGTTTTTCAGTGACTTGAGAGGGTCTGTTAAGGTCCGGGGAGAGAAGCAGGGAGGAAACCAAAAGCTGGTACTTTATGCCCACTTTCCCAAGACAGTCCTCCCCTGGATCTGCAGTCTGCTTTGTACGATAGGCCAGAGAGAGACAGCTTGCATCTAAGTATTTTAATGCCCACGCCCGCAGAGTGTGTAAGCTGGGAGCTGTCACCACCACCACTGGCAGTACACAAGACAGGTTTGGAAACTAGTCTACTAGAAAAACCAAAAACTAGAAAGCCTGAGAAGATTCAGAACAGAAGATTTGCCTACAAGCTCCTAAAAAGCATCTGGACTTCTGTGATTTGGTCTGACCCAACTTCCAGTACTGCACATTTGTGGAGCTTGAAATAGCATTTTATACACAGTTACTTCAAGTTAACCAGGAGCAAGAACTACACCAGCATTAGGCAAACAGTTCTTGGGGAAAATCCTTTACAACTCCATGAAAAGAAAGAATATTATGGCACTGTGGAAGTAAGGGAAACAAAGATCTTCAACAGAAGCAAGAATCTGACAAGCTCTATGCAAGCTGTGGAATGAGTGCTATTTGGTTTTAGAAATGTTTACATTCATGTTCACCAGCAGTAAGTGAATTAAGTTCTCTATATATTGACCCTTGGTTCTGTGTTACCCTTTGCTGATTTATTACCTAGAGCCCTAGTCATAAGTCCAGGCAGTAATTAAAAGAAACACTGTCTCAGTGGGAGTAAATTCTGTTTTTAATTATTGCCTCCTTTGAAGTGCTATTTCCAAACAACAATATTCACATCTTCATTTCATGACCTGGTTATGTCCAGTGTCCAGCTTACACAGACATAAGCCTAAGAGATTTCTTCTCATTAATTGAATAGCTTAATTTTTTGAGGAATGTATAGCATTTGTAACCAGACCATTCTTTATACCAGTATTTTACACTTCACTTTTAAATGGCAAACCTCTTTTACGGTTGGACTCAATCTTAAGGGTCTTTTCCAACCTAAATGATTCTATGATTCTCTGTTAAAGTCTCAGAAAACCCCAAAACAACTGACCTCCTCATCACATTTCATATGCTATTTATACCAGGCAGATTTCCACATGCGTACACAGTTATTCTAATTCCTCAGTAATGCCCTTTCATCACATACCTGCAGTAGGCTCTGAACCGAAGATTATAAAGAAGTCTATCACTCGTGACGTGAAGTCAAAGGCTGTTTGCTGACTGCCATGGACAACAGAGATACTGTGCCGGTCACCATAGCTAGCCCGGGGCATCCCTCCTTGGAATATAATGTAAGGAAGCCTTAAGAGAAAGACAGAGTTAGACTGGTGTATGCTCAAGTGAGGAGTAAGCAAAATTTAAAAGACATAAGGCAAGTCAAACTTCGACAAAAAATTCTTATAATGTTATCCTAAAGGGCTCTTATGGTATTGCACACTGCACCCTTTAAATGCTTTTAAACAGGTGAGACTGAAGGCATGCACCACAAACTTACCCATTTTTTGTTGTCTGCCAGTAGATTTTGGAGATGGCCTTGCAAGGAAAAGGACCTAAGAGAACAGAGTTACTTGCCATAATTCAAGAAGTGCATCTTTACGTTAAGAAGTTCCTTATTCTACTTCACCTAGGCCACCTCAGCCTCCAATTCAAGGGGAGCCACCTGAATTAGTAGGCACCACCACCTCCCCAGACCAAGCCACATCAGACAACAAGTCTTTTGGGACACACTGACCACAGTACTCCTCAGCAAAACAAGGTTTAGACTCAGGGAACGTTTTGAACCATGTTGCTGATGGCTAACAGGGAGTGGAAGTGCTGTTGTAGAAGCTGATTAACTAGAAAGGATTGTTAAAAACACAGCCATTCCTGAAACTAATGTAAAGGTGATAGAGCTTTAGAAGCTTCTATATGCTTGAAAGATGAGGTCATTCCCATTTGATGGGTTTCAGCAAATCAGAGGCATCATTTCATCCCTGTTCAGGTCAAAAAGTATACTTAGCTCACTACTAATTACAGCAGATCCAAGCAACTCCTGATGAACAAGACATTTGAACTAAAACAAAGAGCTAAATCACCAGCACCCTTCTTAAGGGACACCAGTTCTCTTCAAACCATTAAAATCCAAGAAAAACTGGACTGAAATCCCTTAGTCTATGCTCACGATCCATTGAAAAAGGCAGCTGTGCATTTTGCCATTAGGATTAAACACCAAGGAGAACGCAACTTAAATATCCCATACAAGCTCAAAATGAGTTTGCATTTAGACAAATCTGGAACAATTAAACCTCACTTACTGACCATAAGGCACGAGGTTTTCCAGAGGCTCAGGCTGCCTGTTGTCACTGGATACTGGCCACTGGGTGTAACTTCCATCATAGTGACAACTAATGAATTTATTGCCATCTCTCTGCCAGTAGAGGTTCTCCAGTTGCTGAAAAGGAAGACATACAATGACATACAACCAGAGAGCTGTTAACCCCGCCAAAACCAATGCATTCTTACTAAAATAGAAACTTTGTCAGGCTCTCCCTGCACCCACTTGTCTTCAGAGTGCTCTGAGAGGAGAGCACCCTTCCTCCCCTGCTGAACTGACTTTGGATTGAAGGAATACCTGGCTGCCCAGGAAATGGTGTGTCACTGTGATACTCCGCAGGTCCCAGAGGATAATCAAGCCCCTGCTGTACCCAATCAGGAGCTGGTCAGGGTTCTTAGGATGCTCCTGAAGGGCTTCCACCAATTCACATGATCTCCTGTTACAGTAATCTTCTGGTACCCTACAGAAGCAGAAGAGAAAACCAAGAAAAGTCTATTCCAGGTGCAACCCAATATGACTGTAGTAACAGTTAAGGCATAAGAATGAGAAATTAAGCAACAAAAAGTTCAAACAGATGAGAATAAGTACAATCTTTTCAAGAATCCTTCAAGGAGCAGAAAAGTCTTATGTAAGACATCCCACAAGGCCTGCCACATGAACATGCATTCAGTCCCATTTTCTTCAGGGAAAACCCAAGGTTTACAATGAATTCCAGGACCAGATCCCAGGAGTGTAAAGACAGTCTGGATCACCGACCCTATTCTCTGTGACCCTTACAGAATAAAGGTAACATGGAAATGTCAGCAGGAAGCAACAATGAGTTGAAGTAGCACAGCTTTCAGCAGCACTTGAATCGCCACAGTGACAAAAAAAGAAATGGCTAATTACAGCTAAGCATAACATTTTTTGCAAAAGTAAATACAAGGGACAGGGCACAACGTTTGCAGATTCACTCCAAGTGTCTCCTGTATAGTTTTGCCTATATGCTGTACCTCCATGGTGACAGTACTGGGGTGATCAGGACAGAAACTGTTATTTAACACATACCAGGACCAAAAGTTACTTTCACAGGAGTCATGCAGATTTGGACAATGCTTAACACAACAGTGAGGCCTCAGTGCATAATCTAGGGTGACATTTTAACAAAGGAAATGTCTGCTAATGGGATTCCACCTCTACACAGCAGTGCCTGTTTGCTCACTCACCGCTGCAGCACAGCCTCAGAGGTTATGGTCCTGTCCTCTAGTACTCTGAATGATGGAAGCTCCACTACAAAAATGTTGCCACTCTCTGTGCCAAGATACAGGACTTCCCGTGAGGAATGGGGAAGGACAGCTGTTATCTGTGTGGCACTTGGTGGAGACCTGGGGATGCAAAGAGACTCTCATTACCTGCATGCAAGAAGACTATTGTTACTGAATTTGAGAGAAGTAACAACTCAACAGGGATATTTACAAGTGTCATTTGTTTTATAGGCAGAAATTTTTATCTAGGCATTATTTTTCTGAAGGAGGAAAACACTAGCTTTAAGACAAATTATGTCAAAGGACTTTTGACAAGCATGTGGACAAAGACCCAGGTGCCTTTTCACAGAAGCCTCTCATTAGGTGTCCCCAAAGGAGCTCACCCAAAACTGGCAAAATCAAGTGAAACTAAAACCACAGCAGTATTTTAAACTCTGACTTCAGATTAAGTAAATCTAAGTATCCCTTAAGATTTACAGTTCCTGTACACATAGAATTGGATGCACAATATTAAAAAAAGATGTCACCCTTTACATTGGTACAACAGCCTTAAAAGGTAGTCTCCTGGGCCCTAGTCTGTTTGATTCCCATGGATGTCCCTTTAATGGATTCCCAGGAGTGAGAGTCTGTAAGAACACGACAAGCTCTAGCTAGAACAGCAGCAGAATTTTCTTACTTGCTTGTTGCTTATCCCCAAACTATCTCAAAAACACTCCTGCAGATTACCCAGGTGGTCCTTTCAACGTGAAGTGGTGCTCCTCCCGCAGCTCAGATGCCCCGCTGTGCTGCTTCAGGCTCCAGAGATGCAAGCTGTTATCATCTAGCAATGTCACCAGCTGGCACTACAAAACCATACAATATGCTTTTCTCAGAATCACAATATTAAATATAACACAGTAAATCTAGCAATAAAGTGCTGCTTTTCATAATTCTCTGCTAAAACAGGACTGAGGAGCCAGCCACGGTTCTTTATAGTGGTGGGTATATACTGCAGCAACACTGCTAGCTAACAGCGAGGGATTTCAGGGTTAGAGGGGAGACAAGAAGTAGCCTAAAGACTGAAAACCCTCTTATACAGCACAAAAGCACAGATTGTCACTGACGAGGATGACAAGGATTTAGGCTCTTGAAAAAGATCAGCCTATGTTGTAAAGCTCAGCCAGGCAGCTGCAGGCTGTTTAGCTCACCACCTTCTCGCTCAGCATGGTTTGCTGCAACACACCCCAGCTTTGGGTGGGGCTGATACAGTCTACTACACCACACTCCTTGCATTCTTCGTGTCCAACCTCATTCTAGAGGGTTGTGTCAGAGTCCTTTTATGAGCCCAGCCCTGCTGGCTGTATGTTCAAATTGAAGCATTTTACCTGCTGAAGCCACACCTGGTGCAACACTCCCCATGGGAGTTTCAGCTTATACCATTAGTTAAGCAAACAGACACCCAAAACCACCTCAAGAATTAAATCCGTCTCATAAAGAGGCCGCTTATGCTATACTGGGGGCATCAGGCAACAAAGTATGTGGCCAAGACACCAGACTGCCAGTCAAAGGAAGGGAAAGTGGTTAGACAGCCACCAGACGTTTGGAAGATTGTGCCTTCCTATTTTTAGTTTGTGGCAATAACTGTTCAGCAATCCCCAGGAGCAAGATTCAATACCCCAAAACACAAAGGCAACAAGCTTTGCAGCAGGTGAGGTTAGCAATATGGTTTTGAACTCCTGAAAATAATTAAATCAGTTCAGCAGCAGCTACTGTCCTATCTGTTCTGCAGAAGAAAGACCACCCAGTCCTAATGAAAGAATAAGGGCTGCAAGGGGAAAAGGAAGTTCTCGCTTCTGCAGCAGACTGCCTGAACTATTCTGGTCTTATTACCATTCCCAATATGTTGCTTGAGATAAATGACTAGTGGTTACGAACAATAAAGCTACTCTTAAATTTTACCAAGCATCTCCGCAGCAACAAGCGCTGCTGAGAGCACAAAATACACTGGGATAAGCATTCCTGACCAAGAAGCATTTGAATATATTTGGTAATAGGAGCCCAGTTCCCTGGAACAAACTCAACACCTGTTTAAGAGAGGTCTACACAAGTCACAGAGGTACTGAAAATACACTTACCTGATCAGGTATAAAGTGAATCTGCATTACAGTATTGTTTTCTTCATGTAAACCCATGAACTCCACCCCAGGAGCACCATATCTGAAGAGTTTGTTGAGGAGCTACAGTATTTAAGATGACCTACAGCTACAATTAATTGATAAGAAGCTTGCTAGCAAGCCAGATGAAAAGAGATTAGTTTGAAACCATGTTTTACTGTTAGTGATCTGGACTGAAAAGAACCAATGCAAATCTGCTTTGATTTTATA
This sequence comes from Phaethon aethereus, assembly GCF_964289735.1. Lineage (NCBI taxonomy): Eukaryota > Metazoa > Chordata > Aves > Phaethontiformes > Phaethontidae > Phaethon > Phaethon aethereus. The sequence continues at coordinate 6,700,502 of NC_138594.1, forward strand.
TGCTTGTGGCAGGTTACGCACACTACAGGAGAACATGGAAGTTGACTTCATCCTTTGAGCATATACAGAAGAGATGTCTGAACCCTGTTTTTTCTCAGAAATGTTTAGTGGTTTCTCAGACACTACAATCCTGCTTAACTAATTTGTAACCAAGAGACAGATGGCTACCGCCTGCATGTGGAGTCCAGCCTCTGAACACAAACACCACACAAACACCACCAGGAATGAATGATTAAGCAGGCAGGGAGAACACCAACTTTTCCTTTCTGGGCTGCATGATATGCCTGTTTTACAGCTTGCCTATCTGGTACTGCGCCATGGGAATCACCTCAGTGCCTCGCATATACACAAAAGTGGACTGGACATCATTAGCTAAAAAAAAGTCACCACCTTAAATGTTTAGGTCTTTAATGCCTGGATGGTCAAAAACTCAGGAAGCTGAAAGCATTTCTGACTTCAGTTTTAACCTTTGAAATAGAATTACTTTAAAAAAAAAAAAAAAAAAAAGAACCCTGCCCCAAATATTTAAACAACCCTGGAATTTACAACATGAAGGATTGCTAAACTTAGGCCAGATCTAGCCTGACCTTCTGCATAGCAAGAGCAAAGAGTCTTGTCTAATATCTGCATCAGCTCAGCTTCTGTTTGAGCTATAGTTCAGCTCTTGGCAAGATAATCCCAGACTGAAATCACTTCAAACCCAGGCAAACTGTTCCAATGTTCCAGTGACCCCTGCCTGCAAATCTATACTTAGTTTAACTTTTTACAGCGTCTTCAAAGTTGCACATTCTGATGCAGCCAGAGAAATCTAGCCAAGGTTGTTCAAAAGAATACAGTTTGATGGCTCCTGATCGTGTTCCAATGGCCATAAGGTGGAGAAATGGGCTATAGCCCAGTGCACTGGGTTGATGGGGAAATCCATGTTCCACAGTCTGGTAGAGAGAAAGAAAAATCATTATCAACAGCATGTTTTGTGGGCATTGTTGTATACAGATAAAAAACAGAAATTAAATATGGCACGGCAATCTGAAATACAGCACTTAATGGCAGCTTTTTCTGTTGAAAAGTGTTCAAATACAGGTTAGATTTGCTGAAAAATAGCCTAAGGGTGAATCTATTCCAAGAACCCCTGGCTCCGCAGCCAGGATATGCAGAAGTGTAACAGAAATGAAAGAGAAATATTCTGAAAACAGTAACCCAAGCAGCTCTTTGTGTTAAGTTTATAAATAACTCTGCATAAGCACATCTTAGTCACCACAATACACTCCATCACTCCACATCAACTTTACTTCTGTAAACCAACTGCTCAGCACAATTTCAAAGTCTGGCACAAATACTGTGTATTGTAAGGTCAGCTTTATCTGTCAAATTCCACACAGGTCAGCCTTCATGACCTCCTCTTGTTGACTGACATCAAGAAATGGTGCAAAGCTATGAAGAACTATTGAATGAACATCAGCGCTCATCAAGAAAACTAAACCAATTTCTTATGGGGCAGTCAGGAAAACTAACATAACTAATATCCATTTTCCAGAGGTAGCACAAGAAACAGTGGAATCTAATGAGAGCAGGAGCCTGCTAGGCCATCTCAGACTAATTCAAAGCCATTTAGTAGTCGCTCTCATGGGGAGCAGCAAGTTGCTCAGACTTAGCGGCTTCCCTAGAGTACAATTTACACTGCACCAAGAACAAGATTTGGAGTATGTTGTACACACCACACTTAGCATGGCTGATGCATTTACACACTATGGAATAATATTATGCCGTACTTAACAATACAACCAAGCTGCTTGTAAAATAGCTCAGTCAAGTTTTTAGAAGTGCTTATTTACAGCCATTATCATTGTTTAGATAAAACTAGTATGCATGAGTGTTCAATAACATATAGCCATGTAAAGAGGGATTTGTGTGCCCAGAGATTAATTAGGGCTACTTCCTGGAAAACATCGTTCTCCTTACAGTCCCAGCTTCTGGAAAATATGTTCTTCTAAGGCAAGCTGGTCAGCTAAAGAATAGGAATTTGTTACAAAACAGCTTGAGGACCATTCACGGGGAAAAAAAAAAAAAGGAAGAAAAAAGAATAGGCAGAGAACCCTTCATCTACAGAAGTAAGCACTTGCACATCATTCCCATCCTCATTTCCATCATGTCTTTGAGACAGAACTACCACATCACTTGGCTTTGTGGCTTATTCAACCTAAAAGTAACACCTGGACTTTATTTCCTGCATAGTGATATTTCCCAACTTAAACCCTTGCATGAGAATCAAATAAGCCCATTTCATTTCTGTGGTCATGCCATTATCCTGAGGTGCTCCCAGCTGCTACAAAGTAGTTTAAAGCCCTTTTACTGTTCCTGTTCAAGGACACAGACATAGGAGGATATGGCTGACTCCATAGTCTGCCAGATTGCTTCAGTTTTAGCCATTTGATCACAATCCATAAATTGTAAAAATAGACGTCCTTCCTCTAAATCATTGGTCTGAGGTCCTATTAGGGGAAGATGAGCCATTTTAGAAGATACAAAATTGGAAATATTTGAGCATTTCCCAATTTTCTGCTTGCCAACTCCTAAGACTGGGCAAAGGAGTAGTTACTAATTTTTAATCTTTTACATGTAGTAAATTAAGATTAGTACTACTGGCTCCAAGACCACCAAGTTTATCTCCCTTTATGATAACTTAAATTACCTTCCCAGAATATAAATAAGGCTGGAGATTGTTACATTTGTATTACTAAAAACAAAATTTGAGACGTCAATCTTTTTAATGTCACCCTTGAAGTTGTTGCTAACCAACCTTTACTTAGCTACATATATAAAACTTGCTAGAGGAGACCATATGAAATTAGGAGTTTATCTATGGACTCAGAATTGAAACAGGGCAATTTTCTAATCCAGCACAGGCAAAGAGGAATGTCTCTGTACCATGATAGCTACTGAGACAACACAGAAAAGCTTCCTAATTGTCAAAGTTGTGGGAGTATGAAGCTATGGTATACAGTTCTGGGAAGAAGATTCAAGGTAGCATCTTATCTTAACAAGAAATCAGACATTTAATTGAATCAGGTGTAGGAACACAGAGTGATATCAGTGAGGAACTTGTTAGGGAGACACCAGTGTAATTCCACTGTTAGTTTTAGTTTCAACTTGTTCACAGTTGCTTGTTCACATGTCAGCAGCACAACTAGGTGCCATTTTCAATGAAACATCAATTAGAAACTGTGTTTATTCTGAGATTTCTTCCAGCTCAGAAAATAAGGCTTTAGCCACAATTCTCATAATAGAAAACCATGACTTATACAATACTGTACTGCCTGTTAGGAAGCTGTCAATACTAGCCCTAATATTGGCCTAATTATACCTTGGTTTTGATGTGTTAATTTGTAAACACATTAGACAAGTCAATAAAAGCTTTAATTTTCAAGTATGAGACCTATGAACTGCATAAGCGAGTGTGTACCATTCAGTAATAATAATAATAGGAGTGCAATTTTTTCTCCAGGTTTTCCTTCAAATAGGAAATATGAAGTACCCCCCATCCCATAGACAAATTTGCAAAAGCTACAGCCACTATTACATCCAGGAGTAAACAGTTAGTAATAGAAGGCCACTGCAGAAAATAGTACCACATACAGGAGCACGAGAGTATCAGCAACCACCACAGTGTGTTACACAACAGTTTACGCAGTAAAGCAAACGTACTAATGCTTTCTGATAGCTTTGAATCTTCAACTAAGATGCCCATAAGATGTCATGAAGATAATTCCCTCCTATGTCGTTCATTTGTTTCCACAGCCAGGCAAGAAAAGCATCAGGGTGGCTTTTTGGCCGTATTTGACACCACCAAGGCCAGGCATTCATATTCACTGTATTGATTACCCGATCTTTTTCTTGTACTTATTTATACCCATCAAGTCAGCTTTTTGGCTGGCCATTCCTCCCCTCTCTCAGGCAGCTTTCAGCAGCCAACCCTTTCACCTGCTCAGCAGGTAAACCCAGCAAGGGGGAGCAAGGGGGGCAGAAGGCAGGAGAGGTTACAATGGAGCCTTTCAGCCGAGATGAAATAAGAAACTAGAGTGCCCACAATGTGCCCTCCTTCTCAAAAGAGGCTTTGTTTCTTTGAGGAAAGGTAGGAGCTTTCGTTTTCATTTTCCTCGGACCACAGATTTGTCAGACTCAGTAAAAGTAAGCCTGATGTCAGCAGCATTAACTAACAGAAATGTTTCATGTCAGTCATATTTACTGCAGGAAAAAATGGAGCCAAACTTAACAGTTGTTCCCAGCCCACACTAAAGCTGTGCGGATGAAATTCAGTGCTGTCTTCCTTCTTTCATTTCTCTCTGCTTCTCCTCTCAAATTGTTTTATGACAAAGCAGAGACAAACCCAACCACAAGCAATACAAACCCTGTACCTTTGTTAATATGCCCTTTTGAAGAAACAATGAAGCTTGTATGTGTCAAATGTACTTTGCATAGACACCAATTCAGATTTAAGGTAAGCTATCCATCACACTCATTAGCAAAGGGTTAGGAAGACTGAAAAGAGGGGGGGAAAAACACAAATCCATAAATTAAATGCAATGTTCCCAGTTTGGTAACATTCAGCTGTAAGACAGGCTGGTTCACCTGTGTGTTACCCATCATCTAGTCTGACAATGCCAGCCTGAACATGTTTGCTCTGCAGGGCTTGGACTGAGCCAAAGGCATCCAAATACTAGTTCCAAAAGCAGGATAAACTTAAAGAAGTAGACTGCCAAGTCCACATACCTTATCCTTCATACTATCCACTGAGCTAAAAACAGATTCTTGCAACAGGTACACACAAGTATGGGAAGTTCTTACTCACACAGAGAAACAGATATGCAAAGCTGAGCAACTAGCAGAATTTAGGACGGTGTTCTTTGAAACAAACATAGGTTTGAGGACAGTTTGAAGAGATACTCCAGTGGTCAGTCAGTCCTTTAAAACCATTTGGACCACCCTCTTGTGTGGAAGAGAAATGCAAGAGGGAAACAGTAAAAAGATTGCAACCTATTTATACTTGAGGGAGTAAACACACAGAAAAATCTACCACCACCAATTAAAAAGACTTTTTTAATTGAAGTCCAGTCTAATTTGGTCAGCATGGCCAAATATATTCCACTATATTAACACTAAACTTGTGTGGCATCATGCATTCAGATTCAACTTCAGTGTAAACAATAAAATGAGGGCAGGAATCTCCAGAACTTTTAAGGTACAGACCTTCCATTTAGTCACTACCAGCATCACACACCGAAGAGGTGCAAATATACCATGCAACTTCTCTGATCAGCAACTTTATAGTCCCGCACAATATTTCCCAAGCAGGTTCTTAACCAGAAGTGTTTAAAAGACCTCAAGTAACAAGTGTTTAAAAACTTGTTTACCAGCACTAATGTGCTTGCTTTACTAGCACATTAGACAAGGACAGTCTTGGCACAGAAAGCACTATGTTTCTTGGCTCCTTGAAGCCACAACCTTTAACAGGTCAGAATTAAAATCTGACTTTCCCAGATCTTCTCAGTCTACCTAGCTGTGAGTAGATGTTTGTTGTATCAAAGGGTAGAGTCTTTCAAATGATCCATTACCTCTGGAAATACTGGAATGGGACACACAACACTTGAAAAAAAACCCAAAAACTTTATGCAAGAAAAAAGTATAATGTAAAAGATGCTCATTCCCTTTCTGATTCTTGTTAGAAAAGAACAAGTTACTGTGGCTTAAAAGTGCAAATGCATTTTGCAAGGCCTTTAATTACCAAATTGTTAATGAGAGTAAAACATTAGGAAGTGTCCAAAGTAGTCACCTCCCTAGAAACAAGATGCAATATTTACCTTCAGGACTGAATCAAATAAGAGTCACAAATCCTGATGCCAACTTCTAATGTATTTGAAAGTTTCCCTCTTCTGCAAAAGCTAGTTTCTTTCAACCCTGTTTTGCATCATCCAAATTATCCTGTCTCTGGCAGGTAAAGTTTAGCCAAACATTCTCATAAGAGAAAGGCATATTCAAGGAAGAGACATCCCTGAAAGAGCAAAGGTTTTTCCAAGGCATATACAATTTTATACGCTTATAAGAGATTCTGAACCAATCCTGCGATGTCTTTTCTGAAGCTGATATTGCATTCAGCTAAATGCAAGCAACTCAGTCCTGATCGTCTTCATTTACTGAAATTTTTACTGCATCCACACTAGCATTTCCTCATGGTAGTGAACAGCAAATAGGCCTGAAGTACTCTTGAGTTCCTTTTGTCTTCCCAATGGGAGGGACGTATGTATGGAAATGGTGTGGTTTAGAACCAAATTACATTAAATCGTTCATCTCAAATATCCAAAGATCCACTTTAAGTATTTATCTACACTAGAATTTTAATGAATCAAGGAGGTTATTTCCTAGGCTGACTTCAGTTATCCATTATACTTTTCAGCAAAATTCCATTTAAACCTTGGAAATGTAAAATCTACAAATATACTCCTGATACCCAATGAAGGTGTAAGCAGCCATTAGCTTAGGCATTTACAAAGATGAAAGCACTCTGTTCCTGGCCAGGGCTCAAAAGAAAAATGCCCAGAGTGCTGGGTAGATAGCACAGCCATTGTCGTTTCCGCTTCACAGAGGGAAGGAAAAAAACTCGATAAAGATTCAGACTAAGATAATAGCAAATTCATTATTAATGTCCATTGTGCTGCCTAGGTGCTATCAAATTTCTATCAGAGACTTTTAAATTCACATTTAAAAACTGAGGTATACTTATAAACCCGAAGTATAATCACGGACGAAGAACGCCGGCTTCAGCTGCATCACAAGCAGTGGCTTACGCGTATCTTTAGAGAAATGTTTACTCTCATAGTGGTACTGCAAAGACTACCCATAACATAAGTAGTCACAGCACATAGCAGGACAAACTACATAACACTCAGTATATAAAAGCTGCTGTGAAGATCTCTTCTTTCAGCAAGTGCCACTCAGCAGCATGACAATATCCTTTTTCTTAAAAATAAAAGCCATAATTGAGAACAGGCTTGTGAGTTTAAAGAAAACTAGTCAGGCACATCGGAGGGAAAAGGGACAAAATTGAAAAAGAGAACAAGCCACCTCTCCTAAATTTAACTTTTCCACCCACACTCAAGTAGTTTTTCCTTGCCTTTATACTGTGCAGTGGCTCAGGATAGATTTGTTTTGCACACATATGCCTTGAAGTTTGAGAAAAGCACTGTACCTTGTTAAACTGGAAAAGGTCACGTTTAAGCCTCTCTCTCACTGGATCATGTCCGGGTCTTAAGAACCTTCTCATTTTCCTCGCTGTAGTATCTTGGCACCAAAAATCCTAACCAAAAAAAAAAAAAAGCAAAGCCGTATGAACAAAGCAGCCTGAGAAGAGAAGCAAGCAGAAATAGGTTATTTAGTTTGGTTTAGCAAGTAACACAAATCAGCCAGAGCAGAATGAGACAACTATCGAGTAACTAAAACCTGATACCACCACAGAGCAGCATCTCTGGTGCAGGACTTACATAATACCATTTTCACATTGCTAGAGCAAACTGGTACAGATAAGCCAAGAGTATTTTAGAAAAGTTTTTACGCTTGGTCATTTTGCGATCACTGCAGTTGACCTTATCCAAAAAAGACACAAGCAAAACTGCAGTATTTGCATAAACATTTAGACAAACCCAATCTAAAGGCTAACTCCCAGTCTCACAGGCATTATTGACTAGTATCACTCTTCACCCCAGGTAACCCTCCAGCTATTGAGCTAAAAAGAGAAAGAATCACATTTTCTGCTTGCTCCATGGGTACGGCAGAAAGGCCTCTGTGCTGCCTGCAGGGTAGCTGCATTAATTATTAACTTGTTTTTGTAAAATATCAAGCCTAACTCCCTGCTCAAGGTGGGGGTAGGGGAACGAAATTTTGCACCTGCAGTTCAACGTGCAGCTAGAAGCACAAGCCTTTCCGTAGACCTCACTGCCTCGTGTCTCTCACGGTACCAGGAAGATCCAAACAGGACAAATGAGATCCTGCTTGCAACTTAGCAATCCCACTGGGGATACCAGGCTACAGCTTCATATTCTGTACAGCTCAAGAGATTCTTTGTCACATCTCCCCTCTGCAGAGGTGCTAAGTGGCAAGTAAAACTCTGCCAACTCAAAAGCAAAGGTTTGAATCCCACCCTGACAGCTTACCTTGGCATGAGTGCTCCTGCCTGCCCTGGCCATCTTTCACAAGTTCCAGTTTCCAATGTACAAACAGCTCAGCTGTTCATGAAGCAGCTACGGGTCATTCCAGTCAGTGTTTTATTTTAATTTGCTGGACAAGAAATTTTAGCAATTTACCAGCTACTCTATACCCAACACACATGCACAGTGAGGGACAGAACTTCTGAGGTGCAATGAAGAATCAGTATAGATATTTTATAGTAACCCATGATTAGAAGAGGTACATACACACGTACAGCAAGGTGGGGAGTAGAAGGGAGAAGGGTAGTATCGCAAGGGAAAGAGAGGGACCAGGAGCACCAAAGGGACTCTCAAGTGAGCAGAGGGCCTTGGGCCCTTGCTCAAACTGCGGAACTGGAAAGCAATTGAGGGAAGAGAGATTTCATAGCCTATCCGTATAGATGGGAGTAGCAGAACTGGCAATTAAGGCGGCTATGTGTGTGGTTGTGCCAATAACAATGGCCTTTGGTTAATGACTTAAATCAGTCAGCCATTCCTGAGGAGCTTGAACTGTTTTTCAGCTGGTTTCTAGCAAGGCCTTAACATCTGCAAAGGACCAAAAAAAGGAAATGGTATTATATAGAGGATGCTCCATAGCCATATTTTGAGAAGTCCATTTAGAAACTCCCTGAGCTAGAACCTGTACCCCTTTGTTGCATTACTCCCCGTTTACCTTTCCTGCTTACAGTCCAAAATCTCCAGCCAACTACACAGTACTGTCCAGAGCTCACTAAGAGGGCTGCAATGCAGTCCTGGTTCAGGAGATCACATCAGCACCAAGAGCCTGAGTCACTTGGTCCCCACCTAGAATCACTAGCATCTCTGCTCACCACAGAGAAAAGTGCCTCTGAGCAGGCAGTTAGACATCTGTGTTTGTGAACCATGCCATCACCCCACGCAGGGATGAAGAATATGCAGAGAAACACATGTAGCAGGGGAACACAAAAAAGAAAGGAAGAGTAAAAGGGTAGTTTACTTGGAAAGTATATCCTTCTACAATGATTTAGGTACTTGAACTGAAATTTCAAGAGTTGTATCAGATCATAAGTCTTCTTTCACCAGATATTCCCGAGAGAAAGAGGGACAAATTTACACAAGGCGATATTTACTCTTAAATTAGGAAAAGCTACAGAGCAGTGACAAGCTCCCATGCTATGCAAGAAGAGCATATCACACCCATGTATAACACACAGTTTGCCCTTAGCCAGACAAGGAAAGGAAAGTGCCAAAGAGACGCACCCTTTCCCACTGTCAATCAATATCCTGGACCTGTTAAACTAGGCAAACCCACAGAGAAACTCCACTAATTATCCTCCCCACTTTAGAAAAGAGATCTATCTCCTCAGCTGTGATAGCAGAGACAAACTCTGTTACAAAGCAAAGTAAGGAGAAGACCAGGTTCGATTTGAGAGAGGCACAACTTTGTATTTAACACCCTGCTAGAATGTTTTATCCTGAAATATTAATTGCATCTAGAAGCATGCTGTTTTAACCTGCTTATGCAAGGAGATCTAGCATTCACACTCCAGCCCACAACTTGCTCAACTGGATAAGGAGCGTAGTAGTTCAGAATCAAGCAGTAACTCACTTGAAGAAACACCATCCTGGCAAGCTGATGTGTCCATTACAATCAGAGAAGGCATGCTACAAAAGACATCTCTCATTGACTTGTATCAGGGTTTCGTGTCCGACCAACAAATTCCCGAGTGTCACAGCATAGAAGGAGATGAGAGGAAAAGCAGTTTTGAGCAAAGGCAAAGAAGGAACAGAAGAGAATGGCATCCATTGTAGCACAGGTTGTCCAAGCAGAATTATTATTACAAGTGTACATGGCTCTTGTCAATGAGAAGAATTTTCTTTTTGGTACAATAAGCAAGCGCCTTTTCCAATTCTAGAAAAACAAAAAGATTCCACAATCCGTATAATCTTATCTTCCAGATGCACATTTACATATTAGCAGACCAGTTTTCTCTCCCACACACCTTCAGTGTCTTATATAAAACTCCAATCCCATGTGCTCTGCAGTTATCTGCCAGTCAGCATTTACAACCATATGGTAACAGTTGTGGCTAACAGTAGCCAGGGAGGAATTCTCCAGTAGCCTCTGAAGCCATGCCAGGTCTGCATGTATCTAATGTTCTTATTTTCCAGGGAAACAATTCTTTAGGCTTTCAAAGATGAGCCTTTTACCAGAAACTTATGTGCAACATTCTCTTCTTCTAAAATGCATTGAGGTCAGCTGTTTGTAGGCAACAATATCCCAAGGCTAAGTCAATCCCAATTTTGCTCATGTCCAGTACATGGACACCTGACAGCAAAGCTCAGAGTGTCTGAGCTCTGTACATCGAGCTCCTGCCGTTTCATTAGCTGAATGCTTAGCTAAATATGATGAGGTACCCTTTTTCACCTCATTTGAGTAGATCCAGACACAAAACAAAAGCTCTTCGCTATTTTCATATAGAAAGGCAATGAAAGCATGAGTTGCAAGATGATCCTGTTTCCAATCACAGACTAAGGAGCAGTTAACATCAAAACCAGATTTCATTCTGGCTTCCTTGCTCAGCTCTGTTCATTTTAGATGTTGAGATTTATGGCAAATACACACGCCACGTCTCATAACAGACCCGTATTCAATAAGAAGGCCAAATGCTTCTTCCTAGGAGAAGCATTAATTGTTCCTCACTGTGTGTTAGCAATCCCATCAGAGCTCCACGTTTTGCTTGTTTTTATTGCTTTTGTACACAGCAATGTGTCTTGATGCCCTTGCACAGCTTGCTGGGACACTAGATTTTCTCCATCAACTAGGCATGGGCTGGCGGGGAATTACCTTTTGTAGAAATTTGTTGCAATTTTTGCTTATGTCCTCCCATGATAGTGGAACTTCCAGCCAAAAGTATAAGACAGCCAATGTTGTAAGTCCCAATCACACAAGTTAATCCAGTCTTACAAGATGAGGAAGCCCAGGTCAGAAGTTTTTACTACGTAGACAGTATTAAGTGTGGATACGGTCCCAAGTTAACTCCACAACAAAAACATACCCATAATGAGTTTATTTTGCTCACATAGAATTGCAAGGTACCATCTGTGTGATTCCTAGGCAACCTTTACTCACCATGAGCAGGTTTTCAATGGGATAAGGTCCATTTCTTTTCAAAATGCCATCGGGTATCTCAAGAATTCTTAAATCTTGCCTTGCTTTAGGTCTCCTTTTCATTCCTTCCTCGTCACCCCTTCCTGCTTACAGGTCCTTAAAGGGAGAACTTCTACCTATGCATCTGATAATACTTTATCAACGCTGCTAAAACAAAAGAGGCCTTATCAACAAGCTTTGTTTGAATTACAAGCAGTTAGTGCTCCTATAACAAACAGTTGCCGCCATGGCCTTGTCTGAACTAAGTTTCCTCCTGCACCCAGAAGTTTGCCTTGTTCCTGTTACCAACACAATCTGCAGCAACAGAACAGAGGCCGGATCAATTGCACAGGAAAAAGCTATTCCTTAGCACCGATGATCTCACAACAATAAAAATTATCATAGCATCATTTAAATATTAGTCTTATCAAGTTTATCGATTACAGGAGCCATCAGACTCAGACGTGACTCTCTCTGAAATTACAAGTTTAACAACACTTTTAGCTTGAAATCAATGAAACAACCCCTAGCTATTCTTTAACTGGGCTGTCACTGTAAAGTTATCTCTACAACCATGCTCTGCTGTAATACACTATCAAGATACTCAAGAAGAAAGCACAAGCCAAGCAGAACAGCTAAAGCAAGGGAAGTCCCAGTATATGGAAAGCTTGAAAGTGTAAGATACCACTCCCTTTTCTGGGGATAAGGCTTCACCTGGAAGATGCTCTAACAACATTAATCTCATAGTTTAATGAGACCATGCAGAGATCTTCCTTATACAACACAGCTGCTGATCAACTGCTAGCCCCCCAGCACTCGCAGTTTTATAAGCAGGGCAGTGTTCAGATACACCTTGCATATAGCAGTCAGGCACTAGCAGAGAGGCAAACCAAAAGATCCTCCTGTAAAAAGGATTTATTTTTGTGAACCTGGAGAGACAGTTAAATGAACAACTGAACAGACTGTGTCAATACTACATGCAGGTGTCTGCCCTCCCAAAACACAGAAAATATTAAATAAAAGATCAGAGATAGATTCCCCAAGAACTCTTGGAAAATAATTGAGAACCAATTATACAGATCAGGCAAGTTCAAGTACTTTCACAGCCTTATGCTTGGAGTTACCAGGGACCGCCCACCTGCAATGAATTTACTAATTGTGCAAACCTTGTGTGTCACTATGACTCCTATTGTGTTCTCCTTGTCATGGGAGTATGACAACATGAAGTTTCAAAACACTACAGCAGAACAAAGTCTTTGCACTGAACAACATTATTGCACATGATGCAAAACTCTTCGTATGCTTCTATTAAGAAGGATGATTCAAATGGAAGAGCAGCTTGTAACTTTGGAACAGCATTTTACACCAAACATAGCGGGTCAATGGACTAAACCACGAAAGCATTTGCTTCTTAAAGCAACAGAGAGGTCTAGGTAGAAGAAACTTTTAGATGAGAATTGGAATTTCTGTAGAATTTCTGCAGAGAAATCAAACTTTTAGCTACCACCAGTCCCTCCTTTGATACACTTTTAAAGAACGATCAGGCTACTAGCAGTATCACATACTTTTATTGCCCTGTACTAACTGCATTATATACATTTAATAAGTCTTACTCTTTGACATCTCTCAAGCCTCTATATCAGCCAAGAAAAAACACACACATGTTCCATAAGCAATTCCCAGTAATAATCACATTACTGTACCAAAAAGCCACTAGAAGACACAGGATTCTCAACAGGTTTAACGCCTCCAATAATGTTCTTTGGTCAGTAGTTACAGCAGGTGCGCTTTGTTCAAAACCAAATAAAAGATGTTCCTCAGTAGCACCTTATGAAGGTGTTCAAGAACTCTTCTCCCTTTTCAATATCATAAGCTAAATGGAGCCCCTCTCTAGTAGCTACAAGCGGCACTGAGCAGGATTAGGGCCTGCTCACTACTTGCACAGATCATCCCTGTCCCTTCCATGGGCCAGGCTGTCTTTACAAGGAACGTGCCAGGATGCACGGAGAAGCCTTGGGACGTACCACCGCTTTGCATTCCGCTTGCCAGAAGCGCCAGCTTCCTGAATCAAAGCTAAAATCACCAGGCAGCTGCTTTGGGCATACAGCTTCACCTGGCACTTGGTAAAGCAAGATATTCCAGTTGACTGAAGTGCTCTCTGATGACTACAAAGAGCAGCATTCCCCATGAAGTAACACATTACAACGGACAACTTTTACTTTATTATCTCAGTGAAGCTGTCCTTCTGTCTTGTCACTATCCTCACACGAGCGTAAAGCTTTGTGCCACTACACTGCAGAAACAGACCCAGAAGACTACTTCAACTGCTCTGCGCCATTAACAACACCAAATATAAACACACAAAACTTTTTCCAAAGCCAAGGCTAAGCCACACCTCCAGGAGAGATGTCAGCTTGTTCCCATGCCACAAGTGCAGGGCAACCCGAGACAAAGGCTACACAACTTGCTTCACCTTCTTGTTTCACCTGCTTGCTGTTAGAAGTAACATGCCACCTCACCCATCAAGCTCTTACAACTGTGGGGAGGAAAAGGAAAAAAAACCACACAGTAACAAGCTATATTGAATATGGGCAGAGACTTGAAGGAAAATAGAAAAGAAAAAAGAGACGTTGCAATTCTCATTAATCACATCTGCTTCGCGCCGGCCGCGGGCAGGCTACAGGCAGGCACATCTCCCCGCGGCAGGCCGAGGCAGAAGCGGTGTGAGGGGCCGCTCTGGGACGGCGACTGAGCGGCCGCGGGTCCCGCAGGAGCCTCCGTCCAGGGGGCCGTTCCCGGCGGCCCCCCACGGGCGCCCAGCGCCCCGGGAGCGGCCCGGCCCAGCCCCACTCGTGCCGAGGGCTAAAGCAGGAAGTCATGGAGCAGCGGCCACAGCCGCGACCTCCGCCGGAAAAATCCCAGGATGTAAAGCCGCCGTACGATGCCCCGGAGCCACACGCCCCGGCCAGAACACTGTGCATCAAACTTGGTAAGCCAAAAAAAAAAAAAAAAAAGCAAACAAAAAACCTTAATAAACGCAACCCCTCAACACCAATGCTTGAAGTTTTACAGGCGAGCCAAGGCCAGTGCTGCGGGGTGCGCTGGGGCACGGAGCTTCAGGTGTGGCAGCCCCGATGCGGCCGGGCCGGGGCCGGCAGCCAGGCTGGCCGGAGCGGCGGAGCGCGGAGGGCTCAGGCACTCGGCGAAGCGGGCCCCCCACCCCGGGGGCGGGGGACCAGCCAACCACCTGCCAGGCCCGCCGGAGGCATTCCGGGAACAAGCCTGCGACGCGCTGCGGTCGACTGCCGCCCCCAGCCCTCCACAGCAAGCCCTGCCGGGGCCGCGCTGGCCGGACCCCTCCGCGACGACCCCCTTCCCCGCAGCCTATCTTGTTAGGCCGGCCCCGGTCCTGCACCCCCCCGTGGAGCCCCAGCGAGCCGCGCTCACCTGCGGGGCCTGGAGCCGGGCCGCCCCGGCCTCGCTCCGCTCCGCGCCCGCTCCCCCTCGCCTGCGCGGCGGCGGCCGCCTCGTTCCCCGGGCACCTACGGGAGGGGTGCGGCGGGGCGGGGCCCCGCATGCAAACCGCCCCCACTGGGAGGAGCACCGCATGCAAATTAATCTTGAGCCGCGGCCTCTCCTCCCTTTCATCCGGCGCATTCATGAATAATTCATCGCTCTGCTCGCTCGGAGCCAATCGGACAGCGGCCAGCGGCGGGCTGGGAAAGCCGGCTCCCATGCCGTGCCCGGCCCCCTCCGCCCGGCTCGGTGCGCCCGCCAGCCTCCGAGGCGCAGGGAGGCAGCGCAGGGCCGAGAGTTGGTACGAACCTGTCGTCGGTTGCAAAAGAGAGACAGAAAGACTTAACAGAAAGTTGAAGCCACACAACGGCCGCTACCTTGCTACACAGCTCGGCTGCAGTGGAACAACAGCTGGGTGAGGAACCAAGAGTTCTGGGGAGTGCAATGGCAGTCCAAGGCCTGCCAACCTCTCTGTATGCATGTTAAAGCTTGAAGCTACCTCCAACAAAGGGCTAGTAACAGTCAACGTTTCAGCCAAGCTTCCAAAAAGGATGTTTTTCAAATAAACTACTCATCTCTGTCATCTTCTTGCAACATCCAGCTGATCCACATCGCAGGCCAAAATGAAGCAGTGGTATCAGTCTGCATCATAATCCCATCCTGGTAAAGGCGCTGTCAGATGTTGTGGTGCTGAGCAAGGCAGCCACAGTTTCTCAATCCTCCCTGCAGTGGTTATTAAATTGCAATTGTTTTGTGCTGAATCAGGGAGTCTCTACCCCAGCGAAACTCACTGGGTGGCTCTTGTAGAGTTCATCGATACAGTTCCACCTTGGCATAAGCAGAAGAGACTGATTGAAATCAACAGGAGTGAGTTTGACCCAATTCCAGGACAAATGTGAGCCCTGTAAGCAGGCTGGAGCTCTTCTGGCTGCGCCTGTTCTTAGAAACTCTTTTCCCAGTGCCTTTAATCTGCAAAATAGTCTGGGAGAATGCTGAGGGCACAGACTGGAGGTGCCAACAACCCCAGTGTTTGAAGACTTATCGGAGCAAAACCACTGCTGGAGGGAAGGAAGAAGAGGGCATGTGGGAGGAGCTGTCAGACCCTCACCTCAGTAGAGCCCTCATGACTTCCAGCATCTGATAACAAGGGCATGCGCATGATACAGGACCAGGCGCAGTGCTTGCAGCAGATCCCTGCTACCCCAGGCTGCGATACCTCTGACCACGCAGGAGGAAGGTGGCAAGGTGTCGTGCACCGACAGGAACTGCACACAGACGGACGGACTCCTCCAGGTGCTGAGTCACACTGCCCACCCAGGGAAGGAAGCGGCAGCTGGATGCAAACACAGACTGGTGTAGGAGTGGGGTTACGCAGCCGCAGGGTTGCATGACCATGAGCAGGCATTCACCAGCTGGTGCCTACTGGGGTCCCAGTAGCCTCACCAGAGCAGCTCCCTCTGCATTAACATTTCTGGGGGAATTAAGAACCACACTGAGGAGCTCACACTGTTGGAAAAGGCTTCCTTTTATTGCTTAGCCTTCTCCACATCTCCAAAAGAACTTCAGAAATTATCCAATAAGATGCATCTAAACCAGTTGCTATTACAGTTCTGAAAACCTTGATACCAAACACAGCTGTGCTCAGCACGCTTCCATCCACCGAGAGACTTTCTGGCACCTGTAACAGCACTTTTGCATAGAGGTTAAAACAAATTTGGTACCTGGATATCCTGGTGGAAAGCTCCCACAGCAGGGCCTGGAAAGCAATGATGTCCTCAGTTTGGAGCACAACAGCCATAGGGCTGGAAGGCTCATGAAGAATTTGTAGCTTCTTTCTTTACTCAGGGATGTCTCTCTTGCAAAAGAAAAGACAAGGATCCACAGCCAGGAAAGAGGATGTCAGGCTGAAATAGTGGGCTGCAGTACAGCCCTGGTGAGACTATCAGACACAGTGTGCTGGTATCAGTGGCCAAGTTTTAATACGGCATAATGCTGTGTGGCCAAAATGCGTGTCAGCACAGCTGCTACAACATGAGGCTGGGGCGCCATCTGCAATGCTCTGGAGCTTTCTGTGACCTCTGGCTGATGAAATGGCTTTCAAGGCACGGTTTCCTGCTCAAGTGTCTGGAAACTTTACTCTGGGTGGCTGAGTTTTACGGTGGTGCCTTTTTCAGATGAGAATCTGATCTGACGGTTGTTGGCGCAGCTGAATGACAGAGGCTCAGGACACCACCACTGATCTGATCAGCTTATTCTGTCCGTGATTGACCTGAATGACTCTCCAACCACACAGCTGGTGTAGCACAGTGGTTCTTAACATGTGACAAGAGGATCACCAGCAAAGTGTTTTCTAATGGTCCACAGGTTAGCCAAAGATGACACAGAAAAGGCAGACTAGTGGTCCATGAGATGAGAAAGCTGGAGAACCAGCGGCTTCAAGAACAAAGTAGTGTGTATTCCAGTCCAGAAATGCCCAGCTAAGCCACACACACCTGTTTGCCGTAAATTTGCTGTTATGCCCGAGCCATCTGGTTGAGTGAAGTCTGTAACAGCAAATAAAAGTGGTCAACTACTCAAGGTTCCAGTTATCACAGGCTCTATTTTCTGTAATATTTTGTTAATCAAGAAAGCAAATCCTGAGTAAAGCTCTTCCCTTTGTTCCATACCATTTCTGCAAGTGACAGCAACTTCAGTGATTAACATCAACTGGCAGCTTGAACTCCTTTAGCGAATAAAAGGCAATTTCTCCATGATCCACCAGCGCAAAGACCACCGGGATGTCTCCACTCTGATACGTAACCTGCTTCAAAGCCCGAAGGGATGGAATCTGCTCGTCAAAGCTACAGAGAGGAAAAAAAAATATCCCACTGCTCTCAAAGCAAGAGGAATAGAGACAAAGCTGTCCTGGCCAACTATCACAACAGCTCACTTTGGTCTCTTAGGAGTTGGTAATGACTTTCCACACCCCTTTCAGTCAAAAGCAGGCAGCTGCCAGCCCTGAGAGGGTTACGCTGCATGCCGGGAACTGGGAGCTGTCAAATCCTTTGCCAAAAACAAGGGCAACTGCATGCTGCTCCACGCTGTGCCTGTTAGATGCAGCTCACAGGGCTATTGGCAAATTGCCAATCCAGTGCAATCTTAATACTTTTGTGCTAGGAAGATCTTTAGGTTGCTGGGATCAACATCTAACCTGCTTTTCCCTCCTTTTAACTCCGCAGTCTGTTTGCTAGTAAATGAAAATATTTATAAAGCAAGGATCACCTTACTCATGGCAGACCTTTGTCAAACTGCATTACCACCTTTGTTGCCCTGGCTACTACAGCTGCAGAGAGTGGAGGAGGGACAGTTTTAGTATATATGAAAATTAGAAAAGGCAGAGACTGAACTTTGTACCTGCCTGAGTTCAAGTATCAGATTTTGGATCCAGCAAGAAAGGGGACACTTATCCTCTCTTCATACTGATCTTAAAGTCATATTTGATAAAGATCAAAATACTAAACCCATGGCTCTGAGCCTGCAGCAAGCTCTGGAGAGGTACATCTCTGCAGAAATCTATAGGGATCTGCACTGGCTGAGGATCCAGGTACCATACGGCTCCCTGAAAGACTGAGCTCTACAGGAGTTTCACAAGCACTGCATAAATACAGCTGTGGCTTCTTGTTCCTGACTCCAGCAATACTCAGACACAACCAGCAACCAGATGACCAGAAAGTGTGGGCTAAGTGCAAGGGCTGGGGGAACTGTCAGCCACAGACTCCAAGAAAGGAGGAACTGAAAGAAAAACAGAATAATACTGGGCAGGACCACCCTCAAGGGAGGCACTCTGATGATCTGTAAAGCTCACAAGATGCTTAGTCGTTTACAGACCATTAGGACTTCATTTCTGCAACAGCAACCACTATGTTTTACAACACAGTGCAAGACCCATGGATACCTCCGAACACACATCCTGACATATGGCTTCCCAGGGTTTGTCTTCTTAAACTTGGCCACAGCATCTGCTTGATACACGTTGAAGTCTATCTTCATGCCCTCTGGGTCCTCCTGCAGCCTACAGAAGAGAGAACACATCCCTATACCTATGGAATTGAAACATTGTAGGGTATAGATACAGCAGAGGAAAGAAGGAGCAAAAGCTCTTGAAGCCTGGTTAGTTTGGGCCCTTTGAAAGGCTTCATTCTTCAATGGACTGACCCTGTAGCTGTTCTAATTACTTTCCAGATCTCTCCTGTAGTCAGACCAGAGCAAGTTCCCACTCCATATCTGCCACACTCCCTTCTCTGTAGACCCCCTTGCAAGAAGCACCAGCAAGAGATACAGAAGCAAAGCATTGCTCTGCCTACAGAGACTACACACAAACACGACAGACTCTTTGAGGCAAGAGTGGAACCACAAGTCCCAAAACCCAAGGTTTTATAATCACTGGAGCACATTCCAGGGGTAAGGCACAGGTAAAACCCAACCAAATCTCTGGGGAAGATTACCTGGCTGGGTGCAGAGAGGGAACAGCAGGAAAAGAGAGCAACTCCAATGTTTTAATTGGCCTGGAATGCCCTAGCTCTGCTGCTGCAGGACCTGGTACTTCAGAGAAATGTCAGCCCCCTCACTACAGAAGCAACAGAGTCATGGAGCACAGCGCTGGATTCTCTCTGCATCCTGGATGCCGGGCAGCTCCCAAACTGCTGCTGTGAGCATCTCCCAGACCTCACAAGCAGGGACAGTCACAAGACATCCCCACTTCCTAACAGCTACGAGCTGGCTGGCTGGATACTAACCGTGAGGCTCCATCCAGGATGTGGGAGGGCTGCAGCACGCTGATCTGCTGGAGGAGCGCAGCTGGAGGGAGAAGGAACAGGAAAGGATCAGACCAGCTATTTCTCTCCCAGGGCACTCCAAACACTCCACCACCACCCACAAGCCTTCCTCCTCCAACAATGGCTGGCAGCACCACAGTCACCACTGGCTACTTCAAAGACCTCAACTTCGTCTCCTCCCAGCGCACAGCCCAGAACACCCTGCAGTTGCTTTGCATCTTGCTGGCCCTGATTTCACATGCCTAACAGCCTAGCAGGAAGGACTGCAATACAGTAGGACATGGGGAATGGATTAGAAGACCTCCCAAGGCCCTGTTTATCCTGGCACTTGAGTGGGCTATAGAAAGACAAGGAAAGGCAGAGGACAAGCTTTCTTCTCTCTTCCCATGTCCATGGCTGGGCTCCTCAGTGCCTGCTTTGCCTAGGCCTTCTAATGAGATTCTCCTTCTCAAGGTACTGTCGCCTAAACTGATGTTCAGCTTCTCCATATCATCCCTTTTGCTGTTGCATACCAGGTGATGTTTCAGAGTTGCCAGGGGGTCCCTGTCAAGTTCCCAGAGCCACTACCTGATGAGGTAGCTTCATCTGGCCGCAAAAGCGGTGTGACAGCTTGGTCCCAGAGATGCGGCGGTTGTTTCCAAACCCTCTGCTGGCTCCTCTGCTCCAAAAGGGCTTTGTACTCCCGCCAGTTGGAGCAGCGTCTCACCTCCCGGTCAGCATTGACACTGCTCTTGTACCTGCTCTCCCTCTCTCGCTGCTCCCTTTCCTTCCGTGACAGCTTCTCCTGTTTCTGATTGATGCACGCGCACCAGCAAGCTGCATCAACCTCCCTCCCCAGCACATTCTCCGGCAGGAGCCCATTGTCAGGTGAGGGCAGATGTGTGCACAGCTGGTCTGGGGCCATGTTTGGCAAGATGATGGTGGTAAAATCCCAGCGGGGTGCATGGGTGCCAGTGCTGCTCTCCTTGTGGTCTCCAGCCTGGCTCCTGGAGGGGCTCAGGGAGTCCTTTTGTCCAGTATCAAGAGGAACTGGGTTTGACTCCCCCTCTCCACTGCCAGCATCTGATTCCTTTGGCTCCTCTGACAAAGGCTTTTCATCCATGGGAAGGCAGTTGGAGTCTCCACAGTCATCTTCGGCTTTTTCAGAGGTCCCTTCAGCTTCTGGAAGGTCCTCAGATACCTTATGTTTCTTCTCATGTGACCTAAAAGACAGAAGCAGCAGCAGAAGAGACAAGGAGAGTGTGTGGTGGAACTTTATTGCCCTTGAATCCTGCCTCCTCGCTGCTAACAGGGAGAATGAAGTCTGCCAAGTCTAAAGGAAGGACAGCAAAGGTGGCAGGAACCCCCAGACAGGTCTGCACACCCTTGACAACAACCTCTTGGCCGGATGGAGGGCAATTGCTTGTGTAACAAAATGAGAAGGGAGAAAAGCAGGCCAAAAAAACAAGCAGTGAATACCAAAGGCAGAATAAACTTCTCAGCAGTCCTGCATAAGGCTTGGACTTCAACACCCAGGAGAATCCCAGCCTTGATTTGTATAGACACACGTTCCCCACCTGCCATGCAACCTCCACACAGCCCATATACTGACTCAAACACCTCCACATGAACATGAGGGACTTCAGCCAAATCAGCACAGGCCAGGCAGAAACCTTCCTGCCAGCACCTCTTACTGGTATGAGATTCAGTCCCTGGTCCCAGAGAAGATGGAGCAATTCTTAAACCAGCAGTTTTATCTCCCAGTTCCAAATATTTCCTAAGTCCTCAGGCACTGATTTACTTGTTAACAGGAGAGGACTTGCAGACCAGTCTTGTCCTCTCTGTTTCTTAAAGGATGATGCCACCTACTGGAAGCTGTCACAATTATTAGCAAAATTACTAATTATCTCAGCTTCTGTTTGCACTTTGGCAACATCTAGAGGCCATGTGCAAGGATCAAGACCCAGCTATGCTCTCTGCTGCACAGTCTTAGGATGTAAGGTGCATTGAGGGGGTGGATAAGTGCAAGATGCACACTGTGGTGTCTGCACTCCCTCAAAAAAGAGCAAGAGGAGACATCTGGTAAGTGTTTCTTCTACACTGATCTCTGCCCTTCTATTTTGGCATCTCACCACTGCAGCCGGGAGGCTCAAGGGCAGTTTGCCACTATCAGACCTGCATGAAGTACAGATGTGACGAAAGGGCACACTGCAAAGAATTCAGGGAAAGCACTGCACTGCTTGGGGACAGCCAAAAGCAGCTGTGCCAGACAGGTCACCCACAGCACAAAGGACTGAGGATGCTGTTCCCAATCTGCAGAGCCTGGGAGAAGATGGAAAAAGGCTTTGGGCCACATCCTTACCGGGGGCTGGAACTCCTCTTCCTTTTGCGATGGTGTTTCCCAGAGCTCTGGCAGTGACTTTCCAGGTTCAGTTGCCTCTCGTAGGGAGACAGGACAGTGCTGTAAGGAGACACCAACATAGAGGCTGACAGCAGGGCAGGAGAGTGAAACTACCCTTCTGCTCAGACCCCAGAATACAGCAACAAAACCTTTTCTTCCAGGCACAGAAAATCCACAAGCAGGACCAGGATGGTCCTCAGTTCATGCCCAATTTCATGTTCCCAATCACCTCCTCAAGAGGGAGGAGCAAGGAAGGGTAGAGAGCCACTTTTAGCCTTTAATCCTCCCAAGAGATGGAATGCAGGATCAAAGTCCTCTTCTCTGTCGTTCCACTGGGGCCATGCAGTGGGCACAGAGCTGCTCAGGATCTTCAGAAAGGAGAAAGGAGCATGGAAAGAAAAAGCTGGTTACCTGGGGTCGAATCTCAGTACAACATAACCCAGTTGCTTCAAGTGGCTGAACACCTTCAAGCAAAGGAAAGCAAGAGGGTTAAATGACTACCCTAGAACCAAACAATTTACCCAGTTGTAGCAGAACTGAAGTAAACACAATGTGGCACTGGCAGAGGAGAAAACACCAGGGTTAAGACCCAAAGCAAAGGTGGGGAAACAGGAACTGATCAGCTGGAAGAAGGTGAGCGGGAAAAAGCTGAGAACGTCTCCCCTTCCCTCCCTAACCACCTTACTCTGCTCTCAGCCACTGGAAGAGGTTGTGTGGCAGAGGCTTGGGGTCTCTGCCTTCATTGTCCCTGCAATAGCTGTAGGTCCAAACACACCTGGTAATGTGGCAGGCTCATTGCCTCCTGGGACAGCAGGATCTCGTAGGCTTCCTGGATTGACAAGGGCAGATCTCTGTAAAAGAGCTGAACAGAGCCCTGCAGGGCAAAAGTTTGGTGTTGAGAGAATCACAGGGAACAAATCTATCCAAGCTCACACCAGTCTCTTCCCACCCTCCTTCACATGATATCTATGCCTCCCCATTTGCCACCTGGATTACTTAGAGTCCCTCTCTCATCCCCAGTTCCCCCATCACCTGGTTTTCACAGCAAAGCAAGAAGTTCCCACCCACAGCTGTCAGCTCCTGCTCCAGCACTGCATTTGTTCAGAGGATGCAGCTGGGAGTATGATGCTCAATTGTTAAAATAATCATTGCTTTGGGAGATAATTTCCTTTAACTTTGATGATTTTAGTGATTCAAGGCAAAGCACAACTACAAAAACATTTAGGACCAGTACAACTGTGAGAGCCAGAGCAGATGAATTGATGGCATCCTCAGAAGCATTTACTGCAACCCCAGTGATCCCATAGGTAGCTTCCCCAGGCAGTAGCAACCTCCAGGAGGCAATTCTAGGCTACATATCTCCCCTCCCCGCCTTTTTTAAAATGTGCTTACTCATAAAGAAAACAAAACACTAGGAACCACACCTCTCCCATGGGATGAGCTGAAAGCATCTAACAGGTCTTTTCTGCTTCTGGGGACAGATTTCACACTCAGCAACCGACTAAACAATTTTCTTGTCATCAATTTGTTTACAGTCTATTGTTTGTCAAATTGCCAGAGGTAAAAGCGCCTTACCTTTGCAGTTGGGATTTAAGGGATGGCATCAGATGCCTATAATCTGATTAAGTTTTGCTAAGGGGAAAAAAGCTCTCCTTTATATCAGTGCATCTATTCTACTGGTAACAGGCTTCAGTGGAGAGACAAAAAAATCTTCTCTACAACAAAGAAATCCAGCTGAGCCCTAACCAGCATTTCCGCAAGCAGAGAAGCACTGAAACCAACCTGGTCTCACTCCCCTGCCAGCCACGTTTAAATTTCTTTCTGCCATATACACTGGGCAGAGATGCCAAGCAGCAACCCCAAAGATCTCTGCTTAAGTGTAAAGCATGTACAGCGCTGGCTGATAAATAACCGCCGCCCATGCCAACCACCTTCACACAGAGAGATCCAAATTAGTGCCTAAATGTGGCCCTGCCAAGCTGGACAGAGTTTCACTAATTCCTATCAGGTTCTTATTGAAGCACAGAAAACTGTGCTAATGAACTTGCAAACCCTGTCGTTGCAAAATATGTAGGATACACTGGCTAAGGGAGGAAGCCAACTTATGCCCGAGAAGGCACTGACCAGTCTCAGATGTCCTTATTAACTGTACACCAGTTCTGAGGAAAAGGATTTCTCAGTATCAACTCAATTAACTCCTGCAAGGAACAGAAGATAATGGTTTCATCTGGTTTCCAGAAACTCCCTGAACGGTAAGTTTTCCTGGACTGTGGAAGTTCACGTCCCTACACCTATAGATTTCGGTAAAGAAGTAATTGATATATAAATGTGTTTCAATGCCCCCAGAGCAAGAAAGTAGATAGAGACCTCAGAAAACTTTTAACATGCTCCTCATGTTTCTCTCATTCTGATAAGAGAGCTGACTTATCAGCTGTACTAACAGAAATTTGGATCAGCTAAAACTCTCCTAGTTTCTACTGTCATGTTTGACACAGGAGTGGTCAAACATGATACCAGCTGGATAAACTGGCCACTGAGCAACTAACACATGCTGTCAATGACACAGCGGCTGCTTTGGAGGACAACGTATGAACCCATGGCCTGGAGACAAACAGCTCCATCAGCAAACAGTCTAAGAGACAATTCCTTGAGAACCAGGTCTTTATCAGCTGCTTGAACTGCAGCAGCGACCAACACAAGTCAAGTGATTTCAGACTTCAGTTTAAAGCAGCTACAGTTCCTCCAATCATTCTGGAGGGACCCAATGCCCCCATCCACGCACAGGTATCCTACTTACACACTCCAGCAGGTACAGAGCTTCCTCGGGCAGCAGGCACTGTTTGCCACGCTCTGTGAACCCCATGGTGTGCCAGAACTTCCCCTGGAACAGAAGCACAAATCCCTGATGGGCTCTGGCTGTTCCCTGCTGACAACCAGGCTCTCTCCCATTTCAAGAAGCAAATTAAGGAATCCGCAAAGACCAGCAGGAGATGATGACACTGAGTATCCTCTGTAACAGACTCACCGCAGGAGACTGCAGCTCCACGATGCCCTGTCCTGGCTTCCACTCAGCTTTCACCAGACTCCCCCTGAGAAGGTTAAAGGCTTATTATTACTACTGCAGAGGTTTATTATTACTAATGTGTCCTACACTCAACTCCTATTGTAGCAACACAACAAGCTCAGGAAGGTGTCAAAAGGCAGCAAACTTCCAAGTGGCATTTTTACAGGGTAAGTAAGGCCTTCGAATGACATCATCCTCTGGATCTAGCAGTACCAGCTGAAGACCT
This sequence comes from Phaethon aethereus, assembly GCF_964289735.1. NCBI lineage: Eukaryota > Metazoa > Chordata > Aves > Phaethontiformes > Phaethontidae > Phaethon > Phaethon aethereus. Next base: position 6,725,866 of record NC_138594.1, read on the forward strand.
ATAGGGTCCACTTCCTCTACATCTTTAGTCAGTAGTGCAATTTCCCCATCTGAAAGGAAACCTAAACCTACCCAGTTGCCCTCCCATCCTGAGAGTCTCCAGTGCTGCCCCAGACACGTATTTACAGATGTATTTGAACAAAGCCGACTGTGACAACAGTGGAAGATAACAGTGCACGCTGTCTGACCTGCCTGTCTGCTGAAGGTCACCAGTCTCTAATTCACACCCAGCGGTATGACTTTATGCGAATAGTTTCTGCTGCTGCTGACCAGTGCAGACAGAGTAACTGTTACCAGAAAACACCAGGCCAAACAGGGAAAACACATGCTGAGAGGTAGCGTGTGAAAGTCTCCCACGAAATGATAAGCTCCAGAGACTGGTAGCACTGTTGAAACCACCAAAACTGATAAACCAGGGACACTGAGAGTCAGCCAAATCTGCACAAGGCCACACATGAGCATCAACAAGGAGCTGTGTAACTGACCATGCCCAAGGAGTCAGTGGCTGCTATTTGCAAAGGCTATGGGATTATGCGCACAGCTGAGAAAACTACGTGCCCTTTGAGGGACTTTCTGAACACACACCTTGAAGCCAGTGGTGTGCCGGTATCACCCTCTGCCCCTGAGGGAGCAGCCGGGGTGTGCCCCCTGCTGCTGCTCCCACCAGGGCGCTGTGAGCAGCTGAACTGAGGGAATGGGCAAGGGAACTTACTGTGCCAACATCTGCTGGCTATTAACAGCTCCATTCTACTACCACCACCTGAGCGGACAGCAGCTGTGCCCAGAGCTCCCCGACGGGGTCCCTCCCGGGGAAAAAGGAGTCTACAACCCCGTGCTCGGTGGCTTAGCACAGCCCTGCGACCCCCGGCCGCCCCCAGCCCCGGGGACTCACAGCCGCTCCACACGCTCCTCGGAAAGGAGCCGCCACTGCTCCTCCCGGCAGAGGCGCAGCTTCTCCGCTTGCTCGGCCGAGCCGTCGGGGATGAAGTCCTTCTGGCCGCCGGGGCGCTGAGGGGCCTTGCGGCCGCTGGCCGCCAGCAGCTCCGCCGCGCTGCGAGACGGGAAGCACTGTGAGAGGAGAGCGCCCCGACTCCCACCCTGCCCGGGCACCAACCCCCGGGGCCGCGGCACCGGCGCAGTCCCGCCGAGGCCTGCCCGCCCGCGCGGGCCATTACCTGAGGCGGCGCGAGCCGCCGGCCTCCATGGGCGCGTCGCAGGAAGCCGCTTCCTTCCGCCGCCGGGCCCTAGCGCCGGTGGAGCGAGGCGGGCGGTAGCGCGCCCCCTAGGGGCTCGGAGGGCTGCGAGGAGCGGGCACCGGGCAGCAGGGGCGAGAGCGGCCCGCGGCTAGCACCGAGACACATCAGGCGTGCAGCGGGCCGCGCATCGGGCTGCGTGCGGCACCGCGCACAGAAGCCGGGCACCGGTGGGTGCACTGGAGTGTGCCAGGGCTGCGCACCGAGCTTTGCCCCAGGGCCGTATCCCAGGGCCCTTGGAGTGAGCTGACTTCAGCTGCTGCCAGCCACCCACCCAGCTGCTCTCACTCCCCCTCAACAGCCAGGGGACAAAGTAAAGTGAGACATGGATCAAGATAAAGGCAGGGAGATCACTCACCAATCACCATCACAGGCAAAACAGACTTGACTCAGGGAAAATTAATTTATTGCCAATTAATATTAGCCCCAGGCATGGATACCTGCTCTGCTGGGGATACCTCCAGGGAAGAGCCAGCTCCAGCACCTGGACCGCCTCTTCTTCCCCACAGCCTTTTTCCCTTAACTATACTGCTCACAGAGCCATCTCTCACACTTTTCCCCCTCACTATCACACTCCCTTTTTTTTTTTTTTTTTGCCTTTTCTTAAATACATTTCCCCAGCAGTACCACCAGCATCACTGATGGGCTCAGCTGTGCCCTGTGATGGGGCCATTGGAGTCATCTGGAACCAGCCAGAACCATCTGGAAGCAGCTGCATCCAGCATGGGGCAGCCCCATCCTCTCAGAGCCCCCCGCAGCCCCCACGGCTGGTGCTGTGCATTCTTGGGCATGTGCCGCAGCCCCCAGAGCAGAAGCAGCAGTGCTGGAGAAGGAGATTTCTCCCTTCGGTGGATGTCACTGTTTCTTGTGGCTCAGGCTCCAGCAGCAGTCGGTGTGGTGCTGGTGCCACCAGGCTGTGTGGAGCACGCAGCAGTCCAGCCAGGCTGCAAAATGTGAAACCTCCCTGCACTGTGGCCTCGCGCCTCTGCTGACACAGCTGGATTTGCTGCCTGGGGAGGCGTGAATGGACCTGACGGGGAAACGCACCAAAAGTTCAAGTTTCACCTCAAGCCCATCTTCTCTTGCTGCAGGATAGTTCGCAGAAGTCACTAAGCCTCAAGTAGGAAAAATACAGCTTTCCCCCCTCAAAGTCCCTGGTTCCCACTGCAGTTTCCCAATAATAGTCCTTTGACAAGATGCCAGCACAGGCAGATGAATGCAAAAACCATTCCCCTCCATTTTCTACTGAATGGTCTAATTTTCACTTCCTGCCTGATTATTTCTGAATTGAGCCTTCATCCTGCAAAGGAGTCGAGTGATTTTGGTCAGCAGTGCCTCTCCGTGACACATGGTAGGACGAGGACTCATGGATGGCATGAGGGACAGCGGGCTGTGCGCTAGCAGTGCTTTTTCTACTGGATTTCCAAAAAACATGTGTTTTGGAGGCTACTCGGACTGCTTGATTTTAATATAATCCCAGGATGCTACATCCTGCAGCTTTCAACTTACGGGCTGTCACCCCTTTGTTTAACTCTGTCTTTCCTTAAAATAGATATGTTTAAATTGTTCTGGGAAAGGCTCTGATCCAGAATTTTCTTTTGTCACCCACCGTAATTACAAGACCCAGAAATGTCAAGACTAATCTTGGTTCACATTTCTTTTCAATATCGGGATTTTAGCTGTCACAGGGCTTGGGGTGGGGGGGTCCTGTTCTTCACAGGGGCACCAGCAGAGCCTTGTCTCTGGTGGGACTCATGTTATCCCCAGCTGAAACCTCTTATCAGCTCTAATGGACTGAGTGTCATCAGCTGGGTGTGGGTGGTCCTGCGGGACTGCACTTTATTTTTCCCCACTTTCAAATGGAAAGTGAGGTGGGTTGGGTTTTTTCTCTTTAGATATTATTCTGGGTTTAAGTTAGGACTTTTAATGTTAAGTTTCTGTACAATTGCCTTGAAGCCATAGCTGTGGTGCTTCTGGTGGTTTTTGGTTGTGGGGTGTTATTTTTAAGTTTGGGGTCTTTTTGCTTTAGGTGGGACCTTGGTGCATCTTCTGTGGAGTAGCTGTGTGTGGCAGGAGACCTAAAAAGCAGTTGATGGGGACTGTCCTGGGCTCTCTGCAGTGAGTCTTTGTGGTAGGGTTGTGAGAGGGTGGACAGCTGCAAAATGTTCCTCTTGGAGCTCAAACAATGTCTGAAGGGTCTCTAAGCTGAGTGGTGGTGAAACTTGACTTTATGGAGGAATGGTCTGCGTGGGGAGTCCTGTGGGCTGAAATAAGGATGGATATGGTACTGGAAGCTGCTGGGGAGGAAGAGTATGAGTGTGTGGCACCAGGTGGCAGAGCAGGATCCAGCCCTCATCATCTGGGTAGTATGTGTCGCTGTGAGGGGGTTGATGGTGGAGGCCAAGGCTGCTCCTTGCACTCCTGTGACATACTGCCTTTGCCCCAAGAGGAAATGTGCTTGATTTGGCTGGAGAGACACAACAGTGAACATACCAGTGCTGTGCTGCGGGGGCATTGGCTTTCAGAGCAGGTAAGTGTGGTGGTTTTGCCCACTTGGTTTCTTTTTTTTTCTTGGTGGGGAAAACATGTTGATAAAGTATAAAAAGACTCTCAGGGTTGAAAATGTTGGGCTGGCTGCCTCTTCTGAATGGGGTAGCCTGCTCCCAGCTCTCCCTTCTGCTGCTAACCCTGGTGCTCCGAGGAGGAGCAGAGCTGTGGTGTGAGGGGATGAGCTTGAGCCCTTTCAGTCCTTTTCTGTTGTGTCCAAGTCGTGTTTGTGCAGCCCCTGTAACCACAAGTTCCTTGTGGTTAACTCCTGGATGAACTTAGTGTAAATAGACTCATAGTGGTTTTTGAGAAAATTGGAGAAAGTACAGCCTTGTGATTGTTGTTCTAGTTTCATGTAGCGTGCAAGGCACAAGCCAGGGGGGAATTGTGGGCTCTATGCTTGAGCTAAGCAGCTCTGCCAGGTACAGCTACCTGCTTTAATCCCTGTGCTAACAACTCCTGCAGTTCCTGGCATGGTATTTGGAAATATTTTAGTAACTCTGCAGAAACCAGCTGTGCCTCAGCTGTTCATGGCTCAGACTTTATCTATTTGCCAACAAATGGTACCACTTGGAAAACGATGTCTGAGACAACTAACATGGCCCATCCACTTTGACTTCATTGTAACCCATGAAGTATGTCCTGAGTCCCAGAGGTTTTGTGTGTAGACAGGCTACGTGATTTGGGACAGAAAAGGATGTTACAAACTCCCTAAAACTGGCACGTGCTTAAATTCTTCTGAGTGTTGCAATTCATGTGATGTTATCACAGTTGCTTAGCTCTGAGCTATGCTCATATCATCACTGTGCAACAACCCTGTTATCACTGGTTAGCAGTAGTTCAGCATACAGTTGTCTAATAATTATACTTAATTATATTCTAGTGGAAAATATCTCCACTCCGAGCTTCTAGAGCATCATATAGACAACTTCTTACAGTAGAACATAAGAAGGGTGCATTTGGCAATCAATTTTAGCAGGATTTGGCAGACCTTAAATATGCACTGAAGTGCTTAGTTTTGGATGAAAAGTAGATAACAGTGTTAGAGCTTGTCTGGGAAGTGTGGGACCAGTCTGTCTTCTGGCCTCACCTGTGAGTTTTTGGCAAATTCCTTGCTGCTGTAGGATATTTGTGATGCCTGTGATTATTTCTGCAGTGTGTTACAGCTGGGAGTTTTCACAGGGCATTGGAAAGAGACTTTTGCCCAAAAAGCGGATTACTGAGGAAGGTTTCTGGGCTAAACCTTTATTGCCACTTGTAAGGGCTGGGATTGGGAGGTGTAAGGACAAGGGTTTTTTTTAAGGAAAAAAAAACCTGTCTTTGAGAACAGGGTTTTGGGGATTAATCAGTTAATACTTCTACATAACTTGTGTGTGTGCTGTGGTTCACTGGCAGCTTCTGCTGCCTTCTGACTGAGAAATGGAGGAGCTTAAATGTTGCCTTCTCCCTTCTGATAAGGTTGTAGAAAGCACTTCGGTGTGACCATCTACAGACTACAACACAATTCTTGGGGCTCTGCTCTGCAGCAGGAAAACTGATATAGTATTGCTATGCAGGCATTTGCTCACAATGAGCTAGCTAAGGCCCCAGGTAATGACCTGAATCTAGGCTTTCAATCACCACTATGTGAATTTCTAGAACCGCTGTCTGTTAGTAGTCTAAGGATTTATTTGATATCATTTACTGGAATCTGCACATTGTTAATTACATGTGAAAAGCCAAGGAACCACGGACCAAATCCAGCAAGCATGATTGAAATAGTCAGGAGTTTTTCTTACCTCAATCGTGCAATGCACTAGGCTGGGAGAAATGCTGAATTATTTCCGTCTGGAGAGAATGGCTGAAGCTTTTCTCATTTCCCCAATTTGCCTTGGCATCCTGCTCATGGTTCACTTGAACAGACTGAAAGTTTACACTGGGATGCCTGGCTTGGGGTAAAGGAGCCTCACTGTTTAGAGTTCAAGGCTATAGGTTATGCTCCCTGCTCAGGTTTCATAACTTCTCCTGCAATGTGTTTGCACTCACCAGGTACTTTGAAATGTCTTCCCAGGGCTTTGGTCTGGAGAAGTACTCAAAAACCTGCTGCATGTTGCTGGGCTTTCTGTGGCAGGAGGTGCCTGGTGGGGACAGGCCTTTGGCTCGGAGACAAGCAACTGAGTCAGGATTCCCAGGGTGTCTTTGGCTTGTGCTGTGGACTGGAAAGGAGGAAATGTTGTTTAAGGCAAGGAACTGGGACATCAAGGATCTTCTCTGCAGTGTCTCATTAGCTTGTGAAGCTCCAGGCTGTTCCTTACCTGTTCTGGGCACCCTAGGCTTTAAACCAAATGGGATGAACAGTTTGTGCTGTGCTGCTTCTAAGGCTGAGTCCATAACCACAATGAACTGGGAAGCACTTGGTGATTTAAGGTGCTAAGGAAGGGTGAAGAGCTGCTCAGTGTCTGCACCAGCAACTCTTGAGACTGCTAAACTCTTTTCTGTGTTGCTGCTTGCGTTTTGAAGGTTTTTGTGTTGATTAGTTGGAGCACGAACAATGTGTGCTCCTCTGAGCTCTTAAGTCTAATTCAAGTGATACAGCAAGAGATTAGAATAATGAAGATATTTTAACAGCTCCACAAACAAATCAGCCTTGTGAACACTAAGTCCCATCTACAGCACCTTGATGGTGACAGATCGAGACCACTTCAATTACAGCACTAGGGTATGTTGAGTTGTTCTCTGTACGCAAGGCTAAAAAGGATGTTGTGTTCTTTGCTTATGGGAAGCAAATTGCCAACATGGCTACTGGATGGGGTGGGAAGGGATGAGTCTCCAGCCAGCAGCTGGCACAAAACAGGCACTGAGGAGTGTAGCGGGAAGTAAGATTGGTTGTGATTGTGCTTTGGGCTATTTGAAAACCGGGCTGCTGCTTGAAAGCTGGCCCATGGCGGCTGTCAAAGTGCTTGTGGGGTGCATTGGAGAGGCTGGCATGTGCTGCTCTGAAGAGGAAGGTGCTAGGAAGCTTCACGTGATAGTCTTCAAACAAATAGTAGCCTCTTTACATTGTCGACTACTTTGTCTGATACCTCTCTCCTTGCCAGCCCCTGTGTTCTGCACTGCTGCCTGCTGCTGGGTACTCAGCTCTCCTGAGCACCTCTTGAATGCTGTGGGGAGGTTTGCAGCAGTATGATACCTGCAGTCCCCCTTAATATTGATCCCCTCTGGGCTTTCTTCTGGATGTATGGCTTCAGGAGCCAAGCTGGGAGCCTGGTGGGTTTGATGGGATGCCCAGAGGGTCTTTGATCCCAAATGTCCCACTACTTGTGGGATTCTGCCAGGGAGCCCTGTCCCTTGGGGACTTTCAGTAGGTGTTAAAGACTCCAGCTGACTTCTTGCCACCTTTGCACAGGACTGACCTTGATTTAAGGCCATTTTCCAACTAAGTAGTGGTTCTTGCATTTGAAGTTGTACACACTTTCAGAGCCCACATCAAGGCTGTAACTCCCTTTTGTTTCAAACTTAGAACCTGAGAATCTCTCAAATGTCTATGTGGTATTTTGTGTGATTGGATTCAATCTGGATTAAAAAGGCAGATTTTTAGAAGTGGTACATTTCTGCACTAAAAAGGCTGTGTAAGTGGAAAAACACTCAATGCCTCAGGGCTGTTAGCTTTCTGCCAGCCACATATGGGTCTGGGGCCAGCCTGCAAAGCCAGTTACCTGCTTTTTACTCTTCAACAAGGCTTTATGCTGAAGGATAGAGTAATTTTCACCTTACCCAGCAAAGGTGTTTTTTAGTCACCTAAAAACATGTTGGCAGCAGATGTGTTAGATGGAACAGCTGGGGGAGGTGTGGAGTCCACCTAGTTGTGGGCAGTAGCCCTGGGACATCCAGACAAGTATTGCATGTGCCAGCTCCTGCCACACATACAGGGATTGTCCCATAAGTCTTTTCCAAATAACCAAGCTGCTTTCCCCCTCTCCCTCCATAAAGTTGTTAAAAATTGAAGAAAGTTGATAGTCCACTTCTGTGCTGGTCCCTGCTGCCTGTGCTTGCCTGGAAGCAAGGGGCAGCTGGGGGAGCTCCTGTCTGCTTTGGGGGGGTAGCTTTTGCCCTGCTGTTGATCATCCTGGGGGCACTGAGCTTCCCAATAGCAGTTGGCAGGTGCCTCTGATTTAGAGCTGCAAGGGCAGCTCTTGCTTGCCAGTGGTTATGGCAGCCCACCAAACCTCTTGTAAGAGGTGCTTCAGCTTCCCTCAACCACAGAACTGAGACTTCAGCATGAAAGGGGTAGCTGCAAGATGTCTTGCAGGAGGAAAAGGTACCTATATACTTGTCTTTAATCAGAGTGAAGAGTTCAGTGTGTATCTGCAATGGGGAATAGAGGATATGATGGAAATGGACCCTCTGCAGCCTTGTTTGATCCTGGAGTGGCTTCTTGGCTCCTATGCCAGCTGCTCCCTTGCTGGTGTGCTGCTGTACATCAGGAAGCACAATTTAGTGTGAGGGCTGTGAACCTCCAGACACCTGGGCTGTGTTCTGCCTCAGGTGTGGCTTGAGTAGGTCCCATTAGTGTGCAGCTAAATCAACAGCTTTTATTTCATTTATTTCATTTGGGAGCACTGATGGTTTGCATTATGACACTTTCTCTGTCCATCTATGAGGCTTTAAAATCTAAAAGGTGTGCTCAGGCTGAACTTGGGGGGACTGGCTGGGATGTGATCTTTGTACATAGTGCTCTGAACAAGGTACTTGGAAAAGTGAGGGCAATGCCCCTGAAGTGAATAGAAATGTTTCTTTCTTCTGAAAGCCCCATTTTCCTTCTTTCAGGAGTTCCAGGTGTTGCTGAGAGCTGTAGGGATGGGTAGATTTAAGTAAGAAGCTGTTCCAGCAGAAATGGCTGTGCAGTGTCAACTTGAGCTAGGTGTAACTTTATCTTAATGCCTCTAGAGAGACTACTTTTTTTCCTTGGTGCATTCCTAAAATGAGATTGAATTTATGCTTCTTCCTGAGCTGACTCTGAAATACCTACTAGCAAGCTGCCCTGCGTACAGGGGACAGCATTAGGAGGGAGGGAGTTTTGTTGGAAAGCATCTGCCATGTGGGTTAGCAATAATCCTGCCAGCCTAGCAGGATCTGGGGTGGGAACAGGCAAGGTTAAGCCCTTTGATTATACCTACGCATCCAAAGGTAACCCTGGGTACACAAACCCTTCTCTTACCAGTGCCCGATGCTCTAACAGGATGCCTGCAGCAGGCTGCTCTTACCACTGTGCAGCACTGCTATCAAATAGGTGAAATGTAGGAGCCTCCAAGGGTGTGGAGGATGGGGAAGGTTGTCTCCCTGCCTCTTGCTGCTGGGTGGGAAGGAGGAATGGTTACAGGGTAGGTGGCAAGGGCAGGGAGGTGAGCTCTTCCCCCTTTGGGCAGCCGCAAGACCAGAGATGCTAAAATCACCTGTACAGCTTTGGTATCAGGGTTTTTAAAAGGATATTGAAAGCTTGGAAGGCATGTAGAAGGAAATACCTTGGAGGGAAAGAATGTGAGAACTCAATCTGCTTGGTCCTTATCAAACAAGGGACTGAGTAACTTAATTACACTAAGTACTTTCCCAGATAGCAGAGAGCACTTTACTCTTGCAAAAAAAGTCACAATGAGAGCCTGTGTCTGAAGGATAAAATTGGACCAATTGAAGCTAGAAATACTGTGCGATCTGCTGATGACTTCAACCCCAAGGGGGAAATTTTGTCTCTTGATGGGACTGCATGAATTGGCCAGACTTGTCTTGCATCTTGACTAAACCAAGCACCTCATTTGGCTGACAAGGTGATAGTCATTAGAGTGGTCAGATGGGAAGAGGAGGTGTTTCCCACTCCAGGATGTCGAAGCGGGCTCTCTTGTCAGCGGTGTGAGGCTGCAGGGTCCAAGTCCTGGGGCTCCTGGTCACCCTTGAACATCTAGCCAACCTCTTCATACTGGCTGTGACAGGCCAGCTGTGCGGTTAGGTGGGTGTATGGTCCTGCCTTGGACTCAGCCTCCACAAGCTCTGGTGTCCAGAGGGTGTTTGGTGAACTGATGGCAGATGTGGTCTTCCCTAGTGTTGAGCTTGCCGGAGGCGGTGGGTAGAAAGCAGGCTGTGCTCATACGTGAGCAGAAAAATTACTTCTGCTGGCTCTGTTCTTGCACTTTTATCACTGCTGTTGGCATTAAAAGGGCATTGTATCTGGATTATTCATGCACTGCTAATAACTCCAGAGCGCTGTATGCTAGATCCTGCTTTCAGCTGCACACAGCACTTCAGTTGCATTGAGGCCAAGGGAGCTGTACTGACAGATCCGAGGAAAGTCAGAATGTGATATTTAATAAGTTTGCATCCATTTCCAAAGCATGGCTACAGAACAGGAACAGCATGATCCCTGCTACTGGCATAATTCCATTTAAATGACATATCTGCAGATGGAAAAGCTGCCAGTGGGTCTGACTGGTGGTGTAGAGACAAATGGAGTGTCGGGCTTAGAACAACTGATAAAGTAAGTCTTCTCTCTTATGAATTGGAGATGAAAGGTATGTGGGTCAAGCAGATCTGTTGCAAGCTGCAAGGAGTCAACGGGTCTCCAAGGGAGGATACAGGGAGCCCTAACGATGGAGGGAGTCCAGGTCTGAGCCCTGTATCTAGGCATGCAAATGGGATGATGCAGCATTGGGCTATGGCACCACTCAGGGATGGGAAACCTTCAGGGAAGCATTGGTCTTGATGAGCTCTATTTGCAAGAAAATGGAGCATCTTTCTCTGGCATTGGAGCTGTGACCTGCTAACACAGCCCCTGGGGCTGCAGGCAGCTTGGTTCTTCCCTCATCTCTCCCACGGCTCCAGAAATCTGATGGTGCCTTTGAGAAAGAATCCTTGTTTAATTAAGTTGTATGTGTTGGGAGGTGACTTTGAGTGATTTCCTTTGTTAGCTGCTGTCTTGCTTGGGGAATGGCTCACCTTTTTCTTAATGAAACCTTTCCCTTCTGCTGTGAATGGAGAACTGTCTGGAGATTAATGGAGACTCAGACCTTCCAGAGATGCCCTTGCTTCTTAGGGACACCAAAGATCACAGTTTGCTTTTGGTGCAGAACTAACTAGTTAGTAGCAAGATAACCAGCTCACAGGCAAGCAAGTAAATAAACTGGATGTGTCAGCCCAAAGGCTAAATACTTCCTAGAGGCAAATGGAGACAGTTCTGCGAGGCATTGGTGGCCCAGGGGCAGGGTTGCAAGACTGGGGCCCCATCATGTGTTCAGCATTGAAAGATGCTGAGTACTAGTGTAGCAGAGCTGTGCTTTTCCCATTGCACAGAATAAAATGTGTGACCAATCAGCTTAATCCTACATGTCAAAACTTGCATACAACTGAAACCCAAAACCTACTTCTCCACTGCATGTAGTCTTAAAGCAAAGGAGCTTGGACAGTCAGAGGTGGAAGAGGCAAAGGCTCCACTTGCAAGACGAGTCTGGAACTACCCAGAGCAGGAACAGAGTTGGGCCTGAGCCCTGGGCAGTCACCACCATCCCCAGGGTGATGGACCTGTAGCTCCAGCTGTGCAACCAGGTGTTGAGAAGGATTAAGTGCTACAGACACTTGCATTGGCTTCAGGTGTAAAGCATGGAAAGTGTCTCTCTTGTATTGCTAATACTTCTCCAACCTAATTTCTCTTTAAATCAACATGTTTTCCAGCAGCTATCTGCTAAGTCCCAGGCAGGTTTTGTAATTGGCCCTATTTCCCTGAGAGCTCTGCAACAGCAAAGCAGCTTTTGTCATTTTTTTTATTCCTCATGAAGCTTTTCGTTCCTAGTAAAGAATGATATTTTTTTTCCTCCTGCTTTTGATCCTTCCAGGCATGGCTCATGGGGCTCTCTGGAGGCTGGAGGAACAGCTTGTCTCGGCTGCCCCTGACAGCATAGCTAATTTCCTGATAATGCAGATAATCAGGAGTCATAAATATGAACTTGGACTTTCTAGATTTTTTTTTGGTTTTTTTTTTTTTAGTATTGGGAAGTAGATAGGGTCTGCAGCTGGGGCTGTTGCTGGTTTGCTGGCCCTTTGGGTTAAGAAGTCGAGATCCCTGGATGCTGTCAGGCACTGCCATGGGGCTTTGGACAAATCCTGACCCTCCGGTGGAGGGGCCACGCTCACAGCAAACACTATTCCAGGAGTGTCCTGTGCATCAGGTGAGCCTGCTGCTGCTGAAAAGCTGTGTTTGGGAGTTAAGGGGAAAGAGCAGGAGGGAAATCATGCAGTTGTGGACTGCAATGGTTGCAGGACTTCAATGGTGACCTGTTTTCAGCCTGGAGAAGGATCCTGCTGGTTAGAGACAGGTCCAGGTGTGTGCTTCCTCTGCTTGCCTCATGTCAGGAGCTTACTGGAAAATGACAGAGCATTGACGTTGGATTGGATCTAGCTCTACTGCAACTTCCAGTTTGCACAACCGGGGCTGGTGCCAGGATCCTGTGTTCTGGAAGAGGATGTGTTAATGGGGGGCTGCAGGCAGCCATGCCATGCAAATGTGCTGCTTTTTGCCTGGCGCATCCTGTGCAGGCAGGGTCACAGCCCTGTGAGCGATGGGGGTACGGGGGACTCCTGGTTTTCCCTGGCAGCTCACCATGGCTGAGCGCAAATGCAACTTGCACGCAGTGTCAGGTAAGAGCATGTCCTCTTGAGAGCCTGAGGGCTTGCTCCAGATAAATTGGCAGTATCAGCCCTTATGTTGCTGAGCAACCCTGTGGGCAGCCTTCGGTGAAGGAGGAGGCTGTGGATTAGAGAAGGATCCACATCTCCTGCTGACTCCAATCAGGGTCCTGGCCTTGGATGCAGATTGCAGCCTGGTTCAGCTGCTTCTCTCAACTCGAGCCCTGGATGAGTGTTTATAATGCTGTAGTGTTCACAACTTCCATCCAACAGTGCTTGCATTTGTTCCTAGCCCTTTGATCATGGTAATAAATCCCAGCTCCTCTGGAAAATTGAATCTCACCTATGAGGCTACAAGTGGTGTTAGTGTTGATGGACTGAGATGCTTTGCTATCTCCTGGCTTCCTCCAGCTCTGCAGGACTGTGCCACTTTTCCTCAGCAAAGCCACTTGCTCATTTTGGGATCAGCTCTGGGGAGGTGAGATGTTTTCCCTCTGCCTCTTGGACTGCCCAACCCAGCAGCACTGGTGCTGTGCTGGCAGCTGGTGCTTGGGAGAAATTCCAGTAGCTTCCATCATAATTTGCTGGCCCCTGAAAATCCTGCACTGGTTTTTCACGTTGCTTCTGAAGGCTGATTTGAATGGTGCTAAACATTTTGATCTCTGTTCTTGTTTGCCACCTACTCCCCCGACCTGCTTTGCACTGTGACTTACTTCTGCTGGCTGTAGCCTGCAGTTCCCAACATCAGTCTCCTTTAGGTGACACCTCTTTACCAACATTTACATGCCGAGTGTGCTATCAGGTAATTGCTGTGCAATTTCACACCCAGATGATTTATTGTAAGCTCATCCAGTCAGAGGATGAGCTTGCATCCATAATTAATCTGCAAGTTAAGCTTGCTTTTAAATTAAGCCATGCATTATAACAGCATGATCAGTAGCTGCTACCTCTTTACACGGTGGTGTCACTTGCTTCTCTCACCCAAACAAACTGTGATGGCTTTCATGCAGCTTTTGTGTGTCCCGTCATTCCCAAGCACTGGGCAGCCAAAGCAAAGATCTTTCTTGGGGCATTGGGAGCAAATGGTGCAGTGATGCAGTGTATTGGAAGCCATCAGTACCAGGAACTGCCTGCTGTGTGAATCAGACCAGCGCTCTCACCAAGCTGAAAACTAATCCTAATCCCAAACTTTGCTTCTGATCTCCTGATGTTGGACTTGACTTAAAATAGCTTGAAAATAAGGGAAAAGGAAGATTTAATTTGTGCTTGTTTTACAGGGCTGCGTGTCCCTGATCCAGCCAGCAGAGTCAGTAGGCCTTAAATGAGCAACACTTGGTGTAAATACCAAAGGCCTTTTTGGTTTTCTGCAGTTTTTAAGACTTTGGGAAGGAAGTAGCATCATGTGGGTCCATCTCAAGGAGGAGCTGCTGGGAACAGTGTTGTCAGCAGTTCAGCACTTCTGCAAAACCAGCCCTTTCTATGGAATACGTGGTTGGTCTAAACTTTAAATCCTTCCTACCTTTCTCTCTGGTTTCCCCTTAAGTGAATCCTTTCAGAGATGCTTGTCAATTCATCTCCATTTGAATGGAGGTGTCCCCAGGAGCTCTTGGTGTCTGTAATGCTAAACATTAGCCATATGGGTTACCTCGCTCTGGCAGTCCTTTGCATTGTGGCTGGCTTCCCCCCTTCCTCCTGCAGCTGGGAGCCAAGGTCCCACTCATTCATTCATTAATCCCTTTCATTCCCTGCTCATTTGTTCATACCCTCTGCAGCATGGGGAGAAAATTGCTATCCCGAGGACAAATAGGAATTCATTTTCCCTTTGGAAATAAAAGCTGGTCCATTTAAATCGCTTGTTCTCTTTGAGATTTGCCTCTGTGCAGATGAGATGGAGGTGTCTTATAATGGAGTCGAAGCTTTGGTGCTGAGCATGGACAATGGGAGGGAACCCATCCCTCTTCCTTTTGTACCGCACTCCCTCCCTGGGCCTCCCCTGCTGAAGGGGATCAGATGAGTTTTCCAGGGCAGATGGATCAGTTTTAATGATGCACCTTTGTGGTCCTCTGGCTTCCAGTAAACATGATTAAAGCAGAGATTTGCTGATTTTTTTTTTTTTGAAGATGGCAAAGTTACTGTGTGGTTCCTGCTGTGCAGCATGCCTGCTGCTGCAATGTTTCCTTCAGCCTGTGCTCAGGGAGGGTGCTGGGCTGTAGGTCCATGCAACTGCAAATTTGCCTGCCAGGACATCGATCCTTTTCCTGGCTGTGTGCACACAGAGAGCCCTGGCAGCTCAGCAGGGGACAGGGTCCAAACTCAAGAGCCTGCTCTCCTCCCATGGGCATTGGAAGGCGTAGGACCCTTGGCCTCTTGGACGTCTGGGAGGGGATGATGGCACTGGCATGTCTCCTGTCTCATTCCAACTGATCCTTTCTCTTAAGCCTGTGTTATGCTGGGAGATTATAAATTCTGCCTGTAACTCTGCTGGATGAGCAGTTTTAATCCCAGACAAAAGAGACACTGGAGCTTAGCCTGTCCTGCTTTCCACAGGCAGAGCGTGTGTCTGCAGGGAGCTGGGCTTCGCTGGGCCAGGTGAGCTGCAGTGACCAGTGCAGGGTGAGTGTGACCCCCAGCTCCTGGTCTGTGGTGGGGATATGGCTACCAGGGGGCAAGGGATGTCCTGCAGAGGTGGAGCCAGGCTGCCAGCATGGGTGGTGGAAGAAGGTTTGGGGAACTTGCTTTGTTGCCTGTGGGTGAGTGGAGGCTGATCCTGTTCCCTTGCAAAAGCAGAATGGACTAAGTTCTCCCAGGATGGATGTGAACAAGCTATTTAGCTACTGCAGCCCATTAACTGATCCTTAAAATGTAGGTTTCCCAATGTGCAAAGATGTTGAGCTTCTCAAGTGCCTGAGGTGCTCTGGAAGTGGCTGCTGCCTTCTGAAGTGTCCCTATTTAAAGTTGAGCAGATCCTCGAATGTCTTGTCCCTGTCTCATACAAGGGACTTCTTTTTCAGTTTGAATTGTCACCAGCTACAGTTAGTGTCAGAAAAGCTTGTGGAGTAATGAACTCTGGAAACTGTTTATCCATCTTTTGAAATAAAAATATTTTTGTCCTGGAAACCAACTGACATCTTGCACTTAGCAAAAGAAACTAAAACATATTCCAAATATAATCTGCTCACAAAACTGCTCTCGAACTTGCTTAATGTGTGACTGGCAGGGTTTAGTTAGTATCACTTTTTGGAGGGCAATATAGTGAATTAATTCTTGCAAAGCAAGCTTAAGTGTCTTTGCTTTGGTTTTGCTTTGGATGAGCCCTTTCACCCCTGTCCCATCCGAGTGAAGCAGTGCTGTACTTCTCCTGTAGTATGTAGCTTACCTTATAGTATAAAGGTGACTGTTACCCCGTGCTGGCAGTCCTTCACTGCCTCTGTCATTGCCTTCATCCCCTAGTGTACTTGGAAAACTTGATAATTTTGCCTATCATTTTGGGGAAAAAAAATTGTCTGCCACAGTACTGGAGAGCGAAGACCTCCAGAAACCTGTCCTGCATCACTGCCTGACGGTGTGCTCGTGCTGGAGGCTCACCAGTCTGTGGAGATGGAGCCACTGTGATCCCTCCAAAGGGGTGTCTGCAGCATGCTGAGCCACTGTCTGCCTGCACAGCTGTTGGGAAAAGCATTGTTGGCTCTTTCCTTGTCTGAAACCTCTCATTTCCACTTTTTGCCACCCTAACTCTCCATGGGCAAAAGCATGAGTCTCCAACTTGAGCTGAATGATTAAACCAAACTGTTGTGGGCAGCAGTTGCTCAGCTTGCAGCTGGGAGCAGGGTCCATTCTGGAGGATGCAGCACACAGACCTGGGCTGATGTCTGCTGCAAAGGGCATTGCTGAAGTTGTGCGTTGCTCTGGCAGCCTGGAGGCTTAAACTCCCCGAAGCCTTGCTGCTCTGCTCGGGCTTTGTGTCTCGGCACTCCCGCTCCTCGCGGCTGGCAACGGTGCAGCCCCGCGCTCTGCAACCACCGCTGGTAAATCGGCCAGAAAAGCACCGTTTCCAGTTCTTGTTTAAAAATGTTGGCTATGCTAAAAATACCTCTGCCTCTGCAACCCAGATGGTGAATGGAGGAGTTGTTGGGGGCCACAGGGGCCCAGCAGGCTGCTTAGAATGACAATAAATCTGATTGTTCTGTGCAGTGTTGGCAATGTTTGGTGCCGGGTGGATGAGATGAAAAGGCTGGTTGGTGATTCATAGCTGAGTCATGGGTCCTTTGGCTGGAGGGAAGTGTTGCCCCCCAGTTGGAGCAAGAGGAGAGGACTGAATGGAGCTCTAAACTTTAACCCATGTGAGGTTAAGGTTGTCTTTCCACAAAGGTCTCAGCAGGTGCTCGCTGCTGAAAGATGTCCAGCTTCTTCCTTGTGTGGCTGCTCAGCAAACTAGGGCCTGGCCTGGGTTGGGTTCAGTTTGTGCTAATTAATCCTGAGCACAAATGCAGCTCTGTTGCCCCATCTTTAATGTAGGATGACCTGGCCCTGCTCAGATGTGAAGGATTTTCTGGTTTTGCAGCTCTTTAAGGATAAAGAACATGAAAGGTTGAGCCTTAATTGTGGCTTTAAATGAAATCACCCAAAAAAGCTGCAGGATGAAGCAGAGATTTGGGAGGAGAAAGTGCTTTGCTGCAGGGGCAGCTGGTTTGGCAGGCTGGAGCCCAGGGTTTGAGGTGTCTACAGAGAGGCCAGAGCTCGGCTGCCTTGTTGCAGGGTTGAAATTGGATGAGGAGCTGCAGCTGCCGCTGGGCAGGGTCTTTATTTCAACTGGAAGACTGAAACTGCTGCTGAGGCCATCTCTCTCCTCTGTTGGTCTGCAACAGTGCTGCCTAGTTGCTTCTTCTCCACCACTTCAACTCGTAAGAGAAATGAGATTCTGGAGTTGTTGCTTGGTATTTCTTTTGAGGAGAAGTGGGGAAGTGTAGCACTTTCCCCTCACTAGACCTCTTAGTTTTGAGCTAAAAAGCATTCAGGTTCCTGGGAGGAAGAGGAGTGCCTCCAATGTGGCAGTCTCAGTCTTGGTATTTAATTTAATGTAACTTCATGGCCTGTCTCAAAAGGCCTTATTAAAAAAGTAGGGTGTGAATTCAGTGTGAAGGTGCTAGGAGCAGCACTGCCTACAGCAGCAACATGCATGGCTATGTGGTTGTAGTCCCAGTCTGGCTGTCTGGTTTGATTTTTAACTGCTGCTGCCCTTTCCTTCAGAGGAAGCTTCCCTCTCAAGGTGAAGGAAAATATACGTGATCCCAGGCAGAGATTTGTCACACCCAGCACGTACTCCACTGATGATGACCCTGTTATGGCAGAGTTGAAATGCCAGAGGGTTAGAGTCCTGTCGCACCAAGCACCAGTAGTCAAGGATAAGAATCTGAAATGACTCGTTATAGGGTTGCAAGCAGGTGGGAGAGACTGTACAACCACATCTCACACAGAACCCTCCAGATATTTGGAGAGCTGAGAACTTGCTGCTGTCTATCCTTGTAGCCCCTGAAAGGCTGGTTTCCTGCGCTGTGGGGGAGAGCTTTGAAGGAGGAAGGATGCTGCCCATGTTATTGGGTTATATATGGTGTCCGGTCTGTCTGATGTTGCTGAATTCTTGGAGGTTGCAGGCATTAACTAGGGCAAGTCAGATATTTATATTGCAATCATGCCCAAAAGACCAGAACTGGAGATCTGTGATGGGAGTTGCCGTGTCAGACACACAGTAAGACATAACGATCCCCTGGGCTTCCAGCCTTTGCTCCTTGGGGAAAGGAGGAGGAAAAAACCAAACCCTAGGTGTCTGTATTCAAACCAGCGAAGGTGCCAAGGCTGCCGTGCTGATGGGCAGGGCAGGAGGCACTCGGTGCAGTGGGGGCAGCTTGCACGGCCGAGCCGGCCAGCACAGCCCTCCTTGGCGAGCGGAGCGGCCTCCCGGAGCCGCTGCCGACGAGCCCTCGCTCGCCGTGCGGATGCACGCAGGGTGTCACTGGCAGGGGATGCAGGGCCAGACTGGGGAGCACCTCGGCTGCGGGCTGGAGGCCCTGTGAGAAGCAGCGTGGCCAAACCTCAGCATCTCACAGCTGTGTTTGTTGAACCTGACGGAAACGGCCTCTTCTGCCCTGCCTTTGTGCAAAGCCCTCGCTTCTGGGGAGAGCTAAAACTTGGTAACAGCATCCAACGGGAGCTCTAGTTTCTCCTCTAATGACTCACTGATATGGCTATCAGCTCATTACTGCGTGCCGCTCTGCCTAAATGGATAGTTAATTTGCTTGTAGCAGGCACTACTAGTTTGCATCCCTTACCCACTTTGTTATTGATGTAACTGCACCCAGCCGCAAATTAATTGGCTGCTGCTTCGTTGTCCCAGAGCAAATTGCTTGCAGATGTATCATAAATTCATAGATGGTAGACTAGATTGGTGGGGTGCTGGGTGTCCTCTAAACCCCTGAGCATCAAGCTCTGATTAACAGCTCGTAGTGCTGGGAGGGAGGGAGGTGTGCTCCAGAGCAGGCGTTACTGCCCTGGGTGCCTACAGCCTTGGTCAGGGAGCTCGAGAGGAGGTGAAAATAGGAAAAGGGTAACCTTTGAAGTTAAAAGCTCTTTGTGGAAGTATCTTAGTGTCATTTGTCATCTCGTCCCTGCTGCGCACACGCAGTTCGGGTCTGTGGTGCAGAGAGATGCTGTGGGTTGGGGGGAGCCCGGCAGGCAGGGCAGAGCTGGGAGTGCGCCGTGGTCTGTCCGCTGTCGGAGCGAGGGTCTCGATGAGCCTGGGCTTGAGGTGCTTTAACCTGCACATGCAGCCTGATTCTTCAGCTGGTTTATCTTCACCCAGCACAAGCACAGCGTAAGTGAAGTATTCCCTCTTTTCACGGCATTGACGAAAGTCTAACATCAGCGATCTTAAATTAATGATATGTTGAAAGCTCAAGGCTAAAGAAGCAGGAATTAATATCCTTGAGACCTGTCTAGCTCTGCCTCTTCTGACACCTCCTAATTTTCCATGTAAATTGACTTACGGATCTTTGGCTCAAAGGCTGTGTTGTGTGCTGGGGGAGTCTGGCGTGTCTGCTAGGAAATTATCCAGCAGGGTTATAATTGTGCTGTAGCTATTCTGATCTGCCTCCCCTGTGTGGACGCCCTATCTGTGACTATCTGAATAATCACTGCATTTATAGCAGTTTAGCGTGCATTTCTGGTTTGTTAAATACTGTATGCCAGTATGCGAGAGGCCCGTGTGTGCACAGTTGTGCTCATAATAAAACATGATGTTTAATCCTTCTGTTATATTGACTCAACGGTGCATAAACAGCAGGGATAGTTCTTACGTACACACCTAGAAGAATAAGCTCAGGCTTTGGCTTATGCAGGTAAAGTAAATTCACCCAGAATTTTGCAGGAAGTAAATAAAGGTGTGAGCACAGCTGCAGGGAAATCCATTCAAAAGGTATCGATTCACTCGATTTTGGATCTGTTACTGTACAACAGTACAGACTGAAGTCTGTTTCTGACTTCACAGAAAATCAAATGTGGGGGTTGACTTTTAAAACTGATTGTACAATAGGGAAAAAAAGCTGTGCAAGTCATTCGATCAGCTGAAATTCATTCAGCTTTTGAATTAAAAAAGGTCTATTGACTAACTGTGCTTTAAGTGCTGCTGATTTGAGGGCTGTATAGCACAATGAGAACTTGCCCCTCTGCACAAATGTAATAAATAAAAATGAGGTACAAAAAGAGCCAGCATCCCTTTGCGCTCTGAGTTTGCGATTGGAAAATTCTCTCAATTTGCACACAGCAATACTCTTTACTTTTAAGGTCTGAGCTGAAGATGGGAACCATAGCAACATCAATAATAAATCCCCAGAAGAAAGTGAAGTTTTGCTAAAAATGTGTCCCTGTTTGACCCTGGAGGATGGTTATGGAAACAAACCTGTGTGAACCTGGAGGTGCAGCCAGGCGTGTGGTGGCTGTGCCTGTGATAGAGCCTCGGGGGACGATGCTGCCCCTTTTGCAGATGCAGAGCTGCTTGGCAGGCTGCTGGGATGGACTCAGGCTTGGGCTCAGCCCAACAAAGCCTGACAGTTGATTTCAGGTAGATATGTATGAGGGCGGGGACTTTTCCTAAGTCTAGGGTTGAAAGTTAAGTCTTTACTCAGTTCAGTCGCCCAGCTTCTGGAATATCTCAGCAGAGATGCTCTGAGCACTAGGTTCATTCTGACTAGTTAAAATACTTTTGTCTATCATGGAGGAAACTAAGGTGGCAAACATGTGGACCAGAAGCTCTCACAGGGCTCAGAAAGGACCTTTCATTTTTCTGTTAGATAGTTATGTTGCCAACATACCCTTGCTGACAGTGAATGCTGCTTTACGCTTTGGTGGTTTTATTTAATTTGCTGTGCAGGGTGTTTCAGCAACAGCACGGCTGGGGCATGCCCGGGAAGGGGAGCCTGAACAGGCACGGAACACAGATCTTGAAAACCCCTATGCCAGCTGAACAGCAGTATCATAAGCAGCAGTCTTATAGCCAAAATAAACTGCCCTGACACAGGTGCTAACAAGGCAAATAAGACTGCAATAGATTTTGGTAAAACTCACCTCTGGTTTTAATTAACTCAGTAGTTCTATTTTCAAAGTCTGCTTGAAAGACTCAGCTGACTTTGATTTGTTGTTGTTGTTGTTTTCCCCTTTCATTTTCCTCTGTAGGAGAAAGCAGGAATTAACTTCTGGATGTGGTCTATTTAAAAAGAACCAAACCCAGAATTTCTTTCTTTCTTTCATCAAACATCAAGAAGATTGTTTTCCTTTTGGCTAGTCTTCCCTCAGTGCTGAAATTGCCTGGCTCTGAGTCTCCAGTGCCCATTGCTCCTTCTGGAGCTTTAAACAAGACTCCAGAGGTGCTGCTGGTTTCTCTTGACTATTTCCTCTCCTGAAGAGGCACAAATGGTGCTGACTGGTCTCTTTGCTAAGTCGTTAGAGCTTCCTTGCATCTCTGTCCTTTCCCAGTGCCTGTATCCTCACCCTTGGTCATGGATCTTTCTGATTAAAGATGTCTCACTTCTAGTGATTTGATGAAAACTGACCAACTTTGTCCAGTCGACGCGCTTGTCATCGTGGTGTCCTGACCTCGGGGGCTGGTGAAAACCTTTCCTGGGAACCTAAAAGGAAGCCTCTAAGTAGAAGCCCAAGAGAAAAAAGTCAGGTCAGGAGTGAAAAGGAGGAAAGAAATTTATGCCAAACTATTGAGATGTTTTTACCTTGTCTTATCACCCAGGGCAAAACCTCTGAAGTGCCATCAGCTCATCTCATTTAAACCAGAGTCTGTGTGTGCATCTCTGGTTTTCCTGTGCGGACAGACTGCTGGAGAGGTTGCCGCTTCATCTGGCGGTCTGTGCAAAGATGTAAATACCCCAGGGTGAGCAAATCACAGGGGAATGGTCAGGATCTGATATGTCTTGCTGGAATATATCACCACCAGCTTCCCCAACTGTAGAAATTGGGGAAAATTTCATTTCTGCCCCCTCTGCAAGTTATGGATATGGAGTTATTAATGCTTATAACATGGCCAGAGGGTGTTGCAGAAGTGTCACCTAAGACAATTTTGCAAGCTTCAAAAGTAGCATCTACTAATCAATACTCATTCCCACTCTTCCTTCTCCCAACCAGCTACAACTCAAGCAAGGCTAACTTCTTTTTCCTCAAGGTGTTTGCTGTTCACACAAATGCATCCTGAAATACAGTTATTGACACAAAAATGTCAAATGTGATGTGAAGCAGCAGGATGGGGTAATATAAGTTACTTGCAGAGCCACTGCTGCCGGCTGTGTCCTCGTTATGTGTGACACTGTCCAAGTGCAGGCAGACATCTTGCAGGTCACTGAGTGGCTTCTGCTTTCAGGCAGCAATTCTTCTTTTGGGAGTTAATAAGAGCAGCAAGTCATAAAATTTCCTATTTGGATTTTGTGAGGAATAAACCTGTTTTAGCCTTCCCTTTTTTTGCTGTTTCTTCATTCTTTCATTTGGTTAAAAGCAATATATATTTTGGAATTTCTGTAGTCTTTATTGTCCTTTATACTCCATATTTCTCAAAGCTTCCTTTACCCTGAGATGCATCAGCTTTGCCCTTTCAGGAGTCAGGCTTGTTTGATTGAAAGACTAACAGTAAGCTGAGTTCTGTTTCCTGGTGCCCTGTTCTGCAGGAACCAGCTCTTGTCCCCTCACCACCACGAGTGCCGTCTCCAGATTCCTCCCTCTGTGCAGTGCTTTACAAGCCAAACCCAGTTTGGATAGTACTGCCCTTCTTTCTAGCTCATCATCAAGGTGAGGGAGGAGAAAAGGGCTGCGGAATTTGCTTAAAACTTGTTTGGTATCCTTAGGAGTTATCCCATTCTAGCTGATAGGAGGAAGAGATAGAGCAGCTTTTCTCCAGCTGTGATCTGGGATCATTGCTTCTTCCAAAATGAGACCTATCTTCAAAGCTTCCTTTGCAAATGAGTTGACAGACATAACCCAACAGCTTCTTGCAAGGGGAGAAATGTGATGTGGATTTTCTGCTTGTGACTCTGAATGTTGGTGAGGTGTCCTGGTCTGGTTGATCCCATAGCTCTTTCCACGGGAGCTGCAATGAAGGTTTTCTATTGATAAATCCCATTTCTCCAGAGCTTGCAGTAACTGGACTGTACCCTGCTGCTTTCTGTCCTGAGATGCCTGTCTTCTGGGGAATGTACTTGCAGAAAAATTAGTTTCTGCAGAGTTTTTTAATGGCAAATATGTTCCAAAATATGAACTGCTTCTCAGATAGTAACTCTGTGAACTGCCTGTGTTGTCTTTGAGGCCTTCCATCACATTTTTAACATCTAATACAATAGCAAAAGAGTCAAAAGATTCCTACAAAGACCTGATGCTCCTGCAGCATTGAGTCCCTTTACCACATGAACAGTCAGATACAGAATTTAATATTTGGGTTTCTGCGTTGAGCTGTCACAATTGCAGTTTGTTAGTATTGATGGTTCCTCTTTAAAGAAGAGATTAAACAACCCTGAAAAACATTCCTGACAGTTCTAATGTATCGCAGCTTGTTACTGGTTGCAGAAGCTTGTTTTCCGCTAGTAATTCGGCTGCATGTCACTTGGCCAATCTCGTACTCATCTGAAGCAATGCTCTCATTGCTGGGTCATCCCTCCCAGCCCACGGGATGTATCTGATATCTTTGCAGCTATTGGAATAAGCACATTTTAAAGAGTTAGTACAATGAGGTGATCTGGAGAGATTAAAGAAATGGAGGTTATGTCTTGTCTCTCATACATCAAGGCTCCAGATGATCTGCCTGATCCCTGAAGCTCACAGGCTCATCAGCACAGCAGCTTTTATCTGTCACTTGTACTGCTACAGACAAGTGTTTCTGGTAACTTTGTCTTTTCTTGGCCCCTCACTACAAGAAGGATGTTGAGGTGCTGGAGCGTGTCCAGAGAAGGGCAACGAAGCTGGGGAGGGGTCTGGAGCACAAGTCTTATGAGGAGCGGCTGAGGGAGCTGGGGTTGTTTAGTCTGGAGAAGAGGAGGCTGAGAGGAGACCTTATCGCTCTCTACAACTACCTGAAAGGGGGTTGTGGCGACGAGGGTGTTGGTCTCTTCTCCCAAGTAACTAGTGATAGGACAAGAGGAAATGGCCTCAAATTGCACCAGGGGAGGTTTAGATTGGATATTAGGAAAAAATTCTTCACTGAGAGGGTGGTCAGGCATTGGAACAGGCTGCCCAGGGAGGCGGTGGAGTCGCCATCTCTGGAAGTGTTCAAAAAATGTGTGGATGTGGCGCTTCAGGACATGGTTTAGGGGACATGGTGGTGCTGGATTAATGGTTGGACTTGATGATCTTAAAGGTCCTTTCCAACCTAGTGATTCTTGAACTACCCACTACACTTTTCTGGTTTCCTTTCCTGTACTAAAGGACAGAGTCAAGATAAGCACTTGCTTTTCTCAACAGAACTGTGGATTTTATCTGAGATGACAGCCTACAATTTCCAAGCATAAAATGCCCGTCGTTATTCTCCTGTTTCCAGTCATCTGAGGTTTGGGTCATTAATACTTGTAAAGCGTTTGCAATTATTAGACTCAAGGAACTAGAGGACAGCAACATGTCAGCTTTCCTTCATGGCAGCTCATTTTGGTGGTGAAATCAGGGCCCTGAGATGCCAAACTCCACTCTTGGGCAGCCACAGAAGAAGCTTCTGGTGTGACTCAGGCCTTGTTTTGCTTGGCTTTTCTCTAATCCCATGTCATTAATTTCAGTGGAGGCAGTGATGTGAGTGAGAGCAGACTCTGGATTTTCTCCTGTGGCCCAGCAGTAAAGGAGGTCTGAGGCTGCCCATGCAACTGGCCTGTTTCCTTGTGCAGTTGTGGACTGTTCGGTGCCTGCGCTTGCCCGACGAGGGTTAAGGTCTTGGATGCGTGTGTGCAACGTGTAGGGTTCTGTCCCGTTTTGGAAGGGATTAAATACCTGCCTGGACACGGGTGCTGAGGCTGGGTGGTACTCTCACCCCTTTGGAGGGTCAGTTTGTTCCGCGGGCATGTTTGGCTGTTCGAGGCGGGTTCCCTGGTTGACTGTTGTTCTAGGAGTGAGTTAGACTGTGGGTGTGCGTAAGGGAGATATGACATGCAGAGCGCTTGGTGGCTGGTCCACAGCTGCCGCATGTCCACCGCCCCAGCAGTGCATGTCACAGCTGCTGCATTTAGATCTCGGTTTATAACCAGCCCCCCATTCGCTTTCCTCTCCAAGCACAGATGATACTTGTGATGTTTCATGAATGTGTGGTTTGGGAATTATTGCTCCTAAAGAAACTTCTCTAGGCTCGAAGAAACTAAGGCAGCAAGAAGGAAAAAGGCAGACAGCCATGAAACAAGGGACTGAGTCTCCCTGCCAGGCCTGCCTGGAAGTTGTTGCAAAGATGTAAACTGGGATGAGTCTCAATGTGCAGGTATGTGTCCAGCTCAGTGCAGCCTTGATTGAGACCACAGTGGTGTCCTCCCTCATCTCGTATCCGTACACCACCACTTCTGCTATGTGCAGTAGCCAAATCTGGAGATGAGAAAATAGCAGGACATTGACAGTGGAGCTCTAATCCATTCCTAGCAAGCCTGAGCTTGGACATGATGCCGTGTGGACAGAAAAGATGGCAAACTCAGCTGGTGGTGTGGAGACGTGGGCTGTGAGCGGCTCGTGTGTTAGCCAGTGGCTGGAAGGTGGCCTACAGATGCTCCCAGAACACCTTTCCAGGTGATGAGATCCCCGTTGGGGTTCCATAGACCTGACAGCCAAGGGGCTTGGTAGGGTCTGCCAGCCTGAACTTGCACGCACACCTACGCATCGTGGCTGTACCCGCGGGATCTAGCATAGAAAGGTGAGGGATCCGGCTTCCAGCAGCCTTGGGAAAGGCTCCCATTTGTGTC
The DNA here is from genome assembly GCF_964289735.1 of Phaethon aethereus. NCBI lineage: Eukaryota > Metazoa > Chordata > Aves > Phaethontiformes > Phaethontidae > Phaethon > Phaethon aethereus. The sequence continues at coordinate 6,751,774 of NC_138594.1, forward strand.
CCTTGCCATGACAGTGTGTAATGCTTTTCTGTCCCAAAGGGCTGCCCTGTGTCTCTGTAGAGGGGCTCTCAGTTTTTTGCATGAACATTTCTTTGCTCTCGCATATGCTCAGGTTGGCACTGGAGCCTCAGGAAAGAGGAGCTGCCCTTCTGCTCCACAGTATTTTGAAGATAAAGGGGTCTCCAGGGCATGTATGTTCTTATGCTGGTTCTTCTAAGAACAAACTACCTGATCAACCTCTTCTCCCATCCTGTAGCCTCTGGCATACCAGGAGCCCTAGTAGGACCAGATGTAAAGCCAAAATCTGACTGTACTCAGTACAGCCCTTTTCCCAACTGCATAAGAAGCTGGTCTACTCCCCTTCCCTCTAAAACCAGGAGTAATTAGCTATGCTGCAGCTATATAATGAACAGCGGCTGGATTTGCTGGGTAAAGCCTCCCTGAGCACACAGGAGACATCCTAATTACCCTGATTGGGCCATTATGATGCAGGGTTTGATGGGGAGATGCTGGAATGTTATTTTGCTTTTTTTTCTTTTACCCTGAGTCTGAGTGGGTCAGGAAAAGGGAGGAGGGGGGGTGTCTCGTTAAAATCCCCTCAAGACAGACACGTAATTTATTTCACCCTGAACAATTGATGTTTTCCATGCTGCAGGAAGACTGAATATTAATTCCAGCAAATGGGTCCCTTCTCACTGAGCTGCCAGTGTTTGTGTTCTTAAACGTAGAGATGGTGTCAGTACTGGCTGGGGGGCCATGCCTTGGCACAACGCGTCTCAGGCCGGGAGCAAATGTTTATGTACTTTCTTCAGCAGCAGTGGTTGGCTGGGGAGAAGTATCTGGACTTGAATAAAAGCAAAGGATAGGCAACTTGTTCTCACTCGAGGTGGCATTTTACACTCTCTCTTCTGAAGCAGTTTCCATGTTGAAAACCTGACAAATTTACATTGCCAGAGCACCTGGAGGTCAAAGTTGGGGATTATGGTCTAGGAGGTTGTAATAATTTGACCTTTAAAAAAAAAGGGGGGGAGGGGTTAAATCACCAAAGTGCTTTGTGAAAGTTGAAATGCAAAGTTTTCATTTATGAGCAGACAGGAAGGAGGACAGAGGGAACCCTGATGTGAGCAGTCTGCTCCTTTCAAAACCTCTTTCCATTTCTTGGTGGGAGTGACCTGGCTGCTAGAGGAGGTGCACCCCCAAGAACCAACCTCCTAATGGAATAAGTCAATAAGGGCTTTAAGGAGGTCTCATCACTGATAACTTCACCCAACATTTCCATGACTATGCTTATACCTATCAAGTGCTCTATGCCAAAATGTATGTAAAAACGTTAGTGTTTGGCTTTCTGTGGTCAAGCCCCATGGGAGAAAAAGGAGAGGACTGCATCCCCAAGCCTGCAGTGTGGTGTGGGTGTGAGAAGCACTGCTCCTGGAAGAGGCAGGAGGCTTCTCCTTGCTGTGGCTGCCTAAGGAGAGCTCTGCTTTCTCCTCTGAAGTGTCTGGTGGAGCAGGACATGGCAGCCCAGTGTCACCGTTGTGCTTCCAGCAGCATGTGTAGGAAGATAATCGTAAGAGCTCCTTCAGAATTAGCAAAGGCAAATTAATAATAACAAAACACCAGAATAATTAAAATGATGTCACTGACTCAGCCTGCTTACCCTGCGAGTGGAAACCTGCAGGAGACAGAAGAGCACAGGTTGGAGGAAAGGGCTGACTCATCTTTTAACTTAGTTTGAAGTGGAAGAAATAAGGTTTAAGGCCTAAACCAAAACTTGTGTGTGTCACTGTTTAAGTGAAGCTTGGAAAAGTCGCTGGCCCAAAGGTGTTTCTGTGGATCCAGACCCCGCAGATCTTTTCTCATGCAGTCCCGGATGATGATACAGTCAACACCTGCAGCAGAGTCTGTCCTTGTGCTAAAAACCCACTGACCACTGTGGTGTAAACTCAGACTCACCCTGGCACAACTTGGCTCTCATTTCCAGGGGACTGACCCTGTATGGACCTGAAGGATGGGGCCTTGAGCCTCCGGTGGTGCTTGTGTTGTTCAGCTGCTGTGCTTAGGAAGGGCGATGCTGATGTCATCTGACTTTGCTTTGGAGGAGGAATCCTTCGTACAAAGGTTTGACCCTAAGGAGTGTGCGTGTGGAGTGACTCCAGCAGCATTTAGAGATGGTGAAAGGCACTGAGCTGAAAACCCTGGAGGCTTTTCTAACATGCTTGTCCTCAGCATACCCAGAAGCGCTTATGAAAGCTCCACTCTCTACACCATCACGTCTCATACTGAAGTAAGCCAGTTCTCCACTTGAGGAGAAGCCAGTGCTGCTGCTCTCCCATGAGTGAGACTGGGAGATTAGGAGTCATGATTTCCATAGCCAACATAACCATACTAGTAGAAAGATGCTGTGAGAAAAGCAACTGTTGGACCCTGTGTGATCATAGGAGCTGTTTCCTGGATGGGATATGGGTAGGGCAACAAAGACTGTAAGAGCAGATATCATCTCGTGTGCCCTCCTGCAATCAGGGTCTACATCTCTTAAAGGTTTTCCCTCCAGCAGAGCAGTGAGTTCCCTGTTCAAATGCTGCCCAGTAAATACAGCTTCAAAATACATCTACTGTTACCTGGAGGCACTGAAGGGCTCCTTGGCTGCTGGAGGAGCCCTACAGTGGGAGATGGGGGATGTAGATGAGACATCTCTCTCCCTTTACTTCTCTGTTGTTGGTGAGACTTTCCTGCGTGCTGTCCCCTTCCCAGCCCTGCAGCAGGGGTGGAACAAGTGGAAAGGCTACAGGGGGGATGTGAAGGTTTAGCTGTGTTGTTTTGCTAATGGGAGATGAGCGAGAAAGGGCATTGCTGTGTGGTCCCTGCGTCTGGCAGGAGGACTAATGTGAAGAGAGTGGGCTGGGAACATATCTGTACCTGCCACGTGGCTCCTCTCCCACTGGTGAGTCTGTTGAATGAAATGCATCCAATTAGCAGCTCAGGAGGATTGATGAAACACGATTAGTCAGCTTCTGGCTGTGTCCCAGGGGCCAGTGAGTCACCTCACCTTTCCCTCCTCCCCACCCAGCAGCTGCCGGCTTTGTGCTCACTCCACATCACGGCTGCAGCTTGCTCCTGTGCAGGGACTTCAGGTGGAGAAGGGTATCCAAGGAAGGATGTCACCAGCCCACTGCCTAGCAGGGCTTTGGGGACCCCAGCTCCAGCTTGTCCTTCAGGCTGACTTGGCAGAGCTGTGACTGAGGGGAAGGCATGAGTATATTTTTACAGCCCAGTGTAGATGAAGGGATCTGCATAGTGGAAAAGAGGTAACTGAGAAGGGTGAGCCAGGGACCGAATCCTGCAGCGACCAGCCAAGAGGTCTCTGTGGCTAGCTAGGAAAGCAGGAGTAAAAGTAACTGGATCATCTGCCGGTAGTGGGAGTTTATCAAGAGCAGAGCTGTGACATATGGCTTCAGTGGCACCTCTAAGGACAAGGAGGAGAAGAGGAGCGGGTGGAGAGTGAACCCATCTGTCTCCCTGCTGTCTGACAAGGCAGCTCACGAACACGCAGGAAAAGCACTGGCAAAAGGAGCCAAGGAGATTTGTCTCATCTAGCGTGGCAGGCTGTTGGTCTGCAAAACTAGGTGGAATAGTTTCTTTCTATCACCCTTTGGTTTTGGGGGTGGTTTTCCCCTGGTTGTTTAGTTGGGTTTCCCTTACTTTCTCTCAAGTAAGAGAGACAATGGGCTGTGTATGGGAGGCAGGACTGCAGGGAAACACGCCGCATTATCTCTGTGTCCTTCTCACTGTGCCTTTCAGATGGACCCCGCAACACTTCAGCTGCCTATCTCTGCACGGGTAGCTGTGTCCCCTTCTACTTAGCGATGCCTTTTATTCAGGCTCTGCAATCAGTAACTAAGGCACTGAGACGAGGGGGTCACATAATAGATCACATAAATACAAAGAGCAGAACAGACAAAGAAGTAAAGCTAAACACAAACCAGAACATCACCAGACTCTCCAGCTTAACAAAGCTGGCTCTGAAAAATAGGGAAAGAGTTAGGATGTTTGGAGTAGGTCACACCAAGGTGCATAGAGACTGTCTAGCTACTGGAAGTCCTTACCTTACCCCCTAGGTAAGGGGACACCTCTGAAGGACTTTGATCAAAATGTTTCTGTTCAAAGGAGAGGCTTTTGTTCATCTTGCCCTGTCCTTTGGGATGATTTAGGGAAGATAGCAAAAAGCTGTGTTCTTTGCTAGTCTCCTTTGTCTGTACCTCTATTCCCAACCTCCCAGCACATCCACAGGTATCCACATCCTCATCTTTCCAAGGTGCATTTGCCACAGCTTTTATGGGTGTATATGGAAAGGGAGGAGATCCTGCAGCCAGCATCTAGACATCTGGACTAGGAAACCCCTTGGGGACAGGCAGGAGGAACATGAGGGAGTGCAAACCATGAGCCTCTGCAGGGTGGTGGGAAGGAGCATGTGCCTCTGGTGGGACACCAGCTAAGCCTTGTCCCTGGTGTTGGGACAAGGTCTCTCTAGCATGGCTTTCCCCCTCATGTAAATGAGATCTAAAAGGTCTTCACCCTGGGAAGATGCCTGTGTACTGTACCTTGACTTCAGTGTGATGAGAGCTGGAAAAAGGTCTACTCTACAAAGACCCTGTCCAGTGTTGCACTAGCTGGTGCTGACCTGCCTTCGTTAGCCCACAGTGCCCCCGTGGTTTTTAGCACGTGGCTTGGCCACACTGGGTCAGACTGTCTCACTTGTGGTTGAACTAGTCTGTTCCTATCTTAAACACCTTTACTGTAAGCAAGATAATATCTTCAGTGTGCTGTGCCCTGAGAACCCTGACAATTCAGTCTGTTTTCACTTCCCTCATACTTTTTTCTTGCTGGTATTAGAGGGAAAAAAAATCCCACTCAACCATTACCACCTCCTTTTGCAGAGAAGCGTGACAGTTCTCCCTTTAACTTCCTTATGGGAGAGAAGTAACACAATCGCTTCCCTTGTCCTGAGAGCAAACCTGGCTTGGCACAGCACATGTCTTCCTCGACCTTCGCTCCTGAGCCCTTTGAGAAGAGTACTGACCAAAGAGCAATGCAGCTTCATGAAAACCAGCACAGGTGAAAATTCCTGGCAGTTAAAATGGGGCAAAGATTTTACAGTCATAAAGCTTGAAAGCTCTATATATGTCTGTCTGACGTTATTGCCCAGGGAAATGGGAGTGAAAAATTGACAAGATACTGTAAGTCATGGTGTGGATGTGCTGCTGTGGTGGGTGCAGGTTGACAGAGCCTGGGATGAAAATACAGAGACACCCCGTTGGGAGGTTTGTTGAATGACTCGAAAAGCGACGTGCTGCATCTGATGTCAAAAGTGCTGGTGTTGTACACCAGCCTGCTTTGATGGCCAGAGGTGAGCAAATGGCTGTGTGTTTTCTGCAGGGTGTAGACTGAAGTATTTGCTGTACTTAAAAATACCTACGAGTGTGGTGTGTGGGTGTTAGACACACCTGTAAGCGTGCATGTGGCTTGAAGTCCTGTGCAGGTGACAGTTTTGCTGTGTAGCTGTAGCTGTGTAAGGGTGAATTTCTATTCTGGGTATATTGTGAGTGGCTGGCGGCATGAAACCATAAGTGTGGTAACAAATTCTTTTGTGCTGTTTGATGTTTTTAATTCCTCTTTATGTTAAATTCATCTACAGTAACCAGTTCTTCCATGTTTGACAAAGTGTTGAACAATGCCTGCGCGGTCCCCTGGGAGCCCTGTGCAGGCTGTCAGTGTAATCCCCCGCGTTTAGCTGATCTGTGCTGTCTTTTCTCTAGTCTTTGTAATGAGCAAAGTTATTTCCTAACCTCTGGCTGTTAAAGCCCCATATACAAAGTGCAGACATTTAATTTTCCCTCTTTTAATTTTGTAAAGCATTTGTTATTTTGAGGAAGCTGTGTAAGCAACTCTGCTTCCTCTGCGCTGCCTTTTCACAGCTTCTCGTTCCACAGATCTCTGCACATTGTGTTCTTTAGTCATGTTTAAAAGCCCAGCCTGGGGTTCCCTGATGGCCATGCAGACTGCGAGGCACAAGAGCAGCATGAGGAACTAGCAGTGTGGAAAATCTGCTCATTGGCATGAAAAGCCACAAAGCTGGTGTTAGCAGCAGTAGTTTTGAGAATTGTTTGCGGTCCCTTGAAGCAGTGCAATTGTTATCTGCCTGATTTTGCTTGAAATATTTAGGATTAGCATCAAAATTAGACAGTTCTTGACAATGTCTTGGTTGCCAAACAATTCAGCCCACCGGAGGCAGACAGGGCTGGACCAAAAGGCCAAGTGACAGACCTAGGTGAGACTTCTGTCCCCAAGATCTTTCTCTGCTCATTGCTTCTAGACATCAAAGTTTGCAGGTCAGATTTCTTATAAAAAATAAATATATGCCATTGTGTTTCAAAGGTTCAAGTTTTGAATGAAGAAGCTCTATATTGACATGCTGCTTAGGAACGCCAGTCACGCCAAGAGGTGAGTAGTCATTGGGCAGTGTTGTTGATAGAGATTTTACTCTTCCAGGGTGAACCTTCCCCCTTGAAATCCTCTTTCTGTCCTTTTTCTCTTTTTCCATTCATCATCTTTGGGGGTCCAGTGTCTTGTGTGGTAGGGTCCTCCCATGCAGGAGTGGAAAGAAGCAGCAGTATGCAGCATCTCATAGGCCAGGGGCAGTGTAGGACCAGAGCCCTGCAATGAAAAAGGGAGGCACCTGGACTCTTGGAGGTGGAAGCTTGTAGTTCATATACTTCATCAAGAATTGCGTGAAGCTGCTGCTTCTCCATCAACTTATCTGAAAGCTTTCTGCTGCGGTCATTTCAGAATGCCCTAGTGAACAGTCACAGGCAGTGAACGTGGGGAAAAGTCCTCCAGAAACTGAGTCTGCTGGGTGGATTCTGGTGCCATTTTCAGACATACACTGGCCTCTGTCATGCTGTTGTTGACAGAGCTGCTGTTGCGACATGGCTCTTCTGCAGGGCGGATGGCCACTAAGAACTGGCGCTTGAAGGTCTCGCTGAGGGCAATGTAGAGGAAGGGGTTGAGGCAACTGTTGGCATAGCCCAAGCTAATGGCAAAATTGTAGGCATAAAAGAAGGCCATGGATGGCGTGTCGATGCCGAGGTGAACCAGCTGGAGGATGTAGAAGGGAGCCCAACAAATAAAAAAGGCAGAGCAGATAGCAACTGCCATGCGGGTGACTTTCTTCGTACGTACCCGGAGGCTCCTTTGAGGCAATGGGACCACAGTGGTGGCCATGTGCTGGAGGATCTTAAAATAGACCACACAGATCACAATCAATGGCACAGCAAATGCCAGCATGAACTGATAGATGGTGAACCAGTAGATATCAGTCTCTGGGTTGGGAAGCAAGAGAGCACAGCGGACGGTCCCATCCTCCAGAGGCATAAGACCTGCATACATCCACACGGGAATGATGGTCAGGAAGGAGAGGAGCCACACCAAGCAGATAACTAGAGCTGCAACACATGGGGTCCGGACATAGGTAGATTTTAGAGGGTAGACAGTCGCCAGGTAACGGTCCAGTGTCATCACTGTAAGGATGTTGGTACTGGTGATCTGGCTGTTTGTGTCCAGGGCGGTGATGATGGTGCAGAGGGGAGCTCCAAAGTACCATGAGCCATTACCTAGGAGCTGGTGGATGAGGAATGGCATGCCCAAGAGGAAGAGGAGGTCCACAATGGAGAGGTTGAAGATGAAAATGTCAGGCACGGTCTGTTTGCATCTCAACTTCTTCTTCTTGACGATAGTGTAGATGACAATGAGGTTCCCCACAATGCCCAGGAAACAGATGATGCTGAAGAGACTGGGCATGATCACGTTGGTGTACGGTGCTGGCTTCTCTGCTACTGCCAAAACAAACCAAAGCAGTGAGTGCAACCTAGAGGCAACCTCTTTACGTCTCTGTGCACTTGCCCTGTCCTGCAGGGGGATCGCCCTCAAAGATGTAGCTTGGAATGATGTTTAAGACCCTCTGCAGTACTTGGAGGGGCTTAGCTGGGGATTTGACCCTTCCTTCTCTGCCACTCAGTACACCACCCAAACCTGGCCTTGTGTGGGCATCTTTCCTCAGCTCTCCTGATGTACTTCTGTCCTGCTCTGAAACTTCACAGCTCTTTCCTGTGGGACTAACATCAGGCTGGTGTGCCTCTGTGCTCACCAGTGTCTGAAAGAGTTGATAGTAACTTTTCTTCCAGGGAGTGCTGGGTGTTCAGCCATTTTTGAGGGGAGTGGGTGAGGCAGCTGGTGCTTTGCACATTGGAGAAGTAAAGCCTCTGTGTGGGTGCCAAAATCTGGACACAGTCAATGCTTAAGCTGTTGTCAGAAAACTTCAACTCATGTGTTGGATGGTTTACCTATTCTGCAGTATGAGACACAGAGTTCATGGGCCATGCAGGCAGATGCTTATCTGTATTGTGAGATCTGGACTGTACCCTGCCTGTGTCCCAGCTCTGAGAGTATTAGGCCAGAGCATGCACTCCTTTCCATCTTCCTTCCCTGCCCCTCTCCCTTTCTCTAGTTTCTTTTCTAGAAAGAAATCCAGGTGTGTGGCTAGACAGAGATTTGGGTGTGTGTTTCAACGTGGCCCTTCAACAGGGAATGCCCTAGTTCTACAAGGAGAAAAACATGACTTAAAGCTCCTGTCTCAGAGTTCTGGATGTAGGTGGATTTCCATGGCAAAATTCTTGCCTGATAACAGATTATCAGCATTGGTGCTTGACTGTTGCTCTTTGGGATGGGAAGCCCAAACATAATCAAATTCACATTTGCCTTGTCCCTAACCTGGGTTTAAAATCACATTTTGGTGCCATAAGCCCTCACTGCCAACCAACAGGAATTTCTGCTCCTGGGCACAGAAGGTGGTGTCTAAGGCACTGATTGAGGTGCTCTCTTCTGAAAGACTGCCATGTGCAGTGTGTGGTGGAGTCTGAAATCACCCTTCTCAGCTGAGGTGAATCTCATTTTGTCTCATGACTCCTCTCTTATGGGACCTGGTGTTTTGGTTTTTTTTCCTAGGGGAAGGCTTTGCGTGAGTCATTTTTGTGGCTGTTACAAAGACCTGCATGAGCCCTTAAGCCTAGACTGCATCTGTCTTTCATTGAATTGCAGACGATTCAATGTGGTGTTAATTGGAAATGCTTTATCTGTAGGAGAAGTGGGGAAGTGTCCTCCAACAGAACTTTGGGAAATCCTCAAAATGAGATTAAGTGAAATAACGGATTTTTATAAGGTGTTGTCTCTGCCAAAGAGGTGACTGTGTGCTGAGGCAGTATTTGCTGACTTTGACCTCTAGAATTCCTGAGTACAAACTTCTCCAGATTTACTTTGGTGTAACAGAGAAGCTTGACTGGATTGGCAGAATAACTGGGGCTATGCTGCTGGTCTGGCCTGTGGCTGGAGAAGTGTGTGCCATATCATCTGTGTGTAATATTTCTGTGCTTTTAGAAGTGGGATGTGATAAGCTGCCTCAGTCCTCCTGTCACTAGGAAGCAGCCATCTTAGGCATCAGCAAACCAAAGTCAGAATTCAGTAGAGTGGTTGCTGTACCATTTTATCTGAAAGCCTCTGTGCAGATGACATCACACAATGAGGCACAGGAGAACTGTCAGGGGTCTGAAGGTGAGAGGCTTGGTTGATAAGACAAAAAAGCCTGGTCCAGACCATTCATGGAGGTTTAAATGGTCCCTGTTCCTCCTGGCTTCTCATTAATGCAAGGAAATGCCTCATGTTACATGGCTTTTGGTACATAACATACTGTCATTAGCACCCTATTGGGACCTGATACTTACTCTTCTGCATCCAGCCCGTGCATCCCCTGAACATCCAAACAGATCTTGCACCTCCTTAATGCTTGAAGATGGCAGACGAGAAATTGGAACAAGATGACTGGTCCTGCTGTTCTGCACGTAGCTATTATGAGGTCTGCTCTTCTCTCTTTTAGCTCCAAAGTTTGTTATGAATGTGGTGGGAATGGATTGTAAGAGTGAAACATAGAGGCTACCTGGTTAGCTGGAAATTGGGACAAAATGTCCTTTTCCTGCAGTATAATCAATACAGTGCTCATGGTGATCCTGTAACAGCTGCCCTTAAAGCAGAATGTGCGCAAGCCCAAAGGCTTCATGTGAAAGGTAGTCTACATAGCGCTGTAGCATCTTTCCTGCTCTTGGTATTTGTACAAGCAGGACTTTCAAGTGCTATTAGCTGGAGGCTGGTGTGAAGCTACAGTTCATGTGTGTATTATAGGCTGGAAGTCAGAAGTGCATGGCTATCGAATACGCAAAAGTTATCTCTTTTCTAAAGCCTCTTTCACCTTGAGATAACATTGGATCTGACTTTTTTCAGTGCTGCTCCTGTGCACATCCAAGTGGCTGTACTTTGTTTACTGAAACGGCTACTTCAGGCTTTGATTTGTCCTCGCTTGTAGATCTATGGCTGCCCCGCTGCTCTTTTTAGAAGTCCTAAAGGGGACCACACTGTGTGAACTGAATGAGGACTGGCCTAAATGTTTTTTTCTCTAGGTGATTGTTGTCCTCAGCCCTGCCGAGATACATAAGGAACTACACCTTTATTGCATTTGAGAAGGAAGCACCTAAGGCACACTTTCAGTTTATAAAGGACATGCTGGTGGAGAGGGAGTCAAAGACCATATAAAAAGCACCTTCTGTTGAAGAGTTTCACCAACTTGCACCATTGAGAATTGGTCTACCTGACCATAAACTATTGATTTGGGAACAGTGGTAGCATGGAGAAAACAGGAGACTGATGAGGATCTCTGCTTCCCTCTCCAGCGATATGTCATGTTCTTTGTGCTTGTTCCCCTCCCTGTCTAGCTAGGTTGGTTCATCTCTTCTCTGCAGCTAAGACCAACGGGCTGCTGGAGTTATTCCTGTCTCACAGCCAAAAGGTAGCGAATCGCTTCGAGCCACTGGGGCTAGCGATGGTGGTCGGGCTTTATTTTACTGCGGTGTCCCGGGCAGGAGGGCGGCCCGGGGCCCCTCCTCAGCCCCCGGCGGGGTGAGCCCCGTCCCGCCCGGCTCGGGGCCCGGAGCTGTCCGCCCGCAGGTGCTGAAGGCGGCTCGCCCCGGCTGTCAGCTCGGGGTTAGGGTGCTGGGCGGGGCCGTGCCCCTGTGCTCTGTCTCTCCCGCTTCATGGGGTGCCGGCCGGTCCCGAGGCCCCGCTGAGCACGAGCGGCGCCGGGCTTAGCACCGCAGAGCAGCGCGAGGCACGTGCGGGAGGACTTCCCCCGACAAAGCTCTCCGCGCCCCCTGCCCGGCCCAGCGCGGGCGCCCTGCCGGGGTGTGCACGTCCGCCCGCGCAGTCCCTGCTCACCTGAGCCGTTCCGACCCTCCGGCGCGGAGAAGTTGCGGGAGGAGTTGGCAGGAGCCATGGCGGCGAGTCCCGGTGCCAGGGATGGAGAAAGTTGGGCAAGTTCCCTGGGTGGATCCGCGGCGGCGATGGGGTGGGTGCGGGGGCCCTTTCCCCGCCGGGGCGGACAGAGGCCGGGCAGAGTGTGGGGGGCAGGAGCCCTCCTGCAGCCGGTGAGCAGTGGCTGCTTCTCGGCTGCGCTGCGCTCCGCTCGCCCACTCCCGCCCCGCCGAGCCCGGAGCAGGTACTGACATCAAAGAGCAGATGACTCCGCCAGCCGCGTCGTCTGAGAGCATCCCTCCACTACCGTCGAGTAGGAGGGAATGCCGGTGCTGAGCGGGGCCGGGGGAACTGCTCTCCTCGAGTGGGAGGGGGCCGATTCCCGGCCGGGAGCTGGGCAGTGCCCCTTCACATCATTTCCCTGTGCCGCCTCCGAAGGGATGGCTAGGATCCGCGCCCTCCCAATTACAGCCAGCCTGCTCTCGCTGTCAGCAGGAACAGCAGATTTTGTCTTTTAAGTAGTTCTTATTTGCTGCCTTCAGTGTGTATCCTCCTCTCTTGCAGAGGCGCATGCACTTCTCATCCCTGAGTCACAGGCACATTCCCCATTCCCACTAGTGGGGTTGGGGGTTGTCAAGGCACCAAATTACCCACTGAAAAATCTGTTGCTTTGATGCTCTGATCTCTCTAACTCTAACGCTAACCTGACACACTTCACTTGTAATTAATTCTCTGCTGTTCTGCTCCTTGCCACAGCTCATTTGCTTCTTGGCTCCAGAAATTAGCTCTATTGCTAGCTCAGATTTTATTTGTGTTCTATTTTTTGGCCTTAAAAATACTAGGCAAGAAGCCCCTTGGGTTTTGAGAAACTGCTTTGCTCATTTTCTGTGCCTTGCCAGAGCAGTAGCCTGCTCCTTTCTGTGGCTTTGAGCTCATGATTTTATTGTGCTTCCTGCCCACTGTTTATATATGAGTTGGGTTCCCCCATTATGGTTTGATAAATCACATGTTACCAGGGTGAAAGGATCATTCTGTGCCTCTGAGCATTTCCTGCACTGAAAAAGCATGATACCATATCAGAAGTCTGCAAGAAAACCAGCAGCAACAGGCAGCTTTTTCTCCGTGGTGGAGTGCAGTGTAGGGGATTGGGATTGCTTTATAAAAACTACATCTGTCTGTCTGGAAATCTCCCTTGTTTCTGTCTCTTTCTCTGTAGTTGCAAAGACTGGCATCAACTGTAGGGGCCACTTTTTGGAGCTTCTTAAAGTTGTATCAATTGGGACTAGAAGTAACCTATACCATTAAAAATTGGGTCCAGCACACATACCAGCAACGATCCCAGCATGGGCTGTAAGCCAGATCTGGCAGCAGAATTTTCAGTATGGGTCTTTTACTATGTAAGCCAAAGGAGTTCATCATTATTAGGTTGTCCTCTAGTGGACCAGCAGCAAACAGAAATCTGGAGCATGCTTCACCCAGGCATTGTAGGTCTTAGGAGTTGGAGACAGGCTGGGGCCAATTTGTCTGCTATGCTCCGAGGTTTTTGCTGAGTCTCTGGAGCTGCCTCAGGGATTTGCCCAAGAGGTTTTTTCCTGGCAGATATCTGTGGTACATAAGACAGTTTTGAACCTGCACAGCTTGTGGAGAAAAGGTGGTGTTTCAAGAAAATATTAAATGACTGAGACCCTTTTTTCCCCTCACATTTTGGGCGAATCTTAGTGTTCACCTATATGGAGTTACTACTGCAAAGCAAGCTATGGTTTGTGTACAGGGATAATGGAGCTAAGGCAGGAGAGCTGTTGTGAACAGGGTGCTGTCCTCTGCAGTGAGTGCCTTTGTGTGATTTTGCTTAATCCAGTCTTGAAGTACAAAGTATGAGTGTTTGCATGGGAAACTGGTGGGCAGTTGCTATTCCAAACATTTTCCCTGCATTGATAAGCTCCTACTCGCTTTCCCTGGAGAAGAACTAGCTATCTTATAGCTTTCAAAGAAAGAACCTGACATTTAAATTTAGCAGTTTCCAAAACACAGCATTACTTCTAATTTGCATTCTCAAATATTGCTGTTCACTTGGAAACTGCCTTGCATTTGAGGAAGCTGTAATTCCTTCTTCTTAGCTGTAGGGGCACGATAAACCACAGCTGCTCCATCCCCTGCTATGCACACATGTCATAGCTGCAATGGCAAAGCCGTGCTCAGCCCTTGAGGTTCACTTCACAGTATGGCTATGTGACTTTTATTATTGGGCTTTTATATTCAGAATTAGAGGTTTGGTTCTCACTTTTTGCTATGTCAATAATCTATGGAAGCTCTTGCCCCAAAGAGGGGCTGGTCTTTGTAAAACCAGCCCCACCAAGTTGAAGGGATAGAGAGAGGGAGTGGAATATTAACCACAGCAATTGGTGATGTGCAGCTTGTCTATGTAAGAGAGCTCACTGTCGCCAGGAGGAACTGGCACAGTAATCGGCTCATTATCTGGCTGAACACTTGAATACAGCAGCTCTCTGAAGGACTAGTTCTGTGAGTGCTCATCTGCTGGAAACTGCACCAGGGACGAGCTCTCAAGGGACCTTGGGATATGGCTGAGGAGTTGTACTAACCACTCCATGTAATTACAAGGAAGACTGAGGCACTAACCCCTCGAAAACACATCTGAAATGAGAGATGTAGTAATTAACATTTAAGCAGAGAACTGTCATCTCTACAGCCTAATGATGTAGATAAAGGTGTAGAAATGGAGCTCAGCCCTTGAACATAAAAGAAAAAAAATTACTTCTTCCTTGGCATCACCATTACCCTTAGACCATCTTGTCTGCAACATCACTGTTATGAAGAAAGATAGTAATCTTCCAAAGCTGCTGCTAGGCAAATTCAGTGACTAGAGAATGAATCTGGCTGGTCTAACAGTGGTTTAACCCTGAAAGGCTCTTGCATTTCAGTAATGAGTTATATTTCCCGTGTCTGTCCCAGCTGGAGATCCTGTCTTATGCAACACAAATAGAACCACAGCATCCCGTGGGGCAGGATGCAGCGCCGGTTTCTGTTACCGCTCTACTGAAACCATTTCCCCAGCTCATTTCACCAAATAATTTCTCATTAAATGGAGACTTTCTCATTTGCTAAATATTTATTTAGCACCTAGCTACTAGTCTGATTTGCACTCTGGAGAGAGGAGCCCTCACTAGAAGCCGAGTTGCAAATCCTCCCCTCTAACTCACTGGACTCCTTATTCACAACTCCAGACTTACAGAACGGGCCTCTGCATTTTTATTTTTAGCTCTTTGTGTTTGTTTATATTGATCAAATAGCCTAATGGATGAAGTTTCGCCTTTGCAGCAGCCTGAGGCGTAGAGATGATTTCATTCAGGATGTGTTAGATACGGTGCATCAACCCTCCGTACTGGCTGAGTACTTGAATATTGTTGTCTCTGTCAGATAGCTGCACATCAGTCCCACTTACCCCTTGTCAGGCAGGATTGGTAAAGTAGTTTCCAACTACTGATATGTTTTCCCTTCCTTGATCCTGGAAAGTGAGTCTTTGCTATCACTTCTCACCTACAGGGAAGGAAAATGTCATGTGGCAAAGTTAAATAATTTCCCTAAAGCCACATGCTGAGCTTGAGGTCAAAAATTGACAGTAATTCTCTCTACAACAGCGCTGGCTTAGGCAGCATCTTATCTATCTTCCTGCAATGATTATCCCAGCACAACTGTTTGTATCCCCACAGAGGGATGTGTGCTGGATGTAATTATTTGATTAAAAAAACAAAACCAAACCACAGAAAACCCAAAGGTTTGAAGGAGTAGCTTCATCAAGGCAACTTGATGGTGACTCAGGCATTGCTGTCATGATCTAGATGTGCACTGCATACGTGGTCTGGCTGACTGGAAAGAAGTTGCTGTCATGTCCTAAATCAGGCAATTTGATTCAGATCAGTGCTACAGTGTGATCCGGTTCTGCCCTGAGCTGGTACTAATGCACATAGAGCCATGGCCTGAGACTGAGCTATGAGCAAAGCCCCGATTTCCCGGCTCCCAGACTCTGCTTTCTCTTACATGTGTGTGACTGAACGCAGCAGGGTGAACCCCCTTTCTCAGCTGCTCCATGGTCACACATGGCTTTACAGGAATACTTGGCTAAACAATCATCTAAACCTTCTTGTTATTCATGCTGGATTTCTAATTAATTCGCGCGAAGTGGGCATCTATCTGAAACCAGATGACTACCTCCTCTCTCCCTGCAGGTTTCCTGCCCTCGAAATGACAGGTCTGAGCTGCCTGGTCAGTCCTGGCCCATTCCAGTCCTACACTCCTGATCTGAGGTTCTAGCCTTCAGCCTCTGCCCATCCCAGTCGCCCGCAGCGAGCCAAAGGCCAGGGCAGCAGCGTTCTGTGGTTTTGCTTTCATTGCTAAAGGTTAGAGGATCCCAGAGACAAAAGCACAGCCGAAAATAACAAGAAGGGGCCGAGCAGGGCTTGCCCTGTGACGGGGAAGCCGGGAGGCTGGCGGGCTCCACGGCTGCCCGCAGCCGATGTGCCAAGGTCAGGGACGTGGATGTGCGCCCGGTGAAACAGGCAGATCCCGTCGTCAGAGAGAAGAAGCTGCCGGCAGCTCTCTGCGTTGGACAGAAACAGCCGGGAGCCCCCAAGGAGGCAAGTCCTGCTGCAGGGTGTTCGGTGTTAGTCTCTCTGCTTCCCTTCCACAAGAACAGGCGTTAGCACAAGGAGGGAGGCAGCTGTAACCTGAATTCCTCCTGAGTCTGAGCGGGGGGGGAGAAACAAAAGTTTTGGCTCAGATCTGTAGCTTGTGGATGACTCTGCGTGGGGCTCAAGAGGAGCCAGAGCAGGAGGATTGATGCGGGGGGTTGCTGGCCAAGAATAGTTGCCTGCCCAACCCAAAATGAACGCTCTGCCACCCTTTTCAATGAGGAGGATGATGTTGAACTTGGAAATGGAACTTACAGATCTGAGATGAAGCTAAAACTAAAAATCCTGAGAGGTTCAAGTCAGGGAGATGAGATAAACTCCAGTCAGTGCCTGGAAAGAGCTGTCACATGAAATTGCAAATCCCAGTGTGAGGATTTATGACTGAGCTAATAATAAAAAAAAAAAAGTGGTGTTTTATAACCAGAGACTGCAATCCTGCTGCCTGATTCTGAGCAAGGGCAGGAGGGAGGAAAGCAGTAATAGCTGATTTTGAGCTGCAGTACACTGAGTCTGCCTAAAGTCCAGTAAAGTATTTGATACAGCACCTCCCAGGAAACTCTTAGGTTGGATAAGATATGGAGAAGCACAAAACCTGTAAAATGAAGAAGGAATTAAACCACAAGTGGGATGGAAGTCTTGTGTTGGGAGGGGGGTCGTTAGCAGTGGTAGCATGGGATGGGAAGCCCTCCTCACATGGACTGGCAGGCCCCAAGAAAAGTTCTGTTTGCTTCGGCAGTCGGGTCGCTGGAGCAGCCAGATGTTTCTCTCGTCTCTGCTTCCCCCCCGGCTCATCAGCCATATGGGCCCTGTGCCAACGCTGGGCACGGAGGCGTCTGCCGGGGTTGGAGGCCGTGGCCGAGGGCACTGGAAGAGGTGGGAATCCTTTAAAGTGATGACGAAAAAGTAAAATGATGCTCGGTTATGAAAACAATAATTGGTAAGCCACTTAGCCCCTTGGGCTGCTAAATGCTAAGAGCAGAGACAGAGGTTTCAGCAGCAGCAATCGGTGTTGTTGAGCTCACTAGTTGGGAAGACAGGAGAGGAGCATAGACGTGGGTTCAGTGTGAGCTCCCTGTCTGCCATGGCTCAAATAAAAGGCAAATGTGATTCTCAGGGGGACCAGGTGAGATGTTTCCCTGGCAGGTGTTACTGTTGTGTAAGGTAGGGATGAGGCTTCCTCTGGAAACCTGCGTGGATTTTCAGTCCTTCGTGTCCAGGTCTACACAGAAAGTCAAGCTGCAAAAAGACTGAGCAGGATAGGGCAGAGCTGGGGTGCAGGGAGGTGACTGGGGTGGTGCTGGGTGTGGACAGACCCAGTGCCATGTCTAGTTTTGCAGGTCAAGCTCACACAAGATGTTTTCTGAAATGGTGCTTTCTTTCAGACTCGATGCAGGTTTCAGGAGAAGGGTTAAACAAGCCAGAAGTTGGCCGTTTTGCTGGTTGCCTTAAAATATTTGGAGAGAGTTCATCTGGATAAAAATCAGCCCCAAATGTTATTTTTGATTGACTCAGTTCCTGGAGGGTTTTGCGGCAGTAGAGGATGCAGATACATCAGTGTGATGCCTTCTAAATGTCCCTGTTTGCCACTGGGCCTCTTCCTCTCCTCTCCCCCTGATTTTTCCTGCTGTGTGAGAAGGACTGTTGGCCCAGAAAGCAATGGAGATATTTCTACTGCCTCCTGCCCTGGGTTATCCCTCTACACAAAGGCCTCTTCCCACATCTTGAGCCCCTATAGCCCTGTGGTTCAGTGCACTCAGATCTTCCTCCTGCTGGCGCTGTGCATGGTAGCCTTGCTCATGCCTCTTTTTTTTGTTTGTTTTTCCCCCCTCTAAGCCTTTTTTTCCGGACTGGGATGACAGTCAGTGCCTTAGTAAAGCAAATTGCAACGTACTGTGCTAAGTTTTGTATAAGAGCGTGCGTGTGTGTATGAATCTGGGCAGCTGGGGTTGTCGGCAGACCCAAGAAACCAGACCTATCTCTAGGTCCAGGTTTCTTTCCTGTTGGAGAAACGTAGTTAATTAAAACCTTCTCCTGAAAGGAATTTCTTAGCCACACTAGAAGGATAACAAAGCAAAAGCTGTGTCCTTAATCCTGCCCTTTCATCTCCTGGAAATTCCTTCCTCTCCTGTCTCTTTCTCTGTGTCCTGATTGTTAAAAAGAAATGAGAAATAATTTCCACTTGGAAAAAACCCAAGACAACTCCAGCCCAGCTGATCGCGGCAAAAGCCAAGGAGACGGGAGCTGAAAGGAGGGAGCTGTTAATGAAGCATCAGCGGCGAGCCAGGGGCAGGAGCTGGAGCCCATCCAGATGGCACCGCTAATTCCCTGCATCCACTTAACACGTGCGTCCTCTCGGGGAAGAGCCCGGCTGAGTGGCCGCCCTCCGCAGCGCTGGTCAGCCGCGGCCTTGCCCACGGCCCCGGGAGGGGATTTACCGGGGTTACTCCAGGCCTCTAAACTGGCTCATCTGAATTCCCTCCATGGATGGGGAGTGACATCTTCCCCGCTGACTGTCGAGGGGCGATGGAGCCCCAGACTTTGGTTTTTGGCGTTGCATTCCTGCAGGGATGCATCAGTGCTCCAGTTGCTGCTCTCCCTCTGGCCATCCCTGCCAGTGCAGCAGGGAGGGGCTGGGAGGAAGGAGCAGAGGGAGCGAGGGGAATGGGGAGCAGGGCTGGCAGCGTGGGGAGCAGGGGTGCGTTGGCACAGCCCCGATGGCAGAGCGTGCTGTGGCCGTGCTGGCAGCGCCCCGTCTGCAGCCCAAGCGCTGCAGCTTCCCTTCATCCCCAGTCAACCCGGATATTCGTGTTTCCTGGCCTGACAGATAAGGCGGCCTCGCCGTTAATCAGGAGGCCTGGAGAATGGGATCAGCGCGAGGCAGGCGTGCTGCGGAGTTAATCTCCTTTATTCCCCGATGATGGATGGAGCTCGTTGCAGGCAGTAATCAAGTCTGTGTGCATGCACCGGGCAAAATGGATTAGACACTGTGCTCCCCTAGACCCTGGGCAATCCTGGAGGGTGCCCAGCGTAGTGGTGGTGCCAGCCGGGGCATGGGTGGCAGAGGGATTATGGCTGCCAGATCCTGGGGAGAGCTGAGGTGTGTCCCCACTTGCTGTGCCTCTCTCCGGGGACCGGGCTGGGAGGTGGGTCCTGTCCATGGCTGGATTGTGCTCAGCCGTGGAGCCACTTTCCCAAATAACCTGTACAAGCTGCTGGGATGGTTCCAGTTACGACTGAACATCTCCAGTTCTGCAGCCCCCAGGTCTGCTTGTCTCCTCTGGGAAACGCGTCTGCCTGTGCAGTGAAGCTGAGATGGGAAAGGAGCCAAAGCATCAGGGAGCAGAAACCACCTGTGAGCCCCTGGAGACTCCAGGAAAGGGCTGTCCTGAATAAGGAGGAATAGGATCCACCATCAGATCCCAGCCCGGGTTGCGAGACTGCAGAATCTCGTGTAAAAGGCTCTTTTCTTCTGGTGTGAGATCATGTCCCAGATCTGAGCTGTGCTGTGGGCTGCTTTGGACATTGTGGACTCGAGGAGTGATGTCTCGGAGGCAAAGCAAGGTTGTCGCAGATAGTTTGAGAAAAATGCTCTTTGTCTGCTTCGGACTAGTGTTGGAGGTACCGGCCAGTGAAAATAACCCCAAATCCCCGTCCTCTGAAGGGAGAAGCTTCAGGCCCGAGGAAGCAGAACGAAACGCACTATTTATGGACTGCGCTATAGCACAAGCGTCACACCACAGGGAGCAGGGTTATGGATTTCCATCTTAGCCATCCCGCCACACCTGCTTCTCCCTTCGAAATGAGCGGCTCGGGGTATTCCCAGCGGGGAGCCCTGAGCCCCGATCTCTATTGAAGCGACGCTGGTGGCCCGCATGCTCCCTGCCGCCCAGCAGCTGGAGGTTGCAATATTCACTGACAGCCAACGAGTTGCGGTTTCCTGATGATTAATGACACCTCCCTCCTCATGGGAGCCATTCAGCCTCCACACTGCTGGATGATAACAGAGTTGGGGTGAAAATCGGGCATTTCCAGAGAATAACACCCAGCACAGGGACTGCGGTGCTGGGGTGGTGAGTCGGTCTATTCCCCCAGGTTGATCCTGGAAGGGGCCCTGGTTTCTGCAGGTAAATGTGCCTGACCTTCATTTCCAGGATGGGTGCGAGTGGATGGGCAGAACCGAAGAGGTTTGCTAACAGACATTTTCTTTTTTCCCCCCTCTGCCTTAAGTGCAAAGCTCGACTGACATCAAAGCTACAGAAAGTCTAATCCCATTTTGAATCGGTGCAAGCACACGCAGCGAATGTTAAACAGGGAATTCAGCAGCAAAAAAAAGGGAGGATTATCTTTAATTTCCCGAGTTAGGGACTGAGCGAGGGAGACGGAGAGAAAAGAAAGGCACGGGACCAGAAAGAAGTGACTGTCAGCACAGGGAGGCTCGTGGAGGAGGAGAAAAGGGGGTGGCTGGGGAGGATAGTGCGAGCAGCAGCACATGTATGTCCGAGAGGTGAGTCCTGCGGGAGCCGGGCGCTGGCACGTGGGAAGGCTGCTCCTGCCGGGTCCTGCCCCAGCTCCCGCGCGTGTGCAGGGGAAGGGGCTTTGCGTAGGGTTTGCTGTGCCAGGGCAGAGGCTGGTGCAGGCTGTAACTCCCAGCTCGCACATGTGCGAGCTGAGGCTGTAGAGTTGCTTTTTGAGGGAGCTCGGAGCCGGACTCTGGCGGAACAATGTGACTAAGGGCTGGTTACCTGAGGTCACATGTGTGCGGGGGATTTCCTTGCCGTGAAAGAATGTAGCCACAGCAGAGCTTCCTAAATCACCTCCAAAGCCCCGTTACCTGCTGGAGAGCTGACTCTAAGTGCAGTTTATGTTGCTGTCTGCCACCAGCAGGTGCCACCGGCGCTGCTAAGGGCAGTCACTGCTGCTTTTCATACTGTGGCTGGTGCTCGGCTTTGCAGGGCACCTGCACCTGGAGCTGTGTCCAGGTTCCAGCCTGGGGCCAGGATGTGTCCTGGCCTTGAAGCCCTCCTGGTGGCGGTGGCCGGTGCGAGGCTGAAGGCAGCGGCTGTGCTGCCCGTGCTGTGGGGACAGGAGGTGTCTGAGGCCAAACGGGCCCAAACACTTCTCTGCCAGAGCCTGGGAGCCCAGCATCCTCCTCCTCTCTGTGGGCAGTGCATTTCCCTCTTGATCCCCGTGATTTTTCTCCTTGGACTTCTTCCAATAGCAGCTATTGCCAGGAGGGTTTATAAAAGGCGATGGAGTAAATGCATACATAAGCACCTTGTGTGTCCAAATCCCCCATCCTTCTCTAGTTTTACCCTTGACATTGCAGACAGTGAGGTTGAGCACTGAACCAGATGGGAAATGCCTGTCCTGGACGTAACGTGGGAGGGGACGGATGCCTGCACAGGAGAGGGTCTCTGGGGCTGGGTTGTGACTGCTGAGCACCGGGAATGAGACTGAGACTTGCTGGGCTGCTTACAGATAGGACCAAAGCCCGGCCGTGGGGCAGCCATCGCCTTTTGGTGCTCAGCGAGGCCAGGCACTGCGGGAGTGAATGTCAGGAGCTGCCGGGAGGGCTCCTGGGGGTGGCTTTAAATCTGGGCAATAACCTGCTTTCTGCTATGGCCTGATTGAGTGCAGGAGAGGCTCTTCCTCACCCTGCTTCATCCTCAGCCTGCACCTTCCTCCCTGCAGGACAGATACCGTGGGGCCAATGTGGGCTGATACAGCCTCTGCTATGGTGCTGTTGCCCTTGTGTGTGTGCAGGTACCAGCCCCCAGCCCTGCTCTGACCCTGAACTAGGAGCGTCTGGGCAGCGGTGTCTGCACACCCAGCCAGGGAAAGCAACCCTGTCTGCCTATGGGAATCCTCCTCTGCCTGCACAGCTGCCTGCACAGCTGCCTGCACAGCTGCCTGCACAGCTGCCTGCACAGCTGCCTGCACAGCTGCCTGCACAGCTGCCTGCACAGCTGCCTTCACTCCCATGTTCATCTAAGCCTCCCACCGCCTGGGTGCGAGAGGCAGCCTTGGAGTTGCAGCAGCAAGTGTTTGGGTCGAGCTGGGCACGTTCCCTGTGGTTTTAAACAGCAGCAAAAGGAGGAGCCTGAGCCACAGCTGAGAGGGAAAAAGTATATCTCCGTCCAGCTGGTTCATAACATACTTCAAATGTTTTGGATGTCTGGTATGGGCCTTTGCAGACCTCCTACCCGCTCGGAGGGGGGCGAGATGGCTGTGTCTTTCCAAGTTTGGCTTTCATGGGTGAGACTTGGGAGTGGGAGTCTTGCACTCTCAGATCTTTGAGCCACGTCTGTCACGGCCTCACCTGGAGCCAGTGCTGGCAGCAGAGGTGCTGGGTTGCTGCTGTGTGCATTGCTCCTGCCAATGGGGCTGCTTCCCTCCATGGCAGCAAAATCATCACTTTGAGGTTTTTTAGCCCATCCTCAAAATAATCTGAGTAGAGAGGAGGGGTTTGCACAGCTGCTGGGGCTGCGAGATGAGCCAGGATGAGCTACGGCCATCAATCAGCCATCCAAGACGTGGGCTGGGGAGAGCTGGCAAAGCATTGCGCAGTGACATTTTCAGTCAAAACCACATCACCTGTAGGAGCAACTAATCTGCTCCTCCTCCTCAGCCCCTAACCCCAAAAAGCTGCTTTGAAACGCCCTTCCCCGTACTGTGCAAGGGGAGAGACGATCGTTGTAGCAGGGGCCTCTAGATGGCAACATCGACCTGAAGAGCTGAAGCAGGAGCAGGGGCCCCGCCGGACCTGAGCAGCACGGCCAGGGTGGGACCACCCAGGCCCCGCACCCAAAGTGGGCAACACGAATCGGTGCTGCCTTGGGCACCTTTCTGCGGGGGCTGAGGACAGGGCCGGGCACCCAAGGGTGCCTGCACCCCGAAAACCCCCTAGAATGCAAACATCTCACCTCGGGTGCAGAGTGGTAGCAAAATATTAAAGAGGTTTCCTTGCAGTGGAAACTCAGTCGATGCTCTCAGCACCTGCTCGGCGGACACAGCGGAATAAATGTGACGGTGGGTCTGTCGGGTCTGCAAGGCGGACACAGCTGGAGCTGCTGGCAGGTCTTTGTGCTGGGATCGTCCACCAGCCGTTCAGCCTCCGAGCGTCGAGGGAAAGCTGTGAGATACGCGATAGGAAACAGGGGCCGCTGCCTGCTCATCCCCGCTCTGCTGCCTGCCTGTGGGCAGGGCTGTAAAGCGAAGGTGCAGGGCTTCCGTGCAGGGTCAGAAGCACCCATATGTGGTTTAATGTTCAAAGGCTGTGCTAGAAATTGTGGCTTTCTAGTAAAGCAGGGTAAACCCTCCCAGTGGCATCCTCCATTCAAAAGGCTTGTGTGACACCGGAGATTAAAGCTTAAATTACTCTGCTTTAACCATATGAGTGTAACTTAAGAGGCATAACCTTTGGGTGGGAATATCGGTGCGATATGCCCTTACTATGGTGTAATGGTGTGCTGCTGGAGGTTGTGGGGGAGGAAAAGTCCTAAACCTGCCTGAAACAGGATGCACATTTTGTACAGAGCAGGACCTGGGCTCCTCTTTTGCAAAGTGGCTTTAGTCTGTGCTTAGGGAGCTGCAAAGCTTAATTAAGAGTCTTAAAAGGACAAAAGGTGCTATATAAATTCAGGGGATTATTATAAATGTCACTGCGCTTTACAAGCTCTGGCAAAACTCACAGGAGGAATAACAAGACCTTTTACTTCACAGCCCTTCGTAGCCGGGCTACTTACAGCTTCATGCTTCAACATAGCAGCCGTAAAATGTTGACATTTATAATTAGATGTGCATAATAATCTCTTTATTCCTGCACTGAAAAGACAGGGTGTGTCTTGAAACGTCAGTTCCTCCTTCTCGCCGAGGATCCCCCTTATTGGGATTGCTCACGAAGCCATCATTTGAGGAAATATCTTGGGGCCTGGTTTGAAGAGGTACCTGATCTTCACAACTCCCTGAGGGAGCTGTGGGCTGGGCACTTAATGAGTAAAATCAAAGCCTCTGTGTGGTTTTAATCTGATTACTGGTATCATGCAGCAAAAGCTGTCCAGCTTTATTAGGCAATCTCGTGTTTTAGGAGAACCGTGCTCAGGGGAGCACTTGGCTCTGGTGTTTCTGTGGAGGACTGGCAGAAATGGGTGATTTTTTGGTAGTTTTAGTGCTTTGTGATAGTAGGATTAATCTGGGGCTTGGACAGCTGGGGAGGAGGGGGGTTTGGTCCCCGTGGGTGCCATCAGCAGCTTTGTGCAGCCCTTCTGCCAGGGTGGCTGGTGGTGGAGGGGGCAAAGGGTGACCGGCTCGGACTGGGGCTGGGCCCGGAGCACCGGGTGGGTCCCGGGTCGAGGATGGGGAACCTCCCACCGGGGCCGGTCCCGCACCACGCGGTCTGTCCCGGACCACCCTGGTCCCGCCCGCCGGTTCCGGTCCCGGACCGCGTTCAAAGCGACCCTCTGGCCCGGGAGACCCGGGGGATGCCCCCGGGGCCGGAGCGGTGCCGGTGCGGCGCGCTGCCGCCGCCCTGCCCCAATCTGCCGGCGCATCACGGTGAGTGACAGCAGCCCCGGCCCTGCCCAGCCCGCACAACCCGCCGGGCTTTTCCAATCAGGCCGGGCCGGGGAGGGATTTCCTGCCGGGACGGGGCCAGCCCGAGCGGGACTTCGCCGAGCGCCGCGCCGCCCTGCGAGCCGGGCAGCCGGGACCGCGCCGCTCGCCCCGCCCCGGTGCCGGTCCCGGTCCCGGTCCCGGTGCCGGTCCCGGTCCAGCTCCGCACGGCTCGGCAAGTTGTGGCTCGGCTCGGATTTGTACTTCTTGGTGCGGCTCGGCTCAGCACCTCTCGGTCCGGCGCGGCACGGCTCGGCTCGGCTCGGCCCGCCCCGGCGCGGCTGGGGGTGCCGCCAGGTGAGCGGGGCCGCTGGCAGAAGCAGCGGAGCGACCCGTCGGGGAGGGCGGGGTGCGTGTGCGTGTAAAAAGAATCCCCCCCCGAGCTCGTCCCGAAGAAGGGAGCGGCCCAGCCCCCGTCCCGGGGTCTCGGGGCGGGGGGAGACGGAGACGCGACCCGTGCCCCCACGGCTGCCCGCCCGGCCTCGGCCCGGCGGCGGGTATGCGGGCCTTCCCGAGGGAGGGAGCTCCCCCCGCCCGCCCCTTCGGACCCAGCCTTGGTGCCTGCTGCTCTTTCGCATCTTTCCTTCTCCACTTGCATAACTGGTTTGTTTTTGTTTTGTTTTGTGTTTTTTTCCCTCTCCCTCCTTTTTCCCGGTGCTGCCGTTGGCTGCGGGAGTGTTTGGGATCCTTCGGTTCTCCAGGTGGATTCCTAGGCTGGAGGCTCAGCTCTGCTCGGGTGGGAGGGATGTTTGCTGTTGCTTTTCCAGCTTTGTGTGTTTTTCGAATTTTACCTTCGCTGCTGCTGCTCCTCTCTCGAGAGGCTGAAGAGGTGGAGATCGGTTTTCGGAGCTCTCGGCACCTCCGAGCTACTTGCTGAGCCTCCTGTGCTCCGGGGGAGATGGGCAGCAGCATGGGGCTGTTTTCTAAGTGAGGTCGTGCAGACTTTTGAAGTAAATGAGTAAATAGTCTCAGCCCCCTCACACTTCCTTTTTGTGAGCGCTTTTGAAGAGAAGCACAAAGTTGGATGCAGCGCACAGGGTTAGATCAGTTTTGAAGATGGTGCGACGCAGGAGGTTTCGGGAGGGGATTTGTTTGCGGCAAGAGGTTAGTCTGAGTCAAGTGGCTGAAACTTCGCTGTAACGTAGATAAGCTGGTGCAGGTGCCCCAGGATGCAGGGAGGTGACCGCTGACTTCGGCGGGCAGTGGCCTCAGCGCCTGGTACCAAGCCCCCCAAGCAGCCTTAGTGCTGAGGGACTCATCAGCTGGATGAACCGTAGGCCCCAGGGGAGCAACAACGGGGGGAGAACCCCCCCCCAGCCTGGTGTGAGAGTCTCAGCATCCCCTTGTCCCAGAAGCTAAGCCAGCACTGGAGCATCGCCTCTCTGGCTGCCCTGGATGCTGCTGCACCCTGGGGAGGGCTGGAGCATGGGGACCCCACGGCGGGGCTGGGCTTGTGGGCAGCTGCAGCTTCCAGCTTTACCGAGGGTGGGCTGAGCGACACTGTGCCATGGGACACCCCTTCTGGTTTTGCCCCTGCCCTGCCCCAGACAGGACCTCTCTCTCTCTGCTTTCTCCCCTGTGGTTTCTATCCTCAAAACAGTGACCTCGATCGCTCGCAGGAAGCGACACCTGCTATTATATAATCGGCTGAGGGTGAGCGCTCAGGGAAGGGAGACGGCATGGCTGGGGGAACTGCAGCCGCCTCTGATGCGGTGCGGATTGCCACAGGGGGAGTTGCGGGGTGATCTGGTGATGGCCTTGCAGCTGGCACAGCACAGGCTCCCTGCCCTCCTGCGCGCACACTTCTCCCTGGGCGTCTGAGCAGCCTGCCAGATGCATGACCCTGAACCTGGAGGGATTTACTTGCCAGCCAGTTTGGGCAGCCTGGGCGCAGCAGGAGGGCACAGGCTGGGAAGTGTGAACCGCTGTTGTGGGACCCCGTGACCTCTCCAGAGTACCCCAGCTGGCCCAGGCTGTGGGCTTCATCCTGTTCTCCTGAGCGTGGTTTTGCTGCTGAATTACACCCTGCTCCTCACTCGGGCCAGAGAGGGCTCACGTACTGGTTAAAGAGTATCTTGGGTCCCAGGGCACTGAGCTTCATGGGTAATTTGGAGGGCAAGGGTTTACCCCCCCCTGCACGGGAGGGAAGGGTGCCAGGCAGGCTCACCCACTCCCATGGAGGAGGACTTTGGCTAAACCTCCCCAGCTCCATCCCTTGGGTGCTGCCACCAGGAAAGGAGAGGGGGAGATGCCATGGTGCCCTGAGCCCTGTGCGCTGCCTTTAGGGAGGGGACAATGTATGTGGCCCCGGGGGGGACAGGGAAGGATCTGTGTCCCCATCCCATTCCTCGGCCACCCCCCGACGGCACCCTCGGGAGATTTCCTCCGCAGGTTCTTCCCTCTCTGTTTAACACGAGCCAAGTCCCGCCAGGACTAAATATAGTCAAAGTATTTGTTCTTCGGCGCAGATACAAAAGCTGTCGCGATGGAGCCGGGAGGTAAACGGCCTTTGAGGACTGACTCTGCTCTTACCCTCCCCAGGTCTCGGGCTGCCGCGCCGGGGCTCGGCCGTGCACAGGGCTCCGCAGCGTGGCTGCAGTGCCGTCGCCAAGAGGAATGCTGAAATGAAGGGGCTAATGAGCACCAGAGAGGGAGGATCTATAACTTCCAGATGGCGATGAGCCCGTAATCCCTTTGGGAAGAATTAGGGACTCATCAGCACAGCAGAGCCTGGCGAGGGGAGCAAAGCACGACACCTCCGGCTCCGGGAGTGCTGCGAGAGGCCGAGAGCATCCCGATGCTGACTGCACTGGCCGCCCTGCCCCGAGCTGCCGGGCTTTGTCTCGCGGAGACCTGGTGCTGCCGGGAGCCCCTCCCCAAGCACTGAACTATTTCTCGTTTTAAATGATCGCATGTTCTCCAACCAAACCCCGTCCGGGTCCTACTCCTCCTGACGCAGAAAGAGACTTCTGCCTGTAACAGAAAGACTTCTTCCTTCTGGTTTTTATGTCCCATGGGATTGTAAAACATCTCTCTTGTTGGATTTCATCTCCCATCAAAGTGTGTTTTGAGGAATTACGGGCTTATTCCCATGGCTTTATAAACTGCTGGGATCCAAGGGTCTCTGCCTTCCGTGCTGCTGCCGCTTCAACCTGTCTGCGATGGGGCGAGAGCAGGAGCTGATCCAGGCTGTGAAGAACGGGGACGTACCCGGTGTGCAGAAACTGGTGGCCAAGATCAAGGCGTCCAAGAGCAGTGAGTACCCGAGCGCAGAGCTGCGGGCTGCCTCTCCCTGGCCTGGCAGTGCTGCCTGTCCTGGGGTGCGAGTCCCGGCAGCGGGCTCGGTGCCGTCCGAGCTGGGGTGCAAGTGCTGTCTCTGAACCCCGGCGCACGAGTTACGCTGCGGCCGGAGGCGGGAGCGTGAGCGCAGCCCGTGCGGGCGAATGACCAGGCTGTAAGCGATCCTCCCGGCAGGGCTGGGGTTCCCCTCGGGCTCGGGGCCCTGGAGTGTGGGCCACCGAGTGGGGACGGGCGAAGGGAAACGGCAGCGGTGGGGGAAAGCGAAGCCGCTTAGAGGGGGGATGCTGCTACAAATGGTCGTTAGTGATTGCCGCTCACTCCCGGTCATATTTATCTTGTGAAAAATTATCATCCCAGCCAGTCAACTGGAACCAATCGTCAAGCCTTGAATTTCAGTCTGGTAATGTTTAACCCTTCAGCAGAGCTGTTTTTTTGCACGTGCTCTCAGAAAGGTCAGCAGCAAGCATGGCTTGGAGTGAACGCTGGGCTTGCAGGGGTCCCCAAGGGCACCGGGGTCCTGCGGGCACCGCATGGTGTCTGGAGGAGGTGGGGAGGGTGAAAAGGTGGAGGAGCCGATCATGGCCGATGCCCCGGTGCCCTTGTAGAGAGCTGAGCTCCTGGTCACTCCTTGTGACCTACTGAGAGAAAGAAACTGGGAAAAGTAAATAAAAGGGCTCGCGGCGCGGTGCGTGGCCGGGGGAAGGTGCACAATGCCTGCCCAGGCTATGGGAGCCTCTCTGGGCTGGGGGGGTGCAGGACTCCCTGCCAGGGCTACTCGCCATGGGGGGTCTTGTGGGTGTGTGCAGGAAAACTGGAGGGGGAAAAAAAACTGTCCTGGAGAGGGAGGGGGGGAAACTCAGGCAGGAGAATAAGCTTTAAGGCTTCTTAGGAGTAGCTCAGGGCGGAGAGGCTGGTGCTGGGAAACATAAGTTAGGCTGGGGATTATAAATATGAGAAGGGGATCAACTCCCCTGGGCCAGCTACTGGAAAGCTTTGATCGGGGCCAAAACGTGCAAATCCGACTGCAGGTCTGCAGGAGGGCTGGGGCCACCTCCCTCTCAGAAGAGGGGCTGCCTGGTGCCCCCTCCCTGGGTGAAGGGACTGGGTGCCATTGCCTCGGCTTGCAGCTCAGGGACTGTGCCCATATGGGGTCCCTGAGCGATAGAGGTTTGCCTGCGCAGGCGGTTGAAGGACATCCCCAAGGCAATAAATAACGTCAGGACGCGAGTGTCCCGCCGGCTGATGCAGCCCCGTTCCCCCGAGCTGGTGTCCCGTGGGCAGGCGTTGTGGGCAGGCTGGGGTGCCTGTGGCCCTCCTCCTCCTGCGCACCCGGAGGGGTGAAGTTACACTTGTTTCCTCCGATCCCCTCCAGTAACTCTCTCCCGGTTAAACCCCGTCTACGTTTTCTCTCTGGCGTCTTCCCCTCCCTCCAGCCGTGGGGCACCCATGTGAACGTGTGTGTTTAACTCCCCCGCTGCAGCAGCGTCAGCCGCTCCCTCTGCCTATTTTCATTTTATTCCTTTATAAAGAGGGGAGGGGGGCAAAAAGCCCAGACCCCTGCAAGGCCACCGCTGCAAGCCCTTGGTGGGGCTCCCATGCTGGACCCGCTGTGGGGGCTTGCTTGGTCCCAGGGGCTCATCCCCGGCGTGCAGGGCATCCCTTACGGTTCCCTCTCCCTCCTCTCACCGATGCCCTGTGAGCTGAGCGTTTGCTGCATTTGCCGCTCATTAAAGCGCCTTTCCCATATGACAGGCTGAGATGCTGATTGTTATTATTATTTTTTTTTAATATCCCTCTAAGAGTCCTGCTGTCTCAGTGGATTGGGAGCTCAGTCACTGTGATCGGCCCTCTGGGGCTTCCTGTGCCTAAAAAAGTCACCACACGTAAGCAAAAATCAAGCGCCAGTCCCGGCAGCGGGAACTTGAGGGACACGTTGTTTAATATTCACCGTGCGCAGCCCTCCTCCCCGCGCAAGCGCTGCCGTACAAGTGGGTCACAGCACCTATTATTATAAGGCGGTGGGACGGGCAGGAAGAAAGTTTTGGGGGCAGGAGCGGGAGGGGAAGGGCAGGCAACCCGCCTGTGGGAAGGGGATGTCGGGGTGATGCCGTGGTCACTTCTGCAGCGGAGAGGGGGGGTCTCCCCCGGGAGAGCTGGGCTGCTCCTGCCGAGCCGGCTGCGCTTTGCTGAGGTTCCCTGGCGCAGCAATAGAAACGTCCCGCTTTTTAATTTCCTTCTCTCCCTCCCCTCCCCTCCGCGTCAGAGCGCTGCAGAGTTTAATTGAAATTGTTAAACGACCCGTCACGGCTTTGGCCTTTCTCCGCGGTGATCAATCACGTCCCCGGGCTGGCCGCGCTCGCCAACAATGCGCCAGTTGGCCGGGCCAGGGCGGCTGCCGCGGCACCGAGGGGCCGGGGCTCCCGGGGGAGGTGAGGGGCAGAGCCCCCCCCCGGCTGGGGCTCTCGTCCCTGGGAAGGGGTGACTGCTCCTGCAGCCGGACGGTGCCCAGCAAAGTTTGGGTGTCCCCACCCGTGGCCGTGCAGGTCTAAGGGGCAGGATGGGGCGATGCTGGGGTGATGCCGGGGCAGGGGCGCGATGCCCCCGTGATGGCCAGGGGCTGGAGGAGCCGTGGAAGGCGATGGGAGCCGGACTTGCTGTTTGCCTTCCTCGAGGGAGTGGTGAAGGGTTTTGTTTAAACGTGCGCAAAGTGCAAAGAAAGGGCGGCAGCTGAGCAAACTGGCGTTAAACTCTCAAGGACAGGGAGCGAAGCCCCGCTGGGGTTCAGCCGCTGCCTCCAAGAGGTTCGGCCAGTGACTTGCCCCATTTCACCTGCGACTTGCCCCATTTCACCTGCTATGTTGGTGCTTTCCAGACCTTGGATGTATTGAGGACAGGGGTGGGTGCCTGGGCCTTGGCTGTGTCTGGGCTGTGACCTAGCAAGCTGTTAAACGCTAGTGAAGCTTGCAGGGGGTCTTGGCTTTATCCTCACACCTGGGTTGGTGCCCCTCATTGCTGCGTCCCCACACCACAAAGCACAGCAAGGTTTCCCCAAGAGCGGTGCCAGCCCTCAGATGCTGCTGTCACCCGTCCAGCCGGTCAGGAGAGGGACGGTGTTGCTGGGAGTGCTGCGAGACCGCAGCAGGCAGATGCGGGTTAACTCCCTCCCCCGCCTTAAATTTCCTCCTAATCCCTAGTAGCTGTATCAGCTTAAGCCTCGAAGGATGGAGTTTAATATCTCTTCTGTGGTTTGTTAGCCTTTGCACCAGCACTCTGTCTCCATCCTCTGCAGAAACACCCACCCGTGCTTCGTGTCCTGCCGGGCTTCATCCTTCTCTCAGCGGCAGCGGGCCCATAGTTGTTTGAGGAAGAAGTCTCTCCTTTTCGCAGTTCGGGGGTTATTTTGCGATGTTGGATGTGCCTTTGTGCCGGCCGGCAAGCCCAGCACGCCGTCCCCCCTCACCCGGGAGGACCCTTCCCCTCTTTGCCTCTGCTCCCGAGTCCTGGGTGCTCCGGCTGCTCTGTGTGGTCTGGCTGTGGTGAAGAGCCAGGACTGGCCTGGGGCAGGATTGTTATCATTTCAGGCTCTGTTACACCTGATGGCTTTCCCCGCTGGCGGTGGCGCAGGGATGTCTGGGCACCCTGCCTGCTCCGGTCCTGCCCCGGGCGGCGCAGGCGGCTGGACCTGGCTCTGCCACCAAGCCCAAGTGTGGCCCTGGCCACGTCCCTTGAAGCCCGAGTTTCGAGGATGAGTTCCCAAGCATCCTCGGCCTTGTCCTCCCCTCCTCTCCCCGTGCGCTGTAGGTCTGACGGGCTGGACCGGCTCCACAGCCGCACGCCGGCTTGGAAGGGCCGTGGGCACGCCTGCGGAGAGACGCCGAGAAACTCTGCCGAAACGGGCAAAACTCCCTCTTCCGCCAAGACCGAGCCAGGAGCGGGGCGAGGCGCCGTGCCCGGGGGAGCCCGGCTGGCAGCTGCCCCGCGCCGGGGACCCCGCAGCCTGCCGAAATCTGCTTTTGAACCAGCCCGCGGTGGGTGGGAGGGAGGAGCAGAAAATAGGCTTCAAAGGCTCTCGTAAGTGCAGCAGCCGCAGGGATGGATGGCGGCGGGGCTGCAGCTGCACGGCATGGGGGGGTCCATCCTTCCCTCCTCCTCCTCCCCCCGTGGCTCCTGGCCTTCCCAGGGTGGAGGTCTCCTCTGGCTTTCCCAAGCCTGGCGTTGGCTTGGTGGGTTTTCCCACATCCCGGCTGTCCCAGCTCACGGCAGAGTTTAGCCTGGTGTTTTCATCCTCCGTCCCGGGAAGGAAGAGCCCCATGCGGGCAGTGGCGCTGAAAGGAGTGAACGGGCGGTTGCTTGTCAAAGTCGGTCTCTAACGGGTGTTGTGTTTGGAAAGGGGCCCAGCTGCTGCCGGTGTGCCTGGAGCCGGTGAAAGCGTCATTGCGCCGAGCGCGGGAGATAAGGCACGAGCAAACGGCGTCGCGCAGGGAGGTGAAGGATGTAGTGCCGGGCATTGCCCGGCCCAGTGGGCACGGCCTCCTCGGGGTGCCCAGTCCCATGCCCCCCTGCACCCCATCTCCCCACATTCACGGGTCCACCTGCAGCTGCCTTTGCCGTGCCTGGGTGAAAGAGCCGGGGGGGAAGGGGCTAATTCTGGGGAAGGGGATGAGTGTGGGGTCTGTCGGGGCTGCTCCAGGCCATGCTGCCTTCCCTTGGGGACGGCTGGGCAGCGCTGGGGTATCCCAGGCACTTGCCAGTCTCTCAGGGGGTTGCGGGGGTCCCTCAGGGCTGTGGATGGAGCCGGGCTGGCAGCCGTCCCCGATGTCTCAGGCAGGAGGCTGAGGGCTGGGGCAGGAAGGGGATTTCCATCCTTTGGGCGCTTCCCAGTGACTCAGTCCAGACCAGGGGGCTCGGCTCCCTCTTCCCAAGGGCTGCGGAGGCAGTTTTGGCTGTGTGACCCAGAAACACAGGACGATTCGGATGGTGACAGCTCGAAGGCAGACAGGGAGGGCAGCCCCAAGCCACGGGACGGCGTGTGCCCGGCTGCCGGCGGCACACGGGCGCCGTAACGGGGACGGTGCTCCCCAGGGCTGTACCCAGGCAGGGGAGGAGGGGACGTGGCAAGGACATCACCAGCACGGGCGTCCCGTCCTGCGGCTGGGGCCGGGGACGTGCTGGGGGCACAGGGCTGGTTGCAGGCAGGAGGGAGCTGGTGGATAAAGTCTTTCCGGGTGGCAATGATCCGTGCAAAAAGGCCCCGTGGGTTTGGGGATGCTGTGTGCACGCTGCTGGCGCTCCCCGGCTTTCTACCATGCGGGACAGGACCTGCTTTTAGGTGAAGACATCATCGTGCTCTTCCTCCTCCACATGGCTGCTGGGTCTGAAGATCTTGACTGCGACCTAGAAAGGGGTTGCAGCATCGTCCCTGTTTAGGACAAGTGGGTCACCATGGGCCGTGACAGCATCATCAGCATCGCTCCTGCCACCTCTCCATCAGCATCCTGGTGACGCAAGAAGGTTTCCTTGGGTAGAGGGGGGCGAATTATTGGATCCCAGCGGCAATCAACAGCATCCCCCCCAGTGGAAGATGGTTTCCAGCCGGTCGGGAGCGCGCAGTAGCGCGCTCCCGACCGGCTGGAAACCATCTTCCACGCAGCATCGCCCCGGTAAGAGTTAAAAGAGGGGCTGGATGCCGTGCGTGTGTGTGTGCATGCACGCGCCCTGCTTTGTTTTTAAAAGCGCCTCGGCTGGCCTGGCCCCCCGCCAGACCCGGGGCCCGCCGCTGGCAAAAACTCCGGCAAAGGAGTATGAAAGGGGCAGAAACTAAATAACAATAAACCACCTTTTTCTGGCTGCTCTAGCAAACGCGGCGGGTGGGGAGAAGCTACGAGCACTCCAGTTCCCCCAAATCCCTATCCTGGCTTCCCCAAAAAAATCATGCCTGGGATGGAGAGGGAGGGACCTGCTTGAACCTTGGGGCTGCAACGTTGCCCGGGCCTTGCCGAGGTGTCCCGGTGAGTCACAGACCTGTCTGGAGATGCCCAGACTGCTTGGAAATGGCTCTGCCAGGATGATCTTTACACTCCCGGGGAAGGGCTGGACACCCTCACCAGCCCCGCGCTCCTGTAGGATGCCCGGGGCTGCGGCAGCCTGTGCCCAGGGTGGGTGCGCAGGCACCCCGAGCCGTTTGCCAGCCCAGGGAGAAAGGCTGGAGCTGCAGCCGAGCGCAGCTTCGATGGCGAGATAAGGGAGCAGGGAGAACCTGCGCGCGGGGCGGGTATGCGGCTCCTGCAGCATCCCAGGCCTGGTGCAACACGTCCGGCTGCGCTTCCGCCAAGCCCTGCCAAGCACCGGCGCCGCTCCCCCGCCGGGCCCCAGCCAAGGCTGCGCAGAGAGCACGCGGCCCCCGGCACGGCCGCCGCGCCCGGACCCCCGCCCCAGCCTCCCCCAGGTGCGATCCCAGGAGCTGGAGCCTGTATCGGCCGACCCCGGCGGGCGGCTGTGCCGTGGGGGGTGAAAACTCCCAGGGTTTCGTAATGCCGCCCTCGGCCGCGGGCACGGCGGGTTGCGTAAGGCGCCCTGTCTGCTTGCGAAGGGAGCTGGCAAGCAGGGCACGGGCACTGGGTGCCCGGCACGGAGGTGCCGCTGGCGGCGGGGCTGGCTCGGGCTCTCCCACCTGCTTCGCAGGTGCCTCTTGCCCCCTTGGAGCACCGGTTCCAGGGTCTGTCTGGCTCTCAGCCCTCGCTCCCCCTCCTCGAGCAGCCCGTCTTGGGGCATCGTCTCGTTTCTTTGCCAGGACGGGCGTGGATAAACCTGAAAGGGATTTTCCAGGTGGAGCCAAATTGGGCACAAACAGCAATAGGGAGCCTGGACTGGGAGCCCCCCGGACCTTACCCTCCTGTGGGTGTCCTCTCTCCCTGGGCAGGACACTGGCTCACGGCCAGCGCAGTCCCCTGGGGACCTCCCCGGATGCGTCCCTGCCCCAGCGAGGCCACGTGAGTGCCGCTCGCCTCGGCGGCCTCCGAAAGGGGCCAGAGTCCTCCCCAGCGGCTCATCCTTGCCCGTGCAGGGGTGTGGATGCACGGCGAGTCTGGCCAGCAGCCTGGGGACCGGCACAGCCCCGGCAGGTGGGTTTAACCTGCTGGGTTAAAAAGAAGGGAGACGCTCCTCCATGCAGGGGAAGAGGCTCCTGTGGAGCTGCTGACTCTGCTCTGTGGCCCAACCCCAAGTGCTGCTCCAGCCTTGGAGGAGCCCTCGGCTTCTTCCTCGGCAGTGCTGGGGCACAGGCAGCTCCCTGTCCCGGAGCATCTGCCCCACTGGTTATATTTAGCAGCACATGCTGGGCTGCACAGGGATGTCCTGGAGCTGCTTCTCTATTCCCTCCACCCCAAACCAGGTATGGACAGGGGGGTCCAGCTCTGAGCCCCCAAAGTCATGGCTCTGCTCTGTCCTGCTGCACCCTGCTCCAACCACCTGCAGCTTCACGGGGCTGAATTCACGCCGGGTGTCGGTGTCACTGGTGGGTCTCGTCCTGGATAAATGTCTCCTCCCAGGAGCGGGGCAGGTGGGTGCCGCTACTCAACCCCACTCAGGGACAACCCGGGCACTGGGACAGGGACCAGCACGTGGCCACCAGCCCCCTGAGCCCCCACACGTGGCCAGCCACATGCTTGCAAAGCCGGTGCCTCGTTGACCGGGAAGGGACGTGCAGCTTCCAGGGCTGGTTTGCTCTTCCGGTGCTTTCCCAGCAGGGTCGGCACGGCTCAGAAAGCCGTTTGCCGGCGGCGCCTGGGGATGAGGCAACCTGACGTGTCTCCCTGGCCAGGGTGGGGGGCATGAGGTGC
Organism: Phaethon aethereus; assembly: GCF_964289735.1. NCBI lineage: Eukaryota > Metazoa > Chordata > Aves > Phaethontiformes > Phaethontidae > Phaethon > Phaethon aethereus. The sequence continues at coordinate 6,787,634 of NC_138594.1, forward strand.
CTCGGGGGGGTGGCACGGTGCGAGAAAGGGTGCCTTTTCCTGCAAAAAGGGGCTGAGGGAGGTGGGGGGACCCTTTTCCCCATGTGCACCCCCCTCTTTCTCCCCGCCACCCCCCGGAATGCTGCGAGGCGGCAGGTGGGGGTTTCTGTGCTCGGCTCCCACGTCCTGCCTCTGCCGCCAACTCGGGCTTGCCGGGGCCGTTCCTGACACGCACCCGCCGCGCTGGAAAGGCGTAAACAGATCGTGTTGCCGGCAGGGGTCCAGGGAGCGGGCAGGCCTTGGCTTGTGTCCCACCACCGCTCGGTTGGGCTGGGGCGCGGGGAGCGCCGAGGCAGGGGGACGGGATGGAGGGGGCCACGCTGGTGGCAGGTCCCCGCAGGTGGCAGGGTGCCTGTGGGAAGTCGGGCATGACCTTGGTTTGACAAGGGGCCGGGGATGCTGCCCCTGCCTCAGTTTACCTCTGGTGCTAGGGTGGGCCTGCTCCTTAGGGGTTTGGAGGTGTTGATGTGCTGCCCCCCAGCCCCCTTCCCTGTCCTCCCATGGGAAGCTGCCAACTGGAGCTCAGCTCTGGGGGCTGGAGGTCCTCAGGTCCAAGGGGGGCTTGTCCATCGCAGTTGTATTTTGATGCCTTTGACCTTGCTGTACGGGGCTGCTCCATGTCACCCTTGTCCCACACCCTGTTCCCCGAGCAGCTGCTGGCCGGCTCCAGCGCCCAGGCTGGGCAATGGGAGGAGGCCCCTGCCCTCCCTGCTGGCCCCGGAGCAGCTGGGATGAGGGGAGGAGGGCAGGAACGCGGCGCCTGGAATAACTCGGCAGCCGCCAAGGCCCCCACAGGGATGGCGAGACAGACACAGGGCCCTGGTGCGGGGTCCTGCTTCCACCACGGGGACAGGGAGATGCCTCTCCCGGGACATACACCACCCGCGGCTGCGAAGTGCATTTGTTGGTGGATGCTGCTTCCACCTGGGGACACGCAGGGTGGTGCGTGTCCCTCTCCTGTCCCCTGCAGACAGCGTGTCAGGGGAAGCCTTTGCCGCTGCAGCTGGGTGAAAACATCCCGCTCCAGCCAAGGCACGAGGAAAGCACCACCAGCCTGATGCTCTGCTGGATTTTGGCAGTGGTTTCTCTCGCTTCGCGGTGTTGCCCGGCCAGCCGGAAACCCAGGCGGGCAGCGGAGGGTCTGACCTGGCTGGCAAAGAGCCCTCGCAGCGGGCACAGGCTGCGCTCCCCGGCTGTGGCAGGGAGAGGAGGGAGCAGCGGCGGGTTCGTCTCTCTCGGGCTGCGTGTCCCCGGCTGGAGGGAGCTTGGCCCATGCCCGCTGGGCACAGACCCATCTCTCTCCCCTTCCTGCCGGTGGCGGCGTGGAGCGGCTGGGCAGTTCCTGCTTGCTTCGGTAGGCGACCTTGGGCAGGGGATGGGAGCAGCAAGGAGACACAGATGTCTTCCGTGCCCTTGCCGTCACCAGAGAAGGGGTTTGGAGAGGGATTCTTCCCATCCGTCGTGGCTTGGGAGCGCCAAGCAGCCATTGCTGGGTGATCCTCTTGCTCTTTCTCAATGCAGACGCCATGAACGGCTGCAGCCCCACGGCATCTCTGGGAGCAGTCGCCCATCCAGCGTCCCTTAGGACCAGCAGGAGTTGGAGGCCACATTTTGGCTCTGTCCAGGAGGGAAGGAAACAATTTGCTCAAGCTGCTCGGATCCGGGCTGCGATTCAGATGGACCGGATAGCCCCTGCATTGTTTGCTGGAAGGTGGCTGTAGGAAGCAAAGAGTCTCTTGTCCGGGTTTGGCAATAGAGGATAGAGGCCGCAGCCCCCCAGGAGTGGGAATCCTTGGTTCGCAGGGAGGAAATTCCAGTCCTCAGGCAGCGTCTGCCCTGTCCCCACACAGACCGGGCTGTGTGCGTCCCGGGGGACCCCGCCAGCACGTCCCTGAGCGGGGCTGGTGGCAGCACCGGCTCGCAGGGTCAGAGTGGAGGAAAGGCATCCGCAAGGTATTTTTAACCGCATGTGACGCCAAACCTCAGCCACACAACCGCCAGCAGCAGTCTGAGGTTAGTCCTCGGCTGCCGACGGTTGATTGCCTATGGGACGGTTGCGGTGGGGGGGGGGGCTTTGGGGAAAATTCGGTTCCCGGCTGCCGGGGCCTCAGGAAGGAGTGATGACACTTGAACCATCAACCTTCTGGGTGACCTTGAGTGAACGGCTTCACCTCCCGGTGCCTCCCCTCCCATCCTGTGTGTGCCTTGCCTAGATTAGAGCATCCAGGGTGGGGACAGCCGGTCTGTCCGCCCCAGCAGTGCCTGCTCTGGGCACACGGCAGTTTCCCTGGGGCAGAAGGGGGAAGATGTCGCAGGATTTCCAGCCGCCACATCCCTGTATGCTTTGAGTACTGGCTCCACCGGCCAGAGCAGCTCCCAGGTGCCAGCTGCCACGTGCGGGTACCAGGCTGGCAGCGATGGGGATGGTGCCGTAGGGCCGTGGCAGCCCGGTCCCCCAGCCTCAGCCTTGTCCCACTGCCCCCGGGAACTGCATGATTTGCTGCAAGCATCCAGGATAGAGTGGAGGGCTGGATCCTTGTTTTACTCCCTTGAGATTGCGGGGTTTTGCTGGCCGCTCTTGGCTGCTCTAATTTTTATCTGGGGCTCATTGTTAGAACCATGAAATAAGTAGCTACGTGCTTCTCTCGAGCGTCAAAACCCTCCAGGTGTAGGTGGGTTGCTGCGTCCCTGCCCGCCCTCCCTAATTAACTGTTGCTCAGCAAATCCAGACTTACTGACCTGTCCTAATCTTCCCGTGCAAGGCAAGCCCTTTGGGCTGCCGGCTCCTGCCGCTCGCCTCTCATGGCCTCCCAAGCCTCTCGTGTCCCCCATGAGCCTGTATCGTGTTCACAGCCCTGGACACACGGTGGAAGATGGTACCCTGAGAAGCGGCGTCCCGCTGCGCAGGGCTGCTGAGGTTGTTTTCCTCGCCAGCGGCTCCCACCGTGCCCGCGCTCCCGCTGCTCTCACCGACCCCGGCATCCTGCTTCCCCTCTTTCTTCCTCCCATTGACTGTCTCTGCCAGTCAGATTATTTTTCCCCAGGTGCTGCAGTCTGCAATTTTCCCAGGTTGAATCTGCCTGGGTTTGTTCTCCTAATCTCTCTAAGTCCCTTTTGTGTTATTTCTGCCCTCATTGATCTGTTGAGCATCCTCCACAGATTATATTAATGTGCCATTTGCTTGGTATCGTGTAAATGAGAACGCTGAGGGTGTCTGTAGGAGCAGCCCCTTTGCCTGGGTACCCAGGGGGCACGGGAGCCCTGTGACCCCTTCGCTGGCTCCCAGGGGAACCAGTATGGAACCAGTATGGAACCAGCTGAACAGGAGCTAAGGCGCATTGTTGATGCTGGACCAGCTGCTTTGCTGGTCCCGTGTCCTGCAGCCCATGGGTGACTCTTGGCCCCGCGGCTTGCCCAGCGACGCACCACGGGCACAGGCGGAGCGCGCGCCTGGCCGCTGGCCCCTGCCGCTATCGCCCCATCTCTTCCCGCTCGGGAGGTGTCCTGTCCTTTCGGAAGGATGGGGGAAATGGAAAAGGCTCCACCTCTTCCCTGGGCAAATACAGCTCCTCTGAGTTCATATCCTGGAGAGCGAAATAGCCAGGTCCCAGCAGGGACGGTGACTTCACCTCCCGGTAACGCATTTCCCCGGCCAGCTGGGAAAGGAGCCCTCGTATCTCTGAAGGAGCCGCCCGGCTTCCCCCACCCAAAGCCTTTCCCAGCTGTTTCCATCCTGGCTGGGGCTGGGGGATGCGATTTCGGCTCTGTGGGGAAGGGGTGTTACCACTCCCCCTTGCCGAGGGGGCCAGGCTGGGGTGTATAGCTTTGGGGTAGGCAGCCAGTGCGAACCCCCAAATTACTGTGGGGAAGTGGAGCAAGTGCCGTTCATCTCACCATGCAGCTGAGATCCTTCTGGGGGGCTGAAACTTGGAGCAGGAGCACATGTTTGGCTTTTGCAAGGGGTGAATCCAGCCCCGAAGGACTCCTGTGATGCTGTTTCCCCCTCTTGGTGTTTGCCCCCTCCATCCCCGCTGCGGCTGCCAAACCTTAGGGGCGAGAGGCAAGAGCTGCACCTTCTTCCCAGCTGCGCGGATGGGGATGGGGTTTCCGATTCTGCTTTTCCTTTCATTGTTCTGGGAGCCTTCACTTTGAACAAGCTGCCTGTTTTTTCCTGCTTTGCTTGAGGGGGGGAAGCGGCGGGGGGAAATTGGGGGTCTGGCCGGGGGTCCTGGGGCAGCTGGGCTGGGAAAGAGCAATCGATGTCTGCGCTGTGCAGGGATGCCGTCCCCGCTGCCTCCTCCTGCCAGCCTCTTTAAAAAACTTAATTGTTGGGTTTTCCCCGGGATAGAGGCTCCCAGTCTTGCCCAAAGAAGGAAAAAAGCTCCCAGTTGACTCCGTGGTCCTGCTGCCATGTCCCCAAACCCCTCTCCCTTTGCCTGTCATGGGGCCCCAGCTCAGCCGAGGGAGGAAGGCAGGTGCCTTGGCCTCTCAAACTCCCAAACCTTGCCATCACCCACCTTCACCATCGCCCACTGTCACACCTGAAGACATCACAGGACGAGCGTGCTTAGAGAAGGAGAAAGCACGGATGAGGAGGGAGGCAGAACTGCCAGAGGAGACTCAGGCATGCCGTCGGCAGAAACAACTCGGTGGCAGGGACATCTTGGGCTCTGCGTGGCTGTAAGCCCGAAGATTTGGAGCTAAAGCCAGGGTTAAATGGTGGAGGCTGTTCAGGTTAGAGACAAGGAGTCTGTGTTTTGGCGTGGGGATGCTCACAGCACAGGGATGCTGCAAGGAACCCTTCGAGTCCAGCTCCCAGCTCGCTGCAGGTCCAGCTGGACCTGGGGTGCCGAAACCAGCAGCAGGGCTCGTGTGCAACGGCCGTGGCGCGGCCTGTGCAGTGTAAAGCAGGCAGGGTCTGGCATCTCGCACCTGGCTTTGGTAGGTTTCTCAACAGATGAAGACACCAATTATTCTCAAGGAGTTGCCAGACGCTGCTGTAGGGAAAGATAAGGGATTCCCTACGGTGTCGCGCTCTCCCATCGCTGCCATTTGCCCTGGCTCGATGGGAATCTGCCTCCCTGATTGCAGCCTCCCCGTCCCTGCCAGCTGACCCAGTGGCTTTGCCCTGGTCAGACCCACCCCGCGGTGCCTGGCTTGGTGGAGGACCTGTTTGTCGGCGTTGGTGGGGAGCCCGTTCGCAGGGATGCTGCGAAGCTCAAACCCCGGTACAGGCCATTTGCAGGCAGGAAAGCACCCGTGACATTTGGATACAGGGATGAGTGCTCGGCTGGATATCTTCGGCGGCAGCACCCCGACAGCCAAATTCACCCACCATAACCACAGGGGAAATAGGGGGGCCCCTGCCTGCCCAGAGAGCCGGGCGCGGTGCTGGACTCGGCGTTCGGGGTGCAGGCTGGTGGCTGCGGCAGGCAGATGGCACTTGGCTCTGCCCAGCCTCCATCTCAAGCTTGCTGGGCAACTTTGGTTGAGATTCTTAAGGTCTCTGTGGCCGAGCTCCTTCCCTATCGAAGCGGGCGAATCTCTTCCGAACCTATTTGGAAACTACAGCTGAAGCAGCCGGTTTGCCGGGAGGCTGTGCTGGGAGGAGCCGGGTGTGGGTGGCCACGGCGGACGTGCCTGTGGACAGAGAGGTGAGAGGGAAGGGTGATTCCCACAGAAGAGGGATCCACATCACCTTTTCTTGTTCTTGATTCTGGGTGAGACATCGAGTTTCTCCTGGGCCCCAGCACAAACGCACGGCACGCCGAGGCAGGGCCCCCCAGGCCGTCGGCACAGGTGAAGGCCAGGCAGGGCAGGTCGGGTGAAGCTGCCACCTCCTTCCGGCTCCGGCCCTGGGAGGCTGCCGCCGTCAGCGGAGGCGGCTGGTGCTCTGCGGGATCGCAGCTGATTAGCTCCTTGGGCTGGTTTATTGGCTCAGTGGTGACGGTCCCCAGGTGGGACTTTCCCAAGAGGGTATGTGCATGTATTTGGTGTGCCCAGAGCACACGATCCTTCTCCCACCACCCAGGGCAGCAGGATGGCGTTCCGGCAGTGCCCAGACGGAGCATCCCTGCGTGCGGGATGCTCCTGGTGTAGGGATGCTCGTGGCTGGCGGTACCGGAATGCTCGTGGTACAGGGATGCTCGGACCTGCCATGCGGGGAGGCTCCTGGCATGGGTGTACTTGCAGCCGGCGGTGTGGGGATGCGATTTCCCAGCGCAAGGGGAAGGGACGAGGGTCAGTGACACAGGACGAGCAGAAAGGTGTATTTTTTCAAGGTGCCTCTGGCACGAGGTGGGTCTCCAGTCCCACACAGAGACAAAAGCTGGGTCGACAAAATTGGGGGGTCACAGCAAAAGCACTGCTTTCTGGAGCCTTGCTCTGCGTGTAAGCCAGGGTAGGAATCTCCGAGGGGTGCTTTTTGAGGGACATGGGGTGTTTGGGCGTTTCCTTTCCCAGCCAAACCCAGGCAAGTGTGCGTGGCTCCTTCCCAGCGAGCGGTGAGTGGTTCCGGCGCCAGAAGGGTCCTATCCACCTCCCAGCCCTTGAAGCAAAGCCCAAAGCTGTCCCTGTGGGGACAAATTCTCCGGTGAAGGGTACAGGGTGACGCAGGGTGCCCGGCGTGCTGGCACAGGGGGTGCTGGCCGGGCAAGGGCACGCCTGGCTCCACGCAGCCGGCGCCGGGCGAGCACCCCGGGGGGGGTAAATACGGGTTTGCGCCGGGCCGGCTGCCAGCGGGGCGGGTGAGGCACCCGCCCTGGCCAGCCGCTCCCGGCAGCCCCCTGCACCCCACGGGGAGCTGGGCCCAGCCCGACGTCCCCGCTGTGGAGGTGCAGCGCAGCCCCACGGGGAAACCGAGGCACGGGACGCAGCACACCCGAGGGGGCTGCTTGGTCGGGGGAGCTGGCTGGAAACATGCTGCGTGGGGCTGCGCCATCCTGCGCCCCTGCCAGCGAGGGTCCAGAAGGCCGAGGGCCGGCACTTCCCCCTCAGCCAGGGCTGGATCCGGAGCGTGCCGTGGGCGAGGGTCTCGGCCTCCTCTGGCGAGCGGGTGGCCGCGCTGCCTTTGCCACGGCCGGCGGCCGGCGGAGCGCGCGGGCCCTACATTTGTAAGTAATTTGCTGGAGCGCTCCGGAGGTGCTCCCCGCCTGCCGCTTGGCAGCCAGACGCCGCACAGAAGCTCGCTGGCTCCCTCGAGGCCTCGCTCAGCCCTGGCCCCGCGCTGCCGAGCCTCGTCCTGCCCGGGCAGGCGCCGGCGAACGCGCCGGAGTGGGGGAGCAGAGCGGCGTGGGGGCCCGGCAGGACCCCCCAGAGGGGTCGTGTTGAGGAGTGGGGCCAAGCAGGAGGGACTCGTGTCCGGAGTTAACCCTCAGGGTGTGCCAAGCCGGGTTTTTTCTCTCAAAATCTCCCCTTCAGGACTTTTTGCATTTCAGCGCTGCGTCCATGTTTTTCTGGGTTCATCTTCCCGGGACGCGAGCGTGCTCCCGGCGGGGAGCGGCGGGTGCGGATCAGGCCCATGGGTGCTCCCGCCCTGATGCAAATCCAAAGGAGGTGGCGATGCGGCTGGCAAGGGTCCGGCCACCCCATCCCAGTGCCGTGGCTGGGTCGGCCCTGACCCTGTGGCCCCTTCCCAGCCCAGGTCTCTGAATCCCCACAGCCTCCGAACCAGCCGGTCTGGGAGGGCTGTGGGGTTGGGAACCGCTCAGCCCGGCCTCTGCCGAGCCCCAAAATGCCTGGGTGGGAAAGGTCGGGAAGCTGGGGCACCAACAGGGAGAGAAGGGGCTGAAGAAAGAGAGATAAAAATGGGGGAATCGGTCAAAAGGAGCATATGGATGCAACGAGGAAGAGGGATGCAGGGAAGCGTCCCATCACCTGCCTTCCTGTCACTGCATCCCCAGGAGCATGGCGGGGGCTGGTGGCACCCCCTTGTCAGCCCTCGTGCTGCCCCGCTGCTTCACCCCGTCCCCGCGCTGGCTCCCCAGCGGGGCAGGGCTGCTTTTGGGGTTGCTTTGCCGGCCCCACACGCCATACAGTGCAGAGGTGTGCAGCGGGATGGCGCTGGCCAAGGGGTCCCGGCTGCCTGGCTGTGCTCCATTTTCCCCTCCATCCCTCTGCCCCTCTCTTCGCTCATGCCTCTGTGCCCGTGGTGCCAGCGTGCCTGGCCCCTTCCCTACCCACGCTTGGCCTTCCAGCCCGACTGCAAACCCGCCAGCTCTGCAAGCAGCGATTTACCCAGCTACAAACCAGGGACGAACTCTCTCCCTTCCTGCCCGAGGTGGATACGAGCAGGATTGCTTTCACATTCAGGAAGAGTCCCGAAGGGGATGCTGCTCCCGGCTCCGCTTTTTGGGACCTGCTGCTTTTCCAGCTGCCCACGCTGTGTCCGTGTGGTCCTGGCCTGAGTCCTGACCTTGCTGGGCTGCCGGAGCCAGGAACTAATTTGAGGAATGTTGCTCGGGAGAGGAGCGAGGACAGAGGCATTTTGCCGTGCAGATGCTGACAGCTGCCTGGTGGGGCTGGGGAGTGGGCAGGGACACCCGCCGTGTCCTGGGACACCCACTGCATCCCAGCCCTGCTTACTGGACCCCACCAGCCAGCCTGGTCCCCTTGTGGGAGGGGGTCAGGGATGGGATTTTGGAGTGAGTTCTCCCTCTTTAAATAGTGAGCATTGCTCAACTCCAGGACCAGCCCCCAGGGCTGTGGGATGTTTCTGCCTCTTTCGGATGGGCTTGTGCTCAGTGGGCATCTCCATCCAGCCCTTCTCTTCCCGGCATCGCTTGCCTGGCTCCGCTCTGCCGCCCAGCTTGCGCAGATCAGGCTCTGCCCCTCGTGCCATGGGTAAGGACCCCTCCTCCTCCTCCTCCTCACCCTTTCTCGGCAGCAAAACCCCTCGGCAACCCCATGCTGGCCTTCAGTTCCCACCGCACAGAGAATCCTTTAAAAATACCTATTTATAAACCCTGATTAAAAGGCAGGGTGCTGGGGGAGTGCTCGGGGAGCGGGAGCTGATGGCTTCGCAGGCATCGCCTACGGCTCAGTGGATCCCTTCACTTAGTTTTAATTTTATCTCGATTGTGTCCTCTGGAAATCCCCCAGCTGCAGATGCTTCCCAGCGCTTCCCACTTGCAGGATCTGTCCCAAGACTTTCAGAGGGGCAGGATGAGGCCTTTGCCCACCACAGCTGACCCCGTTCCTGGCTCTGCCATACAGCCCAAGTGCGATCCTGGCTCCGTAAAAGAGGCAGTGTGGGGCTCTGCGGTTATTGTTGCTCCGTGACTGGGATCAGAAGTGGCTGGTTTACAAGTGAAATGTCATTTTTTTGGCTGGTGGGGCTGAGGGAAATGGCTTGTCCTTGATGGAGACCCTGGATCCTGGGCTCTCAGGCAAGATAGGGCTGGAAGGGAAAAGTGGGAGCTCTGCTGAACGATGGCTTTGGGAGATGGTTCCTTTGGGAAGGGCTTTTGGGTTGGCAGAGCAGCTTGCTGTGCCCCTGGAAGAGTAATTAGGGTGATCCCATCCTGATCTCCTCAGCTGTGGCAACAAGTCACGAGTCCCTTACCAGCAGCCACTCTAAGCCCATTTTGTGTTAATTAGGCTGTTTACAAAACACGGTAAATTGCAGTAATGAACACACCATTCCTTGGTTTCCTTTAATTATCCATTTGCATGGTGAATGAGCCGGGCCACTCTTCAGCCCTCCTTTCCAGCAAAGGGGCCGTGCAGCAGAGTATGGCTTTGTATGGGATCTGCCATGTGAGGTGGGCAGAGACCTTGGGAGAGGAGGAAAAGAGAAGGGAGAGGAGGAAAAGAGAAGGGAGAGGAGGAGCAGAGGTGGAGAAGGAGGAGAGGGAGCTGCAGCCCTAGAGATCTGCAGGCTGCAAGGGAGGGGGCTCCTTCCCCAGGATCCCACCACGTTCCAGTGGGGTTTGAGCAGCCATTCCACCCTGAGCTCAGAGCCTGGCTCCCTGACTTTGATTTTTCCTTAGGAAATGGCACAGAAACCTTTCAAAGCATTTAATCCTTCCCAGCTCGGCGATAGGGCTGCCTGGAAAGGCAGAGGAGGAGCTACAGCATTTCTTGCCCCCCACATACCTTCCCCTTTCTTTCCCTTTTGACTTGGCGGATGAATTCCAGAGATGTTAATCCGCTCTCAACCCCTTGGTGAAGAATAAAACGTCCTCTCTGTGTGGGAGGAAGGAATTCATTCGAATTAATTGCGGAAAGGAGCGGGGAGCCGGGGGCACGCGTGAGGCTGTGCTGAGGGTGGGGTGAGCATCCTCTGCCGCTCAGTGGTCCCCGAAGGGGAGGGAGGGACCGGCGAGGTGGCACAATCCTCGCATTCACAGCCGGAGGTTTTCAGCCTCTGCCCCAGCCTTAAAAATGCCAACCATGTGGTCTGTGGGCCAGGCCTCGGCGGCAGCGGCAGGCACGGGGTGCGAGTGGGGGGCGAAATGGCCCTGCTCAGCAGCTTTGGGGTGTTGCTGCCTATAAAGGGGATGGAAGCACCGTCCCGCTGAGCTGAGGTGACAGGAGCTGTGGGGTCCGACCCGTCCCGGGGGCACACAGAGATGGGGCAGGAGGGACGGAGGGAGGAAAGGGTCTGAGCTGGAGCTGTGTCAGCCCATTGAGGGTTCGTGGAGGTGAACATGGAGTGAGAGGAGAGGAGAAGAGAGGCCGCCGGGATGGGCCAGGCGCTGTTCTGCGCGCTGGGAGGTTGGTGTGACTGCGGGACGGGGTTCGCGGGGGGTCCCGGGGCTCTGCCTCCTGCCCTGACCTTCACCTCTTCTCCCTGCAGAGCTCCTGGGATCTGCCAAGCGCCTGAACGTGAACTACCAGGATGCGGACGGGTGAGTGCCCCCCCGGCAGGGTGCTGGTGCTGCTGCCGCCAGCGTGGGTGGGCTTGCTCTCCCCAATATCCAGTCGGTTCTGCAGCTCTGAGTATCATAAAGCTTTTGAGGGTAGCTGCTGAGCGCCGGAGAACACAGCAGCATCCCAAAACCAGGGCAAGCCCTGCAGAGGCAGACCCAGTGCCTGCCCGCATCGGAGCTGAGCGCTGTGCTCAGTCCATCCTGCAAAACCCTTTGTAAAGCTCTTCTGCTCCGTAGGGCTGGGGGTGAAAAGGGATCCCAGCGTGTCCAGCCAGTGCCCTGTGTCCCGAGTGCTGCTTGAAGCTCGGCGCAGCACCTGGCCCGCCCCGGCGCCTGCATGTGCTTGTGCCCGTGTTTAGTATCCCAAGAGCAAAATCCCTTCGTTTGGTGGGGGGTTAGAGAAAGAGAAGGTGAGATTGCCAAGTGACCACAGCATATTTGTGTAGCTCATCGCTTCCAAAATCCAAGCACTTAATAAGCTGGGCACTGAGAGTTAAAGAAACCACAAAGGCCCATAAAATAAATAAGCACGTTGTTCTTATTGAATTAACTCTGACCTGTGAGTTGTTAGCATTGTTTTATGTACTGTTGTTGTACCTAATTTCTACATGTTTTCTTTTCGAGGACTCTGTAGGAGGAGGTGCCCATGATGAGTCCTAACAGGCCAGCGGGGGGTTGCAAACGTGCAGGATGGCTCTGTCTTAAAATAATACTGTGCAGATGGAGCTTAATAGAAAAAAAATGTAATAATAGAAGCAATGATCTGATTCTGATAAGGCACAGGGCTTGTGCTCAGGCAGCTCCAGGAGGGCTGCCGATGGGAACGAGGGTAAAGGGTCCATTCCCCGTCAGAGGGACATGTGCGGGGTATTAACAGCGCAGGCAGCGCGTGGGGTTTTGCTGGGGTGCGGGACAGGGACGGTGCGGGGGTGAGACCCACGCACGGGGACAGCAGCGCGCACCCTCCTGGGAGGGCCATGCCACTGGTGGAGTCCTTGGCATCACCTTGCTCGCGGCTGGGAGATGATGGGGTGGGCAAGCGTGGGTTTGTGCAGCCGCCTCCAAGGCAGAGCTGGCCCCGCAGGGATCCCCGCAGGGTTGGCTCGGGGGGATTTTCTACCCTTCACGTTCTCGCTTCGAGGCAGAGGTTTTGGCGTGGGCTGAGGGACATGGTGGCTGTACTGAAGGACAGAGCAGCCCTCTCTGCTGGGGTTAGCGTCCCTCCTGCAACACCCAGAGACTCTGCACAGGGATTTGGGGGTGCTCTGGGACCACGAATCAGGAGGAAAGCTGTGCTGGCTGAGCCGCGTCCCTGGCACGGGGCTGGGACACTACTGAGCCCATTGGAGCCCCAGGCCGGTGCCATCTGAAGTCCCCCGTGCCCCTTGGAGTGGCACATGGGCTAATCTCCAGCGGCACAGGGACCCCTTGCTTGGCTGTGGCCCTTCATGTGACAGCACGGGGGGAGCGCTGGGCAGACAGGCCGCTTTCACAGCCCCAAGACACAGGGCTCTTTCATTACCAGCAGCCTCCCACGCTGTGCCGTGGGTTCCCAGCATCCCTGCTGGCATGGGCAGGGCGCTGCCGGCGGAGGGGCCAGGAGTAGCCGCTGGGCCGGTGTGTTTGCCGGATGCTGTGAGCAGTGCGGCTTCGGGCTGCCTGGCTGCACTGTGGAGAGGGGAGATGCATCTCTCTCCATCCCGCCTGATTGCCCCCGCACAGAGCAGGGGGGTGAGGGACCCCTCTCGCTGGGGTCTCAGGGGGTGCACAGGGTCCCTGCATCTCTCGCTGAGCTGTGGGGCAGGAACAGCATGAGGGATTTATCTCTGCTTTGCTATGGGGAAACTGAGGCACTGTGAGCGGGGAATCAGGAGGGACTTAGCCATGACCGTCCCGGCCCTCAGCCCGTGTCCCCGGGCAGGCAGGGGCCGTAGGGACAGCGCGGCGTGGAGCAGGGCTGGGCTGAGCCCTGCCTTGTGTCGCAGGTTCTCGGCGCTGCACCACGCGGCCCTGGGCGGCAGCCTGGACCTCATCTCGCTGCTGCTGGAGGCACAAGCCACCGTCGACATCAAGGACAGCAATGGTAAGGGGTGACCCCCCATTGCAGCCCCGTGCCTCTGACAGCCGGCTCAGCCCTCTGAGTAAGGCCGGGGGCCACATCCAGCCCTGCTGAGCCACGTTCCCCCGCAGGGATGCGTCCCCTGCACTACGCGGCCTGGCAGGGGCGCGTGGAGCCGGTGCGGGTGCTGCTGCGTGCTGCCGCCTCTGTCAACATGGCCTCACTGGATGGGCAGATCCCACTTCACCTCTCAGCACAGTATGGCCACTATGAGGTGGTAAGCAAGAGCCCATCCTACCCACGCACCCACCCCGGGTCTCTCTGGGGGTGCACAGGTCGGGGTGAACCCCATTGTGCCGGGCAGGAGGGAGGCAGGGGTGCGGGATGATGCTGAGCCCCTGTACCACGTTGCTCCCCTGCAGTCGGAGATGCTGCTCCAGCACCAGTCCAACCCCTGCCTCATCAACAAGGCGAAGAAAACCCCCCTGGACCTGGCCTGCGAGTTCGGGCGGCTGAAGGTGAGCGCTGCGGGGCTCTGCCCTGCACCGGGCGCTTCTCCAGGGGCAGCTCTGGAGCCAGCTGGCTCCTCCGGGAGCAAAGCGCTGGGTCCAGCCACGACCACTCTCCCTCTGCCACAAGCCTTGGAGCCCGGCAGGCAGCGGCTGCCTCCTCCCACAACCAGGCAAGGCCAGATCCTGAACGCGGGATCAGGTTTTCCTCCTGACCTGACAGGAGAGCAGCGTCAGGCTGGGAGAGAAGCCAGGAGTCCTCGCTCCCGGTTCCCCACAGCCTCCCCCCACCTACCCCAGCTTTGCTCCCGTTTAAGCAGATAGGCTGAGCTGGCTAATCCCCGCAAGCCCTGAGCGCCTAGCTCCGCTCAGCTGCTCGAGGTCCCTGTCATGGCTCGTGGGGATGGGGCCGCCCCGGGCTCTGGGAGACCCCGGCCCTGCCAGCACCGCAGCACCGGGCTGGGCTGGAGCGTGGCCAGCCAGACTGTCCCGTGCCCCACCGGGGAGGGGACCAGGGGCATATTTCCATTTTTGGAGTATGTATAATGTCTGCGGCTATAAACAGGGCAGTAAAAATAACTCCTCTGTGCCTCTGGGCTGCCCTGAGATGCTGAGAGTCGCTCTGGGCTTGGTGAGACTGGAGCTTTTTAGGGCTTGGTCTGAAAAGCCCGATTATGGGAAGACTATTTCTGGCTGTTGTGACCTTTTTTTATGGCCCCTCGCGACAGTGTGGCCCTGCCAAGCACTGGCCGGCTCCGGCCGAGCCCTGGGCCTGCGAATGGAGGGGAGTGGTGGGATGGGGAGCAAAGGGCCAGCCCCGAGGGTGAGCCCCTTGCTGGGAGGGTGCAGGCAGGGGTGCCTGCACCCCTCTGCTCACCCCTGTGCCCCATGCAGGTGGCCCAGCTGCTGCTGAACAGCCATCTGTGCGTCGCTCTCCTGGAAGGACAGTCCAAGGACGCCACCGACCCCAACTACACCACCCCACTGCACCTGGCAGCCAAGAACGGACACAAGGAGATCATCAGGTAACCCCCTGCCAGTCTGGGATGCTGCCCGATCCCAGAAAAACCCATCATGGCTTCAGGCCCACTTCCTCCCAAACCCACCTCCCTGCTGTGGGCTTCGGTCCCTTGTCCCCAAAGCCTCAGCAGTGCAAGGGGTCGTTCCCTTCCTGTTGCAAAGCAGCCGATCACCTGGCCCTGATGTCCATGTCCTCTCCCTCCTTCCTACCAGGCAGCTGCTGAAAGCCGGGATCGAGATCAACAAGCAGACAAAGACGGGCACAGCCCTGCACGAAGCTGCGCTCTACGGCAAAACGGAGGTGGTGCGGTTGCTGCTGGAGGTGAGCGCGATGGGGACAGGGCTGCACGGGGGGGATGGGACAAGCCCCTGGGGGGTCAGCCATCACCCCCTTCCCCTCGGTCCCTCTGTCTGCTGTGGGTCTGGTGGCAGGTGTGGGGTCTGGCCATGACCGCCGTCCTCTCCTGGGCAGGGCGGCGTCGATGTGAACATCAGGAACACCTATAACCAGACGGCGCTGGACATCGTGAACCAGTTCACCACCTCACATGCCAGCAAGGACATCAAGCAGCTGCTGAGAGGTGAGGTGGGGCCGGTGCGCAGCCACGCACTGCGCGGCACTGAGAGGGGCTTCGTCCCCCTGAGACCTGCCTGGGGCTCCCAATACTCCTCCTGAACAGCCTACACCAGCCTGGCTGTGAGTGTCAGCACCCCAGTCCTGTCATACGTGCCCCATCCTCCATGTGGGCAACGTCCAGGGATTGCATCCTTCCTGCAGTAGTAATGTTTTCTTCTCCCCTCTCCTTGCTCTTGTTTTCTCCTTCTGTCTTCCCTGAACTGCTCTCTTTCCTCCCTGTGCTCTGGCACATTCTTTCTTCCCTCTGTCCCTTGTCTTCAGAGGCATCAGGAATCCTGAAGGTCCGAGCTTTGAAGGATTTTTGGAACCTCCACGACCCGACTGCTCTCAACGTGCGGGCAGGAGACGTCATTACGGTGAGGCTGCTCCCTGCTCCCCGTCTCCTTGCCCCACCATGGCCCCAGGTACCAACCCCATCCCTCTTATCCCCGTGGCAGGTCCTGGAGCAGCACTCAGATGGGCGATGGAAGGGGCACATCCACGATGTTCAGAAAGGCACTGATCGGGTCGGGTACTTCCCCCCCTCCATCGCTGAAGTCATCAGCAAGCGAACAGGTCAGTGGCCATCCTGGGCATGCTGGGGACAATCCGCTGTGTGAAACCATCCCGACCTCCCCGGCACTTCCTGTAGGACAGGTCCCCGCATCCCTGGCTAGCTAGGGGGGAAGAGAAGGACACAGGTGGGCACAGGGGGTTGCGCCATTGGTGGGGTGGTAATTTGGGGGTTGAGGCTCAGATGTCCCCCTGCGCTGCCTCCCACATGAGCTCTGACCACGCGTGTTTTGTCTTTGAATGCAGGCACGGTTGTCCCCCGCGTGGCACCCACGCACCAGCGCCAGGGTCCCCCCGGGACCCTCCCGGCCCCCCCCGGTGGGCTGCAGCACCTCCCCGACGAGTGTCCTCACCCGGCAGCCCCGAGCGTCCCAGCAGCCTATGGCCACCTCACCCTAACCCGGACGGCCCCAGGCCCTGACAGCTCAGGTCAGGGGTGCAGCTGGGGAGGGAGAGGGGCTGGGGACCTCTCTCTGTACCCAGCCCTGCCTGTGCCGGGGGGACACGGGGGGAGACTCTCCTTCCACCTTCCGGTGGGGAAACAGCCAGACAAGAGGGAGCAGGCGCAGGGAAAAGGAGTTTAGGGGAGCCCGTAGAGCAGCCCCTTCCATCCCCCTGTCCTCAGCCAGGCTGCGTCCCCATGTCCCCTGTCATGCGTCCCTTGCCAGCCCAGGTCACCCTGTCTGTGTCGCCTGTGCCGGGAGGTGGGAGGGAGCGATGCATCATCTGTGGCCGGAGGGATCTCGTGGGAGGCTGGTATTTACTGGCATCACTGTGTTGGCACACGGGTCCCTGCTGGGGACCTCTGTGCCCTGTGTCAGCCCTGATCCCGGGGCACTGCTGACTGCCCCCCCGCCTGCCCTGAGCAGCAGGAGACCGGAACAGTGTGGGCAGCGAGGGCAGCATCGGCAGCATCCGCAGTGCCGGCAGCGGCCAGAGCACTGAGGGCACCAACGGGCAGAGCACCAGCATCCTCATCGAGAACGCCAGGGTAGGCACCCACCCCCGCTCCCCCCATGCTGCTCCCCCAGACCTGGCTCGGGCTGGAGACGGAGCCCCAGCACCTTCCCTGTCACCCCCTGCACCTTCTACCGAAGGAGGGGCTGCAGGAGCTGAGCGTCCTTCACCACACATCTACTTGCTGCCGGCACTCAGCAGGGAGGTGCTCCTGGGGGGTCTCTGGTTGCCCCCCATAGCACAGCTGGCCTTCTGAGGGGAGCTGGAGGCTGTGGCTGGTACCACACAGCATTTCCACCATGTCCTGAGTCGTCTGAGAGGAGCAAAAGGGCGCTGGGCCAAATCCTGCCCAGATCTCTTGCTAGGGGCCAGCCCTTCACTGGGTGAAGCTGTGCCTGGCAGCCCAGCATGGGGACCCCGCTCTGCTCCTGGGAGGGCTTGTCTCTGGAGAGGGGAGGGTCTCTCCTCCACTCACTCCTCCTCTCCCCCAGCCGCTGCCCTCCGCCGGCGATGACCTCCAGCAACACCTTTTGGGATCAGAGCCACGCAATGGGCAGTTGACCTCCACGGCAGGTGAGGGCTGTCCCAGCTCCATGGGGCCTCGGGGACAGCTGTTCCCCCAGCCCTGGGGGCTGCTCGCTGCTCAAGTGCCCCCGTGACAGTTCTTCTCTCTCCCCTCTGCCAGGGCCACAGAGCCACCAGACCCCAGGCAGCTGCCCCACTGGAGACAGGGTCTTCTCCCACCAGTTCTTACGGCCTGAGCAGCTCCTCGAGGGGAAGGTAACTGGGCCAACTGGGCACCTGATGTGGCGGGAGAGAGGGCCACATTTGGGGCTCTCAGCCTCTCTCCCCTAGCTGCACTGGGGACACAGGGGACTGGGTCTTGAGGACCCTGGGGACAGGTGGGTCTTGCCTAAGGAGATCCTGTCATCTTGCCTGGAGCAGCCAGGTCCTTCCAGCCCCTGCAGCCATCATCACAGGTTGCTCTTTGCCCTATCCTCTTCCTCAGGATGCAGAAGCCATTTACAACTGGCTGAGTGAGTTCCAGCTGGAGTCGTACACCGCCAACTTTCTCAATGCTGGCTATGACGTCCCCACCATCAGCCGCATGACCCCAGAGGTAAGGCAGGTCCTTCCCCATCCTGGGCAGCATCCCCTCAAGCTGCTGGCAGCGGGTACCCACTGCCCCATGCTCCCCGTGCCACTGCTGACCACAGCCCTGCTCTGCTCTCATTAGGATCTGACAGCCATCGGCGTGACCAAGCCAGGCCACAGGAAAAAGATCTCCACTGAGATTGGGCAGCTCAGCATCGCTGAGTGGCTGCCCAACTACATCCCGGTGAGTGCCTGGCACCAGGCTTTGGTCCAGCACCCTCTTTCCCCCCGGGTCTTTTCTCAGAGCTGTCTTACCCCAGACAGGAGTGGGGTCTGTAAGTAAATACATGCTGCAACAGCCTATGTTAATGCAGTCAGAGAGACCCCAAAAATGCAGTCTCCTGGCCAGGGACAGGGAGGGGATGGATGAAAGTGCTGCCCATGCCTTGATGCTCATGGCAGCGTCTCCGTGCTCTTTGCAGGCTGACCTGATGGATTGGCTCAGTGCCATTGGGTTGCCCCAGTACCACAAAAAGCTGGTGAACAATGGCTACGACTCCATCACCATCGTGACAGACCTGACATGGGAGGATCTGCAAGAGATTGGCATCAACAAGCTGGGTGAGTCCCTGCTGCTGTGCTGGGGTGGCCCAGGGCAGCCAAGTTTCCCACCCAAGGTCCTCACACCCCCTTCTCCCCCAGGCTGGGAGGTGCAGGTATGTCCTGAGCACCTGGAAAGGGCAGTTCATGGCTGTCCCTAAAGACTCCCCTTGGCAGGGTGGAGCCAGGCTGAGCCAGGTGGATGCCAGCCATAGTTTGTCTCCTCCCATAGGCAGGGTTTGGATAACCCGGAGGCCTTTGCCCCTGTTGGTGACGTGACCATGACGCTTCTTGGCCAGGAAACAAAGGCCTTGGGGGCCAGAGCCAACCTAACGCCCCTTTCCTGTTGCAACTTTCCCACAGGCCACCAGAAGAAGATCATGTTGGCCGTCAAGAAGCTGAGAGACCTCCATAAAAGCCTCAACCAAGCAGAAGCAACTCTGGCAAGACGCAAAGTCCCTGGTGCCCTGGACATTGTCACCATCGAGTCGCTGGAGAACGGGGAGTGCCAGTCCCCACACACTCCCAAAATGACGACCTTCCAGGACAGCGAGCTCAGCTATGAGCTCCAGACGGCCATGTCCAACAGCTGCCATGAGACACTTGGCATCAAGAGCAGCCAGGGGATGTCCCGGAGCCAGGAGAGCATCGGGGTGAGATCCCGGGGCTCAGGGCACTCGCAGGACAACGTGCTGTCGCGTCACCTCTCTAGCCCCTCGCAGGAGAGCCTGGGCAGCGGGGAGAGCAGCAGCAGCAGCGGGCAGTCCTGCGCGCCGCCCCGCAGCAAGGAGAGCCCGGCCAGCCTACCAGGACGGCCCAGTCCTGAGCCCTACGGGAAGCTCATCTCCCCCGAGGGGCTGAATGGCTATGCCAACAGCGGCGGAGGTAGCCCTCTGAAAGAGAGGAACCTGCCTGAAGGCACAGAGCAGTACACCCGGCCAGGAACTCAGAAGGGTGCCGGGACAACAGCGGTCACCCCTTGTACTCCTCCCCAGACCCCCAGCAAGGCCACGGCCCCGTACGTCTTCATGTACCCACACGTCTCCTTGAAATCCCCAACAGTCCCTTCCCTCCTGGGAGCAGAGCAGCCCAAGACCCTGGCACACCCATACCCTTCCATCTCCTCTGGACAGAAGAGCAGCCTGCAGACATCAGCCCAAAAAGCCTTCTCCTACCTGCACAGCCAGTGCGGCCCCACGGAGCCACCCACCATGCCGCCCACAGCTGGGGCAGCCCCGGGCACCTGGCAGGCCGGGGAGCTGCACAACGGGGGTGAAGGCTTCAAGTACAAGAAGCGTTCGCACAGCCTGAACCGCTACGCGCTGTCAGATGGAGAGCATGAGGAGGAGGAGGGGGCGGCCACCAGCACCCTGGGCTCCTACGCCACCCTGACGCGGCGTCCAGGCCGCAGCCAGATGCCACGGGCCTGTCTGCAGACAGATGCCAAGGTGACCCGCAGCCAGTCCTTTGCCATCCGGGCCAAGCGCAAGGGCCCTCCGCCGCCGCCTCCCAAGCGCCTCAGCTCCGTCTCCAGTGCCCTCGCTGCTGAGGCAGACAGCGAGCAGCCCCCCGACCCCGAGCAGCAGCCCACAGCACCGCAGGACATGGCTGACGCGGGTGCCAGCCCCGGTGATACCAGCCGCAGCAGGACAGTGAAGAGCATGGCAGCTGCGCTGGAGGGGACACCGGGGGCGAGTCCACCCAAGCCCCTCCTGGCCCCGAAACCATTGCACGTGGCTCAGGACTGTCTCCCGGGGGCAAATGTGGATGATGAGTCCTACAATAGCAGTGACACCAGCAGCACCACGCTTTCAGATGCCGGCAGGGACCCCTTGGAGAGCAGCAAGCCACGGAGACGGACATTCAGTGAGCCCAGTGCTCCCATGACGGAGGTGGCTGTGCAGGGCGGGCGGGAGGACGCCTGCTCGGACACGGAGGAGGAAGCCAAGCCAGGGGTCTCCTCCTCATCCTCCCAGAACAGCTCCAGCGAGTGCATCCCCTTTGCAGAAGAAGGCAACTTAACCATCAAACAGCGACCAAAGCCCACCGGGCACCCCAAGGCCGATGCAGCCGTGCTGGACACAGAGCCTGGTTCCCAGCCAGCGGAGCCCGCCTGCTCTGCTGGGAAGGAGCCAGCAGCACCCACGGCTGCCAAGGAGCCACCCGTGCCAGAGTTCAACCTCACCGAGTCGGACACAGTGAAGCGCCGGCCCCGCTTCAGGGAGCGGGAGCCGCTGCAGGCAGTGCTGAAGGCATTCAGCATGGCGGGGCAGGCTGAGGCGGGGGCCAGCCCTGCACCCCAGTATGCCCAGGCCCAGGCAGTGAGCATCGCGGGCCCCACTGCGCCAGCACCGGAACCACGGGCCGGGCTGGCCGGGGATGCCTTTGACGACGACAGTGTGGAGTTCAGGATTGCTGAAATAGAGAAAAGCATCTTGTCGCTGGAGAAGGGGATCAAGAAGGCACCAAGCCCTACAAAAGCCCTCAGCCCCACGGAGCTGCTCGGCACCACAGTGGTGAGGACGCCCACTCCAGGTATGTGAGCTTGTGGGGGTGTCTCTGAGGTGGTGGTGGGGCCTGAGGCTCCCTCCTGGGTTGGTACAGGAAGTGAGGAGAGTGTGTGCCACCACATGCGCCAAGTCCCCTTCCTTTGCAGATGTCCCCACCAAGCACACTTCTGTGGCATCCACCAAGCTAGTCTTCTCCGGGCCCAAGACCATCTACCAGCAGGTCCTGCAGCCCTCCCGCCACACTGTTGCTCCCTGGGCGGCCACCGAGGCGGTGCCGGATGTCATCGGGTCCCTGGCCAGTCCCAGCTCGCTGACGCTGGAGACGGGCAGCAAGGTGTCGGTGAAGCCTTTGGCAGCTGCCCCGGGGGCCACCCTGGCCCAGCAGCGGCTGGAGCAGACCAACTCCACCCTGGCTGCCGCGCTTCAAGTGGCCGAGAAGAAGATCACGGCAGAGGAAACGGAGAGGTGAGGCAATGCTGGGGGCGAGGGAAACGCTGGGTTTGGGCCCCTTGAGGTGGAATTGGGAAGCCCCCGGCGAGGGCAGGTGAAGGGCTGGGCATGGGCACGTGCCTGGGCATGGGCACGTGCCTGCGCCACACCAGCTCGCACACGCTCCAGTCCGGCTGCATGCTGAGCCCCGGCTGCCACTGGGAGTGTCGAGTCCAGCCTGGCCAACCCGACCCCATCAGCACCTTGAAGCCTTTGGGTGGTGTTTTGACTCTCTCCCTTTCCTCCCCAGCCACCCTGGGGCTGTGCACTCGGCCAAGAACATCCTGGAAGACATCAGCAACATGTTCGACGACCTGGCCGACCAGCTGGACGCGATGCTGGACTGAGGCTTGCTCCCTCCTTCCCCTCCCCACCTCCGGCTGCTCCGCCCGTGCCCCTCGTGACGGGGGAAGAGCGAATCCGGCACCAAGCGGTGCCTCCAGGTCTCTCCAGCCACTGCCCTCCCTGCACTTTGCACTGCGGCTGGGAACGCAGCTGCCCCTCCTTGCTCGCCCCTGGCTCCGTATCACATGTGCCAGCGTGGCTGCAGGCTGGTTTCCGAGGGGGTCAGGCATTTCCCACCAGACTGGCAGCAGGAGGAGAGCCCAGAGGGGCTGCACATGCGGTCCTGGAGGCCACCAAGAAGCCCTCGCTCCCTTGCACAGAGCTGAGGAGCCTCGACAAGGGACCTTTCTCTTTCCCCGCTGCATTGCCGAGTCCTGCCTCTTATTATTTATCCCCTGCCAACAATGTGTCAAAAGAGAGACCTCCTCGGGCAGCCGCCACCGAGCTGGCTATTTACTGAGCAGATCCCAGCCCCGGCAAGGCCTGACAGCAGCTAAAAGAAGACAGGGCTTGTCGCAATTTGGCAGCTTGCGGAGCGAGAAGGAACCCTTCTGCTTTATTTGTTGCTTTTCCAAACGCGTCAGTGTCGGGCAGCGTGTAATCCATGTGGATGGAAATCCCTCCGGTGGGACCCACAAACCCCTCGAGATGGGGCTGGCACAGCCTGCAAAGCAGCGGATGCTCCGCCGTGGCCCTGCCAGACATGGAGGTCTACCTGCCCCTTCCCCAGAGCGATGAGGATGGCGCCGACGGCGCCGAAGGCCTGTGCATCTGCCGGATCGTGCTGCTAGATGGAGGCTGCCCTCTGCCGACACCGTGCCTACGCAAACTGCCACCCCGGGGCGTCCAGGGTGAAGTAGCGGCATGGTTAGTGCTTGGGTTTTTTTTCCTTTTTTTTTCCCCTCCCCTATCCCTTTTTTGGGGGAGAAAACGGTCCCTTTTCCCACTCCCCCTCCCTGTGGGGAGCTGCTGGCACAAACTCCGCTGTGAGCGTTGTTAAAACAGTAGCAGCGTTTGGGACTCTGCGAGATGCTTCCTTGCAGCCCTAAAACCCAGCGGGAGAGGTGACCCCGCGTGCACTGGGTGAATTCAGCTCGGCAACAGCTACTGCGCGTACAGGCTGGATGCGGTCACAGCCCCGTGGCTGCAGCAGGGGAACCGCAGCGATAGCTCATTGCATCCAAGCGGTAGGAACGGCTGCATAGCTTGAAGACAGATTTCTCTAGCAGGATCTGTTTAGTAGTGCATGTCTAAATATGTCCAAGAGCCCCAAACTTGGCTTGAGCTCGACATGCCAAGCAAATGAAAGCATCAGAGCACCAGAAGGGAACCTAAGATTGTACTAAAGTGCCATTTGCTACAAAAATTCCAAAGGGGGAAAAAAAAAAATTCACATATCCCCCCTTTTTAAAAAATCACCACTGCAAAACCAAACTGGAAAGGGAGAAGGTGGCTGAAGAGGCAGTTGCTTCCCAATCTTTTTAGGAGTTTGTGACTGAATTGGACTGTTTGCAGCCCCGCGTCCCCTTGCACAGGAAGGGGAGCAGCCCCTGTGAGCAGAGCCCGCCTGGACATTCCTGAGGGTCTCTGCTCACAAGCGGCAGTTGTGCTGCGGGCTGGAGGTGCCAGCCTGGCTTCTAGGCTGCAAAGGAAAGACAAAAAAGCCCTGAAAAGAAAAAAAAAAAAAAAAAAAATCATATTGTTGGCTGGGACTTGAGGTCAGTTTGAGGCGGTTAAGACACTTCTCTCCTGGCTAGTTGGTTGCTCTGATTTATGTATCACATTGAGGGTATTTAAATGACTGTGTCTGACAGGCAAGTGCTACGTCATGGACTCAATTGTTTTTAAATAGCTACAACCAGTGGCACTTTATCAAAAGGTTTGCAGAAACCTTTTAAAACTGATTTTTACTCTCACAAGTCAATCTGGGACAAGCCCAGTTATTTTTTTCCAATGTTGATAAACTGTAAATGTTTTTTTTTTAAAGGCCAATGTATATATTTTAAATGTGATTTATTATATATATTTACTAACCAGAACTGCAAATCTTGTACTCTAGGGTCAGGGATAAAAGGACACTGGGGTGGAGCTGTCGCTGTCTGAGCCACCTGAGGGCAGCACCACGCTGCTCTCATTATCAATAAGGGAATTAAACATTTGATTTTGCAGAAGAATGCCTATTTTTTAAGCTCTAGATCTCTATTTTGAAGCTACTGTATGGTGTGTAAGTTATGTACGCTGCAACTGGGACTAACTGACCCCAGCTGCACCTGCTCCGTGCAGCAAGACAGCGAGGGGAAAAAATAGCCCATGTAATCACCAAACTGACAACAGATTTTAAACCATCTGCTCTGTTTGTGTTAATCATGTGTTTTGTTTTCCACTAACATCCATTAAGACTAAATTCTATTAAACAGTGGGGCATATTTTACCCTTTTGATAGTTTTGCCTAGTTGTGTCCTTCATGTCAAATTGCACAAGCTTGTCTCCTACTGTGTTTGAAGTTGACTGAGGATCAGCTTTATCCTGCCCCTCAAGTGCTTAAGAACTGGGTTTCCTCAGATAATCTCCCCTGGTGAGAGTCCCACTGTTGCCTCCAGCGAGGTTAGTGCTCAGTTTGTCTTACCACCATGGCAGTAAGATGTGGCGAGAATGCTGGGGACCAGCACTACCTTCCAGGGCCCCACTGCCCAGCTTTGAGCACGTCTGAAGCCTCAGCTAT
Organism: Phaethon aethereus; assembly: GCF_964289735.1. Classification (NCBI taxonomy): domain Eukaryota; kingdom Metazoa; phylum Chordata; class Aves; order Phaethontiformes; family Phaethontidae; genus Phaethon; species Phaethon aethereus. The sequence goes on from NC_138594.1 coordinate 6,812,039, forward strand.
ATCCCTGCCTGCTGGGCAAAAGCACTCCTCCATCCTCCTTCGTGATCAGAGCGTGGCCACAGTGACATTAGGTCCTGCTTTGCTCAGAACAAGATGCCCAGGCTTCCTCGTCTTGCCACGCTGCTTTTCTCCAGTGCTCACAGTGCCTGTTCCAGCTCGCCCCTGACCTTTCATCCAAAGGGCTTCAAACCATGCCACAAGCCATGACCGAAGCAGTGCCCGGGATCTAGGAGACCACAAGGTAAGAGGATTGTTATTCTGTAGGAAGAGGCATACAGAGCTGGACGGACTTGCCCAAAGCTGAGCAGAAAGTGGGAAAAAGTGCCAGGCTTGGAGTCGCAGGAGCTCGCAGGCTGTGTCCCTAAAACAGGTGAGCCAGGACCCTGAGACCCGAGCAGCCATACACATTTTCATCTCCTCGCTTTGTGGGGTGCAAACTCCGTCCCACTCTCACTGGGTGTGTTATCCAAGACAATCATTTATTGCCGTTCATACACTGGATACATGTGGGTCTGGGTTTGTTTCTTCTTTTTTTTTTTATACAATTTACAAGTTTTAATACAAATCAAATATTTTTACATACATCCAAAAAAATTTAATATAAAATATACACCATTTAAAAACATCTTGATGTAGGAAATTTCTTTCTGAAGCCATGCACCCTGACCCTCGGATACCTCAATGGCTGAGGGAAGGGTGGCATTGGCGAGACCATCCAAAAGGCTCCATTCATACATCTCTGCTCCCTCCAAGTCTGGCAGGGGAAGGAAGGTGCAGGAAAATAAACATTTGTGATTACCCAGAGAAGGAAACCTTGGAGGTGCCTCCTCTAGAGGAAGGTGTGGCCAGCCCCGGTATCTGCTGCCTTTTATCACCTACAACCGTTACTGGCACAGGGCAAGAGCCAAAGGCTGGAGGGGAGGAGGCTGCTCTGCAGGAATAGCAGTGAGCAGCCTGGTGCAGCCTCTGACTCCAGCCCAGCTCGGCCACAGAGGACATCGTATCCCACCTGCTAGCTGACCCTGGCATCAGAAAGAAAGGCTCATTTCTCAGGTGCCAGGGATAACAGATCTGGAGTTGGCATTTAGTGAATTAAGTGAGACTGAGAAAGATGCAGCTTGATCTTCCTGAGCCAGGCAGCTCTGCAGGCCTGAGAGGAATGAAGGCAGAGTTCAGCCTAGCTGGCAAAGGCGAGCAGACTCACTCTGCAAGCAGGAGGGGCCTGGTACTGCTGCGTTGCAGGAAAGCAGCTCTGCCTTTCCTCAGTGAGCTACTGGCTCCCTATCCCATGCAACCCTGCCAGCAGCATGGAATCCAAGCATCAGCTCTCCAGCTGTGGGAAGAGGGTCCAGGCTTCTGAACAACCCCCGCTGCTCCCCTCCAGCACCCTCTGTCTGTCCCCAGAGCTCAGGGGCTGGCTGTACCCCCACGTTGCTCTCCTACCAGACCCACAGCACGGAGAAGGGTATTGCTTAGAGACATGCAGTAGTCTGCATTCTCTCTGGTTATGCAGAAATGTAAGGAAGACAAGGTGGAGCAGCAGGGCAGGGCTGTGGGTTCCCAATCAGCTCCCTGCCTGCCAGGGAAGGACCAGCAGCCATTTGTTAAGTCTCTGGTACCAAAGGGAAACAACAGCTGTATATTGTAGTGTTCATCTTGGAAGAAAAACAGTGCCAGCATTTGCCTGGTTTAGCCAGTTTTTAGAACTAGGAAGGCAGTCAACATCTCCATGAGCTGCAAATATTCCGGTAGCCGAGCCTGTGTGCTCCTGTGTGGCTTTTGACTGTCAGCCCACAATGGCACCAGTGCTCCCAGTACAGCTGGGGTCTGTTCAGAGCTCAAGAGCATGTGTTCCACATTGGGGCAAATCACAGTTTGCAGCAGCCCTCAGGGGAATGTGTGCCCCAGTCGAATGAAGAGACCTCCAGAAAAACAGGGAACAGATGTGAGGGCAGCAGCATGGCAGGGAGATACTTGCAAACACTATCAGAGAAAAACATGATGAGGGGTGTTTCCCTGTGCCTTCAAGAACAAGTACTGGATGCAGCACAATCCCAGGCCTGGAAAAGGAGCCGTCCACCAGCTCCATGTTAGTCACAACTACAAGATACAGATATCCTGCCTGGAAAGACATTCCCCTCCCTCCACAGCAGGATAGGCAGGTCTCAGGTTTTATCTCTAGCTATGGCGCTCTCAAGCAGGCATGTTACTGAAGCAGAATGGCAATTCAAATCACAAAAATGAGGACAGTTCTACAACTCTCTGGGGGTTGTTAAAGCAGACAAAAGCTAGTTCAACAGGGGTGGAGAAGGCAGAGCCATGCTGATTCACTGCAGGCAGGCAGAGCTGCCCTCCTGACTCCCTCTGCACCAGATCCCTAGGGCCAAATGCAGACAGCTTTTCTTAAAGCCCAGTCTCATCCCTCTTTAAGCACTCAACAGCCAGCACATGGCTACAGCAACAACACTAGAGGGCAGGCCTGGCACAGCCCGGCCTTCGCGGGGGCTTTCCCAGCACCTTGCCAGAGACCCTTCCCAGGGTTCCCTTGGGAATGACAGCTCCAGTCCTCACCCAGCACTCCTGGAGCTGCAAGAGAGATAGCTCCTTTGTCCCAGGACTCCGGAACAGTGAGGTGGGTGAGTGTACACAAAGCCAGGCACACCCACATCATCCAGGAGAGCACACAAAGATGGAAAAACAAAATGGGTTTCAATAGAGATCTCTTGCTTCAGCAGCCCTGTGTCTCACCTGCTGGCCCCAGACTCTCCTGACAGGTCTAGGAAACCCATCTGCTCACACAGAGGGAAGGAGTCACTTCGTTTCAGCATCATCATGATACCAACAAAACCCTCTAGTAATAAATAAATAAAGGAAGAGCAGCCTGAACAGCTCCCAGAACTTGCAGGCTCCCTTGACAGTACCCTAGCAGGCTGGGGAAAGGCTGCATACCTGCTGGGCAATCCTGATAGCAGTGCCCTGCCTGGGGCCCCTGGAAGGTGCTGATGTAATTTTGCAAGGAGGCTGTCTGGTTTGCATGTGTGAGGGAAAACTCCCTGAGCCTTTGGTGCAGCCACCCTCCCAGTGCAGGATGCGACTGTCTGGTCGTGGCTCTGGGGAACTTGAGCTGGGAGTGTTTAAAATGGTGAATTCATCCCCAGCTTCGTTTCAAACTGCAACTTCTGTCTCTTTTGGTAACGGACCCGGACCCTGGAGAAGTCAGAAGAAAGAAAAGAGTCAGCATGTGGAGGGGTGAAAGGCAAGCAAAGCTGCCCCACTGCAATTCCTGAGCTGCACAGCCCCAAGAAGCAGGGAAGCCCCTGGCCTGGGCTCTCTGGTACCCTGGGAGGGGAATCGAATCCAGAGAGCAATCTATGGCCCCAGTCCTACCCCATCCAGCAAAGTCCCATCTCCAGGGCCACCAGACACAGCAGAGAAAGGTCCAAAAATCCTTCCCAGGAACAGAGACAGTGGCTCTGTCCCCATCAGGGTTCCCTGTAAACCCTGCTGCTTTTCCTCACCAACCCCTTTCCTGAATCGATGCTCATTAGCGTTAACTCCCAGCTCCAGCTGCTCCCTGTGCTAGGAAGAACAGCCAGTCACTTTGCCTGCTACTAATTCTTGGCTTCAGCCACTTCCCGTGAAAATGAGTCCCACAGTCCAGGCACTGTGTGAAGACGTATTTCCTCTGCTGTGATTCAATGCCTCTCTGTCCTCATGGGACAAGATGGAGAGAACAGCCCTCTCCAATTCCACACTAGTATTTCATAGACCTTGACTGTCTCCCTCTCATTGGTTTGAGATAAGGAAATTTTGGTCTCCCTTCCTGCTCCCAATCACTGCTACTGCCCTTCCCTGACCCTCTTTCCTCCCCTGCACTTCCTCCCTGAGAGGTGGGAACATGAGCTTGCACACAATAGCCAGGTGATTTACACAATGCAGTCATCTTTTCCTATTTATTCCCCACCCTGTTCCCTGTGCATCATTTTTCTGCAGCTCAAGGCCAGGCTGGAGTGAGGCTCCAGCTCTTTCTCCCCATCTTCCCTACTACCCCCATACCTGATTTCATGCAGCTTGACAATCTCATTGATGATAACCACAAGGACCAAGGAAAGAAAACCCAGGAGCCATGAGACCGGGGAGATGGAAACGTGGTTAAAGGTCAATGAAGCATTGAGGTTTTCCCAGAGTTTCAGGTCCAGCACAGTCTGCGCCACTTGCCCCAGCAATCTAAGATCATAAACAGACACAGCAAATCTCAGGAGAGCTCACAAACTTCCCAGGATCTGCAGATCAGGGTTCAGGCCTAAACGTAACACTCCTGAGCTCACAACAGAGACCCTTCACCAATTCAACAGTGGAGAACAATTGCAGTGTACTACCATTTTCCTTAGCACCAGCAAACTGGTGCTGGAGCGGGTCTAGAGCCCTCGTTCCTCCAGCACGCTGGAGTGCCTCATCAGGGCCTGAGGATACTTACACAACAGCCACAGTGAGCGTCCACCACCGGTTGGAGAGGGGGCTCTTCTTCCACAGTGGCTTGGTGCGATGGACATGGGTGATGGATATGAACACTATGGGGACAGATGAAAGAGCAGGTTATTTAGCATCACACACGGATACAACACTGTACAATATACACCAACAGCTATTACTCCAAAGGGATATGGGGTTTATGTCCCTGAAACCAACCTTTCATTCAAGGTCCTTTCAGACCAGACTCCCCGCAGCAATTCCAAGCCCCCAGATATGCAGGGTTGGGGGGAGTGCAGTCATAGTACTGCACAGGATTACTCACTGCAGGGATGCCAAGGTTGGTTCATAGCCGGGCATGCTAAAGCACATCAGGCAAAGGACCAGAACTAGGGCGCAGAGCAGGCGCCCTTATCTCTGGGTCACTGCAGGCCTGCACCGCTGAAAACCTCCAGCCCAGAGAGGTATTTAGCCAGAGACCCAGAGCTGTCTGCACAGGACAGCATTTGCTCAGTTTTTGCTTGGGCTCTTCAAAACAGCATTTCCCACCTGCCAGGCAGAGCATCCCTGCCTAGCCTCAGTGGTCTGAAGGACATAAAACAGTAATGCACACTACCTTCTTTCCAAAGCAGGGCTGCCTCTCAAATCAGGAAACGTCCAGGTTGGCCTGGGCACCCTGCACATCTCAACATGCAATGCTCTACCTAGCACCAAGGCCCAGTGCTAAGTGACATGGTGGAAAGGGAGGAGAGACTCTTTAAGGTCATCAGAGAACAGCTGAACCTACTCTGCTAGGCAACTGTGCGCAGGTGATGAGGGTCAGCTAGGGCCTGGCTTCCCCACCCTTCCAGAGAGTTTAAAAAGTCTTCCAGCTCCAGAGTGGTCACAGCTGCACCAGTGCTCTTTGGGGGAAGGAAATGGGGTGCTTCACAAAATAGCAGCAAGTATATAAGGACTTTGAGGCAGGGAATATTTTTTGAGAGTTACAGGATGCTGCTAGCTGATTTGCAAGAAGGTAAAGAGGGATGTTGCTCTTCTGGTGAGACTGAAAAGGAATCAGCACTTTACCAGGCTGGCAGGAGGCAGAATCAGCTCTGAGGGTGCTGTCTTTAATCCGTTAGGGCAATGTGTAGTAAGGCAAGGGGCTTTATGCCTATGCTGAAAGACTGCTGTACTGTCTGCTTCTACTAGGGAGTTTGCCCTCTGGCATAGGGGACCAAGAAAGGAGCAAAGGATACAAGTTTTCCCTCAGAGTGGGGAAGTAGGGTCTGGGAACAGGGACTTACCTGTGTGTAAAACAATTAGGCCAGCTGTGAGCTTCTGGGCTACTAGAAGAGCATTGGAAAATGTCCCAAACCAGTCAGGAGCACCATCAGCATTGCTAGTAAATGAGAGGACACAGGAGAGAAGTCAACAGTGGGACTTGCTGTCTGACCTGTTCCCACCAGGGCCATGTCCTCCTCTGATACCTGAGAAAACTAAGCATGAGCTTTGAGTCAGGCTATCCTAATACCAGGAGGCAACAGTGAGCAAGAGCCCCAAAGATGCAATTGTCAAGGCTATAGGGAGAGCACCCAGCCCTCTATATAGCCATTATAGCTAGATCATGCAAGAGTCTAAAGCCTGTTAGGAGGGAATTGGTCCTACCTGGGAAGGGCAAGAGCAACAGGCTCTGCAGGGTGAGAGGTGTTTGTGCCAGGCTCAGTTCCTCACCTGTACAGCATGATGGAGGAGCAGGCTGTGAGATTGAGGCTGGTAGTGTTCACCTCTTTGCAGGACTCATGCAGTGTGAACCCGAAGCAGATGAGGCAGGAGCAGATGGTCAGGCTGAATTTCAGCAGGAAGCAGAACAGGAAGTAATGCTGAGTCTGTGAATAAGGGAGAGGCAGGAGGATGACATGGGCATGTTGCTGGCCCAACCTCCCTGGCATGACCTATCAGGGCATCAGTGGCTGCAAAAGACAAACTGTAGTACAGATGAGATGCTGCACTGTGGATCTGCCGTGTGGGTATTCTGGCACTAAGGAATTCCCTTCCTGTCCATGCCAGGCTTTTGGATAGCATGGATCAATTTACCAAGGGAGTGGGGAAGGCACAGGACCACAGCTATGCATCAACACTGAGGCAAAGTAGAAGAGAAGAATGTGTGAACGATTTTAATCTGATGGATCACCTACCTTCTTAGGAATGGAAGTCAAGTTTTTTCCTGTTGCCATGGTCATGATGGAGCTGTGGGGAGGCTTGCCCAGGAGCGAGATACTGCAAAAAGGTAAGTTAGTGTCTCAGTAACAAGTTCAGGCACCAGAACTATGGCTTTTTTTGTCTGTATCTAACACTTGAAACCAAATAACCTCCTCGGACTGCTTGGAGCTTTGTCACTTATCTGTCCACTGCCTTAGCATGTGCTGTAAAAGGCATCATTCATGGCAGGTGCAGACAGGGGGAGAGGTGACCTCCAAATGCATGATATGGGAAAAACCCACCCACGGTATCTAGGCCTCTGCCTGACACTCCAGGCTCTCCATCATACTCCAACTAATACAATAGTATCAGGATTAGAAGGTGATTTTCAGCTGGAGGTTCAAGCCACAAGATAACAGCAGCTCTCAGACAGCAGGCAGGGCTAACACAGCAAAATGCTTCTATCTGTGATTCCAAGCACCTTGCCAAAGTAGGTGCTTGGAATAATCCTTGCAGCCTTCTTAGCACGCTGTGTGTGATGTCAGCTTTCTTTTAACATGGATGCAGCGAGGCTGGGGGGCTGGTCTGTGCATCCTGTGGGCGGGAGGCAGGAAATTCTACCCTGTCTGAAAAACTCACCTGAGCAGTGGGTAGCAGAAACAGGAGAGCCACACAATGTCCGTGGTACTGAGGATGGGGGGCAGTTGCACCAGGCAGGATAGGAACTGGACAGGAACAATCCAGAATGAAGAGTGTGAGCGGTGCTAGGACAGTCTTGTTGCCCAAAATGCCACTGTCCTCCCCCAAACTGGGATGAGCTGGTAACTTAGGCTGCCACTGCACAGCCCCTCCACAAGTTCCAGGCTTTTGGGGTAGGTGCTGCAGGGCATGTACTTCTCCAGGGAAAATGGGGTTGAAAAGAAACCTCTGTAGGAGGGTCAATAAGAAAGGGCAATGCAGGCTGAGATCACATAGTCTGTATCTGTAACTTCCCCAAACGTGCTGTGTAAACCTGACTGAAGGCCACCTTCCTCTCTCCTAAGGCTGCCCCACTGCAGCCACTCATATCCCTGCTAGCAGCCCTGTCCTCTGAGCTAAATGCTGTCCTCAGCCAGGCTAGGACTCACCTGAATGACAACCAAGGTCAGCTGGCACTGCAGCAGGAAGAGGAAACACTTGCGGATCCCATACGTTGCATGCCTGGCCTGGAAGGAAGCACAAGCCCCAGAGCCTTTGCTGTGATGGGAGCAGTTATCAGCCAAGAGCAATTATGGGCAGGCAGGGGCAGAACATGTGGCCTGCAGGGGAAGTGGGAGGGGAGAGGATCTGGACACATTGTAAGCAAAAGGGGAAAGTCTCCTGCCTAGATGTAGAGGTTGTGAAGGAAAGGCAGAATTTAGCCAAGGGGTAAGTTTGTTTAAACCTCCAGGCTTTTCTCAGGTAACACTTCTCCCTAGCACTGCATTGTTGTCTGGCTAGGGATCTCTGCAAGTTTATACTTTATCGAGTTGAACAATATTCATCTTCTGCTGCCACAAGGCATACTCCTAAACCATCCCCTGCACCTTGGACCGGTAGGGCCAGGCAGGAAGAGTATCTCTGTTGTGCTTCCTGAACAAAGGACAGGGGACACAAGCAAAGCTAATCCTGGCAGCTTGCTGTGGGCAACTCAACAAGAATGCTCACATGAGCTCCTGGCTTTGCTCTTTGTGAGCTGCAGGCAGAGAGGGGATACGCCTGGCTTACCTGCTCTATAAGCCTGATGATGCTGGTACTCTCTTCTTGGCGGAAGGACATGGAGCAAGGCAGGCTATTGAGTTGCCCCGAGAGCTGCAGTGGGGTAAGCTCATCAGAGACATGAGTCATGGTGGTGCTGGTGGCATAGCCAAAAGTCTCCCAGGAGCAGCGAGATGGGTAGAGAGGGTCCAGTGCTATACTGCAAGGACAACACAGGAGCATTAGTGAAAGCCCTCATCCCAGAAGAGAAACTGTTTTGCTCCAGTCCAGCTTGTAAAGTCACACTGTGCTGTGCCATGCCACCTCTATCTACCTTGCTGGTAGAGAAGTCCTGAGCTGCGACATGAATTTAGGATCAATCTCCCTAGACTCTCAGTTATTCCCAGAGAGATAATGAACATATTTGGGTTTGTGGCTTAAGGTCAACACGGCTGATGCAGAGGGGCATCTCCACTCTTTCACCCAATGAGAAGCATTTGTAATGCCAGTTCGTGCGCAATAGTTCAGCATGCAAGAGTAACTCTCTCCTTTCAAAGATGGAGAGAGATATCTCTGTGTGTCAAGGGATCTAGGTAGCCATCCCATCCAATACCACCCAAATGTCCCTTAAGGAGACAAATGCAGCTAATAATGGACAGAGCAATTGTGAGCATCCCCCTGCACAATCCACAGGTCTGTTGTGACACATGGCTGGGCACTTGCTAAGCCCAAGGCAATGGCAGCTGGAGAAGTCTGCATCCTGCCCCACCTGATATCACTTTGTAGGAAGAGGCAGCTGTTCCGCAGGTTGGCAGAGCTTCCCAGGCAGCAAGTTACCTCCCCGTACTCCTGCATGATCTTGATCATCTCACACATGGCTGCAAAGGGACAAAAGGAGAAACACAGTGCGTTATCTCATTACGTACACACCCTTTCCAGACTGGATAACAAGCAGTTAGATCTTTTGAAATTACCCAAACTGATATTCATCAGTCATGTATAGTGAGATTCAAAGTATACAATTAGATAGCTAATTAATTGCAGTCCAACTACCCTGTATAACTGCCTCCTGCAGGAACTGAGCTGCGATTCGCAAAACTGTGATCCAGAGACTTGCACCTCTAGCACACCTCTTTCAGACCAGAGCTTTAGGTATAGTTTGGGTATATAATAGAGATGGCTTCAGCATCAAATGGTCTTGTTAGAAAACAGCAGAAATTAAATAAATCTAAAGAATTCAAATGTAAAATAAATACACAATTTTAAATTCTGCTCAGCAGCACAGTATTGCTTGGAACAAATTCTAAAGGAACAGAGGGAATATAACAAACCATTCCAAAAGCAATGCCGCACTTAGCCATACTCAGAGCCAGGCCCTGTTCCTGCACTCCCAGCACTACCTCTAGCCTTCATCAATCTTTATCAACACCCTCCTGTGGCCTCTATATCAAACATGCTGTTTGATCTGATTTCTCTTCTGTAGCTCTGTGCACAGTGCTCTGTGTGTATATGAATCTTCTATAATGCTCCAGACAAAAAAAAAAAAAACCAAACCCACCCTCTGCAGATTCCTGTATAAACAACTTATCTAAATGACTGGTGCACCCAGATCTGCAGCACAGTGAGGGGTTAGATGAAGCAGGGAACTGCCATTTCTGTCAAAAAGAGAGAGGAAATCTACTGGGCACTGACTGTTTGGGCAGACTGGGCTGTAACTGGTTCTCAGTGGCAGTCTGTAAATTGTGCCCAGAGGTACCTAAAATGCCAAATCATAATGATGCTTAGGACTTTTACTGTAAACTGGACAGGTATTAGCCAGTTGAGCACTCAGCCCCTTTCTTAGATAAAACAGTATCTCTGAGAAAGACAAAGAAACTTTGTCCTTTCTGATCTCTGCAATCAAAAACTCTGTAAAGCAGCAGAAGGTGTTAACAGCAACTGCCAGAGGAAAATTCTCCTGGGAAGTGATTTCTGAGTTATATAAGGCAGTGAGGGTTGCAAGCAGAGATCAAAGTCTCCTAGCACACTGATAATTCTTATTTAATATAAGACAGTAGCATTTTGGATGTTTGCTTTTGTGTCTCTGACAAATGCAAATTGAAAGGAGTGGCTCAGCCCAATTCTGTAGCTAAGGAACAGTTGTATTAAAATGCAGTTAACACCTGGCTTCCCACAGCTAGCAAAAGGGGGTCATGAATATCAAAATGCCCTTCTGGATTTCTGGACTGTATCCCTTCACTCATGTTCACACCCAGATGAGCCAGAGAAAATGGATGTGGAAGGTATTCATGGGCAGTAGTAGGACAGACCCAGGCTCTGTGCCACTTACTCTCTGGGGTACAGTCTGTGAAGAGGGGCACCAGCAAAGGCACATTGTCTATGTTCTGCAGGTGAGGTCTCACCTGGTGGATCCCCCGTGGGAGTTTGGCCTGAAAAAGAGAAAGAACAGACTAAGCAGGGGAGGGTTTGTGTGCTTGAGGGAGAGGCAAATCAGTCAATCAATCTGCTTCAAAGAAGAATTCCCTCTGGGAGTAATGAGGTGACACTGCTGACTATGACAACAGCACAAGGTGTGCAGGGAAATGAGGCCTCACCCTGTTGCAGTCTTCCAGGAAGCTGGGGATATCGCTGTCTGTTGGCTGAAAGCTGATGAGATCTGAGTGCCCTTCCTCTTCCATTAGCAGAAGCCCCTCCACATCATCTCGAGAAACTGGAGCAGAGAGAAGCAGCATAAACAATAAGCACAAACCCGCCTCTGCCACCCCTGTGCCACCCACATGGTATATTCATGTGGCGCTCCAGAAGCCAAGAAATGTGAGGCCTGATTTTCTAGGTTAGCAACACTTAGATCCCACTCAGTCATCTAAAATGAAGTATTTTTATATGACTAATCTGCTCAGAGGTATCTATGTGAGCCTAGCCTCTGCTCTTCTGAGACATGATAGTTTATCTCTTCCACTTGCTTTCTTCTTCCAAAGGAAGAGAGTAAAGAAACCCCACCTGAAGTAAAAAAAAAAAGTTATGCACAGGCAAGAGACCCACAGTGGCTTGACCAGGACCCCAGCAATAACCAAAAGCACTAATGAGCAGTTGTAAAATCATGGCAGCTGGTGTGCAGAAGGATGTTTGGTTCCGACAACTGCGGTACTGACTGGGTAGAAAGGCTATAAATGTAAGGCACTCTCACGCGCGCGCGCGCGCACACACCCCCACACACGCACCCCTCAGGCCCATCCAAAGCTCTGAAGGATCAGGTATCTGGTGAGGACACAGGAACCTATGAATGGGTTTAAAAGAACCATCCAGGAAATACGTGGCATTCGAAGTGGCTTAGGTGCAGTTCTCTCACCCTGATGTAGGTCATCATGCAGAGAGCCAGCATGGCTGGGGCTAGAGGGAGGGATCTCTGAGCCAGGCACATCACCATTAGGTGTTAAAGATATGTGGCAATTCCAGCCAGTCTCAAGACCCATTTTCTCAGCAAACACCTGTAAGCAGACAAAAGATTTCAGTTTAGCTATCCAGGCCAGAGTATTGCAGACCAATGCCATATTGGAGTGTAGGTACTTTCTGGACCCATTAACTAGCTGAATCAGATTAACCTTAGATTGCACTGGAGCTAAACTCTCCAGTCGGACAACCAGGGGACATGCAAGTTCAGGGGGTTCAGCAAAGACAGCTTACCTTGCTTTTGAGCTCATCTTCCAGGGAGAAGTAGACAAAACGAATGCAGGCATTGACCAATCCATCAATGAGGCGGACAATGTCAAGACGGGCCTGATACTGAGATGAGACCATTCCCATGAAGATCTGTCCGCTCAGAGCCTGGATACAGTCCTCCTTCTCCATCACTTCCCCAATCCCTTCTTCAGGCATGCAAACAACACGCAATCACATTGAGACACAAGGGGCCACATGTGCATCAGACAAAGTACACGCAGTGGGAGAAGCCACCAAGGTAACACCCAGGTACACAGTACCCAGATACACAGGAACATGCAGATACACACAGACAGAAGGAAAGATGAAGACATCCATTTGTCCCAGCATACCCAATCACAGAAGCAGTTTGAGGACACCCCCACATACATGACCAAGAACACAAGTGTAAAACAGAAAGGAAAAAGACAAAGCAGGAGACGGGGATCAGTCACAAGGAATTGGGGCAGAAAGGTCAAGGATATATGCTGCATAATGTTCATGTGTGCATTTCAAATACATCATGCTGTGCTTAAACAACATGGCGAATCTGGCTGAGGCAGAGGGGCATCAGAGTATGAGGGGCTGATGCAAAAGAACCAGGTCATGTTCCTTCCAGTGACATTGCAGACACTCCCAAAGAGCCTGCAAAGGCTCTTTGACAGGGTTCCTTCACCATCACCAGATCAGCCTGTGGTGACTGGGAGCTGGATGCAGCATGAGGAACAAAATAATAAAACACTTCACAGTTACAAAGCTTGTCACTGGTGGGACTGAAAAGTGTTTTGAAAACACTCAGTCACAACTGCCTCACAGCTGTTGGAAACACCATTATTCACATTTTACAGAATGGGAGACTGAGGCAGAAAGAGATTAAGGCCGGTTTTCCAAAAAAGTGTCCTGGAATTATGTAATGGTACGTGCTTATTTCTCAGTTTCTATTGCTGTTCTGGAGAAGATGTACCAGTGGGAATCAGTTCCTTCAGCATAGCAACAAAATCCATCAAGGGAGAATAGCTACATACCACCATACATTGAATTCCTTTGAAAAACCCAACATAGGTGATTTCCATAAAGTTAGACAAATAGCAAAGTATCGAAACACCCAGAAGTCTTGACTCTCAGTTGCCTGCTTTAAGAAACAGACTTCCCACAAGTAGAAGAATTTCTCTGCAAGCTTCAATAACTTAACTAGGAACATACCTACCAGCTGCCACATCATTACTTGCTCTGGAAATGCATCTAGTTCAGAAACACTTAGTTCTCAATTTCTATCTCCTACTCTGAATAACAATGTTCTTACAGCTCTAGACTGATCAGAAAGCAAGCACCTGGCCCAGCAGCAGACCTTATTATAGACAGCTCAGAAGACACATACCATCTGAGCTCCAGCTATTCCTCCGACTGCTGTGTTTGATGGGGGTTGTCCCAGGGAGATCACAGCATGTGAAGATAGCACTCTGCCCGGGAACCTGCACCAGTTCTATGCACTTGCCATTGAGCTGGGAGGACAAGGCACAATGCATTGGCTTGTATGCAAAGGCAGAACAGTATCCTGAGAGGCAGGCTCGCTGGTAGAAATCTAACACCTTCTTCCTATGTGGAAGAAACAAAAAACAAAGTTAGCAGAAACGTGCCGCATTTCTGACAACAAACACTGTAGTTCAATGTAGAAATCACCAGTTGGGCATTTGGAAAAATGTATTCCCTGAGGAGTGGTCAAGAGACTCTGAAAAAAACTTTCCTTACTGTTTCTGCATTCTCTAAGCTGCAGGCACTACAGGGCAACAAAAACACACACTCCTGCAGCGGCAGTGGTGAACAGTTCTGTTTGCTCATCAGATAGATTGATGAGTAGGAACACAGTACTCTTTGAATACACTTATTAATATAATATGCTCTATATGGCTGCCAGATGACTCCAAGGAAGTTCACTGCACGACAGCAAAAGCTTAACTCATCAGAGAGAATTTATCTGTAGGGAGATAAACACCAAGGAAGGAACTTACAACTCTGACAACAGTATCTATGGCAGGGATAGTTACAGTAACATGATTTTTTCCTATCCCCTTTCAGAGTTTCAGTCCCAGGAGCTGTATGTGAAGTCTCCATTTAGTCAATATTCAGTCACTGGAACAGTGTAAAGTTCCTTCTCTATGTTGAACTCACAAAGGTAACAAATTAGACTATACATGGGATTTTTCATTGGCTTCTAAGATGATAAATATTCCAAAAAGGACCAGTGGGAGTTTCTTACACCTGAGGATAAGCAGACTTAGAAAAACAATGTGCTGCTATTCAATGAAACTAAACATTACTGGTCTGCTCTCCTAGCAGAACAGAAAATTTAACTCAGATGAAAGTGCAACAGACACTGTCGATACTTCAGCAGGACTAAAAGGGTGTGATACATTGTGGTGGACTGGTTTGAAGCTGTCAACAGCAGGCAGAATCGATCACTTTGCATTTCATGTAAGATAAGGCATTTGTCTTGAACAACAAAAAAAATTCTCTGCCACCAGCATAAGACCTGATCAGCTTAGTCTTGCAGTCCAACATATTGTTTGTTCTTATTTAATCTCTTACACTACTATAATTATAACAATTTATTATAAGCAGAGACTGCTCGTGTTCCTAACCTACTTGAAACTTCTATTAAATAACTTAACAAGAATCAGTAAATGGAATTTTAACAAAGAATGACCAGGTTCCCTCTGCAATTTATCTGCAGGTCCTGAATGCACCGAACGACAAAGTTGCCCACCTGTCAGAGCCAGAGAGAGGGTAGATATCAGTACCATCCCAAAAGTCTGTGCAGGCCTCGAGGATGATGTCAGCTGTCCCATGAGAAAACATCTGCTCAGTGCCTGAAGAGTAGAACAACGAGTCAGCATCACACATAGAGGCTCCCAGGAAAGGGATATCATACCAACTGCTCCCTTATTTGTTAAAAGAGAGTGTTCCCGCAAACTGCCTTGATGCACCCCAGATATCCCCTTTCCTCTGTTTAAAGTCTGCAGTCTCCATCAAGGAATTATTCAAGACTGGATGATTTGTATTCATCTGCTATTTGTCTAACAGTGAGTTCAAACAAGGCTGTGATAAAATGTGAGCCACGTAGTCAGCTCCTATTCTCCCCTTACACTGTGTAACAATCCCGCTCCTACTGAAAGTGCGATAATACCTTTTTTCTGTATCCAACAGAACAGAAGAAAAGATATTCCTGCGTGCCTCTTCTTATGCAACTACATGCACCAGTGATGAGCCTATGGGGATCAGTCTCTGCCTACACTGGAAAGTGCATTCAAAAGTGCCAGCAGTGGATCTAAGGGGTAAGATCTATTCTTGAATAACTTCCATTCAAGCAGCAGAAGATCATTTAACAGTGTGACGCATTAGATAGCAGCCTGTTTCACAAAGGGTCCTGAAAACGTGTTAAATCAGGATGGGTCAAAAGTTCAACACAACAAAGTCTAAAAAACTAACTCATGTTGTGATCAGGGGAGAAATGAAAATGAATGGACACCATCGTTTGTCCTGCTATTTTTCCCCCTACTACTTTACCCTTTAAGACAGACTTAAAATCTTTCATTCCTTCTTGTAGCCAGGGGTGTTAAAAAGTGTTTCCCAAAGGTGCATGATGTCACTTGTCCGATGCACGTCCCCGGCACAGGACACAAGTTAAACGATGCAGGGCTGCCTCCCCATCCACACTTTCTGCTCCTTCTCATTAGTGCTGATGCATTAACATTGCATGCACGTAGACTTCACTGTCTAGGGTCCCTCCTCCAGCTGCTCTGTGACTTTGCCTCCAACAGCTTCAAAGTAGTTCTAATGAAAAAAACATCACAGCCAAGAAAAATGAGCCCAAAGGCTTCTTGCAGGCATTATTGCTGATTGCAAATGCTCACACTAGCTGGTGAAATCAAGAGACAAGAATATCCACTCGCACAAACCAGGCAGGGACCTTCAGGAACACCAGAGGATTTTCGAAAACATAGCAGCTCTCTGCTTTCTGCTATAAATAGTCATCACACGCCAAGTTTATCAGCATAACAAACCTCCAAGACGAATAGGAGCTGTGTGTGAAAGAAGGAGCCTGTTTCAGGGACACAAAGGAGTGCTTGTGCAGAGCTCTGGTTAATTTTATTGTATAAACACCTAATCCTTCCCACCTTGCTCCTACAGTCAGATAGTCCTTGCTAGGAAAGAGAGAACAAGAGTTTTTTCTTGATTTGTGCAAAACCTACGCTCTGGACACAGAGCAAGAGCTTGCAGATGGCCACACACACACATACCTATGTTCATGCCTGACAGCAACTGCAATCCATTTCCCATTCAGTATCATCAGCATCCCACACAACAGTCCTTCTAAGGGGTAAATGACAGTGACAGCACACACTATACACTGGAAGTTCATTCAGCTGTCATTGCCAGCAAAGTGAGCTCAGCGTCTTCCCTTCCTAAGTCATGAACTTGAAGGCCAGCATTACTCTGGCACAAGGGAGAAAACTACTGAATAGGACAGGGAGTATGATTAGCCATTCACGACTGCTGGGACTCATTAGGAAGAACGAAGCTGCTAGAGCTGAGACAGTGAGACAGTGCAAAAGGAATCTAAGAGCGCAGCTATAGGAAGGGAAGAGAGGGATGGTGTCAAGCTATTTTACTCCACTGAAGATGCCAGTGAGCCCCTCATTTCCATGTCGTTATGGATTTGGGATGAACACTGCCAGATGGCGAGACACATATTCCAATGAAATAGCAAGTGAACATACAGATAAGCTACCTCTTATTTCTGCTACAGCTGTAGAATTTATTCCGTATCTCCCTTTGACTTCAGCACATCATGGGAGTGGGTGGATTCAAAGATTTATTCAAGATGTTATCAAGAGAAGTTAGTTATGATCATCTGGTCTGAGTCTTCTGCATAAACAGAGCCATTTGATTTCACCTAATATTATCTGCATAATCCATTATTTCTGGTTGTACGCATTTTAGAAAGTTTCAAGGGACAAGACTATCATGTGAGAGGTGTTCCAATGGTTAACTAACCCCTCTGGCAAAATTCCTCTTAGAATTTACTCTAGACAGCATAATCCAGCTCACACATGTATTCGTCTGAGCTCCAGCCTCTAAACTAAACCATTTAAAAATGAGGATAAGGAGTTGAAATGAGGCAACATTAAAGGTTTTTCCCTACACTAAGAATCTCAGCATCAGAAAAATTCTTGCTCACAAAGGCAGGATAGCAGCAATGAGGACAAATGAAAAAGCTCCTCCCCAGATTAAGATACAAATTTAAGAAGAATTAGTCAAGAGAAAGGTTTACCTGGTAAATCTATGACTAGCATAATAATCATATTTCAGATTCAATATTAAACATATGCCAACTCCAGAGAGCCAAGTTCAGTCAATTTAAGGTATTAGGAAGAGACTAAGAGCTCTGACAGGCAAGTTGTTAAATCCTGCTTAGGTGCTGTATGACCTCACGGTGCCCAGCTGTATGTCCTTTTCATCCTAGGCCATTCCTATTAGAATAGGAAGGAGTAGGAGTGGAGAAGTCAGCATGGCTTCAAGTGTTGTATTCATGGTCACTGTGAGTTTGCACAGGATTTCTGTGATTTCTTATTAGTAAGCAATATAGAAATAGAGTATGCAATATAATATACTATACAACTCCCTCAGATAATGATTTATGATTTGGATTATCAGAAGGCTAAGCATCACTAGCTAAAACCATGAGCAATATTCAACTCTACGCAGTATCAGTTTCACCACCATAACGAAGTCTATTCAAAATCCAGTTAAAAAACCCACCTTGTTCTGCACTGCCATTTGGTCCCAGAAAACAGGTTTACTATGTGCTAAGATAATTTTTTTTAATTATTTATCTTGGAGTAAGCCAGCGCTGGGAAGAACTCCCTCCTTCAGTATGTCATAGCACTGATCACTAGGATTGCTTGAGCTTCTCTGTACTGGCCATAGGCAGAGCAAGGCTGTCAACCCACAGTGACTCTAGACTGTTCCAGTCTGACATTTTCAAGACTGTGAAAATCCTCCCATCCCAAATGGATACCCAAAGAAAGGGGCAGCCTTACTGGTACTGGTGTCTCTCACGAACAGGTTAATCATGTGGCTCAGGGGTGGTCTCCTCTTGGTGATCGATGAAAGCTTTCCCAGGATTGTTTCTTTAACCATCTCATCACTTGGCAAGCGGTACAAGGCCAAATAGTTCTCCTGCTTGAAAAGATCTTTAGCACCTGGTGTGAAACCTGAAACATGAACATAAGGAGGAGAAAAATTAGGCTCTAACCAAAGCAGAAGAAAGGTCCCCTCTCCTGCTTCTATGCCACCCACTTTGCTGCGCTCATTGTGACATCTCCCCGGCAACAGGCAGGTGAGCTGTGCTCACTGTGCCTTTACACCAAGATGGCTTAGGATCTGTGATGAAAAATATTCAGAAGGACTAGATATTTCCGGTTCAGCATGAACTGTGACACTGAAGGACAAGAAGTGAGTTCAAGAGCTTCCAGATTTTAATCCTAGTGTTGCCTCTAATCTCCTACCTCCACTATGCCTCGGTTTTCCCATCTATAAAATGAGCCTGAGGTACTTGACATAATTTATACCCAAACTCCCGGTAAAGCATTACCGTAAAGACAGGGCAGCTATCCGTCCATTAGCAGCTATTCTTTATCTCCTGATGAGATTTGGCAGACTCAAACCAGAAGAATACCAAGGCTAGCCAGACCTGGCTGGCAATATCCTTGATGACATTTTTTCCTTTGATAGTGTCTACAATGTCAGAACTTGCCAAAAGCAATCTCTTTAATAGACTCTTTTGGCAACCGAACAACAAGAGTCAGGTCTGTAATTTCACCTTCTCAGCAACCAGGACTAGGGAAATATTTTTTTGTGCTCTCTAATGATTCAGTGCCTATTGACAGCTCTGATTTCTCTGTGTCCGCTCATGCAATTTCTCCTTACCTATTAGCCTGGCAAGCTCACAGAGGCCCCAGGGCACGTGGACAGGCAGCACAGCATTGTGAGTTTCCTGGAGGGCAATGTTGCAGAGGTGGTCAGAGAAACGGCACAGACGCTCTGTCACACTGGCATTGCAAAGATTGAGCAGCACGTTCAGGCCCAGAGGCTTGAGGGAATTCAAGTGCATCTGCCAGTTAGAGTCATCAAACTGGATGCAGGAAGGATTCTGCTGGTCTTGGGACAGGCTAAGCATCTCAAGGTGGTAGTCACACACAAAGTCTTCAGCCTCACAAGCCAACACCTCACTGTCACCAACAACCTGGTGCAATAGACAGGAAAATTCTAATCAGTTACAATGAATACAGCTTGATTCCCTAGAATCCCGCAGGGAATTCCCAATTAAATTCCCAAAAGGGGAGACTCTACAGGTTTAAGTCTGTCTTATAGCTCCACAAAAGACTAATTGTGTATCCCTTCAGTATATCTTACCTGACTGTGTTCCTCCTCTCCACCCTCCGTGTCCTTGCTAAAACTCACATTGGACCCAGAGGGATGCTTGCTTCTGCTGTTTGGCTTTCGGTGGGCATGGGCATCAGGAGCCTTTGGAGGGTCACTAGACCAGTTGCTCCTCTCTTGCTCATTGGTCATGTGAACTGTGTCTGCCAGGGGGCCCGAGAGCAAAGCATCTCTTTCCTGGGGCTGCAAGAGACCAACAAAATGAACAGTGGTGATTCAGTGGGTGAACATGAGCCACTACTGATTCACCTGCTGCTTTAGGACTCCTGTAGAAGAGGATTTCATCCTTGCTGCTTCTTTATCTTTTAAGCAAAAAATTATGGCACAGGACTTCTCTACAACCAAAAGGCCCCCTTTGTACTACCACGATGTGCATGTCAGTCAAATTATGCTTAGACCCAACATACTACATTATGGATTACATATCCCTCACCTCGTCTTCCATCTCAGGATGGCAGAAGGACCGTGTAGAGAGCTCATCAGTCAGATCTTCATGGCTATCATGAGGTGGTTCCACCTTCCCACTGAAGAACAGAACAGTCTCTGGGCTGGGGTTTGGCCAGGAAAGAATCCCCTGCTTGTCTACACAGCAGAGCACCTAGAACATCCCACAACACCCCCAAGAAAGCAAATCTCAGTGAAAATATGTCTCAGTGTTCATACACAGTTGTAAATATCGCAAGTTTAATAAACACATGGGAGGATAGACAAGTCTCTCCTGCGCCAACCTTATGTCTTAAGAAACTGCACCTAATAACCCTCCAAGAAATCCAAGAATTCCTTGCTTTAGCAGGATTGATGGGTTGTTTAACATTAATCTTATCTCAGGATATTACAAAACTAGGGATGAAGGCCACAGGAAGGAAGCAACTACTGAGCTTATTTCACTAGCTAGTACCTTATCAGGACCCAAACCAGTTGGTTCTTGAAGAGGAGCCAAGAAGGTTATGGGACCAGCTGCAAAATACAGACACCCTGTTAGACGCCACTGAGTATCTCTAGCCATTGCTTTAGCTTGTAAATGTGCTGCTTGGACAAGACAAGACAGTTATAAACTCTTCTATAAAGACAGGTGCCTGAAGGGTTTCTAATTCCAGCACAGTGAACTGATTGCTAATAGTCTATGCTCAGGGAAGGACAACAGGAACGATGCAAATGAAGCATCCACGTAGGGGTTCTCCTTCTGACAACCGAGCAATACTCACAGTGACAGATCCCAGACTATGGAGCAAGCTGGAGGTGAAGCTCAGAGTTGGGGATTTGCCTTTTAAAACACAGAGGAAGTGGCTCCAGATACAGCGTATCATTTCCTGCCAAGGGAATCAGAGGACATCAGCCAATTAAAGACTCATTCAGTGAAAGATGAGGGGAGAGAAGGAAAAAAGGGAATATGACATTACCTGCTTTCAGGTTCAACACAGTGATACACTGTGAGATAAACATCAGTCTCTGTGGGAACCTGTTAACCGATACGGTGCTGAAGTTCTCAAGGGAAAGGCATTTCTTCCCCCTTCCAGAGTATGCTAACAGACAGTCTGATTGCTGAATTGAGAATTCACCAAAACTACCTTTATCTAGCCAAAAACACAGGAAAGATTTCTGAAGTGATTTCATTTGGGGTGAACCAGTTATTACCTCTTAGTATTTTTCCTAAAGTAATTGTCAACCTTTGGAGTATAGAGTTTGAGGCCTCAAGCTTATGATCGCATTGCTGCAAATTGGGTAAATGGAGTCACTGTGGTGAGGTGACTTGCCCAAGGTTACTTACTGAGGCAGTGACAATGTTGGAAATAAAGCCAAGGTGCCCTGACTACTCCATCATTACAAATTAATTGTAATCAACATGGATATAAACTGAAAGAAGGGGATATTTTGCAAAAGTAAAATGTCAAGTTTGCACCCATCATCTTCCACACAAAAATGTTTCAGAGGGAGTCTGGATGGCAGCAATCAATCCAAGCACAAGAGCTGTATGTTTTCCACTGTGCACTCCTAAAGCCAGCAAAACCAGGTTTGCATACAGGGTTCTTTTGCTGCTTTTAGCTGTTGCTCTGGAACGCTGTCACTGCAGAGCACTTCCCCAAAAGCTCCTTAGGTCAAGTTCCTTAGACACTAAGGGTTAGTACAGCCATAAGCTCAAATGCAAAACAATCATGAGCTATCACCAGGAAGAAAAAAAGTTCTTCTTTAAACCAGCAAAAATGTTACACAGGTACAAAAGGAAAGAAACAAATCTTTTCAACACGGAAGGTTGGTTCAAATCACTCCCATTTAACACCTGAAAAACATCTCAGCTAAATGATGAACTGGCACAGAAAGACAACAAAATATTCAGCAAAGGAAGCATGGGCTTCACACACACACGTGTGTGTGATTGGGAGCAAGAGATATTAATTGATTCTTGTAATATCTAGGGATTTTTAATCACTCCTGGAGTCCATCTGCCTCCTTATGGAAAGAGGAACCTTAATGTCAGATTAGACAGAAAAGTGTCTTTCCTCTACCCACCTGTTTAATCTGGATGATGCAATTTATAGAGTGGCCAGATGTAGTTCCTCCCCCAGAAAAAGGTTTTCTGAATGTTTATTTGCCCCAGCTTTGGAAGCACTGGTAATGGGCTTAAGTTTATTAAGGAGCCTATGAAACAGGATCAGACTTCTAGCCTGAATATCCCATGCTCCACTCTTCACATTTGGTCTTGGTGCTGACTGCCATCCCCTCTGTTCTTTAGTTTTGGCTTGAAGAAGGAGTTTTTTCTGGTACAAGCAAAATACTTGCATTCTTTCTGACACACACTATAAAAAGTTTATTTTACTCCTGCAACAGGAGGACTTGAAAAAGGTACTTTCTTCAGGACAGAAAAAGTTGATTTCAAACCATTTGCAATATCCAGAAAAGCACAAGTGGACTCAGTATCAAAGTCACCTCAATCTCTGGTAAGCAGAGCAGCATTTACATGGGAAGGTGCAGGGGAAAGACATGCAACCTGCATGCATAGCAAATTAAAGCAGCAAATGAGTGACAATGGACAACTCACACAAGTAAAAAGGATCTAGGAACAAGCAGGAGATGAGCAAGGAAGGGAAAGGATACCATGAAGTTCTGCAGTGAAGACGGAAGAAAACAATTCATAATAATAGTACCTGAGAAGATACCATCTCTGTGTAGCTGCTGAGAGTGTCCTCTGAAAACTTAGCAAGCTGCAGCAAGAGAAGAGACCAGTTACTATAATTGTGCTCAGAAATGTGTCATGAGGAACGTCCTTCCCTAAACACTGCTCCTTTAGAGAGAAAAAAGCAGGAGTCCTGCTCTGTGGGAATTGCCATACCAAGGCAGACCAATAATTCATCAAAGCAATTAAGTCTTTAATGGCCCATGTCTTTATCGACTTGTGAAGCACAGTCAAAGTGCTTGGTGCTGTACATTACAGAAGAACACGTAGTCATTACCTAAATGTCTGCAGAGAAAATAATTGCAATTAAACCCAGAGAAGGCTCTTTCTGGATGGTTATTTTTAGATAGAAAGAGCCAGGATTGACCAATCTGTTTTTAAGCTATATGGGTCAGTTAAAAGAAGGGAGCTAGAAAAGTGGTTGTAAAAGCAGGTGCCTGGCACACAATGGACACAGAGAAATGAGGTGATGTGAATGGGATGTGAATAGGAAATGAAAAGAAATTATAGCAGGACACTACAATGGGGCTATTGGAATTACACTGAGATTAACGCAAAATTTGTGCATCCAGCACAAAGGAATTCCACAGCAGATGTAATTTTGAAAAATAGTTTAAATTTAAGCATATTCATAAGCATGAGTGAATATGGCAATTACACCCCAAATAATAATGCATATAACCGGCACTTCAAAAAGGATCAGTTTAACAAAGCTGAAAAAAGGCAAAACAAATTTGTCAGAAATAATTTAAACTGAAAATTATGAAGGATAGTTAGGAACTGTTTAACAATATTTATTAAAATTTTAAAAAGCAAGAATCCCATAGTAAAAATAAAAGAGCCCAGTTTTGAGTGGAAGTGAAAATAGAAGTAAAAATTAACATAAAATAAGAAAAAGTATACCAGTAGGTAATTAACACCAGTCCACTGCTTGATGTATGAACTTTCAAATGATACTGCAGGCAAAGCAGATGTGTTAAATAAATATTGCTATTCCTTATTCAGTGACATAATCATACCATATGATAACTATGAAATATTTTCCATTCTAACACTAGCTACTGAAAGTAAATATGTTTAAATTAGCAGATCTGGACAACTTTCTGACTGTTACTCCTGATTTTGCACAAAGCTTGAAGCATGGATTAAGTACCAGTGCAATGGAAGAAAGCTAATGTGGTGCAAAGCCTAAAAAGGGTAAGGAGAGCAAACCAAGTTACCACAGGACCCCAGACAGACTTTGATTTCAGACAGAATAACAGACCGGCTAATATGAGACTCAATTAAAAGAAAAGAAGTGGAATAATACAACCAGAGCCAAATACCACAAGTATATGAGTAATAAATCTCATCAAACTATTGTAGTATCTTTTTTGACAAAATTACAAATTTGACTGATAAAAGTAATGCTTTTGATGTAGATCAGTTGGTACTTTGACTTGATGCAAAATGCTTTACTGGTTTTCTAACAAAAACTAGAGTAATACTGGAGAAATAGGGCCCATATAAAATATTCTCCCAATGGAACAGAAACTGAGGAATTACTTGCAAATAGGATGTGTTACTAGCTCAAGGAGGGACAAATTCTGTGTGTTTTGTTAATAGCCTGAAAGAAAACTAAAAAAAAAAATTACTGATAGAGACTGTAAACTATACAAAGTTTGGGGCATGGTCCAATAATAAAGAGAACAGACTGTTACAGAACAATATGGACTGCTTGCTAAATAAGCAAAAACATGCATACCAACAGGCACAAAAGTAATGTTGCATACCTAGGAGTAAAAATGAAGGTTGGATTTACAGGATGAGGACTCTGTCTCAGAAAGCAGTAGATTATCAGTTGAACAAAGCCTGGACATTTAAAGCAGTGCCTAGAAGATCTAATATGATCCTTTGTTGCACTAACAAGGCAACATAGAGTAGAAAGTCCAAATTATTCTGAAATTTAGCACAAGCACAACTGTTACTGGAATATTTTGTGAGTTTTGTAGATTCACAATTCTACAGTGATCCTGAAGCACTGGGGAAAGCTAAGAGGAAAGCCAAAAGAAAGATGAGAGGGCTGGAAAATATGCTTATAGTGACTCAAGGTGCTTAAACTGTTTACTTAACCAAAGAGATGGTAAAAAGGAATGTGAGTAGCTACAACCGACCAGAAATTTGATTGACATGCTCTTAAATCTAGGAGACAAAAGTTCCAAGTTCCAGTTCCAAGGGCTGGAAATCAGAAACTACAAAAATTCCCACTAACACAGAATGCCTGTTTTTAGCAGTGAAGGTAAATAATTACTGAAACAACCTATCAAAGGCAGTACAAATGTTTTCAATCCAACAACAAATTCCTTTCTAAAAGGAATGCTGCTGTAGTCCAACTGTAGTAATGCAACTTGAGGCAGGGGCTCCTTTGTGGGGCCACTGGTTTGTGTCCTGCAGGATGTCTGACTAACCAGTCACAAGGGTCACCTATGGCCTTGAAAAACTGGGGATCAAACAGCTTGAACACAATGCGAGGGAGTAAAAGGTAGAGAAGTGCATCACACAGACCAAGTGATTGGAGAGGAAGAGGGTCTTACCTGCTACATTTGAACAGAGTAGTGAGAAGGAAGGAGTGAAATAGAGAGGCCAAGAGAAGACTGCCCTAGTCAAGGGGAAGAGTGACCAAGGCACATCACAATGGTTGTTCTGCAGCAGCAAGGATGGAGAATCATGTTTCAAATATCACAGAAAGAGCTGGCTGGACAGAGTGAGTTGCCTGGACGAGAAAAAGGAGAACACAAGGAAGGTGCAAGTATGAGCGACAGGGCAAATGGGTATGTTGAGAATGATGAAGCAGGGAAGTCAAGGAGCTCTGGCTTTTCCCAGCCAAATAGCAAGGTGTGAAGGGAAAGAGGAAAGTTCCAAAGATGGACACCAAGCAATGCTGAGAATGGGTGGGAAAGGTAAAGTGGAGAATACACTGAAAAGAGATGGTAGAAGTGCAAATGCCACTGAGAGAGGTAGCATGTATCCTCCCTCCCAGTTCACAGACAGCTTACATGTACAGCCTATAGGGAACAGACTAGAAGACACAGACCCAAGGACACAGAGGCCAAGGAAGGAGAAAGAAACTCTGTCCAAGCACAGGCATAACAGAAGTCCGCACAGAAGACAAACAGCACAGTGAATCTCACCAACACTGCCACCAGAAGAGAACAAGAGACAACCATCAGCGGATCCAGTTCAGGATCACACACCCATCAGACTACCAAGCTCCACTCCCCAAACCAGCACAACTACCAGAAATTCCTCTTATCACCTGACCCCCTGCAAAGACCCTGCCTGCAAGTGAAGCCTCAGAGTCTCAGGAAAGGGCTGTTCAGCCCACACATTAAAACAGGGGCTTGCAGAGGATCTCATGTATCACATTCCTTCTCAGTGGCTAAATGTTCCCTAGTTGTAGCCCCCACAGGGCATTTATCTCCATGTTAACTCCTCTGACAGATCATATTTAGCTGATAGAAAGCATGTGCCTTGAAGAGATGTATAGACTCACTGGAGCTTCCTTTCACTAGACAGATTGAAAAAAATTAAAACATCTGTTCAAGAAGAAGCCACACTGTGCCCCAGGGAGAGGGCATAGCTGGGACAACCAAAGATCCAACAAGCTTTTGCAACTATGTGGACACATCTGCTGAATTCACTGTGCCCACTTCACAGAGCCCTTCTCATCTCCTGCCCTTTTCTCTGCAATGGTTTGATGTGGAGAGATACCTACCAGTGAGGTGGATGAGGCCTTGCTCATCTGGGCCAAGACTCTGGCTTCTCCAAAGGCTGTAGCAAGAATCCACAGGACAGGAAAGAGCAATGGAAGGATGGGTAGGACACCATTCACCTGAAAAGAACATCTGTAATCACCAGCAAGCACAGAGACAACAAGAAGTCAGACCTCTCACATGACATCTTTTCCAGCACAGTAAGAGAACGGGTAAAAGGCAATGGCAGAAAGGAAGGAGACTGCTTGCACTGGAAGCAGTGCAAGACAGAAGCACAGGACGGGAGACACACACCCCCTTAGGGGTTTGTAATGAAGGAGGCCATGAATAGATCACACCAACCTGCAGGTGGTTTTCCTGCTGAATTTGGCATAAACTCTTACAAGTCTAAAGGCAAAGGATACCATATATATATACACACCCACACACATATACATACATACATGGCAAGTGAGAGAGAGCAAACAATGTAAAGGGCAGTCTAGGAGGAATGGCCAGGGTAGAGCTGTTGTCCTGCTCCACCGAGAGCTCCTGGATCCACCAGGCACAAGAGTGTGCATAGGATGCTGTCATAGGATGAAGCAAGTTGCTGAGGAAGGGAAGCAGCCCCAGTGGTGCTCTGAGGAGGAGGTGTAGTGGAGCTCAAAGCTCTCCTTTACCTGTAGCTGAAGAAGAGTGTACTGCCAAGAAGCAATTCCAGGAGCTTTGAAAATGAAGCGCACAGCGTTGGTGATCAGGAAGCCAGCCTACAATTCAAACAGAGATGACATTACCAGCTAACTACTAGTACTTGTAGGGAAGGAGTTTTCACTACCTTGTAACATTCTCAGCCCTGGAAAACTCTGCAAGATGTATTTGGCCTGCTGCTGCAGTTCGTTCCTCCACTCTCACTGCTAGATGGCTCAGCATCTTTGCTTGTCTGAACTACCCATGGTACACACACAGTCAGCTGCATAAGTTAGTGCCTGGCCACAATTTCCTGTTGATGGCTGCAAACTCTTCACCTTTATTGACAAAATATGGCTATATTCAACAACAAAGGCTTGAAATGAGACCTACCAGTACAATAGGGACAGCATATTTCAGCATCACTGACTGTACAGTGAATCTCTCGTTATCCAGGGCTGTCACAGGACGTGACAAAGCCATTTCCAGACACCACCTAAAAAATGAAAACAGCTTGAGATTTCAGCAACCAAGACCCTAACCCCACATTTTCCTCAGATATAAACCTCCTAGTAGACTTGATTAGAACACTGTGTTCACCCTGTGCTATGAGAGATGACCTTCAGAAGAGAAGCCAAGTTCTACAACAACAGTGTTGCACTCGCCATGGTAAATTTGCCGTACTGTTGAGCTAACTCCCCAGGTCTCCTCACCCGCTTAACAGGAAGGCTCCATCACCCCATTGTGTACTGAAACTCCAACAGGACATGCAAATATCTGTATCTCCAGTTTACCAAAGGGTGTCATATCGCTGGTTACATCAAATGCATGAAATCTGTGACCTCCCTGCATTGTTCAAATTTAGCTGGAAAGTGATGAGCTGAACAGTAATACTTAGCATTTATGTGTTTTTATATATTCGCCTAACTTACCAGTTAAGGATGACAACTGAAGACAGTCAGTAAAAGACTTACAGCATTCCCAGGTAATAGAGAAGACACAGCATATTTGCTGAAGACACAAATAGCATATTTGAAAATTCCTGGCCTGGACTGGTAAATCTCATTCTTTGCCAACACAAGGCAGCAACAAGGACATAGACAAGCTGTACAGGCACTGTGCATTGTATTTAACCCACCTGACATTATCAATTATTGGGGTCTTCAAGACACGGAAGAGACGATACAGCTGAGGGTTCTGAGGTCCCTTCTTCACTTCTCCCCTTGGGGAGGGCGGAGGTGAAAAAGGTGGAAACAGATCTCCTGGCTCTAGAACGATGTGCTCATCATCCTAGAAAAAAAAGTCAGAGAGCCCAAAGGCTGCAGTCAGGGCCTCAGTGGAATCCTGCTGTGAGGGACTGCAGCTTTAGTCCAGCAGGATCCCCCCCGTTGCAAGTCACAGAATACGTGTTTGTCGCAGTTCCCTCTCTCAGCTCTCAAAAATTCATTAGCTAAGCCATGTTCGAGCACATCTGGTTATTTCATGAAAATTGCCATTTGGAGTGAAAGTTACAGTAAGAACTAACAAAGGTAAATTTCAAGCATTAAACTTTTTCCAATAGCTTCAAGCAGCAAAACCTTTGCATAGATCTTGTAATTGATTTGTTAATTTAATTCTACCCCAGGTATTTTATATTACCTTTTTTTATAATAAATCAGCAGTAAGGAGAAAGTCAAAGCAGACAAACTATTTCTCCACATGAAAAACAGGATAAAGTAGGGAGTTTGTACGCCATATCATCCTACTGGATAGATTCACTCCATGTATATTTAGCAGTACATTACAATTTCCCCTTGATCTGGAAGAGATGGTAATATGATGCTTTGGTATCGCATTAGTGTCTCCTGTCCACTTGGGTTTGGGAGTTCATAGAGAAGATGCAGTCTGTCTAACAAAGCACCATCCTTGACTGAACTGGAATTTCAAGCTGTTTTCAAGGTCAGAAGAAATAATAAACTTCAATAATCACGGGAGTGATTCCCAGTACACTGGGATTTAGAGTATTAGCACGAAAATAATGGGAAATATATTGTTACAGGCCAGGGAAATAAGACAACCAAGTTACCTTAATCCCTCTCAGAGAAGCAAATGACTCCTGGCCTGGCCTCAAAGCAATGACATCTCCTTCTACTAACAGGCTCACAGGCAGGTTGACAAGATGACCATCCCTGTAGGCCCAGTGAAGGGACCAGGATGGGGCATAAGGCATGTGAAGGTCAGGATACATGGAGTCTGGCCATTTCACCTCTTTGCCAAGTGTATCTGAAAGTATGAAGTGTGAAAGAATTAAGTGATAACAATTCTGGAGGGGCAAATCATACATCAGTTTACATCCTGTAGTGGCTATAGGTTCTCCAGTGCTAAGCTCAGTCCATTCTCATGACCTTCTATCATCTCTCTCTTTCTCCTTGATGGCTTTTCCTCTCTCTCTCCACCCAGTATTAACAGCTAAACATAGTCATTTTATAATCTTAAATACATACTTGTATAATGGAAAAGCTAGAGGCTGTCCTTAAAACTGCTGCACTGAAATGAACTGCCTCCTCAGGTTCAAAAGCCCCTGTTGAGACGATGCTCACACACAGCAATTTATTTCCTTCTGCTCTATGTTGTGGTACAACCCCACGTATTCTTCTCTCATCATCTGCTGCAAGGCAGATATTTTTGTAAGATACTGAGGATTCGAATTACTCCAAAGCACAGACATAACAGACGCCTACCTGATAACACACAGATTGGAAGCACATGGCCACATGACAGCTCAAAATAACTATTCTACAGGACAGGCATGAGTAGGACACAATTCTCACAGCCTGTTTCTGTGTAACATAGGGGAAGGCTAGTAAGTCAATTAGTAACATATGTGATCAGGTTTGGAGAAAAATCCAATGGGAGGAAAACATAAATGCAAATGAGAGACAGATGAATGAGACCTCACCATTTATCTTATCAATGATTGTCTGAAGTCTCCTCTCCACCTCTCTGCACTTCAGCCTTTCTTGACGCCCGATCATGAAGAGATCCAAGAGCAGAAGGAGGAAGAGTGCCAGTGCATTAACTATCTCAGCACCTTGGCTTTGCACAGCAAAACAGAAGCAAACAGAAAGAAGATAAGGTTTGAGTAAACGAGCAGAATACACTGCCAGCCACCCACAGAGATAAATGCACACCTGCTCGGTTGTTTATTCGTACATCCCACAGACTTATGGCTAAAAGAGAAAAGCAGGGGAGCCATGATCACACCATTTCTTTAGAATAATGCCACCAGAGAAGTCTCAGAGCACTGGTGTCAATTAAAAAATACCCTTACAAATACAGTTAAGGCATGCTATGGCACATGTGACAGCACAGTAACTTCTCCTATGAGCCACTAACTTGTCCAGTTTCAAAATCCTTCCTAACTGTGATAATGCCTTGGGGTTTTTCAAGATCTAGGAATGCTGTAGGAAAAAAAATCTCAATCTCTCCATAGGAATCTCTATTGGTATGTTAAAATTAGAGTTAAGTGGGCTGAAGTTTTGTGAAAGGGACAGAATTACCAGTATGAGTATGCTAATGTCTAGATGTCTAGACAGAACTAAGGACAACACTGTTACGTCAGCCATACAGTGTCAAGATGATATAAAACTACCACCTTGCTTCAGTTAACCAGCATAGGATGTTTTGTTTACCTCCCCTGTGGCTGGCTCCCATAGCAGCACAGCAGCAACAGCACTGCCAGAAGCATCAGAGATGCACCAGGCCAGTGGAAACAGGAGCAACGGTTACCATGGTACAGAAAACTGCTCCTCCACACCTCCTACAAAAGGAGAGCAGGAGAGCAGCAGACAGTCAGCATTCATGAAATACAAAGCCAGTCATTTGAAAAAGCAGAATGAGAAATGGTGAAGGCAGCAGTTGACACTCCAGGGTGAACACAACTTTGTAAACCCCCTGAAAATGATACAGAGCATCCCAGATCAGTTATGCAAATGCTACAGCACTAATGGTTGCGCTCAGCTGGCAAGTCTGGGTGAACATTCTCTGCTTTACCCTTGCCTGGAAGAATGAAAACACTCCTGTGCCAGGCTGCCCCATTGTCACCAGCCAAGTGAGGAACATTTCAACATTTAAGTACTGTGCATGAACACTAGCACTTTGTATTCAACACACACGCCAGACAAACATGGTGGACAAGGGGAGACTGTTGAGCTTCACAGCTTTCTCTCCACCTGATATGGACCCCCCAGGCACACTGCCATTAGAGGCTCTTGAAGCCCTTGGATCCTTCACAGGTGAAGCTAAGCTCCTGTAGAGCTCCAGCATCCAGGAGAAGTGCTGAGAGAAACATACCCTTAGGTAGATTCCTTGCTTTCTTCCCAAGGACTTTAGCAGTTCTACACCTGGACACTTTGCAGCAGCAGTCTGGGAGGGAATGCAGCCAACTTCTATTTAATCTTTAGCTTTACTTTGAGAAGGGGAGACTGAGTGCCCAACCTTGCTGCTGCTTGGTGCCTCACCTTCCATGAAGTCACTTTTTTCCGTTCCTTCTGATGCCCCTCTAGCAGTGCTGACAACTGGTCTCTCAGGATTGTGAGGGCTTTCTTCGTGGTAAGGCCCAAACTTGAGGTCATCTCATCCTGAGGTGACAGAAAAACAAACTGTTTAGTGCTTTCCTATTTTCTTTTTAGGCTTTTTCCTGGTGGCTGACTGAGCACCCTGCTGTGAATGCCCTGCACTCATCATCATCAATCTGATTCTCCATTCCTGAAATCATCTTTCCTTCTGTGAACTTTAGACTGCTGGCTGGAATTAAAGCACCTAGATAATATCAGGTAAACAAACAGTTCCTGACTGTGCTGGATAAATACTTTATCAAAGCACAATACCAAGTAATTTCTGCGAAACAAGATTCTAATCAGCAGAGGCTGGGGACAATACAAAAGGAGGCTGCTCAGCTCTGAGGTTACACAGGCTAGAACTGGTATCAGCTTGTAGAGACAACAGAACACAGTCAGTTATGGCAGAATTTTAACGATACAGGATGGATCTTGCCAACAGTAACAACAACTAAGTAGGAGAATATCTGCAATTCTGAACAAGAGTGGCCCGATTTCCACAACTGCTTGTTACAAATTTTTGGTTACAAATCCTGCCTCTGTGGCTACTTTGACACAGAAATCCACAGAGTAGAGTGCTAGACAACGCATCAGTTGAGGCGGAGACACGACTCCAGCATCAACTCCTCCTTTTACAAAAGAAAGCACCAGAGATTTAAGTTTGAATTGTGCAACCATATAGGGCTACAGGAGCACACAGAGTCCAGACTAGAGAGGAAATGGCCTCAAGTTGTGCCAGGGGAGGTTTAGATTGGATATTAGGAAAAATTTCTTCACTGAGAGGGTGGTCAAGCATTGGAACAGGCTGCCCAGGGAGGTGGTGGAGTCACCATCTCTGGAAGTGTCCAAAAAACGTGTGGATGTGGCGCTTCAGGACATGGTTTAGGGGACACAGTGGCACTGGATTAATGGTTGGACTTGATGATCTTGAAGGTCCTTTCCAACCTTAGTGATTCTGTGATTCTGTGACCACTGCTCCCTCACCTTCAGCAAAGAGGCAGCAGCCTGAAAGAATGCAAACCATGAGCGTGCCATCTGATGCTGATAACAAGAAAGTGGGATAAACACTTGCATTTCTGGGGCAAGAACACAAGCAGTTACCTTCCTTTCAAATCACAGAGACTGCCGCGAGGTACTGTGGGTACCAGATCACTGAAAGTGAATCAACAAGGAAAAGCAGGCACGTGGCCATGGGAGGGCTACAGCAGATATCATGGTACTGGTCAATATTAAGTTCTCATTTGCATTTCATGTTTTAATACAAACGCCCTGAGGGTGTACAGCACATAGGATATCCTGCACATTAGAGATGTTAGTGTGGCCAGCAGGAGCAGGGCAGGGATCGTGCCCCTGTACTCGGCACTGGTGAGGCCGCATCTTGAATACTGTGTTCAGTGTTGGGCCCCTCACTACAAGAAGGATGTTGAGGTGCTGGAGCGTGTCCAGAGAAGGACAACGAAGATGGTGAGGGGTCTGGAGCACAAGTCTTATGAGGAGCGGCTGAGGGAACTGGGGTTGTTTAGTCTGGAGAAGAGGAGGCTGAGAGGAGACCTTATCGCTCTCTACAACTACCTGAAAGGGGGTTGTGGCGAGGAGGGTGTTGGTTTCTTCTCCCAAGTAACTAGTGACAGGACAAGAGGAAATGGCCTCAAGTTGCGCCAGGGGAGGTTTAGATTGGATATTAGGAAAAATTTCTTCACTGAGAGGGTGGTCAAGCATTGGAACAGGCTGCCCAGGGAGGTGGTGGAGTCGCCATCTCTGGAAGTGTTCAAAAAACGTGTGAATGTGGCGCTTCAGGACATGGTTTAGGGGACATAGTGGCGCTGGATTAATGGTTGGACTTGATGATCTTGAAGGTCCTTTCCAACCTAGTGATTCTGTGACTCTGTCTGTGATTCTGTGTGTTATAAAGTTTAAAGAGCACAGAAAGCAGGCAGGAAGCTTCCCCCTCCTGTCCCCACACAGCCCAGCAAATAGAGCTCAGCAGCTACAAGCTCTTCCTCCTATTGCAGTCACAAGCTTTTCCCAGCACTGCCAAATCCACCGTGGTCTCAAACTGCAGCAGCTCTGCTCTTCAGGAGCTGCATGCGTGCACCCAGCTCTGCAAGTGCAGCTCAGCTATGATCTGTACTTTTCTTCCTGTTCCTTAACTGGGTGGTTTCATGATGAATATTTACTGGAAATTAATCTCAGACTTTAGACTCATTTGCATTGATGGGCCAATCCAAAACTGTAATGTAAGCATTAAGGAATAGCAGATAGATGCTCTTTAAACTACCATCTACCACATACACACCCTCTACCTATCAGGGACAATTTGAAACAACAAATTCTGTCCAGGCAGAGTCTAGCAATGCTGCTTTAGCTGCACTTTTACAGAACTAAAAATAATCCTGCTGTAGTTTTCATTCTCTGTGTCAGTTTTAGGAATAGAGGAAGCAGTTCTGTGTTGTTCTTGGAAGCAGCCCAGGTAACATCAGCACAGGACTAAACATAGGAGTCTCTCAAAGACTCCCAGAGGAGAAGATGGCAGGCAGCATAGCTGGCAATGAACCTGCTGCTGCACCACGGGAGTGCTGCAAACAGGAATGCCTGAGAGCAACACGGAGCAAGTGATAATAAGGTTTCTCTCTATCCGGTGACTCCTGGCTGTTTGGGGCATAGCAAAGCACCCACAAAACCACTCATCCTCTCCAACACAGGGAAAGCAGACAGATAAATAAAAGACACCAAATGAAAGGCAGCCATAAGAGGGACTTAACTGAAAAGCAAAGTCTGCTTAGACACCACTGAGCTCTTTCCAATGGATACATCAACAGCTAGAGAAGAAATGAGAGGAAATCTGCACTTAATGCCAACGTCTAGTGCAGTCACACACTGCCTGGAAAGAGAAACTGCCACATCGCAGCAGGCAGCGAGCACAGAAAGGCAGCAAATCCAGAGGTAATAAAAAAGGCTCCTGAAATACTTGCACACCTGCTCCAGTCATGACACAGGAGTTACTGTTTTGCTGTAGTATCAATCAAGGTAAGGGCAGCCACAAAGGAAGGTGGCGGTTGCAGGTGAGAAAGAACAAGTGCAGAGTGTGGCAGGGCTGGAAGAACAGCAGGACGGGCAGAGATTGTTAAACACCCATCCTGACACTTAACACATGGAGTATTTGGCAAAGCAGGCAGAGCCAGCCTGGTGAACGCTGTAATAATGTGAGTGAGAGGCTGCCTGCGGTGAGTCAGATAACCTACTGCCGGTGAGCATGAAGAGAAAGTGCTTGGATCCAAGGAATCAAAGGGACAGGAGAGAAGAGCCATCCTGAGCTGCTGGCAAGGGGCAGCTGCAAGTTTTTGCAACAAGAGCTGCCCTGCTAAGTCATCAACTGCTAATGAGGCATTTTTCAAATGCCCTAAAGTAAACCTTTCCATACGGCAAACCTAGGCGCTTTTAAGCTGTACCAGCCTTTCATCAGCTGCAAGTGCTCTTCCTGCCACAAAACAGGAGGTGAGCACCCCAGGGTGAAGAAGCCACTCACCGGAGGTGTCAGTTCATTAATAAAAACCTCAACATTCACATCTTTGTTTTGGAAAGTTGCATTCAAAGAGTAATCCCCTAATTTTCAGGTCAAAACAAAACCAGCAAGACACCTTCCCACCCAGCTGCCTTAGCATAGGGTTTTCTCTGAAGAGAAAAAAAAAAAAAAAGACAGTAAATTCCAGGTTACAGTGAAAGCAAACCCCTGATGGGTATCAGGAGGCATACTAAAAGGCTATACTTTCCTTTTGCCCATGCCTAAAGGGAAAAAGTCCTGAGGAGAAAATAAGCAGTTGCTTCCTCCTTTGCCCCGAGAGGCTGGAGAGCACATGAGCCTCTAAGTGCACTTAGGGCTCCTCTGGAGCTGACCCCTGCCCCGGCTATCACTGCCTTAGTCCGAGAGGCGTGACTGAAGCCAGGTAAACACAGGATGATTGCAACCTTCTGCCTTGCGGACGATAATGGGCCTCTCTCAGAGCTGTAATCTGCAGGATGGCTGTTAAGGAAAAAGCACACGGTGCAGGAGATTTTTTTGTACATGTGATTTCATTTTCTGGAGGCAATGAATGCACTGAGGTGTGGACTGGACAGGAAGATGAAGAGATGTGTGAATGGGCTCCTCTTTTCTCCATTTTCAGTAAATATCCTCAATGTTAAATTACTGTTTAGCATGCCTGCAAACGTCACAGAAAGGGAACTTGAGCTAGATCTAGCAGATGCCCAGGTTTAGGAGCTGGTTTGGGTCTTCAGGAAGGAGACAAGAAGTATCTTAGAGCTAGGAGCTGGGGAGCCACAGAATCAGTAGACTTTTCTTTGCCTTCTCCTCTCAGTTGGGCCTCCATAGTTCGACAGGGGAAATCAGTTGGCAAATACCCAGTGATCCAGGAGCTTGTTTAAATCTGTAGCCTTGCCTGGGTCACAGCAAAAAGGTTTCCCTTACCTTCCTCATGGGTTACAGGGGCATTTTCAAACTGATAGGTAAGAAAAGAGTGGTTATGTTCTGATTTTTCCTCCCACATTGTGAAGTTGTTCCTGAGCATCACCACCTAGTCATGTCTGCTTCCCGCAGCCCACCTTCATCCTTACACAAAATCACCACTGGTTCCTGATCTGTCCACATAAAATTCTCATCCTGCTCTTTTACACATAGAACCGTTCAAGAATATCTTAAAAGTTCGTCAGCTATTCTCACACTCTCTGCTATCCAGTGAAAGATACAGGTGTTGCTCCTTCCTTCAAGAAGAACAAATAAACAGAAGTCAGAATGTATACATTTAAGAAGGAGACACAAAATATTAGTATGATTATGTCCTCTTATATTTTCATACAGCCATTACACATCCATAGTAGCACACTTACTTGTTGTACCAGTATATGTTGATATAATATGTGGTGTTGTATCACATGTGCCAAATATTTTTTTTTAATAATACTGGAACACAAATATATTCTTTGCTTTACAGAATTCACCCTTCCAACTGCTTCTGTAGAGACATAAGTTGATTCAACCGAGCAAAGTAGGTTGACTCATCCTCTGTCTTCTGTGGATTCAGTCTCTTGCAGAATAAGGGCTTCTCACCAAGACTGCTGTACACTTGAATGTAACTGCCTTTACAAGGATTGTTTAAACAAATAAGGGAATAGAAAACAAGATTTGTGAGAAGCTTCAATTTTCATAGACTGCAGTTCCACCCCTCTGATTCAGAGTGGTATGGAAAACCCCTACAAGGCAGCTGTCGGATTGTTTCCCTCTTTCCAGGCTGCACACACTAGGCCCCTTTTTTCACGCTTCTACTCAGTTGCTTTTCAGATTTAAACAGTTGGGAGGTGGGAAACTGGGCAGCAGAATGCTCTTCCTTTTCCTGAGAGCTATTTTGCATTCAGCAGAAACGAGAAGGCAGTTTTTAATTTAACAATGACATTTTGCAGGCTATTAATCTACTTCAGGGATTACACCTCCTGAAATGTAAGCATTATTCACAGTTTCAAAAACACATGAGAAGGAGGAGTAACTCCACTGAATATATTTGCGTTTAGTACTTACTGTAATTCAGATTCTTGCTTAGGATAAGGCACAATATCACCCATAGTGGTTTTTTTAGGTCTCATCAGAGAGGATGGCAGACATCATACACATGACAGCACACAGTTTCTTGGGGCAACATTTCTTAGAGCAGGCTAGTGCTAGAGAGGGTTTTATTCTTGTTCTAAAGCAAACCATACATCAGTATGCTACAACTCTGTCCAACTGCAGCTGCTGACTTAGTGCTCAGACTGCCTGAAATGGCATATCCACAGTATAGAATGATATAGATGTAGCCAGCAAAACCAATGAATAGGCCATTCTGGGCAAAAGTTTCCCTTTACTACCACCTCCATTTTTGGTCCTGATTATGCTTTTTGTCCATCTTAGTATTCACCTAGTTGTTTTTCAAAAAACATCTGATCCTTGACCCCTAGCAAGAGTGGTTCTCTAGTGACCCAGGCTACACGAAGCCTCCACCCTGACACATTTCTACTCCACAGGATGATCTTTTGATTTAGACTGTGGACTAACGGTCAAGACAGCTGGATTCTGTTTTCCTTCTGCCACAGATTTGCATAGCAGTGTGAAAGTTGGATGCTCCTCTGCACCTTAGTTCCTCGTCTCTATAATGGGACTACCCACTCCCTACCAACTGTAGGCATTGTAGAGATTATAATATTCACCAACTCACCTTAACACTACTGGAAAGCACAGAAAAAAGAAATACATGTTGATACCTGCATGATTCAAGCAGCTCATCGTGGCTCTGTGGGGACCACTGCCTTTAAAACTGGACATGCTGGGAAAGGTACCAAAAGGCACAACGAACACAGCTATTAAACTTGGTTTAAATGCCACTTCACATGAGCTTGGCAGCCACAGCTTAGCTGTTGGTGGTATCAAATCAAATGAAACAAGCAGAGTCTTCAGCACAGCAGTGCCCAAATTACAGACAGAGCAATAGACAACAACTGTCTGGACTTCCCCCTGCCCCCGGACAAAAGAGCCCCAACAGTTTGGTCACTGGGTGCCTGTGGGGGCTCCAGTCTGGACCCTGGCTTTGAGGCTCCCTGCAGCTCATTGCTAACAGCACCTGCAGACTTACACTGCAACGAGACACAGCTGCAGGAACACAGATTTTTGAGCGATCTGGCCAAGGCAGCACTAATCAGCTGTCTGAATCACCACTGCATTTTTGTGTGAACAGAGTCCATTTTAATCCAGACAATGACATCCACATTTTATGCCCTCCATAGAGCACAGAGTAAGATGCCAACAGGCACGATCAACCTTTCCACACAGGTAATGCAAAGCCCAATGCTTTGCTTCTCCCTCAGCCAGTAGCAGCTCAATGACAAAGAGGCTGTCCAGGTAACAGCCCAGTTTTGAACTGCACATTCTCCAGTCTGTCTCTTCGGTCCTGTCTGCAGCAGCAAATCCCCAACCATAGTTACCTGCCCCACCAGGCTGCTGGCAGGATGAGGTAGTGTTTATGCAGTGCTTTGAAGCTTAACTGTACTATGCAATTATCGAGCTTTAATTACTGTAATTTATCCAGTTACAGTATTCCTCCAAGTTCAGAGAGCAGTTAGGGGTCCATATTTATTCTGGCTTCAACACACAGCATACTGCTTTATGCCAATGCAGAGCTTACTCCAGAGGATGCTAATCCCCTCCCAGAAGCCAGCAATGCTCAGAAATCCACAGAACTTCAGCACATCTTTCATTCCCCCATTAGGTTTCCTCACATCCCCACTTTATCTGAAGACTTTGGGGACTAAAACTATGATACAGCCTAGCAGGTGAACTGCAAAACATTTCAAAGGGTTAAGGAGGTTCAACAGCTACAGATCAAAGCACATAGAAGAAAAAGACAAATTTAAGTCATAAGGCAGAGGGGCAGCAAAGCAGGAGCCAGTAGCTAAAATCATGTTTGGTCATTCCTTTTGGTTCTAGGGTTAAATCTGCAGAGCTTCTTTCCCCATCACCTCCAACACCAAGCTATTCCTTACCTAAAATGATCATTCACTGCTTCATGTCCTGCCATAACCTCTTTCCCCAAAACCTCAAAGCTCTTCATGCACCATCACATCAGGCAGGATACAGGTTGGGGGGAGAGAGAGAGAGGGAAAGCCATTTTGAATTTAAATGTTAAGGGAAAGAAACTTACTTTGCGGCATTTGCCTTGGTGGGGGATCCAGAGATCAGCCTGCTTGAAGAGCATCTGGGCTAAATTCCTGCACCACTTCCCCAGCAACTTGCACTGCTGCTGCCCTCCAAAAATGAGAGAGCAAAGAGGGAGAGAGAGCAAGACCGTGCAGAGCCCAGCGCTGCAGAGAATGAGACAGAAGCAGCAGAGTGAAGCACCAGTCTGCTGATTAATTCAGCCTGCTTCCAGTCACGCTGCAGATCCAGCAAGGAGGCAGTGGATGGGGGTGGGGGATGAGGTATAGAAAGGGAAAAATAAGGCAGAGAGAGAGAAAGTTTGCCCAGGATAGCACCAGATGTCTGTAAGAATGGTCCATTCATCAGATGGAGTCAACACAGCCAGAATCCCTGGGTTCCCTGCCTGTAGAGATGCATATGCATGCACAGTAAGGGTTGATGCCGACAGACAGGGGTCTGTGGAAAAGCAGATGGCAAATTAGACAGGACAAAGTGCTATAAAATATCCTACAGGGGAAGGAACACCTGAGCAGGCAAGGAAAAAGACTAGGTTGAGACAGAGTGACCAGGAATACTAACTCCCCTACTTAAATCTAGGAGAGTCTTCCAGATGACTCCACAGATTTGGATTCAAGCTCCATTTAAAAATATAAGCATTTGCTACTTAAACAACTGGACCTGATTACAGGTCCAGTCTGAAGTGTTACCTCCCTCTTCTCTTGTTGATACAGAAAGCAGCAAAAAGCCCCTCTCAGCATCCAACATTCAAACATCCTGAGCCACACAATCTAAACCAAAAGGTGCATGTAAATTCTTCATAGCCATGCGCCACGCCTGGGGCTCCCTGTTTACTGACACCTGGGCAGTGGCACAGAGAAGGCAAAGGATTGGTGTAGAGAGGGAATGGCTGGGTAGAACAACAGGTAATGGGATAAAAAGGCCTTTGGAGGTGGAGAAGGAATGAGCCTTCTTTCTCATTCTCATCTTTTACAGGAATGCTTCATTCTCATTGTTGGAGGGAAGCACCTTTATAAGTGGGTTTTTATATAGCTCCTACTTCAGTGCTGTCCTAATTCTGTCTGCGACTAATCACTAAACCAATTACTTTCATTCCACATGTAAAAAGTAAAGAACTGGCCCAGACAAGAACCATGTCAATAGCTTGCCAAGAATTACAGCTGGTCAGTATAAAATGGAACAGACAGGCACTGGAAAGGCTTCCAGTCTCAGCATATCATGTAGCTTTGAAGACCATGTACAGGTGTCAGGATTCGCCTATCGTCCCTCGCCAAGCTCTTCACTTCCTTTCGTTTCCCAAGATTCAGATGCCTAAACAGTCACAGCCTATATTCTGTGTTTAAAGCCAGAAGTGCAGAGATTAAGAGGTCTCAGTGTTTACAGTAAACTCAACACAGGCTAAATCTAAGACAACAACTGAAGGAACTAGTTATCACCTCTGTGTCAGCACTGAGTTACATATCAGTATGTAATCTCACAAAGCTCTTAAAGCCAAAGTTGAAGGGAAGCAGACACTGCATTTAATGTCACTTCAGGAGAAAGCAGGGGAGAAAGAGGCAAGACATGCTTCATCCTTCTGTAGGTCATTTTGTTACCTAGACAACAATTTTAAACCACAGAGAGGAACAAAATGTCCTAATGGCAAAATTTTTCCTTCCTTCTTCCTTCCTCTTTTCCTGCTAAGAAACTACTCACCTACTCGCTTCAATACAAAGAAATGAAGTAAGGAGAAAAAAGAACCAACAACAACATAGCGTTAGAACGGGCAAACTCTCACACATACATGTATCAGCCCCTTCCTATCTTAGTGCTTGCTGAACTGTTTCCCATGGCTCTGCACCTTCTGGAGACTCAAATGAATGTGAATAAAACAATTTGCTCATGACAGTGCAATACCAGGAATAACCCTTATGCTTCATGCAGTTAAGAGGTCCCAACACAACTTTCTTCCATCCCTGAAACTCCAGCTTTGGTCATGAACACAAATGGAAATGGATCAAATTGCCACCTCTTGTTTACCCCACTGTTGAGAGACCTTGCTCTAAAGTGTTTTGTGTAGGGGAGTAATTTGTACTATGATGTAGCTTCCTTCTCCTATCAGGTGGTATTACCGTAAATTGCATCTGGACATGCACTTATGCATTAAATAACAGAATGAAAAAGCAGAAGCTGTAAACTTGAGATCTGAAGGTAAAACTGTGGGTTGAAATAAAAGGCTGAGTACAAAGGCAGGGACTGAGACCTATACAAAAACTGCAGCATACATGAGAGACGCCTGTGGAAAATGGATCAGTTTGCGAAAAAGCGCTTGGAAGAAGAACTGAGGTTTTAGAGAACAGCAGGGAATAAAAACAGAGATAAAGTTACTGGCAAGATCA
The DNA here is from genome assembly GCF_964289735.1 of Phaethon aethereus. Taxonomy (NCBI): domain Eukaryota; kingdom Metazoa; phylum Chordata; class Aves; order Phaethontiformes; family Phaethontidae; genus Phaethon; species Phaethon aethereus. The sequence continues at coordinate 6,853,909 of NC_138594.1, forward strand.
GAAGATGCAAAGGACTTGGGCTACTTTTCAGTCCAAAGGTAGGACTGCAGCTCCTGTTAGGCATCCTGGAACAAGACCACTCAAACCAACAGTGTTGTAGCTGAAGCAATGTGGACTCCAGCACAGGCTCCCTGCATACAGTTCTGGGCTCTGGCCAGGAGGCACAGTGCTGTATCCAGGCTGCAGGCTGTATCCAGGCTGCAGCAATTACACTGGGACAATACAGCTCAGTTGTTATTGGTAACTGTGGTATGGATGATGTCAATAATTTTTAATAGATGGTGTTCCTGCAAATCTGGCCTATGTCTAAAGTAACTCAGACTCAGGAGCCTAACACTGTCCTGTTGCAATCAGGGCTGCTGTCTGCCTTGGTATATGCTGAGTGGGTCTTGGAGCAGAGATTCTGGGACCTTTCACAAGTATTAAATTTACTTCAGAAATACACAGAAAATTAAAAAGTCAGGAGAAGAGGGGAAAGAACAAGAAATCAGCACATTTAATTTAAGAAGGTTTTGGCACTGCTCCTAAAATACTTTCCGCCTTTCTCTGCAGTGATTTTCTACAAAAATTGGAAGGTGGCCTACATTACACCTGACAAACTCTGATCCTCAGCTGTTTCTGACAATGGAACTGTATTAGCTGACTGGAGCCAGAGGACAAGTCTCTCATCTTCTGAGTGACCGATGTCTGTGCTGCAGCAGTGCTCTTCTGTTCCAGGAGTGCTAACTCTTCATCACACACAGATATTAGAGCAAAAAGATTGCTTCCAACTACATCTGGGACTGATGTTTTCACTTGGGTTCATTTTATTTTTAGGATTTTAAAATAAACTTAGCACATCAAATTTACTACTGAGGTTACATAAGCAGATTAATTTGTTCCCTTATCAGCATATATGCAACCAAGTTCTTCACTTTGGAAAGGAAGATGGATTCCGCCTTAAAGGGGATGAAACAAAGATCTGCAGTATTGAAAAAAAGTAAGAGCAAACTCCTTAATACTAAATAATATACAGCTAACAAGAATAAAACCATGGTCTTTCCTCAGAATCCAAACAAAGTCAGTTGTAAAATGCAGCTGTATATATCAATGATTTTTTTTTAATTCATATTGAAAAGAGTGTTGTGATTTTTTGCCTTCATTTTTAATCCCCATTCAGAAAGGAGGGAGAAAAAACCTCAGTAAGTCAGGAGAGGAGACTAGTGCTTCAGAAGACCGTGATTCCCCATAATCTCCTTGTGCAGGACACTCTCCTGATAGGCCTTTTAAAGGTCTATTACAATACTGTCCCCTCTGCTGCCTGTCCAGAAATTTGATAGGCTCTTCCTGCTTTGTACAATGAAGAATGTCATATGAGAGAAAGAGATGAACAAAACATAGTGACCTACAGTGAAAGTGTCCCCGCTGTGCTCTGCTGTGGCTGCAGCAATCCAGTGTTGGCGCTCTCAGATCCTACACAGAACACACCCCTGTACAGAACGGTAATTGCTTCATCTCTTAAAATGATCAATACCAGATTAGGCCATGATGTCATTATCAAGAGAATAAATAGATAATTATCCTTACTGGAATGTTACCTCCATAGTAATATAGCAATCTGATATAAAACAACATAGTTCAAACACGTCCTCTGAGCATACCAGCAGCGAGAGGTTCAGGCATGAGTGAACTCAAGCCTTCCTGGACTTGCACACTACAGAACCGAAAACACAGCAAGTAAGATGTCTAATAGGCAAGTGCAAGAGCTGATGTGAAAAAATGAGTACCTTTTAAGTCACTTACACTGCTGTAGTAATCTTTTAGAGCAGATCTGGGTCTAGGTGATTATCTAACGGGTACTTTGTACTAATGAACAAAACCACTTCTTGATGCTGGAAGCACTGTAAACAAAACAGCAAGAAAGGGATGCACACAGAATAACAGAGAGAGAGCAAACATGATCTGGCAGACAAAACTTACAGTGTGGTGGGTGCTGTAAGGGACACCAAAAAGGAAAGCCAAGAATGTTCTCTTAACAGAGCCAGCTAAAAGCTTAACGTGCATAATGTTCTCCGCTGGTCTCAAACTACCTATCCCTTTTCTGACTGGGATCCAGAATAAGGACACATTAACTTTTCTGAGTGACAAATACATTTAATACTCAGGTGGCTGCTGAAACATGGCTAAAACATAAGTGACCAGAAGACTACTTGCTGAAGTGATCAAAATCATTTTACTTGGGGAAGTAGTAACTTCTGCCAAGTTAACAGTCTTCTGTCAGCCACAGCAGATACCTCTTCTTCTCTAGCTTCTAGCACAGCTATTCATGAAGATCTCTTTCTCTTCTTTTTCCTTTGAAGCTCAAAGCACAGCAAGATAGCAAGAGACAGACTGCCCCTCCATACAATACCTAGACTTATCTGGCGCTTTATAAACCAGATCTAGAAATAATATCCTGCAGCACTCCCTAGAAAGAGGTGCAATTGCCCAAGAAATACATACACTTATCATCAGAAAAACTGGACTCAGATGAGTTCATTACCTTAGTTTATTTTAAAAATCTCCTCAGTGAATTCAGCCTCTCAAATAAAGCCAAGCTAAGTGTCCAGGGGACTGAAGCCCTACCTTAAATTTCAAGACACAGCATATGTGACAGCGTATGCTTCACCTATGTTGTTCCACCATGGTGCCTCAGTCCCAGCCTGCAAAGGACTTACCTACCGATACAAGCACATACATCTCTAGGAATGTGAAGGTGACAGAACTCTCAACACCAACCATGGATTATACCATCACATAATAAGGCCAAATGATGAGTCTTGACAAAAAATAATTAAAGACAATTAAAAGGACTCAATGTTTAAGTTGGGTATGACCCTTATCAGGAAACCTACCTGACACTTCTCCTTGAGGTCCATAGCTATGCGGTTCTGTAAGCATGTCCAGCAAAAGGGGATTGGTCCTCAGGGGAGAACGTCTCCTAGGTAGAGATGAGCTTGGCTACACTTATCACATCACCATCTGTGGAAACAGAAGGGGAAGCAGTCAATCTCCTCATATCAATCCTTTTAGGACAAGAAAGTGATGACATTTACAAAATTCAAATTACATTATTGGTCTTTAAAAGAAGGAGAACTGGGGAGCTGAAAGTGCTTCTAATAGTACATCAACCCTCCCCTTACACAGAACTGATCCCATTAGCTTAAGTCCCCCCAAAAACTGGCAGCAGTAAATGAATTAAGTTCCCTGCAGCTCAGAGTAAGAGTATTATTGCAGTCCTGACACACTTTTGGGCAAGCCTCCAAAAAAAGCTGACAAAGCGCTGGATTCCACCAGGTGTTGGAGCATGCTGTCACCCATGGCTATTTGTCTTGCTATTCTTATCTACCAGGAGCTTTGTCCAGCTAATCTCTAATGGAGCCTGCAGTAATGATTCTTCCATTTGCTGAACGACACATTCAGTCTTTGACAAGGCTATGCTGCTGGGCTGAGTATGTATCTGACCACCATTAAGTAGGCCAGAAATCATAAAAACAATTCCAGATTACCAGGGAACTAGGCTTTTTTTTTTTTTTTTTTTTTTAACAAAAATGGGACTCTGGCAGAATTGAGGTAGGAAGTAGCTCTGAACTCACATCCTTCTTCTAGCCCATCTCCCCCTTGATCTCCCATGGCACAAATTTGTTCTCCTTCCACATATGCAAAATGTCTTTTCTGGTCAAAACAAAGGATCTGTGTATATTGCTCCAGATGATTCTCTTATGTATAAACACAATGAGATATCATAAGATTATGCTATGATTGGTCTTGGGAAAGTCTTTTTGTTGGTTAGTAACTCTTCGTTCTATTTTTTAATATCACACACAAACTCAGGCCTTGGACATATCATAAATCCAAACAAAAAAGGAAGCAGCTAAATCTGCAAATCAATCCAAACCATCCACACATTTCCTAGATACAACAGGACTGGCTTTTGCCAGCTGGGATTTATGACCTATACCATACCGCCTTCTTCAAAGAAGAAGGGTTCTGGAGATCCCATCCTTGTGGCAGTCACCCACAGCACTACTCTCCATAATGCTACATCATTTCAAGGAAAATGAAAGGCATCCAAAGCTTACTCTGAAAGCCACTGCTGCCCCACGCTGAAGAGTTAGATGTCAGTATTTCCTCTCATGCAGGCAAGTCCTGCACCTGCATTCCAGGAAGCTGCAAGCATTCAGTATTCAGACTGCTGGTTATCAAAGAACTGCTTGCAGTACAGCAACCAGCACCTGCAAGTGCCATTTTTTGGCTGCCGGCTGGCTGGCATGAGCCACAAGTCTGGACTCTGCCCTACTTTTCTGTTCTGTGACCCTTGTCAATGTGCACACACCAAGGGAATGAAGCTATTTTCAGTCACGTCATATCCCTGCCAGGCCAATTAGCAACTGCAAAAGGAAGATCAGACAAAGTTACTGGGGCAAAGCTGATAAATAGGGCTGGGAGTGGGAAGGAGGAAAACGTACTTCTGTATGCTTGCACACAGCAGCTTAGAGCCTCAGTATCTTGCCTTTAACTTGAAAGTGACTTCAATATAAGGGAAGGCAAGAGATGATTTTAAGGAGAAAATGGTCACTAACAATAAAAGAGATAAGAAATAAATCCATGATTCTTCTTTTTATTCCCCTCAAACAGAAGATTTATTAGTAGATCTACTGAAGGATTTATGCACTGTACTCTCACTTGTTCAAACAAAAGTTTAGCACCTGAATTTCTCCCTGGATCTGGACTTCAAAAGTGTAATCATCCATGACACAACTGGGTAACTGGGAAGCCAAAATCACAAACACAGAACAAGAAAAAACATCCTGGACCATTTGTGCTGATCCCATGGAGCCCATATCACTAGCAGTGGTGGGTGGCTCTGGGTGGAGGGCAGGGGGCCATGCAGGGAGGCAGCTGGGCAGAAGGCAGGATTTGCTGCGCTGCAGTGAGTGACATACTGTTTTAGGCAGCAAACTGAAATGTGATCCTGAACACAAAACATGCCATTCCTTAAAGTTCTAGGCACATCAGCCGCATGCTTAGGAACATCACCCTGAAATCCTTCAGTGCTAGGAAGCAGGATATACAACAAGAGTGTTAAAAAGATGAAAGATTGGTTGGACAGAGTCAATATCCCCTACCTAGAGAAATTCAAAAGCTGTTCTAATGAACAATATGACAAGAGCTTGCAAAAGTAATCAGTGGTGCATGCAGCACTGCTTCATCATCATACATGATCAGGGCTTCTCCAGTATTTGAACAAACTGACCGGAAACCCAGAAGCAGTTCAGTTTCTCTCACAACCCCAGTTTAAGGTATACAATGGTCAGACTGTAGCCATTTCACACAGAGAAAGCAAGAAGTCTTTCTTCTGCCAATCTGTATATACAATAGAAGCAGAATGTTTCATTTTTCAAAGTGGAACTATATTTCAAAAAGGGTTTTCATTTAGAACCAAGAATTCCAAGCACAGTTAATTCTACATAGGTTGGGATAGCTTAGTATTAGGACAACTGAAGCGAAAAGCAATGACAGGCTATAATGAGAAATCATCTTTCCTCAATATCTGCACCAGGATTGGCACTGGAGCCATATAAAATGTGATTTGTGTGCTTTCTTTCAAACACATAATTTATCAAACTAAAAAGTTTGCAAGAATATTGCAAGAATTATGTCATACCAACTAAAAACCTCCATACGCATTACAGAGGTCTTGCAAGCACTCAAAGGACATGTTCACACAATGAGGAGCTGAAGCAGTTCATGAATTCTGTAGGCAACGTGCAGATCTGCAGAGATACACATTCGTCTACCTCATCTCCAACTAGGTCCTTTTGTGCTCCCCTCCCAGACTCTTCTGTTTCAGGGGCTCCTGTAATTCCCACCACCAGACACATGCCTCTCCATCACCCCTACCCAACAGCCGAGACTGGCCACACTCTGGACCCATGCTAGGAGTGTATATTTATTTCCTCTACACAAGAGCATCTGCCTTCCTCTGTCCTCCCTTTTCTTATCTCTCTTCTGTCTGCCCAGGCAATTAGTCACTCATGCTGTCAACATGTTAAACTCTGCCAGACAACAGGACAGAAATGAAGTGGGACTGCTTTGCCGGAACATGTTAGTGGGCGTCATGTATTCAGCTGCAGACAATCTGAGATGCCTGAAGCTGTGGTTGTTCTAATCAGAGACTCCAAGTGCAGCCAGTTTACCCCTTTCACTTTCCCAGCACACTCCATCCTCCTCAGGATTCTCATGCCTAGAGCAGTCTGTGAAACTTGGAAATGGCTGGATGTGGCGTTCAAGTGTCATCATGCTGGATTCAGCATGAGAAATACTTCCAAATCGTTAGGCAGAGTGAAACCCAACACACAGTCCACCAAATAACTCAATCCAATGCATACATCACTAACATGAACCTGCTGGAGCAAGTCCAGAGGAGGGACGTGAAGATGATCAGAGGGCTGGAGCACCTCTCCTATGAACACAGGCTGAGAAAGTTGGGGTTGTTCAGCCTGGAGAAGGCTCCAGTGAGACCTTATTGCAGCCTTTCAGTACCAAAATGGGGCCTACAAGGAAGCTGGAGAGGGACTTTTTACAAGGACAGGTAGTGATAGAACAAGGCGTAATGGCTTTAAACTGAAAGAATAAATTCAGATTAGATATAATGAAGAATTTCTTCACTATGAGGGTCGTGAGGCACTGGAACAGGTTGCCCAGAGAAGCTGTGGATGCCTCATCCCTGGAAAGTGTTCAAGGCCATTGCTGCTTGAGCAACTTGGTCTAGTGGAAGGTGTCCTTGCCCATGGCAGAGGGGGCTGGAACTAGATGATCTTTAAAGTCTCTTCCAACCCAAACCATTCTATGATTCTATGACTCTGTGACTCGATGAAATGCAAGCTAACTTTCTGGGAATCCTGTATGCCAAACTTGGGCAATAGTTAGACTATAGCTATGTGGAGAGGTCTGCAATGCACATTAGAATATCTTTATTTTCTATTTGTAGGAATGAGTGAGTTCAGTGCTCAGGTTGTCATGTGTATCTGATACCCAAACCTTTTCAAATCTGAAAAATACGCTCCCATCACCCCAAACTCATTTCTGTTTGGAAGTGCCCTGAGCAAAAAGTAAGTCTTGTAGCTCGATCCAAGTATCAATGAGTGTTTGAAATACCCTTCTGAGCAGCAGAAGCAGAGCTTTACAGGGGTCCATTCAAACTTCCGTTTACCTAAACATCTTTTGAGTAAGTCTTATGCAGTCAGTGTATTTATATAGGTAATAAACAATGTGCCTTCAGATCCTCCTTTGAAATCTACGAATTTCAAAGCACAAAAACTTGCCAAACCTCAGAACATCAGTATGAGGTATCCATGTTGAAATTTATAAGAAACTACACAGCATGATATATTACATACAGAACCTAGAAAATAACTAGCAAAACATAAAGATCATATGACTATACTATAGACAGTTGGAAAGAAAAATGTGTTTCTCAAGCTGCAAGTCTTTACGGAGAAAAATAAATCAACTTAATGATACTGTTTTCCCTAAAATGTTCAATCATTGATGCTTTCATGTTATTTACTGAAAATTCCCAACATAGATTACTCTATGAAAAATGATGGGGAGTCTGAATATTTCCTGCTGCCAAAAGTGAATTCCTCAAAAACAGAAGAGTGATCTGTCACCAAGAATAGAAACACAGGGGAACAGATAATAACCAAAAAAGCAGCTGCCTTGGAGAAAATGGCTTAGATTAGAGCTGATTGTTTTGGTATCAGCAGAATCATACGGTCTTCCTACTCATGAGTAGCTGATGTCTGCCTGATAATTTGCAACATAGGCACATTTGCTGATATATGGGGGTCCAAAGGTACATAAGTGATAGTGTCAATTGCTTTGAGACCCATCGAGAGCATGGAATAATTACCGCAGGGGAGCTGGCAGCCACACTTCTTGGCCTCAGTATCTGCTTGTGAAAAATCTCATCAAAATTTGGGCCAGCTAAACATTCTCTGCCTCAGTAACCCTAGATTATAGAAAGGGATATGCATATCAGCTTCAGAGAGAAACTGTGAAGTAAATTTATTAGTATCTGTAAAGTGAATCTTCTGAACTAATGTTGTATATGTGCTAAGTATTATCAACTCAGTAGTGGTCAAATACCTCATTTGTGCTTGACTGTGAAGAATCAGGACTGTATTTCACACAGGCTCTGCTTCTCTGGCCAAATGACAGGAATTAGAGAGATCTATTCTACCTTGAATTCAAGATTAAACTTGAAATTAACTTAGATTTGTCTCCCAACTGACAAGTGTGCCTTTTGGGGGTGAAACTAGTTTTTGTTTAAACCTTACTTGTTGAGAGTTTTCCAATAAAAAATATCTCTGACTCCTTTCTTCTTTCTTTAGTACAGGACTTGCACATTAGACTTGTTTCAAAGGGCAGTGGTAGCTTAAAACAAAAGCTGAACAGCAAGGAGGGAGAAGGGGAGTAGGAAATAGCTTTGGCACACTTGTCAGAGTTTACTTGCAAGATTAAGATTGGTAAAACAAGATGCTACACAATCGAAAGAACACATTTATTTTTAATTTTTTTCTGGTGAGTTGAGAAGCAATTTATGGATATGATCAAAAGAATGATCAAACTAGTTTAGTCTATCTTACTGTTTCCACAGAGGCTGATACCGTTTCAAATTAAGGTGTAGTAAATCTGAAAGATCTTTGCTGTGTTCATTCTTCCTTACTTGGTTAAAAAAAAGTGTGTTTGAGAATTAAAAGATTGCTTTATCTTTTCTGCTTCAGGTACTATAAGCCTGCCACAGAAAGATACAGCATGTATTCGGTCTGGATCAACGTGAAAAATGCAACAAAAGGCACAATTCTGAAACTTGTAAGGGACCCTCCAGCTTCTGCAGTGCAATGAGACATCATCTGCTTTGTGGCATGATGCCTTGTATGACAACTAAAACATTTTACAGCAAATGTATGGAAGAAATTCACTGCAAAAGTGACAGCTGTCATTCATCATCATGATTTTGGTTATTATGGTAACCAGGATTGTATAACTATCTCCATCTAAAAAAAAATAAATCCTGAAATGCTAGGAAACCACAAAAAAGCAGCAGCCCAAAATAAAATAACAAAGCCTGTGCTGTATTTATAGGACCTTCTAGCAAATGAATTTTTGCTGATGTACACTGACTCACAGACAAAAGTGCAGCCTTTTTTCTTAATTCCAGTTTATAAATAAGAGTGTTATATACAGAGTTTATAGTAAATCTAGGCAAAACCACTCTTACACCAGTGTTTGCCATTTGAAGATATTTAACAAACGTTGTACTGATGGGAAGGTGTTCTCTGGAAGTTCCCTAAAGCAGGCCCAGCACCTGAAGGCCATTAACAACATCAATACATCTCATACATTCATTCAAAGCAAAGCACAGCCCTTATGTAGGAAAGACACTGATCAGTTCAGTAGATTGTGTATTTTGCTATTCTCACAACAAGCTCCATGCAAGTTTTATGATGAACATTTGTATGACAAACTGTGTCTAGAAATAGGGCAGTGAGCTGGCTCATTCTACTGTGAAAGGAAAACAGAGGAGCTCTCTGCAGTTCCTTAGAATGTCTCTCCACTATTCACGCAATGATATTCCAGACAGCAATCCAAAGTGCTCTATTTAGTGTACAAATGGTCCCACACATTATCATAGATGTTAACCAACCAACCCAAAGCAAATCCTGCTTGCTCCCTGCTGGCCTGGGGGCAGGACAATGCTGCCCAAGCCCTTGTAGGACTCTCTTTTTGGCCAACGTTACCGAAGGACTTGTCTTTTGGCCAATCCCCCATGGCCCCAGCCCTGCTCGTGGCCAGTCCCACCCAGCCACAGGGGTATATAAACCCTCACACTCCACCCTTTCTTCAGGGCTGTCTTTCTGCCTGGAGCAGTTTGGTCTCTGGACTGCTTGCTGTGGCTTCTGGCAGCTAGTTTGGGTAGGACTCTAACAGAAGCATGGGTAGCCTCAAAGAAACAGGGACTTACAGAGTCTTACAGTTAGAGCTGTAATATGAAGATTAGAGGAAGGAGGTTTGTTTCCTTGGTTCCACTTGCAGTAGCAATACTTATTTTTTTGTGTGTGTGACCAAGGCTAAAAGCACTAATAATCTTCTCATGAGATAAAAAATGTTGGTGATGTGTTTATTTAAAAGTTCATGGTTAAGAAGAATATTATGTAAAGTGTTTTAATGTGCTTGAGTAAAACTCAACAAAGAAATATAAAGCACTACTCTAAAGAACAAAAGATATCTTGCATAAAACCAGCACAGTGTATCTATTTATATGCATGCCTGTATTATACAGGCTTCTTAGAAAGTAAACCTAGTTTGCTTGCTAGGTTATTCAAATTTTGCTCTATTTGAGCAAGCCCTGTAGTTTAATGCAGTACAGCTGCTATTAAGTAACTGTTTATACAGAAACTTGCATTTCTAAGGAACCTGGTGTTTCATAGAGATTGTGCACTACTATACCATTGTATCTCATCGTGTATGAGCTGTCTGTTCAACTAGGAACTTTATTCTACAATTGCTGGTGGAAAGAATAGGATTTTAGACAAGCATGCCATAGGAGCTTCCTTTTCTTACAAAAGATGAAAATATATACTGCTTGGTAGCTGCCTTGGAAAGATGGTTGAATGGGTGCTTAGGCTCATCTGCTGCTATTGGTAAGACTAACTTAAAACTTTTCCGTGACACAAGCTGTCCTTCTGTGAAAACTTGGTGAGTCTTAAATGTGTAACTAAAACACTATCTGCTCCCGTCTGTGGGTTTTCTCTTCCTCTGTAGCTATCTTTTGGGTAGATAGTATCATCTACGACAAACTTCTTGTGCTTATGTAATGGGATTTTTAACTGGGATTTTTAGGCCTTTTCTTATCAATAATGGCTTGTGTTATCCTGATAGGAGAAAGCTCCTCAACAATGGACAAACAGCAATAATGTAATCCAAGAACTACATGGATCACAGCTTTTGGAAATAAAACAAGAGGATGTCCAAGGCAAAATGAAGTGTGCTGTGGACTTCTGCTCAAAAGACTGAGATGAGGTAGGCGCAGGAGTGAAGCAAAATGAAATGACTGGCTGAGTCCAGGCTGCTATCCAAGCTTGTAAGGGAGCCAGGCAAACTCGTTGAGGCATTTTAGTCAGAATTTGGGATCATCCCTAAAACCCTTACTCAGAGTAAAAATCCAAGCGCACCCACAGCTGCCAGAGCCCCTGTGCTGACGGGGTTCGGCCTCGGCCCCCCCGCCTCGCTCGGGGATGAGGGACCCGCCGAGGTCGGTGCCCGGCGGACGATGCGCTGCGGCGCTGCGAGGCGGAGTCCGTCCCTCAGCTGTGGGAGAAGCCCCGCCAGGTGCGCTGAGCAGCTAACACGTGCGAGAGCGCCTTTTTTTGAGTGGTTTTTTTTTTATTTCCTCTCCTTCATAAGCCGCTAGGTAAAGCTCCGGTGAGGTGCCGAGGGAGGGTGTCTGAGGGGAATGGCGCTGCGCGGGAGCCTCGGCCCGAGGGACGGAGGGCAGCGTGGCGGGACCGCCGTCGGTTCTGCCTCGGGCCTCCCCCGCCATGGCGGGCAGCCCCCGGCCGAGGTGGGACCCCGGTGATGGAGCGGCGGGCCCTCCCGGCCCCGCTCCCCGACGGGACGGAGCCCGGCCCCGCCCCGCCGCCGCTTGGCCCGTACTCACCAGCCGCGCCGGGCAGTCTCGGCGGGGGAGCCGCTCGCCCGCCGGGCCTCCCCCTGCGCCGCCGGGGCCGCCATCAGGGTCACTGGCAAGCGGGATGCCACGGCGCTGGGGACCCGCGGTGGCGCTTCGGGGCGGCCTCAAGAAGCCGGTGTCTGGTTGGTGGGATCCCGCGCGGCCACCCGTACGCCGCACGGTGATTGGCTTGGCCAGGGTGGCGCGCGAAGCCGAGCATCCGCCCTGGCGGCAGGTCGGGGCTAGCCCTGAGGGGAGCCTGAGCGGGCTGAGCGCCCTGCGGAGCGGCTGCTCAGCCTCGGCGGCAGCCCTGAGGGAGACGGCCAGCGGAGCGGAGGTCCCTCTGGCCCCGCGGCTGCCGCGATGCCGTTGGAGGGACGGTGCTGAGGGGCAGTGAAGTGACTCGGGGGTGAACGGAATGCGTGAGAGCATGGAGAGAGCCCAAGAGCGGCCTGTGGCCTGAGGCTCCAGCCCCTTGGCAAAGGCAGGCCGTGGTGGGTGCCCCAGTCAAGGAGGGGATGAGGGAGAAGGGGTGTCCCTTTGCCAGGGCTGTGCCTCTGCAAGGGGAGGGTGACACCTGCAGATCTCCCTCTGAAAAGCCGCTTTTGCCGTAGAATAACCAACTGACTGGAAATCTCAAAGGAGCCATGAGGTGAATGCACATGCTGGGTGCCAGATGCACAGGAAGCCATGGTGGGAATGAGCACACAAAATGCACACGCTGGTAATCTAACGAGAAATCTAAGCCGCTGCAGAATGTGGAAGGAAATCAGAGGTATGAGGCAGAGATGGCAAGGTTCTGTGCCTTTGTGTACAGAGGTTTGGGTTTTGTGTTCTGAAGTTATAGTGGACTGGCTAAATTGAAAAGATGCATATCCCTTAGTTTTAATTCCTTTCCTGTTCCTGTAATTCATTGCCGAGCTTGTATTATCCCAGGTTGTGATGCAACAGTTCCCATGTGAGATTTTTTCTTTACAAAACTTATGTTCATTGCTGTGCTAAACTACAGATGCCAAAGCCTGCTGCAGTTGTTTGCAATTTTACGGCAATAAATTGTACAAAGACCTTAAGCTCCGCACTGTTTTCCCTGCAGATGCAGTTTTGGACAAGAATGTAGTAGTTTGGGAGTGTACTTGGTATTCCTTTGAGACAGTCCACTTTCACAGTGTCTGAATTGAATATACATACAGGCTGCAGGAGTTCTACAAGTATGATTTCAGCTCTTTTAAATGCAATCTAAATTTTAGTGAGGAGGAAGAAGGCCACAAAACTCCAAGTTTTCTTGAACTTGTTACCCAGAAAATTCCCTAGAATTAGTTAACAAAAAAACCCCACAACTCCGATACACTTGAGTGACACTGTAAGTGTTTTTAGTGTCTTGGAAGGAATTAAAATGGCAGGTCTGGGGAACTTTATGGTGTAATTTAGAGACAGTACAAGGAAGGGGAAGAGGATGGATGTGTTACTGGAATTACAATAAAAAAATCATGAGTTGTGGTTAGTGCTGCACAAGCATCTTGTTAGTTCCTCTTTAGGTTGTTCCACCCCCAATAAAATCTACTTAATTAGTAGAAGGCTTTAAATAAAAAGAGTAAATGTACATTTTGAATAAAAATCCAGAGTCTGGATTATTTTGCCTCTGACACTGATTCCCTGTGGATCTTGAATGAGCCACTAATAAAACTTACTTTCACTCACAAGTATGCTATGTACAGAATTTTTGTCAATGAGACATACAGTTACAGGGGCTGATAGACTGGACCTTTAACCTATTTGTGCCTTTATTTCCTTCTTGGTAAATCTGATTTAACTGTTCACCTCAGCTTGATTTAGGGACCTAGTGCTTGTGGAGCATGTTGACATTAAGTGAAAAACACTGTCAAAATGCAGTATTACAAGGATGGAATTGAGTATTACACCCTGGAATTGAGCAATGTTGCTATAGATTCAGAAATAGGGCAGGTATCCAGAGAGCTTTTTTACCATGTATTCTAGTACTAGATGACAAAGGAGAAACTTGAAAGGCAAATATTGTGAAGTACTCAAGAGGCACTAAACTGGTATGTTTTTTGGATCTGAGAACTTTGGTGTAAAGACCTGTTCTACAAGAAGGTGCTCTGTCTTTTGTTAAGTCATCATCCTCTCTATTTTTTTTTAGTATTACAGAATTGTGAATGAATGGTCTAAAGGTAAACAAGATAATGTCACTTCTGGATGTTTATAGTAATGTAATATTCTGGTATGGAAAGCTCAGATCACTCAAGTGTGCAATTAAGAGCGCAAATTAAGATCACTTCCCATACTTGCTTCAAAATAGCTATTAAAAATATTCCTTGGGTACTTTTTTCCCACATCCTTGTATTTCTTGGAATTGTTTCACTGTGTAAAGGCCTGCTATATCATTTTGGTAGGAAGTGAGTTTTATAGAAATGAAACAGCTACTGCAAACCTATGTGTATAGTCTGAAAATGCTTAATTTCATGCTCAACATGTCTTCAGCGCAGGGATATACTGTCTCCTCTTGGGACCACAACATATGGGCAGATACATGGCTCAGCTTGCAGTAAGCTTCCGCCTCTGAGTGGCTTGCAGTGCCTGACAGATCCAAGGGAACTATTTGACCTCCCTGCATGTGCCTTTCAGTCAGTCCTCGTCAGTGTGCTGCTGCGGGTAGAGCAGACATGAAAATTTGAGTAGGACCACTTTAAAACAGGTATTGTATACAAAAAAATCTCTTTTTCCTTTTTTTTTTAGTTAAGCTCTCTGTCAAGATGTTGAAGTTACATTTTAATCAATAATTGCTGAGTATCATTTCTGAACAGTAGTGCAAAATAATTTAGAAATTACAAAAATTTCCTCACTGATTTAGTTATTGTTTAGAAAAGGCAATCGCTGTATGTCCGATTCCCCCACCTCTTTGCACGTTTCATGACAGATGGTAGGAATTGACCATGATTCTATTATGGTGTGTAGTGATATGAGGAATTAAAAGGGGAAAATTGATACAAAAGCTGTCTTGAGTCTTACAAATGAAAAGCTGTAGTTGAGGTGACCAACACCTCTACCAAAGCTAAAGGGAAGACAGTATTTCATTTTATCTGAATGATATTGCTTCCCAGCTCCTGTGTGTTGTTTAATAAATGGGATTCACATAATTCAATGTCTAATTATAGAAAATAAGTGAGATGATATAGTCCTCAAAAGAGAGAGATTCTGCCTTTTAGTAATAAACAGCATCTGCTTTGTTTTTCTCCAAACTGAAAGGTAATTGAACTGACAATTCCAAGCTGTCCTGAAAATGACAGATGACTGAATTGGGAGTAGGAAGAAAGCAGAAGCCCTTTTGTACTAAAGAAAGGGAGATGGCACACTATAGTTGGATCTGGTTCCCTTTTACAGATTTCTTTCAGAGCTTAAGCACCTCTGGGTGACCCCAGGCAACTCATTTTATTGTTTAAATTCTTAGTGTCATCAATAGCTATTACAGTTCCCAGGTAGAGCGGCATTTCCTACATAGTCATTTTTAGAGCAATCTTGTCCTTTCTTCTCTTTGTGACCATAGAAACATGTGTGGTATGGAAGAGAATCTGCTTTTATTACATTCTTCCTAGTTCACTCAGCTTTACTGTGAGGTTCATGGGTGGTTTTGTTTTGGACCTTTTTTCTGCTAGTTTTGAGGCTAAGCTAACTTTTCTTGTCTCCTGGTCTAGAAAAGTCAGAACAGTCCCTGTTTGTCTCACACTGTGATTAAGCTGCTTCACAAATGCTTTTGAGATCTGTAATGAGTAAAATTGTGAAGCTGTTTTGGCAGATCAGCTGTTCTGTCTGGGTCACAAGCACCAACACTTATTTACTGCACTTGGACAGAGTCACAGAAACAGACAGTTGTGATAACATTTCAATATATATGTGAGAAAGAAGAGCACAAGGCTCAGAAGTCAAGAACTATAAATTCTGTTCCTAATGCTGTTGAATATTGCGACATTAGTTTATTGTACAGCTTTGGGCAAGCCCTCTATGCCTCTGTTTCCCTATATGCAGAATATGGATATTTATATTGTGTGTATGTGTATACATCTATTATCTCTTTGATATTGTTGCCTTTATCACTAACACAAAGCTGCAAACTAAAATAAAAATAAGTAGTCTATATATGGCAAAGTAGTTACCCAATCCATTCACTATCCTGCTCTCTAAAGAATAGACACAGGAAACAAATTTTGACAGGTTTTTTCCTTAGTTTTGCTCTCTGATTCTCTAATTAGTACTGTCACACAATGTTCCAGATACAGGAATGTGGGGAAATCCTATATCTAGACCAGGAACCTAGATCTTGAATTAAGGTTTTAGAGAAGCTCTAGTAATACCCGTTACATCTTGTAGATTCTTTCAATGGGCCAAGCTTGTTTGGTGACCATTTTAATACTTAATTATGCATGAAGGGGATTCATTGCCTTTTATATCTGTAAATATTATCTGCAGTCTGTTGCATGTGGCCTGACTTTAAGACTAGCACCTGGATGCTAGGTTTTCTCAAGGTGTTTAGCATCTTCCTAGAGCAGCTCATACTGATTGCTCTGTTGTTGCATTGGGCATGTTTGGTGAAGCAAATTCCTCTCCAAGACAGACTCAAACATCTAGTAAATGAAATAGTTTTGTATTTTATGGCTAATATCCCTGGCTTGATTATTACACTGAGGCAAACTTGCGTTGATGTGAGAAGAAAAAGGCAAGAAGGTAATGTTCATGCAACAAATATCAACAGCCCCATTCCCAGCATTCCCTCCTTGCTGTGCCTGCATTCCTGGCATTCCCCTATTTGCCGCACCCACTTTATTCCTGCTCATCTCAGGCAGAGGTACATAGCAGGTCAGCTCCCCTACAGCTGTCAAAGTCTTATGGCATTAAATTTTCAGCTTGCAAGAAAATTGATCAGGGCTATCTTGAGTTATCTACATCTATTCTACACTCCCCCTAGCAGATTGTCTGAATTGTTTTCTATTGGAGGAAGCTTTCTGTCTTGGTTCGTACATCAGGCTGTTTATATACAACTATGATAACACATATGGTGTTATGTGAACTGCAGTGATACAATGCAGAATCACAGTATGAAATTTTGAGCATCTTTCAGATGTGTTGAGAGGGTTTTGCTTTAAAAAAAAAAGATCACTACAATTCTTTGAAATCAGGAAATGTGTCAGAGGAAGAAAGGTGCATATTAGTGATGTATTTTATTACAATTGTGCCAGGTGCCATTAAAAAAATATCATTGCAACAGACACAAAATTCCTTAAATTGGCAATTGTATATTGTAGTTCACGATGATCAGATTCACAGGTCTGAAGAGAATAGGCTTAGGAACAAATATGAAGACTACAGAACAGATGAAGTGAGACATCTTGGAGAGCTCTAGCAGGAAGGCTTCCTCTGCCTGTGGTTCAGAAGACACAGAGGCTGAAGCACGCGGGATGCGGGGTTAAGTCACATTGTTGTAAAGAAATTACTTACATTTCAGAAGTTTGTCAAGGTGATCTGCCTGTGAAACACCAGTGCTGATGAAGCAGGGACTTACTCAAGGCCAGAGATGCCATCTGTTAGAGCTGGGATGTGATGTCAGGTTCCAGCAACCACCAAGCGGTTCCTACTCATGCTCAAGGGAATTACACCCACCTCATTTTATCTTTGATATTGACAATATCTAAAGTACTCTGATGTTAGGTTTTTCCTCTTGATTGATTAGAAGCCTTAAAGAATTTGACCTCATGCAACTTCGCATCAAATTAACATCTACAAATTAAGGAACTACAAATTAAGTATCAATTCTGTTCTGTACTCAGGCTTGGATTTTTCTTGTTGCAGCCTCTATTCCACCTGAGATATGATTGCTTCCTGGGCTCCTTCTGTGTCTTGCACGATCACCAGAAAGATTCTGCTGTAGGTAAATTTGCTCACAAATGCTTGCAGAACATGGAGACCACACTAGCTCATTCTTTCATTACTGTGTCGGTTCACAAGCTTTTAACTTGTGTTTGCCAATAGCGAGAACAGATACGAATCAAAGCTAGAGCAAATATTTTCTGACTATGAACCCTCTCTAAGTTCAGCAGCTCTCCCAATAGTTCCTAGTTGCTCTTTTGTTTGAGGCAGAGGCCCCTGGGCTCCAATTTAAGCTCTGACGCTTAGTTTTCAAAACCACCTTTGAAGTTGCATGTGTTGATGCTCTCAGCAAGTGGGAGTGAGAGGTCACTTCTTTATTCCTTTGCATGAAAAGAAAGTCTAAAATATCTTCCTGGTTAGCATTTAGCTTCTTGCATCAGCCGTACAAGGAAGTACATTTACTGCATACAGTAGCATTAAGATGGTGACAAAAAATTAGGAACATGTACATCGTATCTCTCAATACATGCCAGAGTTGCTCATCTGGAGAAGCAGTATGTTAAGACAACATACACTAAGTTCATGCATTTGCTGTGACAACACTAGAAAAAATTAATCTTTAGATGACATACAGTGGGAGTTCTGAGTCCTAATAATGTAAAAGTTTCCACAATAATTAATGTCTGTGTCCTTGCAATGGAATTTAGTGGAGCATTGTTTAAAGACCATGTCAAGATAAGGCACCATATTATCACTATGGTTTGTCTTCGGTAACATTTGCACTAACATAACTGCTGTTACTAATGTTAAATAATGTTAAACTTCATGTAATCAGTAACTATTGTCTTTAGTCAGTAACACAGTATTAATATGAATATTCATAATATATGAATAAGCAGCAATTTTAAACCTTGAGTGACTGCTTACACAAAAATAGTTTTTAACAAATATTCCTCTGATTTATTCATAGCAAAAAACATACATTTATTTCTCCAGACTGCTCTGATAAGTTTAAAAAGGTATCCAAAAGAAATGTCAGACACCCAAGATTTTTCTTAGACTTAGTACTTCTTAAAATAGTCGGAGCTAATCTGATACTATATTTTATTGCCACAAACTGTCATAGAAAATTCAAGCTATTCCTAGACTACAAAAAACATTTGAAATTGATCCTTTAGCAAAACAATGTCTCTGTTGCCTTTTTCACCCTTGCATTCAGCTATGCCAGGATTTCAGTTTTTGCTGTAGTGAAGCTGTACTGTATTTGCACAGTAAGTTGTATATTTTTCTAAAGCATTAACTTGTTTGCAAGCGGGGGGAACATTCTACATTAATTGGTTGGCAAGCAAGTATATCTCAGCAACTGCTTTATCAGGAGTATCTTTCTATAACACTTTGATCTCTGCTATTTCTAAAATTTGTTGCTTGTTTGATTTTCTAGGACTGCCCTTTTAAAGTCGGGCAGCTGCAGCCTCTTACAAGTAACTATCATTCAACTGGCAGCTGTTAGCCATATCTGGCTTTTCAAGTCCAGCTAAAAGTAGCTGCTATAACTTTTCTGAGAAGATGTTATTTAACTTATAGAAGGCTTACTAAGAACTTCTAAATCCTCATTTTGAGGTCATACATGAAACCAGAGATTCTGTAAGCCTGTTCTAGGAACAAGTACTGGGCACTTGAGGGATCTTGGAATCTAGCTCCGATTTCATCAATCTTTCTGTCATCCTAGATGAATCACTTCTGCATCCTCAGAAAGAACTTCTGAAACATTTGTAGCATCCTCAGTTTCTACAGTGCTCTTTTTTCCACCCTTTCCAATTTTTGATTGAAGTAATTGGGAGAATTCATACCTTGCCCCAACACCCAAATCTGGGAATAAGTTAAAACCCCTTAAGTACAATGCTATTAGAAGGAGAAAATGATCTTGCTAAAGGTTTAAATGACAAATTTCATCCAAAAATAAACTCTCAGGAATCCCTATCAAGCTGCTTAAGCATTTAGAATGAGAATGTCAGTAGGCAATGTTTGCAGAACGTGGTTTGTAAGCCAAATTGTATGAGGTAGCAGTATATATATTCTGATGTTATTCTAATCTTGGTATGGATGAAACCATGACACCCCCCTGCACAGATCAACTGCCGAGGACATCAACCAGTGTGGTGGTTCACTTAAAAAAAGAAAGTAGGTTTAATTGGAGGCTAAAAATATTCATCTCATAAAACAAAATATCAATTATCTATGCCTAAATTAGATGTAGTCTTGAATGCAGATCTTGGTCCTGAATAATCTTAAATTTACATGAGCCCAGATGTGAACGCCACAGCTTATGTCTTGATACTGTGGTACATGCTGTGCTTAGACCCCACATTCCCAATCTCACATCTTTTTGTGGGTGAGGGAGTGGGGAGCAACCTGTTAAAAAAAAGATGGGGGGGAAGTAACCCCTATAGTTGGCTGACCCGTTCAGGGGAGCAGGAGTGCAGTTGTAGAAAGCCTGTAGTTCAGAAACTAGCTTTCCTCTCCAGAGCCAGAGGAAAGCTTTTTTTAATTCAGTGGCTTTATTGAGGAATCGAGCCCTGATGTTTACCTAAGCAACTGTTTTACTGTATGTTGTAATTAGAGTCTTTTCAAGCTAAAAGAATGTTAGGAGGGTCATACAGTTAAACCCTGGAATTAGTTGCCTGTGCAATCTGAATTTTGCCCTCTGTGCATATTTTAATTGCAATGTGTGATCACACTCTTGTGGTTTTTTTCCTACAGTGTGAGTGCTTTAATCAGTGCTCGGAAGGCATGATAGTTGTCAAGTAATGGCTCTAGCAGGTGTCGTCTTTGCTCTCAGAGTTCGGTGAGGGTTCTGCGCCCCTCAGCGCCCGCCCCAACACTGCGTGGACAAGCTGAGCTTCAAAGCTGGCATGGAGTTTTCCCTGTAGTTACAGGTAGCTTCTAAATGAATTTCTCATTGCTAGCTCCGTGGTGTGGTAGACTGCCCTGTTTTACAGACAAGTGGAGGCACAAATAAATTAGGCAAATACTTGGCACAAAGCCGGAGAGGTTTCACCTCCAGAAGCCTGTATTCATGGCCTCTTCCCCCGGGGGATTAATACAGTCCAATATCCCACGGCCGGCGATGCGCGGAGGGCTCAGCTGCTGCCTCTCCCCTCTCCTCCCCGCCCGCTTCTCCACAAGTCCCGCGGCGAGGCCGTGCGCGCTGACCGGGGCGTACCAGCCTCGACCCGCGCGCGCTGTTGCGCTCCCCGCACCTGCCGCTGCGCATGCGCGAGGAGTGTCCGCCCTCCACCCGGGGAGGCGAGGGCGCAGGCGCTTTTCGCGGGGCGGGGCGCGATCGCGGAGGGTGGCTGAGAGGGCTGCTCTCGCGAGAGTTGCTGCGGGAACGACGGCGGCGGAGCAGGCGGCGGCGCGGCGGGGGGGGGGGGGGCCGCGGGTCGGGGCCGTAGCGGCAGCCGAGGCGGCGCTGGAGGGGCGGCCGGGCCGGGCCGTGTGGGGCCGGGCAGGCGGCGAGGACCCTCGGGCGGGGCGGCGGCCCCCGGCGCGGCGCGGTGAGTCAGGGGGGTGTGTACGGAGGGCGGGCGGCGGGCCGACGACCCCCAACCCCCCCCTCCAGCCCCCGCCCCGCTGCGGCGCGGGGGAAAGCCCTTCCCGGCGGGGCCCGACTCCCCTGCTCACTGCGGGCCTGGCCGGGGGGGGACACGCTGAGCTCCGGCGGCGGGCGTCCTCCGGTGCCGCGGCCTGGGCCCCTGGGGTGTGCCGCCTTTCCCCGCTGTGCTCCGCAGCAGCCGCCTCAGAGCTGTCCTTGCGCCCCGGGGCTGTGGGCCTGCGCCCCGGCCTTCCTGGGGCGCTGGGCGCTTCTCGGGGGTGCGGGCGCTGCGGAGCAGGGCTGGCCGCGGGGCGTGTGGGGTCTGCAATGAGGTCCTGGGCTGTACCGACGTTATCTGCTGGGTGAGATTCCCTAGCTCTACGTACTTGGGTCCCCCAGGTGTGTTTTGGTCTTGGGTCCCTGTCGTCTTCGGCGTACAGCTGTGGACTGTTGGCTGGTGGTAGTTCTTGGGTCTTATTTTTCATATTCCCCGGAAGAGTTCCATAACTTCAGGCCTCTTCCAGAAGTTAATAGGCTATGAATACCCTGTAGGCAGGTTAACATCCATACATTTTCTTTCTCCGAAGACCTTTTGGGTCATACTTCAAACATGAGTTTCTATGATAAAGATGTTTTTCTCTTAGTGTCTTCTTTCTCTTCTGAGCTTCCTGCTTGAGATTCAGTGGTGGTTTTGTGGAATAAGGTTTAACTTGCCAATATAGTTTCAAATAATCTGTAGAAGACAAGGATGCAGTCTTGTTAACTCGCACAACATCTGACTTGGACATCTTTTATAACCTAAAGAGAAAAAATATTCTGTAGCACAGTTAATAACTGTGAGAGCAATTCATAGATAAACACAGTGTTTAGGGAAGCTCATTCCTTGGTTTAAAAATTATTAAATGCCTGTGGTCAAGGGACAAAATTTGAAAGGTCACAGATTGTTAATCTTCTTAAAACACAGTGTGGTTTGTAATCCATGTCTGTGCAAACTTTTGGTTGAGAATTTGCACCAAAAGAAGACCTTTTGATTATTATCATCTCTTATGATGATTAAGTCATGTAGTGTTTTAAGTATTTCATAATACTTAAAAGCTTGTAACATTTAGAGCCATTTTATACAGTTTAAAATAAGAAAAAAATAGTAGCAATAAATAAATTTTGGCAGAGGTCAGGTTTTCTATTACTTGATAAAATTATTTGATCCGATAACTATTTTCTGTGCTTTGTGCTGTAGTTTAGTTTTGTAAGTGGTATCTCGAGTTGTTCTCTGACAAGATATGCTTAAAGAAGTTGAAATGTATTAAGCTAGTAGAGCATGAGTATCATTTATGACCCTGAATGTTCTGGTTTTTATATATTGATAATTTAATTTATTTTTTACCTTATTTGTTTATTATGTTATACTTCCTTATTTGGCTAATTTGAATTAGTGCTCTGCCCTTCTGCTTTTTTCTTCCTATTCTTTTGTCTAAAGTCTGACACTTAACATTTCTGCATGTCTTCCAGATGATGTATCCACACATTTTTCTTTCCACCACCCTCAGTAGCATGTTGTCCTGTAACAGATGATGAAGCTTAGGATCTGATTCTTTGTAAAATCTTCCACTGAATGTATCTTCTTTCTTCCTTCACTTTGGCTTTTTCTAAACTGTCTGTTCATCTATTCCTGCCCGTATCACTTTCCAGAAGAACAGTAAAACAGTGGAAAGAGAACAATGAGAAAGCTCTCACTTGCTAGAAAAAATGCTGTTTGTAAGAGCAGTATAAAAAGCCTACCCTTGCCTGTGTGTTTTTTGAAATATGTGTTGAAAAGAATGTGAGAATTGTTTCCTGTTGGCTACAACAGGGAGGCTTGTATTTATAATTACTTATATTCCATCCTGAGCTGAAGCACTGTATTGCTAATAAGAATTTACTGTTAGCTGCATGTTATGCCTGTCTCCTCCTCCTCCTCTCCCCTTCCAGATTTTTTAAGAGCAAAAGACGTATCTTGCCCCAAATCACAGTGAGAGATGAAAAATATAAGGATATTCTGAGAAATCTTAGTAATTTTTCTGGTAAGATCATCTGATAATTCTTGTAATGTGTATTCATATTTTGACTGTTATTCATTTGTAACGACTTTATTCCATTTGAAGTCTGTGGAGCTGGGGTGCACTGTATTATCTGCAGTGTGTTCTGTTTCACTGCTGTCTGCCTCAAGCAAATACTTACAGCTGTTTTCTCAGTGGGCAGAGACCTAGCACAAGCTACTTCCCCAGTAAACTTATTTTTTTCCCTTGTTGTGCAGTTGGTTTGTTTGTATTTTAATAATTATGTGGCTGACTGTCTAGAAGAGCTTATTTAATAAGATTAGTGAACAGCAAGTGCTTTCTAAGTGTCTTTAAGGGAACAGATGTTCTAAGTTTACCTTTTCTGACACTTGCTGTGTAAGTATCTTGGTTTAATATTTTTAAAGCTTTTCCCTAGTTTACGTGTAACTTTTTTGCCTAAACTTCAGCCGCTTTTGCCTAAAGTCATGATGGTTAAAGTTTTGTTCTACACTGCAGCTGTTGTTAGTATCGTTACCTAGAAACATAATCCCTTTATATGCTGGCAATATATATGATGGTGGTAGTAATATGAATGCATGTTTAAAGAAAATTGCATGATGCATCTCTTTCATCTTGAATTGTTCTGAAAAACTTCCCAATGTTGTACTCTTGCTACGCTCAGGGAAATGCCAGTATAGTTCTTGGAAATGCTGCATCAGTTTCTCTAAGAAAGTTGTGTATTAACTCCTTCAGTTAGAAAAAAAATTAAAATTCTTAGATGCTACTGCAGCAGTAGGTAGCAATACTTGTGTACGCCAAATAAAGGAACATTTACCAATTTGCAATAGTTTCTTTCTTTAAATCTGTCTTGAGCCTATAACGTATTCTTTAAGTTGTGCAATTTACTGTTACATTCTTAGATTTGGAACTTAGGGTTTCCTTAGCTGATACTGTTTGCATGCCTATACAATGGTACGTTTCTTCAAATGTAGCATTATGCTGTTTGAAACACCGAAATGTCGCTGCCAGTAATACTTACCATTTAAGAAGGAATAGAAACTGATGATGTTTACCATGAAACGTACAGGACATGTAGACAGTATGCTTGAAGAAATCTTTGTATTTTCCATTGCTTCATATGCAATCATTCATGTTTCTCCTTAATGTTGCTATAAGAGCAGAAAATTATAAATACCATCAGTTAAAAAACCCAAAGAGGCCAGGTTAGAAAGATGCGGAGGTGGGGAACCAAACCCAATAGAGGCTGGCAAGGGGAAAGTGTTCCTGGTGCAGGAAAGTTGTTGCTGTTTGTATGAGTATGCTAGTGTGATGTGGAGGACTGACATCAGAAAGACAAATGCTTTTTTGTCAGCACTGAAACTAAAATTGAGTATTTTAGAAGAATCAAAATGTAGTTAAGATGATACACTTCTTGGTTTTAATTATGTGTGTGGGTCAAAGCGTGGATCCAGTATGTTCGTTTCCAGCAGTTGCAGTAGCACAGGCAGATTGTTTGATTGTGATCTTTGTGGCTGTTGACAGCTTTGTCAGTCTTACTGGCATTTCCATAATGCTGTGTACGAGTACCAAAGAAAACCCCAAGCCCTGTCCACGTGGGGACTTCACTAAGCTGGTCTTTTTTTGATGAAGGTAAATCCTGTAAATGCCTCTTCTCATTCTGCCAGTTCCCTGGCATAGAAATCTTAGTTCAGATGTTTGCCTTGAGCTTCATTATTCTTCATGGGGAGCTGAAGGTTGGGCAAATAAGGGACTCATGGAATGTAAGTACATTAATTGCTGAACTGCATTTATATAAGGCAGGTTTTTCTCTGAAATGAGAAAATACTATTGCCATCTGCTGCCTTTGCATATAGCAGGGCTCTTTCTGGGCTGTAACCACAGAGACTGAATTAGCAGGTGCGTGGGTTAACTGGTGTTTGCCAGATCTCTTCTGTCTTGAATTGTCATTGACAAGTACCAGTTCTCTGCTGGTTTTTAACTTATAGACTATCTTACTTGACTTTTTTCCTAATCACTAACCTTCTCTGCTATCAAATGTAGCTGGAGTTAGATTAAGTCCTTCCTATTCTAACCTGAGATCAAGATACAAGACTTCTTGATGGTTTCAGAGTGTCTACATATGCCTTGCCAGGTTTGATGTCATTTCTTCTCCGGGCCTGTAAGAGATACTAAAACTTGCTGATTTCATGCTTGTGCTTATGAAGATTATTTTTTTAACATGTTCTGCTGCTCAAGATGCTGGAATTTCAGGATGGTCGCTTTTATGTTAGTGAGCCCAAACTTCTGTCTCTCTGTAATACTATCTTAGGACACTTTTTGATAAGCATTTCAATTCCAAGAAAGTCCTGTTACAGAGGACCGACAGAAGCATTCTCTGCCTTGTCTAACTTACTGTATTTAAATTGATGTAAGCTGTATGCATGGAAAAAACACAAATTGTTGGTGTAAGCTGCGTCTCCAGAGTGGTCTTTCCTAGTGCAGTGGCAGGGGGAGAGGGGTACATCGCCCTCCCACAGCCGCCTGTCTCCGTGGGCTGGAGGGGTTTAGCTTTGTGCCCTGCCAGCCGAGGTGCCCAGCCCCGCGCGCAGCCCTGCCGCTCGGTCCCGTGCGGCCCCGTCGGTGGGGCTGGCTCGCCGCCTCCTCCCCGTCTGTTCTATCTGGCTCTAATTAAACATGCGAGAAGCGGCTGGTTTCCCGTGAGAGGCGGTCCTGCTGCCAGGCGGGAGAGGGGAGGACCTGCCCGCCTGAGGCTAGGCAGCCGCCTCCCAGCGCCGGGCGGTGAAGTGGCGCCGGCGGCGGGCCCTGCCTCCCGGCTCCCCCGCGGGCAGCGGGGCGCTGCCGCCGCCCCGGGGCGAGGGCCGGCGGCTGCCGCCGGCCGGGCAGTTCCTCCTGGCGGGGCGGGCAGCTCCTCCTGGCGGGCCGGTGCCCGCCGCGGTGCCGCCTCCCGCCCCCGGGGCCGTCGGGGCGGCCATTGGCCGCGGGACGTGTCACTCGGGCGAGCCGGGCCTGGGCGAGCGGCGGCGGGAGGAAGCGGCGGCCGCGCCGCGCCGGGCGGAGGGAGCGGCTCTGGGCGCGGCCCCGGCCATCGATCCGTGCCACTTCCCCTAATGGCCCGTCTCTTCCTCCTCCTCCCCCTCCCCTAGGGCGGATCGTCCCCCGGCCTCTCTGTATGTGAAAGACGGGGCCGGCGTCTCGGACGGAGCCGGGCCGCGGGAGGAGCGGAGGCTTCGGGGAGCGCTTCCTTCGCAGCGCCCGCACCGCCGTGCGCGGCAGCCCCAGCATGGAAGCCATCGCCAAGTACGACTTCAAAGCCACCGCGGATGACGAGCTGAGCTTCAAACGGGGGGATATCCTTAAGGTAAGCAGAGGGTGAGGGCTCGGGAGTTACCCCTTTCGCCCTCGGCTTTTCAGCTTCTGTTGTCTCTTCCTGTTCGTCAGACCTGACCCTCTTTTGCGTCCCCAGCGAACGCCATCTCCTTTTGATAGGGTACCTCAAGATTTCCTCAATCCCAGTCTGACCTCTTTAAGAGCAGGACAGGCTGTTTCATTTCTGTGTTAAGCATGCATTCCAAAGTCTCTAATTTCTCTCTTCTGAGATTGGAATATTTGAAAACTCAGTCATAAACACAGTAGCAAATAAGCAGAAGTACAAGATAATTGCTACACTGAATTCCCTTCTACGAGAGGAAACCCCTTAAAGCAATCAAGATCAATTTGGTATTCCTTTCCTTTGCCTCCTGCCAAGGATTCCAATATCAGAGAACAATGATTAGATTATTTCTCAGTAGATAATCTTTTAGCATCAGGCTGTCAAATATTGGTGCAGAGTCTTATCTTCAGTCCTGGTGAATTGGAGTGATAAGCTTGTGGCTGAATATTTAATGGATGTGTGCAGATGTAAGTGGATGTTGGAGTGCATTAGAGGAGTTTTGGTCTGTAGTTCTTTCAATGTATCAAAGGCTTTTTAGGCTTCATCTTGGCTAAAGGAATTTGAAAAATATTTGAATTTCTAAAACTTTATTTTAAAAAACTGGACACACAGAGCAAGCCCAAAATTTTATTTTGTGGGGGAGTAAAATACAAAAATCCATACTGATTTGGCCTCAGTGAAGCATAGCTTTGAGCTTTGTTCCTTCCAAGTAATACGAACCATATTGCAGAATGTTTTAATGGAGTGTCATTCAGAGTCAGTGTTTCTCCATAAACGTGCAAGATGAGCTTTACCTTCCTAAAGTGATGTATTTAGTGTTAAAGTATTTTAAGCTGCTTCTTTGTAAAATGCTTTGAGTAGAACCTGTTTTGAGAGGTGCCTATCCTGCAGATGTGAGACTGTAACTTTGTGTATGCTGACAAAACAAGTCCTGCAGACCTCAGTGGGATTACTCATCTTGCTCAAAAATTTTGCCAGGGATTTTTGGTTTCAACTACTATTTTACAATAAGTTGGAAAAAAAATACCTCTATGTGTAAACTTAACATGCGTCTTTTATAGATGATATTTCAATAACATAACTGTGGCTTTGTTAAAAGTGCAGTAATATTGTGGCCATCAGCAGATAAAGGTTGCAAAAATGTATCCTGCTTTGAGATTGTTAACTTTAAAAATAATTGCATCTGTATATATCCTACACATCCCTGGCCCGTAATTGGCCTAAAATGCCTGTTAGACCTGTACACCGCAACTCCAGGGTTTATGTAAATTACCAGAATATTTCCTTTTGCTGTTTTTAAACATTTGAGACTATCAGAATTTTAGAAGTCTTCTGTGATAACTTTGCATTTATTTTTCTTAACCTGACCTGTATTCTTCTATTTTGGATTACTACTAGCTACCATCAGCTTTTATAGTGTATTTGAAGTAGAGCACAGCTGAAATCAGCTTGTAGAAAATGTGGAACACAAAGGAAAAATTAAGTATAATGAAATACAGGTTTTTTTAAAGTGTATTCTTAATTATTTTTATCTAGTTTGGTATAGAAGTTTGCTGAAGTGCATGAAAAAGTCTTGTAAAATTTGCATTAATTTAAAAATATTTTCTTCTCTAAGAATTAAAGGAAAAATAACTTTTTTTTAGACTTTTAAAAGTTTAGTCTGTGCTAAAACTCTTATAACTGCTCACAGTGGCTAATAGTAAGATATTTTTGAGTCCTAGCCACTTGATGTTATCCCATAGGTACAAATTTTGTCACAATAATAGAAATATGGTGGTATGTATGCTGTTACACTACATTAATCATTGTCTTTTTCCTAGAATACAGAGGGATTTTCCTTCTCTACACAAAACCTAGGCTGAAGACTTCCTCAAAGCATTGATGAACAGTTCTTCAAACTGTATTTCCTTTCAGCTCACATTCTGAAAATACTTACAAATTTTACATATTTCCCTCATAGATGAGTAAACTGAGTCATAGAAATGGTAAATTGCTCAAGATTATCACTAAAGTTGGTGGAAACTCCAAGTGTTTCAAGAATCCTTCTTCAGCATATAGTTGAGATGAGTTCTGTGCAGCATGGTAAGGTTCACTGTCTAAAGCTGGCAAATTTCAGACAAATAAGCCAAAAAATTAAAATTGTTGCAGTTCACTACTCAAACTGACAAACTTCTGTGGCACTTTGTCATTTTGAAAGTCTGGTTCACTTCAAATGTGTTTCAGGTTGTGGAAATTAATTTCTATCAGACATGCCAGATCTGTTTTGTTAGTACTTCGCTCATGACTGAGAAATTGCCGCATATCCCATTCATGTGCCTCGTGTGATCTGTCTTATTGATCAGGTCAATCCTGTTGCCCTCAAATGAATTGGGAAGAGAAATACACTTGTACCATGTTGAATGCAACTGTGTGCTTCGCTCTTTAGATATCGCTTGCTGAGGCGCACACATAACTTGATGTGCAGTGAAGACTTCTTTAAATCTAGCAATTGGACACCTGTCTTGATGCACCTCCAGAAAGTCAAGTAGTATGATGGCAAAGGATTGTTTCATAGCAAAATATTATGCTTTGGCCATACTAAGGAAAGAACAAAATCTCTAACACTTTATTTCCCACTCCTTGGCAGTTCATGTTTCTCTTTGTGGGGAGAGAAGGCAAGATGCGCGCTGTCTGACTCTTAATTTCAGCAGATAACTTGCCTATGATGTCATGATGCCATTACTGCTGCATACCCACATATTCGGGACTTGACTGAATAGCATTTGAACTGTAGCCATTAAGCTGGTTGTTACTAATCTTGTGGCTGGTTTCCAAAAGTGAGTGAAGATAGTTGACCTTTGGCTTGCAATTGTAAAACAGCTGAGTGAAGAGGAAAAGTGCGTGACCTTTTTTTTTTTGTGGGCACTATATGGTAAAAGCTGCTTCTATGATTTTTGTAACCCTGGCAGTACGCTGGATCCCCTTACCCTTTTGCCTAGTGGTTCTATAGCAGTGTGTGGTATTGCCATTCAGGAAACGCAAACTGGCAGCTTTCTTTAAACTTCTAAAATACGTGAAGTAGTACTTGCTTAGCCTTTTCCAGAGAAAAGGAAAAGCTGCTGCTTCCTCCTTTGTCTTCTGATTACAGTACTGTGCTGCAGCTCTCAAGATCACTGTTCTTTTCATGTACAGGTGGTTGCTTCACAAAAACTTGGGGGTGACTGGCACCATATTGGGGGTGTGAAGGTAGCCTGTCCTGTTATTTAAAAAAGTAACAAAAGGAAACTGGGGGATTCCTACTTGAAATTTTGATTTACTGTTTTTCACTTTGAATAGTTGACAGTTGTCAAGAATGCTTTTTCAGTTTTTTTCCCTTTCACTTGCTGTATTTACTGAATTTGGGAGTAGTTAACTTCAGTCTCTGTCCATATTTGTTATTAAGGTTTTATGTCCCCCAAAACTATTGTGTTTCTAGCAGCTTCTGGTTTTGTTGGCCTTTGTGCTAACTGGCAAGTATCCAGACCTAAAGAGTGTTAATACTTGCTAGTGGTTTGGCAGGAGCTGGGGCGGGGAGAAGAAGAATAATCATTCTTTCTCTCATCATCATTTCTTTTTTCTATTACTCCTATACCAGATCTGAAGTGTACAGTTAATACCATGGTGCTCTGATAACCATTTCTGCATGGTTAATACAGAAGCGCTAAACATATTCATTAATATCTTGAATGTTAGAACTGTGTTTTTTCTTAAAAACTACAGACCGCTGCTCCATTTCCTCTTTCTCCTTCTGTTGTAGGATTGGGGCATAGCTGGAAAGTGATCTTTTGAAGAGCTGAATAAATTCTTGTTCCCAGTAGTTGTCAGCATAATTAATTCAGGGGCACTTACAGGTTTTTATGAGTAAAATTATTCAGGTGGTGTTTTAACTAGAGGGGCATCATCTTTAATTTGGGGGTTTTTGCTTTTGTGTGACACACAAACCAGCTTCCCTATATGCTAAAAGAAGGAATTCCTTCATAGATTTTTGATCACTTGACAGTTTTGTTCAATAAAGTCAAGATGTTTTTTTCTACTCTGATCATACACTTGACAGTCACCACAGGTTCTGTTTGTGTGATTGTTTGCCACCAGACTTTGTTTCTTTCTGTCAGCCTTTAAGAGGATTGAGTGTTTGCAAACAGTTGATGCTGAGATGGCATTTTCAGTTCCTGCATGCAAACCATTTTTCTGTGTCTGGATACAGTGAAACAGTTTTGAATAGAGGGAGGAGCATGATAAACAAGGGGAGCATGATCTCCATTCTCTTCTTCTTCATCCCTTGTCTTTTACCTCACCTGCATTGGCTGTTATGTTGTGATATCTGTGCTAGAGAACAGAAATTCATGGCTTGGTGAAGAGTGGTGCAAAGACTTTTCCTCTGTTTTGGGTGAAATTGTCTTCGCTCTCATCCTTCCTCTCCCTTCCTTACACACCTCCTTCATCTTTCCCCATTTTTTTGTAAGGGGATTGACTCAGTGTGGTCTTGATGATTTTAGTATGTGAGAAACCGTTTTCTGAGTTAATGATTTAGGCAAAGTGCAAGTGCTGTGTGTTTTATGGTGAAATAGGTCAAATATTAGAACAGGTTGCCCAGAGAAGTTGTGGAATCCCCATCCTTGGAGATACCTGGACAAGTCCCTCAGCACTGTGATCTAATTAGACTTGTTTTGAGCAGGAGGGTGGGTTGAGTGACTTGCAGAGGCCCTTCCAACCTACATTATTCTGTGACTTAACTGTGAGTGGCAACTCTGTTGCATGTGATAGTTGATTTGTAAAGGTGCGCTTAGGTCATGTTCCTTGGCTAGCGGCCTTGAATGAAGATGGTATTTGTCATCAGTATGTGATCAATATTGCAGCCTAAGAAGACAAAACTGTCAGAAAATTACAGAGACACATAAAGACACATGCAGTTATCTTAAATGAGGTTGATTGGCATCCTGGCAGTTGGAGATCTGTGTTAGAAAAAGACGCTGCTGGAAGAGGTTGCATTCTTCTGGTCTATTCAGTGCCTATGTTTTCAGTATGAACTTCTCAAATATTGTTCCTCTTAATGTATGATGGTAATCGGAAGGTGGGATGTGTTTTACTAGCCAACTTCTCTAGGCATTGGGGGGGAAGGGTTGTGGGAAGGAACTACCTAACCTCAACACCATGTGCGTGCCCAAAAAAGAAACGTTCTGTATTTTTAAAAGAGTGTGGACCTGCTTAGAGCAAGATTGCATTGCTGAAGCTGTGTCTATGCAGAAGCCATAAATATGGAGTATTGCCAGTTTGAAGGTATAAAGCAGTCTTTGCAAGCAAGGAGTAAGCACATTCCTCTTTAAAAATGGCATCTCTGTTTTTATTTAGTAGCTATTTGTGATGATTATTTAAACTTGTCACTGAAAGCAGAGAAAAATTAGCTCCTGTGAGCTGTGTGCTACCTAAAGCCTACTGGAGTTTCAAATGTCAAATGAGACGCTGATTAAAACTGGTGGTCAGCTCACCTAATTTTATTACATTGACTTAACAGATATTGCATTTTGTTTTAACCAAGGGAAATTATGCTAATTTGAAGCTCCAGCTGCCTTTTGCCAATTTAATGGAAGTGCTATTGTTACAGCTTCTCTGCGAGGTCCAGCTTTTGATATGACTGGTGTGATAGACTTCTGAAAGTGTTAGCATAGACGTATCAGCAAATCAAATTTTGGCTTGCTAAAGTATTTATCTGCTTTGTTCAACATGCATGTGAAACTGTAACCAATGTGATGCTTTTTTGTTTTTATTTACTGGCAACACAAAAATGTCCTCTTTCCTCTTTGGTTTAGTGACATTTCTCATGCGATAACTATCTGATGAGGGAATGACTGAGAATTTCAGATCAATAAAATCTGTTATTCTGGGGAACATCCCAGGTGTTAATGGACTAACTTTGATTTAGTTATTTTTAAATGAAAATAGTAAAAGCTTGATCACAGTTGAGGAAAGAAAAGAGGGATTATGACTGAGGCATGTATAGAGGACTGAGTGTGTCATAAGTGTACTATTCATAGTTTTCCAGTTTCTGTGCAGAGCCCTGCTTAACTGGGGAAGGAGGAGGGATCCTGTTTGTAGTGAAATTCAGGTTTTTATGATTTCTCGCTATTACCAATAAGGATCCAACTAAGCGAGGGGAGATAAGGAGTCCAATCTGTCTGTGTACAGCTCAGCCTAAGGTAAGCAGTGAACTATATGACCCCTTGATAAAATCTCTTGTGCTTTAAAGTTGCCAGTGGCTATATACCACGTGAAAAAATGGCGCTGGGCAAAACTAATTCCATTTCTTTTAAAATTAAAGAAAATTAAGCATTATTCCCTTCACAACACTGGAGCCAAAATTCTTATAATCTCACATTGAGCAAAAAGGGAATGTAATTCACTGAACATGATGAATTTTACAACATAAATCTAAACTGGAAGAACTACTATAGTTAATGTTACAACATTTTTACAATTGCTGTGAGACTGAACTGTTGTATTAATTTAAGGCTATTATACCAATGATGGCAGATTTCCACACTTAACTTGCTGGTTACCTCTGAATTAAGACTTTTGCTATATTATTAATAATTTTGTTTACATAGGCCTTGAAAGGTTTGAGAAATCAAAGCTAGTTCTAGAACCATAACGATAAACAACTTTAAAAAATCCAAACAAACACTCTTCCCCCCAGAAAAAAGCACATTTAAAGCCATCCACATAATGGGTATCGGCAAAAGATTTGGCAACATACATGAACCAGTTGAGATTAGTTTTGTTTGAGTTTTTCCTGCATGACTGTGTATGTAGATTCATTTCTTCTGGCCTGTGTTGTTGAATTGCAGAATGTCCTTTCCAGGTTTGACAGCAGAGTGTTGTTAAAGCAATAAGCAGGAATTGAGGGGAGTCTGTCATACCCTTTTGCACAGAGGATTACGGGTATGTCTGCGCTGTGTACTTAAGAGATGGGACTGTATTTTGTGTAGCTATATACAAGCTAACTTTCAGGTAGCTGGAGTAATGATTGCTGCATGGGATTCAATATGATTTACAAAACTTAACACAGGACTCTGTATGAATACTTAGCCTGTGCTTAGCTCTGTGTTACAGGGTGTGTGATGCATTAATGCCTGAGCTAGCTACTCTAGGGGTCTTAATTAGCAAGATGCGTAGCAAAGGATAAGCCTATTTCCCTTCTCTCCCCACTGCCCTCACTCCCTTCTTTCAGTGCTGGTGGGATAGGTGAAGGTGAAGCTGTGAGTTGTGAATGTAATGTTTAGGTAGAAAATTGACTCAGGAAATGCATTTGTTCTTCCTCTGATGCCTAATTTTAGGGACTTAGAAATGGAGTTTTTGTGTACTAATCCATTTCACTGGGGAACTAGTGAAAAGAGGCACTAAGTCTCAATGTTGTTTTTATTTTTTACCTTTATTTAGCATTTTGTTAGGAAAGCTGCCTTTGCTTTCTGTCATTTCCAGTTTTCTCTGAAAGTTCTGTTAAATACAAAATGCAAATGAGTAGGTGACTTGTACGTGTTCGGCCTTTCTATGCAGATCAAACTGATACTGCAGTAGTTTGATACAAAAGTTCTTATCTGCAAGCTTTATCCCACAGTGCTCTTTCATTTCCTTTGCTGGCTCTGCAGTGGCAGTTAATGTTATCTCCCAAGTTGGGCAAACATCAGAGACTAGAATATATGCAAGGAAATAAAAATGTGTTTTTTAGATGCTTTGGACCTTGGGAGAGAAAATAGGATAGGAGAATACTTTATATGTTGGTTGTTTTTTTTTTTCCATTATGTGCAGCGTGGGGAATGCTGTATAAAACTGGTCCTTTCTCTCAAATATCCATATCTTTGTAGGGGGAACAGCAGCACTGTCAATCTCAATCTGTGAAGCTTCAAGCTGCACTTTGTCACGTTCTAGGCTCATGCCCTGTTGCTGAGTATTTAAAGCACTGTATGAGTGGCACATGCCTTCAACTTTGAAGTCATCTTGTAACACCTCGTAAGAGTAGGTGTTCAAATGGAATAGAAAAATGGTTGTGAAGCAGACTGTCTGCGGTGGAGCCTGAACTTGTTCCCATGTCTTATATGCATGATTGGTGCCACCATCTGACAACTCAAGTGAGAATTGGTTTAACAAACTTAAGAATGTGTTTTTTTTCATGGTGACGCGCTAAACACAGGGCGTTGTACAGCTGAGCTCTAATAGAGCAAAATGTGAACTGACAGTCACTAAAACTGCTCATGGTAATTATTTTTAGGATATTTATTATATTCCTGAAACCCAGATGCTACTCTACAATACTTCCTGATTAGTTACTAGATGCATGTGAAATTTGCATTTTAAGTGGTTGTGTTCAAAATTTTCCTCAGTCTGTATTTCTCTCTTTACTAAAAGAATAGTGTTTTTCTCTAGGTGCTAAGTAAAAGCCCATTTAAAAAATGTCTTCAATGTCTTGATGAGCCTAAGTGGCTTTTTTTTTTTCCCCCTTTAAGGGGTGATTGCTCACATGAGTTTATGTATCAGAGCTTAGATCCTTTTGTCTCCAATTGTTTGAGGTTGTGGAAGCAGATAGATAATCCTGTTACTGAAGACTCATCAAATGAGTTGTGTTTTTAATCCCATGGGGGCATGTCAGGATGGTGACTGGAATAGGCAAAAGTTAGGACAGCTATTTTTGTCTAGGAAGTAGATTGTCAGCCTCTGTAGAGTAATTAATTTATAATTGTGATGTTCAAACGTTACTGACTTTTATAAATAAACTATAGAAAGAGAATACTTAATGGAATAGATTTATTCTGCTTGTACCTGCTGAATTTAGTTTCTTTGCATGCGTTCATGTTAACATGCACACTTTGTTGTGAACTGCGTGTTGGCTCCACTGCAGCTGGACCTCATGCAGAGAGCAGAAAGCATTTTTTTTTTTTTTCAGTTCAGCTGAACTGTAATTATAATGTTACTCTCTAAAACCTCTTATTTAAATAATTTGTCTCTGGAATTCATGCTTTCTGCATTGAGCCAACCTACTTCTTGCTCTAGCTTGTACTAAAACCCTACAGGTTTACATGTGGAGGGGGGAAAAAAAAAAAAAGTGCTGCTGTTATGCAAAATTGTTTCCCTTGGGAGGAAAGGGGGGGAATTCTTCATGAGTTATGTATGAGCCAGCAGGTTCCACTAATCATAGCAGATCTGCTAGTGCAGAAGACTTGTGGTCTAAGCTAGTCAGCCCTCTGGTTTGTGAGAAATTGGCACAAAATTTTAAACCATGCAACTCTTGCTGAGCTTGAGTAGGTTTCTCCATTATAAATCCTTATGTGCAGATATAATAGAAATTTTGAGTATTCTTCTGTTACCTATACTTCTTTAGCATAAATACTAAAGTGATACTTTATCCATTTGATCTGGCTTTTACTTTCTGCTGTTAACAGTAGATTATGGTCTGCTTGGAAAGAGCTATGCTTAGGTTCCAGGTTTAAGTAAATTTATTTCTGAATGCTAGGAAGGATTTTAAGCTGCAGAAGTGTGCATCTTTTGCTAGCTCCTCTGGAAAATCTGCCACTTCTACTTAAGAGGTATTTCCCTGAGCTGTGTAGTTCAGGACTTGTGCTCTAATCTTTACTACTACTGGGGGCATAACTAACCAGGAAAAATTCCCAAATTCTTTGGAGGGAAGGCAAACAAGTGCTCAAAGTGTGTCCTACAGTTGCAGAGGAAGGGAAGAAACAAATGCAAGGAGGAAAATGAGGAGGAAGTGGCAGCCATAATGGAGACAAGTATAAGGAAAACTTTTAAATTTGGCATTTAAAATGTTGTTTTTCACAACTTTGCCTTCAAACAGTGCTCCAGTTTTGGTGGGACGAATATCAGCTTGACAAATACAACTCGTTGAGGCAATATCAGGAAAACCTGTTGTGCATATGTTTCACAGCTAAATTTTACATTTCTGTAATGTTTTGCATGTCCTTGAAGAATACTTTGTCGACCTTTCCTTAGCCCTGGAAGTGATAAAGCATGGACTGGCAATTCAGGCTCTCTTCTGAACAGTGGAATGGAGGAAGCAGAAGTTACTTCTGCTTCCTCCTTGTCTTCACTTCTGTCCTTGTTTCTTAAAATACGTTTTGCACTGACGCCTCTACCCTACCTCTAATGAAACTATAATTTGTAAGAAGCTGATGTGCGGATTTGTCTGTTTTGACCGTTTGTACAGGGTTGCTTAAACTTTCTTCCAGCATCAAGCTGTCTTGACACTTCCTTACTCCTTAGTAGGAAGTGATACATTCCTCATATATTTTTTTTCCTGAAAAAGGCCTTTAGGTTAACGGTGTAACTTACTCTCTGTCAGGATGAGTAGATGAAGACAGTTGTGACTCTGCCTAGGAAGACCCAGATTGAAACTAACAACTCTCTTTACAGGGTCACAAAAAATAGAGATAACCAAAGTGATTATAGTTGACCCAGCTTTCCTGGCTTCCACCCCTTCCTTTACAGCTTGTTATGTCTGGAAATCTTGCAAGCTGTTACCTTCATTGAGTTTGTTTAGGTAATGTAAAAAGGAAGAGCATAGGTAAAAAGAGGCCTCTGGTGTTTCTATAAACTTTCTTGAGCTTTCTTTTCCTTGAAAAGCTTGTGTTTCATTCCACTCGTCTCTGTTTGGATTGCAAACATGTGCATGATGCTGCAGTAAGATTAGAGACACTGTTGATGCTATTTGCATTATGAGTAATAAGTTCCCCATGAAGCTTATTTGTTGAGCAGAAAAATTATTTTTAACTTTCAAAAAAGCTGAAGTTATTAAACATAAGGCAGTATGTTGATAAAACAGCCACTCTACAGTCTGGTCAGCTACTGAGATCTACCCATGGGTGGCTTATATGAGTTGCAGATTGGCATTCTGTGTCTGAGCTACCCCACAAGGGTTTAGTTCTAGACCCTTTTAAAGTCCTCACAAAGCAAATATGGCTATACCATTTTCTTAGTTTGCTTTGAATCTAACTGGGGTTAGCTGGTTTTGTTCAGGATTGCGAAAACTGGCCATACCTAGTCAAACTCTTGTAAAACCATCTGTGTCCCTCAGTCATGATCCCCAAAACTCCTAATTTACTAACTGCGGGGAGAGGATGCCTAATCCAAATGAATGGAGCTAGTTCTGGTGTCCTTATGCAGGGAACAAGTAACACTGCTGGAATATGCTTGGGTTTGGCAAGGTTTTTTGGCACTATCACAGTCAGATTTGAGCTGACCTTTTATGGTTGCCAACTACCTGTATTAGCTTTCTCCTACTCACTGTTCATTGCAACAGATAATACAAAGTTATACCTTTATAATGGATTATGCTTTAGACTTTCTTCTATGGAAGTAAATTCTACCCTTCATAATGTTAAAATGCTGTCCCTTAACATTCTGGGAGCAGTTCCCATTTGAAGTGAATTATATGCAATTTTCATTTGATTAAAAGTAATAGAAAACTCTTTACACATATAATGTTCCTCTATTCTTCTCTGAATATCTGTACTATTTGCCAATAGAGACTGGGCTAGATGGTCCTCTTTGGGGATATACTGGGCTGTGTTGTGTAAGACATTTGGCACTGGGCATCATCTTCCTTCTTGTTTAAGGTTTTGGCTTCCTATGGTCAAGCTTTAGTGACTTTCTCAGCTGGATGCTGTGTCTGGGCTATTGTGTTTTAGCAGCTGCTGATGGCCACATCTTCTGTGCATCTTTCTAAACCCATTTTGAGTCCATCTGTACATTATAGCATTAAATTCCCATAATGTAAACATGTACTATGTGGAAAAAAAAAAAAAAGGTATTGCCTTTGTTAGTTTGAAACAGGCTACCTGGGTCTGTTACTGACTTTTTTTTTTTCCTCTTCTGTCCCCCTCCCCTTGCAAGAGATGGTAGGAGAACATCCCTTCCTGTACTTCTCATAGGGCGAATAGATTTGCAAATCTTTTGCCTTTGTCACTTTCTCTCTGAGAAGGAAGTTGTTGAGTCTGATCTTCTATAGTACAAAACCCATTCCATACTTTAATTTATCCTTGTTCATTTCTCGACTTTTCTAGTTCGTTTTAGTGTTCTTTGAGATGGATGGAGTGGAGGTACTCAGAGTATTCAGGCGTTGACACAGAATAGATTTACAGTGTCAAAATATTTGTTTGGGTTCATTTTTTTTAATGGTATTAAGTAATGTTTCTAATGTGTTTTCAGATTAATACCCCCATGATTCCAGGACATTTGCTGAGGAGTAATAGTTTGTTAAAAGCCTATAGCTTCATATAGTTGTGGTTCTTTGGGGTTTTTGGTTGTGTTTTTCCTCATACGTGTTATTTTGCATATTGTATTTAATCTGACATTTATAATTTAGTTTTTTAAAGTTATCTGTGCAACTCACCAATTTTAAGGTTTGAGTACACTTAATAACTGTCTTGGCGAACTTCACCGCTTCACCCCTCTGTTGCCTTCTCAGATCACTTGTGAAGCTGTTGAACGGTACAGCTGCTCCAGGGATCCCTGTGGTACAGCCTCCCTCCACTGTGGACACTGACCCTTTGATTTCCGTGTTAACCTTAGATTAAGCCACAGGGGGAGGGGTCCTGGGTTGTTAATGAGTACGTTTGTGGAGACAAGTAGCTGAAAAAATGAGTTTTGTTTTTTTAGTGAAACAAGCCACGTAAAACTTAGAAAAGCCTGAGTCTTGGCCTTGCAACTATTCTAGTTTATCTCAATTAGTGTTTTATCTGTCTTCTGTATGGAGTTAGGTTTTTGGTCTCTCTTGCCACTGATCAAATGGAGATCTGAGGTGAAGACTGCTTTTTGCTTTTATAGCTTTGTCAGAAGAGACCAGCTTCCAAATAGCTTCTTGAAAGTAGAGTTAATTGTGTAGCTGTATTTTCAGGGAGGTTTTATGGCTGCATATTAGCAATATTGCTGCAAAACAGCAGGGACCAACTGGCATCTGTTGCGGTGCAAGATATGTATTCAATATCTTAGATAAGGCCTGGTCCTGGTTTGTGAGTATATTAGTGAGATGGCTTCCACATATTGCCGTCTTCCCAGAACTCCACTTTTGTGAAAGTACTTTAATGCATCCATGCTAATGCATTGTCTAAAAATCCCATTTTGTTGTGTAGGAATGATTGACCCCTGTTCAGGGCCCTGGGGGGAGGTTTTTTTTGTGGTCAAGGCATTGATCTCCTGATTGGAATCTCCCAGTAAGAGAGAGTTTTAGTGAGACTTTTACTGAGACTTACAATGGAGATATTGTGCTACTATAATATACTTTGGAGCTTAAAATTAGTCTGTGGTCAAATAATATACCCTAGGGTGTCAGTGACCTGCATTATGATATCCCTTGCAGGTTATTGCAATGGAGCCATAACGAGTTCTATTCTTGTTTTAATTTGTTCTTGACCTGGAACAGTTCTTCTAATTTGAGACACTAATTAGGAGATGGTTTTCTTTATCTCTGATCTTTTCCGTAAAGAATTTGGTGCCTCAGCTGTCTTGACTTTAGGATTCTGGAGCAAGTTACTGCTTTTGGCATTTAGTATCTGCATTTCTGCATTATTCATGTAAGGGCACTCTTTGATTTTCTCTTTTGCCCATAAGCCAAGAAGGCAGCAACATACTTTTCTTGTAGACATAGCTGGTGTTTCTAACAGTACGTTACAGTGTAAAAAAAAAAAAAAAAAAAAGGAAAGAAAAAAAGCATGTATCAGTACTTATTTATCAGTTTTAGAATTCGCCATTTCTGAGAGACATTGTAGGCAGCGCATCCTTTTAAATTAAAAAAAAAAAATCCTCTATTAGTATACTGTTTTTCTTCCTAATCCTGAGTAACCTTGGATAAGTGTTTCTTTTCCCAATCCATGTGATAGTGAGCTACAGTGACTATGGTAGGCTCAGTCTCTTAAATATACAAAGTTCTACTCTTAACTTAGTGTGAGAAAATTCTATTTAAATGTTTTATTTTCCTTTTATGGAGAGAATTTGACATGACCTAATGCTATTTTATTAGCTCTGAAGTAAAAGAGGGACTTCATAATATAAAGGGAAGGTGTTGGTTTTTTTTTTTTTTTAAACATCACTTTGACATGCAGATGTTCCCTCCCCCCCCTTTTTTTTTAATGCTCCTCATTTTCCTCCCTCCCATACAGCATGTGATTCAGAAGTTTACTTTCAGTAAGCCCCCACAGCTGTGGTTTTGGACTTTTTCTATGATCAAATGTAAGTTAAACTTGCTTCGGAGTTCTTGGGCCTTGTACTTTCCCAGTTTAAGTCAAAGTAGGAGGACTGTTTTGACACTGAAATAAGTATATGTTACAGACCATCAGGCAGCTCTCTGGCATGTGTGTAGTCCTTACTGTATGATGGTCGTCTTTCCTCCTTTTCAAAAGAGGAGATTATTGGTATCTTTCCACTTTTTGTCATTTATAATGTCTTTTGGCATTCCATTTGGAGAAGAAGAAAAATGGTTTAGT
Organism: Phaethon aethereus; assembly: GCF_964289735.1. Lineage (NCBI taxonomy): Eukaryota > Metazoa > Chordata > Aves > Phaethontiformes > Phaethontidae > Phaethon > Phaethon aethereus. The sequence goes on from NC_138594.1 coordinate 6,895,127, forward strand.
GTTGGAGTGAATTAACACTTCTAACTCAGGCCTGTTGTCACCCAAAAATGGGCTAAACTTAAATGTCATTAAAAGATTTCTGTGATATAATAGTTCATTATTCCATAGCAGACTAAAAACAATCATACATTTCTTCTTAAAGTTATCATGAATTACAGAACAGCATGAGATGTTAGTACACCAACCTGTGGTTTGTATAGAATTCAGTGTGTTTGCCCTATGTAGGTTTACATATGCTAAAGGCATAAGTTGCTATGAAAGCACTGAAGAAGCTCTGTACAGAAAAGACTAGCGGTTTTGACGGTCGTGTAAAAGCTGAGGTTGATTGTGGGTAAGTGTATTGCCCAAATCTTCCTAATAAAATGACTGAGGATACAATGTTAAGAATATTGACATACAGGGTGTATCCCTCATGATTGAAGAGCTAAGGAAACCTGGAAAAGAAATGAAAGGTTTGTGACTGAGACAAGTTGTTTTGGGCACTTTGTAGATTTAGAAAGATAACTGAGCATAACCAGTTGGTGCAGTTTGTTTTTACCGTCTCTTAAAATTGTTAGAAACATTTCTCAAAACAACCTGTGAAGCAGAGTTGTGATTAAGTACATTTTCACAAAGGTTATTTACCTGCAAAATCCACTGAAATAAATTTTTTTCCTGGGTATTTTTTTTTATTTTAGTGTCTTTGCATTGTTGACTGGTTTTTTTGAACCTTGTTTGCTTCCTGCATGCCTGGAAGTTTGAATTTGGAGTGTACCTGATGTCTTTGGCTAACAAGGGTCTTTCAGTACATCTGTTATTTGAAATCTTTTTCTCTTAGCAGAACCTGACTATGGTCAGGTTTTCATTGGTGGAAATGACCAAAGTTGCTTTGTGAGAGCTCTGTTGTATCTCATAACAACCGGCAGTGGTGGCTTGAGCAGTCTGTGAGAATGGACTGTTTGAACTGTCTTTGAACTTCAGGTTATTAGTGCAAGACCAGCATCATCCTGGTTGTTTTTTGTTTGGTGTTTTTTTGTTTTGTTTTAAAGTGTGGCTGATGATCTGCTGGGAGCTGTGTCTGTCCATTGAAACATGGGCACAAGAAAATGGCGATGTGCCATCTCAGGCCTTTAAAAGCAAGTCTCCTAAAAATCTTTTTCCATTAAAGGACCTCTTTATTATCCTCTCCTCCTCCCTCATTCAGTGTTATGTGGGCAGGAAAATCACTGGTGCCAATGTAATGTTGTACAGTAAAACTGCATCTCATTTCTTGTTGTTTGGTTCTGTTTTATGAGATTGGAGACATTCTGTGAAACATTTTTAAGTGGTTATAATGTTCTAGAGCCAGTTGTGCAAACTGCCTTCAGTTTGCTTAGTTTGATACGTACACTTATGCTCTCATAAAGGTTTGCAAGATCTCTATGTGCTTTGCATTATGCAAATGTGACAGGAATGAGTCAGACGATATTCAGTGTTCTGATCAGAAACCATCTGCAAGTGTCTTCCTCTTGTGTGTGCGTGTCCCACTAGAAAGGAAGTCTGAGCAGCTTTGCAGTTACTGGAAAACAAGAGGAGTTCCCGACTCTCTTAAATGTTCTCACTCTCTGAAGATCAGCCAGACCAAGTACCTGTACATTTCTGCTCCAATTTGAGATATTGCTAGACATAAATCAGTAAAAACAGGTTAAATAAACTCTTTCAATCAAAAAATATGCTGTCATATAAACTCTGCAGCTGAAAAATCTCTTCTCTCATGAATATAATTGCAGTTCCTTAGTGGTAAATTAGTATTTTAGGTGCCTTAAATGGTGTTTTTTATACTGTGAAAGACTGAGCTCTTACGTCCTGCTAAGCCAAAATGTAGTTAGTTTTATGCAGTGAATTTGCCTTGATTTGTACAGGGAAAGATTAGATTCATTAATTTCTTTTTATTTTAGTCAACACTTAGTTATAACTGACTTCATAATCTAGTTATGAAGGTGTCTTGTTTTAAGCCTGGATTTGTTTACGTGCGGTTGGATTAAGATTCTGATAGGGAGCAAAAAATCATGCCTGCCAGGAGGCTAAAGTTAACACTATTGTTGGTTTTGCTGTTGTTTTTGTGTGGATGGGATTGTCTGACCAGCTCTGCAGAACTGATGTGGTTGGGTCTCCTCTTCTAGCTTTCATCAGTGAACCATCACAAATGAACCCATGAAATGGGTTGTAAGTACTTTTTGCAGATCTGCATGTCTTCCCCACAAAGGAGAGTTAAATTTAATACTTTAAATGCACAGATAAGAGGTGAGACAGCAAGTTATGCATATGTACAAACAGGGTTGAGGCAATAGAGCTTTTTGTGGATACCAACCAAATTATTAATTGTGGCTATGTCTATATAATATGTTACAAAATCATGAGGGCTGCAAGAGTGTGAACAGGCTTTTTGTGGGCTGACTTAAGACATGATGTAAAATTACTGGCTAAGAGCAGATGCATGCAAACTATGCGAACTGCTAATGTGCTTTAAGAGTATGAGAGTAATTAGTCTGAACTGACAGGTGAACCTGCTTGGTAAGAGATTGGGTCTTGTGGTGCTTCCCCTGCCCCCCCGCCCTTTCTCAGGTCTTCGCATAACTAGCTTACAATACTGCTAAACTTCACATCAAACCTCAAAGGTCTCATGTTTCAGGCTTTGATTTAGAGAGCCTGAGGCTTTTGCTGACCTACAGGGTAGGGGTTTTTTTCTGGAAGAAGTTAGCTGTTAGCTGCTTGAAAAATAATTTTCCATTTATCTTATAGCCACTGGTCTGGTTTTAATTCCTTGGATATTTCTTGCTTACCTCTGTTCCCCTTAACACTGTTGTTTAATCTCAAGGCATCTTCCTGATCCTATTTAGCTAAAATATAGCATGCTGCTTTGCTTTTCTCTAAGTTTCCCTGTTGTGAATTCTTGGCCAGGTTCCACTGAGGTAGCTGGATAGTGGCCACCATAATCACTCTCAGCTATCTTGTATATCTGAGGCTATTTCATGCTTCCCCTCTTCCCCCTGCCAATATTCATATCCTGCAGAACGGAAGAGTTAAGGAGTCACTCCATGCTGCATCTTTTTAATATGCTGTCTTAAAGCAAGGTTAAAACTGTCCCATCCCGGGACTGCTTTGTGGCAAACTGGGCGCAGATGCAAATTGCTATCTTAACTTTGCTTATCCACCTTACAGTAAAAATCAATAAGCAATCTCTCCTCGTGCAGTTTTGAGATCTTTGTTTTTCAAATCATTGGCTCTTTACTCACTGTGTTTCCAATTAAAGATCTGGGAAGGGTATTGTCTAGAGTCTCAGTAAATTAGTCTCTTAGTCTTCAATATTTTGCAGCATACTAAAATTACATTGTTGTATTACTTTTTCTTACTGTTTATATAGTATGGATTTGGAGATGGCTGATTCTCCCTTCCAATACGTTATATTAGAATTGGTTAAATAGGTACAAATCTAGCAAAATATTGACTTAGAGCTATGGTGAACCTTGAAAAGCTGCCTATTCTAGGAAATTGGCCTTCTGTTATCTCTGATTTCATGCTTTTTCCATCTGTCTGAAAATGAAGAGATTAGGGCTGATCCTAGCTATGTGCATGAGGCAGATTATGGTAATCTTATTATTCTGATCTCATTACACTTAGTCTCTAGATTTTAAAATGTCCTGGTTTTAACCCTTTCTTCAACAGCTACAAAAAATTTAGTGGAAAGGTAGCTGAGGCATGTTCTGCAAACTTTGGATTAAAATGTTTGTATCATCCTGAAATAATCAAGCTCTCAAAGACTTTCCTAGTTAGAGTAATACACTTAGATTATTATTATAGACTACCTAAAATTATGAGTAAATCAACTCATTTGAGTTATAAAGGATGAAATTCCCCCATATATGACAACAGATAAGTAATGGTTATTAAGAATTCAGTTTTCAGTTTAATACTTTTTACTCTGGGGGATCTAAAATAAGAGGACCTTCTGGAGCTCCTTGGTTCATGATAGGTCAGATATTTTTTTCCTAGCTTTTCTGAAAAGAAATGAGATTTTCCAGAGATTTGTCCCAATGTCTGACACACAAAAATATAAAACTTAATGGATTGTCTCTCGATCTCATTACAGTTACAGAGAAGTTAGTGCAAATGCCGTATATTTTAAAAGAAGGGACAACTGAATTGGAGCACGGAGTTCCCTAGTTTTTCAGTATGTACAGCACAACTTTGCTTGCTGTTACTGGGAGGTCAACTTTGATTGCAAAGGGTTAACTTTCTAGTCTGTGATGGCAAGAAGGAATCTTCTGCATTGGGCTCATACATTTTACTGAGAACACTAGTACAAACATTGTCAGGTAGACTTTGAGGATTACAAGAGGTCTTTGTTTTAAACTTGTGGAGGAAGCTATGTCCTTTCTGCGTGGTTTCAGGCACCAATTATGAACTAAGCATTACTGCTTCTTTAGGCCTGTGAATTAAAAGAGAGCAAAATGACAGCTGCTGATTGTGGGAGTTAAAAAGCAAATATGATTCTCTGTCTTAAAAGGTTTGTGTTTTATCATAAATCCTGTTCAATCCAGATTCATAGGATATTTGAGATTTTATTGTACTACACTGATGGACTTCTAGATTACATACTGCAGGAAACTTTTTAAAGAAGCATTGCATTGCTCTGACTGTTCTACTGGTCATCTTTGAACATCAAGCATATTTGCCAGTTGCCATCCTGAAGTTGCATTTGGAGGGCAGGGAAGAAGATTGGAAAGGGAGGGTACAAGATGTGTTATTACATCAAACAAAGCTGGGATAGGCAGAAGCAAGTTCCTTCTCCTTCTGTGTTTGCTCAGTCATTTTTTATAGGTCATCTAAATTAGACTTTTTTGTAGAATGGTATATATTGTTATGCCTGATTTTGCTTAGAAAGAAGCATGCAGTGCAGGAACATCACTTAAGTTGCTGCCCCAACGGCCTAGAGTACATTGAGTGTATTTAATTAGGCTTCATTGCTTTGTAGTACAGGGACCACTTGAGCTTTTCCTCTAGTTGCTAATTCCTGTGCTCTGTTAATATAAAAGTCACATAAGTGACCAAGCTCCATTGGGACTGAGCAAGTTGGGAAAAAATGGAGCCCTTGCACATTATGTTGGTGGGTTTTTTTTTTTTTCTTCACCCTGTTCAGTCTTGACTAAGTTCTCAAACACTTGGGCCAGCACTGGGTGGGGATGGAGAGTGCGGAGGTGAGAATGAATGGCTGGAGGGAATAAGGTACTGGGAGAAGCTTACTTTAGTTCTGTCACAAACTTCACTTGTGGAATCACTGCCTTGGGGACATGTCTTTACTTCACAAACAGGATATTCTGTTTTGTGTGTCACTCTTACTTCGGCTAGTGCAGACATTTGTAGAGTTGCACTGTGAACTGGTCAGGGAAGAGAGCCAGCAGTAGACACGGCTTTGTTGGGTTTTTTTGGTGTGGTGGGGTTGTTTTGTTTTTATTTTAGTTAAAGTGGTCTTTGATTTGGTTTGAAGTAGTTGTGCTGGCTGCACTGGGGAAACACCAGCTTTGGCATGGGAGTTGGATCAGCATACTCTAAGCTGACATTGCTGCTGAACTCATTTGCTGCTGTCAAGCTGCAGTCTTCATTCCTGCCCTCAGGCTATACATTTGGCCGTCTCATGATGGCAGAGCAGCATTCTCTTCAGGATTATAGAGCAGCCCTTTCTTTTTGCAACTTGAATTATTTGTCTTGCTGTTCTCAAGAACTGCTTAAAAATTGGCCTTACCAAAAATGCTGCTTCTATTGTGCATTCACACTGGGTGGTGATGGTTGTTTTGCTTTGAGTGCTGAGTTGCTGGCAATGTTTTAATATATTTTTAGATAACAGTGAAGTATTTGTTTTTCAAATGAGAGGTAGGAAATTGCAAAGAATAAAGAATTGCATGAGCTGGCTTAGTGATAGCATGCCTGTTCCATTTGGGTTAGTGGAGGAGGAAGGGGGAATAAATGGTGATGTAAGGGCTGTTGCTGTGACACTCCCCCGGTAATAACTTCTGTGAGGAGCTGTAAAGGATTTAAGGAAAAATAAAGATGTTGAGGATTCATTGACTTTGATGTTTGGTATGAGTCATATCTTCTCTGTTGTAAGAGGATGATAATTCAAATGAGCTCAGTGAACCCTTACTGTAGCAAATTCAGAGCTCCCCCCCCTTCGTTCTTGGCAAAGCAGGTGTTAATTGCAGTCAGTCTGAGTAAAGGGTTGTCTCTAAACAAGAACCATAAGACTCTTACGTAACATTATAGAAAACAGAGTTGTGGAAGCTCTGCATTGATGAGGCAAGCTTTTAATTTGTGGTATCTGTTGTTTTAAGGCAATTGCAGTAAGCCTTCCATCTGAAAGATTCACATAGCCTTGAGAGTGGAGACTGATTTTTTCATAACATAGTAGAAAAGTGGAGGGGCTTTCTGCAGTATTTTAAGTTGTATTTTCTGGTCTAATTATCACTAGTCTTTTCCATTCTTCTGGTGTGTGAAGTCTGCTTAATAAAGATTTGTACATTCTGTCGAACAAGCATTTACATAATGTTGTTCCCCATCAGTATGCGTGGTAAATTTTATGTGCAAAGCCAAACTATGCTCTCCCAAAGGTACAGATGCAACTGCTGTGGCCCATCCTAACAACAGTAGGAAGTATGGCTTCTTTGCATGGACAGGCAGTTGTTTGTGGAGGGATTCTCAGATCTCTCTGGAATACTGATGTTGCTTTGCAGCGATTGCTTATAAAATCCTGTGCTGACTTTTTAAAAGTAGTTTTCATTTTTCGTCTCAATGAGATTTCAACACCATTTACTTCACTTTTTTAGTAGGGTAGGGACTGAAATGCATGGGTGGCGAGTTACAGATGTATTTTGAGGTTGGGGAAAACGTGGTTCAAGTAGATGGTGATAATACTATTAGATCACTAAGGCTATAAAACCTTTTTGGTGATAACAGGAAATGGCTGACTTCAGCTTCATTGGCCACAGTGATCAGCCTTTGCAGCTGGGGTCTGAATGGAATGTGACATTTGGGGCAGCTGTCTCAAGGTAGTAGAATGTGGGTTTTTCCTTCTTCTGTACTTTCAAATGCAAATTTCAGAGCATGCTCTAGGGACTGGCAGAAGAGCACAGGTGTGTGTTAGATGTGTAAGAAATTAGTAAATATGGGTTGTTGAGTTGCTGAAGAAAGGATATTGCAGTTAACAGTCGCTTGACATCCTATGTCTAAAAGGTTTGAATTTTGCAAACTGGTATGAACGCATAATTTTTAAACACCTAATTATAAAGCCCTGTTCTTTCCCATGTGTGCAGTTTCGCAATGTGTAGTTGGAAGGGATGACTTTTGCCATGCATGTCAGTGATGTAACCTGTAAAGAATTAAACTTGTCAGAAGGATCAGAAACTGTCATTGTTGAAAGTACAGAGCAGGAAAAAGGCTTGATCAGCCCACCAGTATTTCTTGTAAGTGTCCCTGAACTTGATAGCTGTTTCATGCATGAAGTCTCTGTTTTTTCTATCTACGCTGCAATAATCTTCAGATGTCTCTTGCCGGGATCAGTATGAGGCTTAGCTTAACCTGACTAGCTGACCTGAAGGTAACTTTTCTTTCCATCTTATCCATTAAAGGTCCAAGCTTCAATTAGTATACAGCTTGAAAAAAATCTATCTTAACACTTGCCCAAATAAGCCTGTCATCAAAAGCCACAAATACCTCTGTACGCCTCAGCTGAGTCCCTCACTCCTGCTTCCCCGTTTCCCCTCCTCCCACTCACAATCAGTCAAGTCTGGGGTTTTGCTGCCACTTTGCAGGACTACCCACGTGCTCCTTCTTGAACTCTTGTCCACCTCTTGCCATAGTCTGCTATGTTTAACTCTGCCTAGATAAAACTTTAAGCAAGTGGAATTACTAATTGTTGCATATGTAGGTCTTGGGGTTGTTTGTTGCAAGAATTGTAGAGCAGGTCTCTCTTGTGTCTTTTGAAACTGGAACGAAGGGTGTTTCCTTCATGGCAGTGCCTGCTCAAGCAGTCCTGCCCTATTCCTTTCCTTCCCGTCTTCTCAGTCACTTGCTTCAGTTCCAGAGTTGTACCCAGTGCTTGCTGGTATAAGGATCTGTGTAGCCAGCCAGTCAACTGAGGTGAAAAATATATCACCTCCCTAAACTGTTTTGCAGTCAGATCAGTTCTCCAATCTGTTGAATTACACAGGTGCCTGTTAGCCCTGCACAGAGTGCATGTGGGAGGGTGCAGCCACAGGGCAGTGACTGCATAAACCAACTCAGACAATACTGCTGCCAAACATCTAGCCACTGCAAACTGATAGCATAGTCTCTGAGTTTGTAGCTGGGTGGGAATTTATGCTCAGAAGTATGAATTAACTAATAAGATTGTTAATTCTGAGGTCAAGATGTGTGCAGTATCAGTATTAACAATTTCATTGCTGACTGTTTTGAGAGATGCCTGCAAACATCCTCGTTCCTAGATGCAGGCTTAAGTCATTTAGACTTTGGCTTATAGTTCTGTATTCAGTTGCCTAAGTGTTCCACTTTTCAAGGCGTAACTTAACAGCTGGGTTTTTTTGAGGACCAACGGTGAGAGACTTGAAATGTACAAAAGTTTAGTAGTATCAGAATAACTATTAAAGTGTTGCATAGCTTTTCAAGTATGTATATATTTTTAATATGGCATATCAGGTGTAATTGACCTAGGGAACTTTGTTCTGTAGGTAATTAGTTGTCAAATATTCCTTTTTCCTGATATATTTCTTTCAAAGAGCTGAGTAAGACTGTTTTACATTCCGTAAAATTTACAATGCTTAATATTTTATAGCAATGTATAGAAAATGCCAGAATCTGTGCTAGTAGAATCCTAAAACCTCTAAATTTTAAAACCAGATGAAGCAAAGTTCAGGTTTTCATTGCTCTGTTGACTTGTCCACACTGTAAAATGAATATGTACAATGTAATAAAACAGTTTAAATGAAACGATAATATTAAGGAAAAAAAATTTAGTATTATCTATCTTCTAAGTATATGCCATATTAAAATGGCACTGAACGCCTTTTTTCGCCCCATAATATTACTAATAGTCATCAAGAATTTGCCTCTTGTCTTGATCTTTGGAAGCATGTTGGACCTTTTGTTCATGTGGTTGCTTTTTCACTGGAAAAACCAGCTAGAGCAGCTGGAGATCAAGTTAGTTTACTTCCTTTAAAAGCAAAAAGTGAAAGTCTGTTCTGATCACTTTTGAAATTTTTCTTTAAGGCCTTTATAGGTTGTATCTTTTCTTAGTGTACTTTAAAAATGTAGCAGATAGTGTTTCTAATAATTTCCCACTGAAATGTAGTTGACCTTTGATAGCGATTTCAGGCAACCTTTACATTTTTTTCCTTCTGGCTTGCTTTGTAGCAGGCATTTAACACTGGTATCTGTCTTGCTTCTCACCAAATAGTCTGCTTGTCAGTGCAAGGCATGTGCATTTTTTCTTTAATTTTTTCCAGGTTTTCAAAGTACATCAAGACTGCAGTTTTCACAATGTCTTTAGACATGTTGTTAGTCACTTAAACTTGCCAGTGCATCCTGGGGTAACAAGCCTAGTAGTCCAGTGGCACTGTCAGCCTGTTTTATAAGCAGTCAGGGAGACCTCATTTAGCTGAAACCTACTGTAGGAGGGATTGTAAAAATAATTAGAAAACTACAGGTAACCATGGTTCACTGTTGCACTTGAAGGCTCTGAGCGTCTTTCCACAATACTATTTTGGGTATGATAATATTGCATTAATGAACTGGGTGATGAAGGAGAGCATGCTTATAGTATTTGTGGTGGTGATTAATTCAGTTGGGCTTATGCATGCTGAAGATAAAATTTAAAACTATCTCGATGGTCTGAAGACATACCTTATAAAAACAGGAAGATGTTCAACAAGGATTAATGTACTGTCATAGACGTAGGCAGCAACTGCATCAATACAGGATGGGGAGTAACTAGCTAGGTATCAGTTCCTCTGAAAATACCCCAAACATTACAGTGGAAAACAGGTTGAAATCGGGGTGCTGTCATGCTGCTAAGACAAGCAAAACTCATAATGAGATGTATAGACAGGACTGTAATACCTATACAACCTACAAAGAAATTCTTCCACTCAGTGCACGTAAGGCCTTGGCTGTGGAGCACTGTAGTTTGAAGTCCACAAGACTACTATAAAACTGCCCTCTAGTCACATACCCTAAATTTCTGATCAAAGATTAAGTCCAGGTTCTTCCACTGGTAATCATCTTTCCTCCTGTGCAGCTTTTCCAGCACTGGGGTAGAGTTGCCTTATGCGGTGTGGTATTTTTGCAGGATGCCAAGTGATGCAATATGCAGGTTCAGTGGCTGCAGTCACCTTCTTTGAAGGTTTGTATCACACAGCTGTTTATTAGGAGTTTGTCTTCCTTAATACATCTTTTTAGACTTTAACCTGCTATTAGTTACGTGCATCATAGCAGCTCTGTGTACAAGCATTAGAATGGTTGTAATGGAGAACCTCTTACATGGAGCAGTTGCTCAATGTCACTCCACAAGTAACTGTTCTTGTGTGGTTAAAAGTGATGGCAAATTGCTTGAGTTTGTGTGCTAGGAAAAGCGGTAATTAAGAACAGAAGTACAGGAGTGGAGTGTTGGACTCTGGTTTCTTGGGCAATGAGGTATAACAGAGATAATGGTAGACATCCTCTGTTTGGAATAGAAAGCATGACTGTCTTAATTTTGGCATTCCTTAACTTTCATTCTTGGTAGAGGAGTTTTGAGGATTTTATATCTGTAGAGGTTTGGGGTACCAAGCATGAGAGGATTCAGGGTTGGTTATTACTGTTGCAATATCCTGTCCTCAATGAAATGCAAGCCTTTCATTGTCCTCTGCTTGAATATTTTAGTTGTGCGAGTGCTTTAAAGGCAACGTGTGGAACGACTAGCAAGGAATTCTGCCTTCTGGTCCTAAAGAATTGCAGAGGAATTGTTGTGTCTCTGAAAAACAGGTGCATCTCCTTCCTCAGAGATGGTGAGAAATACATTCTCTGGCAGTGCATTTTAGTAAGAGAGGTTAGGACAAAATAGGACACATGCAAATAGAAATAGGAACTATATGGTATTCAGGTAAAATTGTTATGCAAAGGAGATTAAGAATGGATTTCACAAGCTATTAATCTAGTCTGATTTGTGGACTGCCATGCATGTGTATTTCCCCAGGGTATTTTTCAGTTTTACTGTATGTGACCAGCTTCATTTGTATTGTAAAGCTCTAAAAGGGCAATCACAGCTGGAACAAGCAGCACATGTTATGATTGCTTGTTCTTCATTACCTTTTTCAGTTTTTCTTTTTGATACACACCATCAAGTAATGGTTTATAACAGAGCCGTCATGATGAGAGAACTTGCGTGTGAAATCTATGATTTTGATATGCTTGCAAACTGCCACAAGATCACTGCTGATATTTCTGCAGTGTTTCTCTGTTAAGCTTGAAAGCAACTCTGAAACACTCTCACTGGAATGCTCGGTAGCTTTTTTTATTATTATCTTCTGGTAGAGTGGCTTTCAACCTTCATCCCTCAGAGCTTGTGCCAAGAGCTCTTACAAAAGCCTTAGAATTTCATTAAAGGCCTGCAAATTTGCAGTTGGTTGTACTTGGGTAAACAGTCTAGAGCATATGATAACAGATGTATTTTATACTTGGTGTCCATGCTGCTAAACTTGAAGGGATAGCTAGAAACAGCCCTCCTTTTAAGAGGGACTGGAATTTATAGCATTTGTGTTAGCAGCAGATACAGGAATAGAAACCAGGAGACCTTACTGTGACCACTAGCTAAAAGTAGTTCTTTCAAAATTTTTCTTCTCAAACTTGAGGATTTATTTAGATGTGTAAGGCAATGTATACCCTGTTCTGTATGTACAGATGTACATATACACATTTGGATTATTTTGGGGTGTGGTTTTGGATTTTGAACCTTTCCCAAGTAGAGCAGGTTTTTACTTGGAATTCAAGGCTGTTGATGGCATAAAGCTCTAGGCTTCAGAGCCTCACCTGTTCTTCGGTTTGTGTGCTTCACTGATGGTTTTTCTTTTGGGACCCTCCTTAAATCTAAATTAAACAGTGCTAATCTGTTTACTTTTTAAATGAAACCTCAATGAGGAAAGACAGTCATTTGAAAGCAAATGACCATCCCCACTGGTACCTGAGTAAACTAATCCACACTGCGCAACAGAAAACTGAGAAGAAGCTGTGCTCTTCAATGCTTCCAGATTTGATGTGGATTGGGTTTGAGATTAAGGAAGGATGTTTTGTCTTCTGTTTCCGTGATAACATCCTGAGCACTCCAGCTAGTTATGAAAGGTGGCTGGTCCTGGTCTTTAGTCACTGTAAACTAACCCTTGGTCAGTTAGGGAAAAACAACACTCCCCTTCCTCTTTTTAAGAAACTGTTCTTGTGAATCCCATAGCATTCTGCTCTCTACATGTGCAAGCCAAGCTGTGGAGCTTAGGCTGTGATAACAATCTTTTTCCTTTTTTGCACTCCATTTTGATTAAGCACTGAAATGAGATAGTGCATTCACTGCAACATCCAAGTGTTGAACAGTCATCCTTACGTTGTGAAGTTCGTCAGAATTAGTGTTCACTAAAGCTCCATAAAAGTTGCTGAACAGAAAATGAATCTCACTTCTGAGAGTCCCTGCTGTGACTGAAACACTTGCAGGCCTTTTAGATGAGGGAAGCCTAATTAGAACACTAGCTGTTGCTACTTCTAGCTCTGTAAAGCTATTTTTGTTTGGGTTATAAAATCACCAATGCTGATTTTCTGCAGGGTACCATTCTTTCTATAATGGAGATTTTGCATCAACCTTCTTGAACATACACCATTTGTTGTTTCTGTAGCGTAACCTTTATACAAGTGGTAATAGTGGGAGGACTAATTTGAATTTAATTCTGTAATTGCTGACGCTGACATCTTGCTATCCTTCACAAGCAATGTAGGCAGAACTGGTGAATTTATCATTTTACCTCTCTGCATTTGTGACAGCAGAAACTTCCAACACAGAAGGAAACTTCATTGAAGATGAGACCTGTGGCAAAGTTCCCTGAGCTTTATCGACTCTTTCCACGATCTCCATAGGACATTTTGGAGATCACTACAATCTACTTTAAAATACAGGGTTTTTTCCTTCCATCTCTCTGTGCCATGTAAACCTGAAAAGGTGAACCATAGAGAAATAGAGTTGCTGTCTAGATTGTTCTTTTTTCACTTCTCTCTCTCTTTCTCCTATTAAATGAAGAAATAAGTCTTCATAATTGAAGGCTTTTGCCGGGGGGAAGAAGTAGTACAAGACTTGCAAGGCCTGAGAGGCAGGGTAAGTTAGTCTGTGCTGAGTTCTGTCCTTGTGGGTAGACTTGATTGTACCTCACTTAACTTAAAGTTGCCTCACGTATTCTTGTGTTACATACAAAAAAAATAAAGGTGGTTTTGAAGTGAAAGCTTGAATGCTAACTCGTAGCTACATTCCTCTCTTTGGACTTTGCTTTGTTACAACATACTTTACTGTACTTGCCAGCCAGTGCTACTGTGAATTTCTTGACTATGTATCTGGAGCTTTGCATGGTGAAATGTTGCATGGAATTGTAGTTGCAACTTGCCTTTATCTCATGTAGTTAGATAAAGTAATATCCTTTCCTGTAATCTTACCCAGCTACTTCTCCTCATCAACCCTTTCTGAAGGTTAGGGGAATACTGGATTTTCCTCTAAACGTTTGTACAAAACGAACCTCCAGTGATGAGTAGATTTGTGCAATAGACTTGGAGGACAATATTACTTACAGTTTGGGTAAGAGAAGCTTAGATCCTAGAGTGGCTGTCCTGTGACTTTCATTGTCATTTTTCGTTTGTTGTCTCTCAACTTTGTGTTGTATTTTACTTTGGACTAGTTGCCAAGTTCCTTCAAGATGAATGGCAATAACTTAGACATATTTTCTTCTTAAAGAAGCTAAAGACGGCACTGTGTAACCCAGGCACTAGCTGTTTGATTTGAACAGCTTCTACATTTGCTCTCCTTGATTCCTTCTTTCAGCTGCTTGCCCTGCTGTGGTAAATGCTGTCAGTGTGAAAAGTCAGTGTGAGTGCTGTGTTGAAGTAGCAGTGATCACTTCAGATAAGGCTTCTGGCAGAAGCACTGCTTGAGCAGCAGGGAAGAAGGGCCCTTGTACTTCACATTTGTTGGGGTGGGAAGACTTTCTGAAACAATTTTTTTTTTTTTTTGATCTGTATTTTGTGCTCTTTTTGTGCCTTTAAAAAGATAAGGGTGAAAGAAGTGTTTCTATAGTGATGATGAGAATTGTGGTGAGGGTGAGAGTGAAAACCTGTATCCATAACAAATTATTGCATTACATTACAATCTACATGCATTATTTAGGTATTGTATTATAATACTTGGTAGCTGAGCACAGTTTAAAAAACAATCTTTCTCTGGATGTTTCCAGTAACACTTTCTCAGTGGTTGTTAAGTGTTTTCATAGCTTTTTATATCTGCCTAGAGAGCAGGTATTCACAGTCTTAAAGTACGTCTAAACGTCATGCTTTAGGTTTGATCTGAAAAATGTGGATGTTTTGCATTTCCTATGTGTGTTTATGGTAAATTGAATCTAAGGAAAAGCCTAAAATATTTTAGCAGTTGTGTGTTCTTGAGCTAGTCACCTTAATTGTCTAATGTATCTTTTTGCATTGAATGTTTGAAGTTAAAATTAACTGTACTTTGTGTCATGATGGGTAAACCAAGAAAAGAAAAATTCTGATTCGGCTTGACCTGCATTACAATGCCACTTTGATGTGCAGATTACCCTAGGTTTTCTTAGGATGCTGTTTCTTCCATATGGCTGCCTTGTTGGTGGCTCAGGCAGCCAGAGTGTGGAGGATTCATTTGTTCAGGGGATTTTGTGCAACATGAATGTGGCAGGGAGCTGCAGGTTACCAGGCCGTGTCTTGGGTTGTCTTCCACAAAACCCTGAAGAGATGAATTTGAGTATCCTGTGGTGCCATTTGCAGCGAGTTTGAGGGAAAGAAAATGCTATATAATGGAATATATGAATCTACTTCCATTGAAGCAGTGGGTGCTTACTGGTTTTGTAGCTAGTTCATACCTCTCTTCTTAGAGCAGAAAAGCAGCTGTTTTTCTCTGAAATGAAAAACTGTGTTAAAGCACCTCTGAGGAGTGTGAGAATTGTCCACCTGACCACCATTCTACCCTGGGACAAGTGATTTCCAGGCTTAAAAACTCAGCTGCAACACTGCTGCCTTTGAATCATTTGTTCACCTTTTCAAATTTTAATTCCTGCCCTAGTTTGAGTGTCATGAGTGCTTTCCTTGGATTCCTGACACTTTGTGAGTGTTTTTAATAAATTGCATTGTTTTCTTTGTGGCAATGTCAGCGCAACTTTGTTGAAGAGGAAAACCACATTGTCAGTTAACAGGTTGTACTTGAGCATTTGTTACCTTCTGTTTCAGTTAGCACAGCAAGAATCCCAAAATGTTACAGTTAGGGAAAAGAGGAGGTTCAGCCAAAACTTGGAGACCTCTCTGAACAAGTTTCTTGGATTTTGTGTCTCCAAAATCCAAGCATTCTGATTAATTTGTTTAAATTTGCAAGCACATAAGTACGTTTGAGGCCTTATATTTAGTTTCATGTTTGCATATGAGAGTCAGTTTGAGAGTTGAGCTGCCAGATCTGCGTGTTATGCTGCAGTTTAGTGCCTGTGTGTTCCTGAATGTTGTTTGGTTTTGAGAAGATGAAGACTGGTGTGCAAGAATTCACAAGGATGGAAAAGCTGTGCTTAGAAATATTCACTAGGTACGGGATTGAAAATGGCTGGGGATCCTTGCTGTGCGTGAGCTGTTCTAGCTAAAACTTGGGTCCTGCCTTGTTGCGTGGCTCTTCAGCAGTGGCTCTTCTCTACTTCCATGGGAACAAATGGGCTTTTGTTGATAAGAGATCTGTTATCAAACTAGGAAACTGATGGGCAGCGGTTGAGCCACTATTGCTGTAAAACAGGGCTGACTACAGGCTGAGGACATCACATGGCAGTATGTGTTCAAATGTAGTGGCTAAAAATATCCTTCCTTCTTCCTCCTCTCAGGCACAGATGCCCCAGTGTGAGAGGAAGAGTCACACTGACGTAGACTTGATTAGATCTATAGCAGACATGGGGATTGGCTGCAAAAGAGTGCTTTATGTTTTGACCTATACAAAGAGCAGCAGTTTTTAACAGTTTTTGAGATAAATAAGTGTTTGTGCCTTTTAGAGATTTTTTTTTTTTTCAGAAAGTCTCAGAATGGTATCTCAGTTTAGAGCAGTGTATCTTTAAGTTTCATTTTGTTGCTCAATTTAGCTGTATTTATTGGTAGTTGGAGAAATTTTCAAATCAAAATCTAGTGATATATGCAGTTAAACTAAATTTTACAGCTTTGGTAAGTTTGGGGAAATTTTATGCTGGTTCAGTTCCGAATCTTTATTTTTCTTAGAGGTGTAGGACTGGTTTTTAAGTATCCACATGATGTATTTTAATCTGAATTATTATCTGGAAAATCTCTTGGAGGCCAGTTAGAGGTATGGGATAGATGGATTTACTGGATAATTTTCTTAAAATGTTTTGCAGCAAAATGGTTTAACTACATGAAGTCAGTTCTTTAATTTCAGTGGGTTTACAATTTAAAAGGAAAGAGGGCCACCTTAGGTGTAAACATCTGAGCCAGATACCCCAGTGCAGAGATTTCTTATGTGGCTTCCCAACTTTTTAGTTGTATGTCAATAATGGGTGTCAGTGGCCTAAGCTTTTCGAAAGCTGAAATTTTACATGACTATTCTGCAGTTGTTGTCATAATAGCTACATAATTTCATAACAGCCACCAGAATTCCAGCCTTTTGCATGTGACTGCAAAGCTGTCCTGAATTTAAGGTACTTCAGTACAAGTCATTTTTGTTTGACTAAGTGTTGGGAGCAGCTCCAGCTGTGTCTATTTGAGACAGTCAGAAAAAAAAAAAATTTGTAAATATCTGTGTCGTAGAGGTGAATCCTTTTGAAGAGACATGTGAACATGGAGCTTTGTAAAGAAAACAGTAAGTTCTATTGCCTCTGGAAGAGTGCACACTGAAAGACCTGGAAAGGGGAAAACGGGGGTGCTCTCAAGGTGTGTGTATATGAGCTGCTCAGGTGTATAATGTAGGGCATGGATAGCTTGGCTGTCTGCCAGGGTGTGAGTGGAGCTGTGACAGCTAGTTTAAATGATCCTAGAAAGGGCAGCCAGCTATGAAGATACGTCATTCTGGGTGTGAAGCAGGAAAAAGTCCTTGGAGCAAACAAAGCCACTGAAGGGGGGAGCTGCGGTCAATTTGTTATTACAGCAGAAGTCCCCTGAACAGGTTGTACATGCATGTGTGTAGGCAGTTCACCTTACTATGCCTTGTATCCAGGTTTGTTTTTTTCAGTCACAAAGCTTAATGTGTGCCTCAACAATGCTCCCTTGCTAGCATTTGGCTTCAGGCCAAGCATTAATGAGTACTCCAAGCCCTATGTGATTTGGCTTCTCCAAATCTATTAGCATATCTTCAGAGCAAGATAAAACTCATTAAAACAATTTACATTTTGGCATTAGAATTTCTGATAATTTTAAATACCTACTGCAAAAGCACAAATATGTGGTAATGTTCTTCAGCTGAAGCTACAATTTACTTATGTTTTTTATTCTTGGAAAAAGAACAGACTGCTGTATCCCTTAACTGCGCTCTGATGGTAATGAAATGGGTTTGTAGTACACAATCCTATCAAAGGTTTGATCTGTGCCACCTTTGATAAAGGAATGCATACTATTGCATAAGATTTGGCTTATTAGAAATCACATCAAAATGTAGCATGTTTGTGTTCTATTGTATTGTATGATAACTCTAATGATGGCAGCTGAGGTATATAACAACCAAACTTCCTGGTCACTCAAGCTATGTGCCAAAATCTTTGCATGACTCTTAGATCTGGACTTCAGCCTGTGGCCTCTGTCTCCCTAGTCTCTATGCAGTTCACTTTTTTACATACCTGGTTTTAATCTCCATCCTCCCTGCTCAGTATCCCAGAGCTGCCTGCTGATGTCATCTACCTGTATTTCATGTTCTGGAGTTGAATCCGTTTCTGCACAGAACGCTGCCTTGCGGTCAGTACGGTGATTGTGAGAGATGTGCACCATTTTCTTGCTTAAAGGCAATTCAGCAGGCATCAGCTGATCTGCGTCAACTCTCCATGTGCAAGCTTTCACCTCAGAGCCTGTAACAGAGCCACACTTGAACTGCTCATGACCTATGGTCAGGTTATCCTTGCTAAAAGACTGAACTGTAATGCGTGCTAAAACAGTGTTGTAAATAAATAAATGGAATCTCAAAGCAGTAACTGCACAAAAGATAGCTTGAATATTTTTATCCATATAAAAGTACTTAGGATCTTCTAAGTGTTAAAGTCTCTTCAAGTGAAAATGTCCTGAACTGGGCCTAAGGTAATGGTGCATATTTTTGCTCACCTCAAGTTCTGTAGATGTGGCCCTGCTACTGAGCTAGTTCCCCGATGGAAGTGCTGGCACCTGGGGGATGTACATCCCACCATCAGCCTCTTGAGTTGGGAGTGAAGGAACAGCCAGGTAACTATTACACGCTGTAATTCACTGAGGAGATTCAGATTCTGTTGTCTCTTTGCTTTACCAGATTGCATTGAGGTTTTTCTTCTACATGTAGAAGTCAGCAACAGGGCAGATTAGGGTGTTGACATGTCACGTGTTTTTGAAAGGCAGCAAAAATTGATCTTGAGAGTTTTATTTTCTGGAACTCCCATCAGCTGTAAGAATTTTGAGGCCTGCACTTGCAAATTCTGTTTTTTCAAATTCTGCTTTTCCTTTTTTATTTCCTCTTATCACCCTTCCAAATAAGAAACATAGTGAGAGAACAAAAACCAAGGTTGGATATGGCAATAATTGCTTATGAAGAATTTTTTTTTGTTAATATCTTCACTGTAATTATGTGTATGTAGTATGTGATCTCTGGATCTGCATTCATGTTATCTTTCTCTTTGTGTTTCCTCATCTTCCCGCATTCAGGCAGGCAATCATGTGACACGTGTGACATGAGGCTTTAAGTGTATCTATCTTTCTTTTTTAAAAAAACTCAGATCCAGCCATTGTCGCAAAGTAAAAGAAGAACCTCAGAAAGCTGAGAAGGGATGAAAGTGCTGGGGAAAAAGTGTTGTTGTGGTGCTTAATTTGGGGGGGGCAGGTTCTGCGTGACGTTTACTTCCAAAACCAAATAAAATCTTTTTGAGGAAAGGTAGTTTCAGACTATAGTATGTCTTTATTTACAGAACATAATACTACTTTATTCAAGGTACTACTTTCAGTTAGAGTACCAGGCTTGCCTATTGCACTGTACCAGTTGACAGAAATTTGGTGAAGAATAAAGCAGCAAAGTTTTTAGAGCAACTATGCTTGGAAGTATCAATTTGTGCTTTTTAAAGCTACCTGTTCACATGGCTCCTCCCTTGTGACTCCTGATCTTTCTTTCATTTTGGAATGAAGTTATAGTAAGAAAAGTAATCCTAATTTAAAAAAAAAAATATTAAAAAAAGGAATAGGTTTTGTTCATCTGCATTTGCTGTTTGTCTGTGTTTAACTTGCTTTATTAACATAAAAAATGCTCAACAGGCAAGTCACTCTTTCTGCTGTCCAATTTAACCTGGTTTCAACTTGTATCAGCAAAACCAGCTGAAGCTGCCAGTTGTATCTGCAGCTGGGCCTGTGCTAATGTTGTCATGAGGGAGAGGTGGGGTTTTTTGGGTAGAATTCTCTATAATATAGATGTTGTCTAGAATTTTTAACATATCCAATGTGCAACCAGTGCAAATGCAGAAAAACTGGATGACATCATGATTATGCTGAAAGCATCAGGTATGTCAGCTGAACTCAGGAAAAAGTGATCATTACAAGTGATAAAGAATCAGAATTTCTTGGCTTGCAGATTTTGGACAGAATTTTTTGGCAATGACAGCCAACTTAATCTCTGGCACAGATCTCAGGCTAGTTATGTTGTTAAAAGTACCTGTGGACTTTAACAGTGACTTTCTTACTAAAGCACGGGGTTTTGGCGCTAAGATCCTTTGGCTCTTTTGAATTACTCATCCAGCTTTTTGTGCACCACAGTTCTGAACGCTCATGAGATGCAGTGGAGCAGGATGACTAGCACCATTTTTTATAGGTTCATCTTACAAGAACAGTCTTTGGAACAAGAATGGGAAGAATAAGCTAGTACCTTCATCAGTTTTGCTGTATCTTGAAATGTGTTAAGCTTATTTTTTGTTTGCTTCCTTCAGGTTTTGAATGAAGAATGCGATCAGAATTGGTACAAGGCAGAACTCAATGGAAAAGATGGCTTCATTCCCAAGAACTACATAGAAATGAAACCACATCCGTAAGTAGAGCTTCAGTGATGGGGTCCCTTGATCTTACTTCTGTGCATCCTGTCAAACAGAAGGAAGGTTTTCTGCTGAATACTTTGCAAAGTGTACCTTACTGGATATACCAAAACATATGGATAGATAAAGGATGGCTATTGAGTTGTACCTCTGGCTGTAGTGTTTACTGTAACTGATGTCACATGTAGCTATATAGCAGGGTATTTTTGGAAGCTTTTCTAGTGGTTGCTCTGGTGTTTTGCTGTAGGGTGAAGCAGACAGGCCTTGGGGGTAGCAGCCATAAACCATCAGAATACTCTTTAGTAGAGAGTTGTCAGCACCGCTGCCCCAGGAAGAAGCGTGACTATGTTCTTGTGATGATTTCTACTTTACTTAGCATAGCAGATCAAGAGTAAAACTTGTGGCATTCAGATCTCACCAGAAAAATGTTTAAGGATATTTGGAGCTGAACTCTTAGTATGTCTATGTCACATCCTGAGTCTAGAATCATGGAATTGTTTAGGTTGGACAGAAGCTCGTAACAGTCATCTGCTCAACACCTTTCTCACAAAACAGGCCAACCTCAAAATGTATTTGACTAACTACCTTGAAGATTTCCTCTTAGATATAAAGAATCTGGCATATGAAAATAGTATAATTTCATGACTGGGTATTTTCTTTGTGTCAGTTCATGTATTTCTGCTGTCTTCTACGAAACTCTGGTTCTGACAACCTTTGAGATCCTTCCACATTGGAACAAGAAAACTGCAAGCTCTGGATAACAGATTCAAAGGGGAGAAAAGGTTTAGGAAGGAGTAGCAAAACCTGTAATGAGGGTTTTTACAAGGAGCTGTAGTGTTTCAGTTGCCCACAAAAATTGATGATTGATTTGTTAATTTTTGGCTGTAATTATACCATGAAGATAATGCAGCTAAATCCAGTCAAGAATTATTCTTCTGAGGGCTCTTTTGAAATAGCAGAAGGAAGCTTCTGAGGGACTGTGTCCCAAGAAGGAGAGGAGGTACGCTGCTTTAGTGCAGCCAAGTGGGAAGTGAAGCAAGGATGCACAAGAAAATTCTGAAATTGTTTAAAGCCTTGTCATCTGCAGTAACATGTCTAGTTTACCCTGATCATGCTAGTCCACTGGGGATCACAAATGTACATTGCAATTTCTCTCTCTCGTTGATTTGAATCATCATATGTCTTTTTGTAACAGTTCTGCAGGCATTTGAGTTATACTGCAGCGATGTCTCCTGTGATGATGATGATCAGTTTGTTCTGTAATAAGCTATGGTATTTTGTTTTAGAGGGGTAGAGCTGTCAGGTTTTTGCTTTTTGAGATCAAAAGGGAATGAACAATATCTGAGCCTGCAAGTGAATTTGGTAGTGGTTTTTAAGCATAGTTAATTTGACCTTTTCTGAAGATGTTTAAACTGCTGATGGCAGCTGGATGGAGTTGGCTCCATGTGCCAGCAATGCTGGGAGTCTTAAGTAGTGCATTAACAACCCTGGGAAATTATGCAAAAGTTTTTATAGCATAATGTTAGCTTAGCTGTAATGCAGAGTTCTCTAAGCAGTCATACAGGTCATACAAAAAACAAATTGCAGGCAGCTGACAAGGTGTGAGAAAGAGACTGTTCCTTTTCTCAGACTAGTATCAAATTGTGTTTTGGGAAGGTGGCACAAGAGCTTTTCAAGATGATTTGGAAAGAAAGCAACTGAAAATGGTTTTAGATCCTCTCCTGGGATCTGAGACTTAAATCCTCCAGCCCCATAGCAAGTCTTAAATGCAGTGTTTTTTCTTGCTTGTATTTTGCAAATCTTCCAGTTTGCTTTGTAACTACTAGCAAGCAAAGCTGACAGGAAAATGTGGTGCCTCTCGGTCACCAGCTGAGTCACGTGGGTTCTGAAGGGTTAATCTGAATTGCCACATCAATTAACAAAGCAAAGATGTAAGTAGACATAGGCATGATACTCAGAGAAGAGCTGCAGGAAACCCTGGGCAGGGAGACTTCCTGTGAAGGCACAACAGTGCAGTTCAGTGGCAGGACTACCTTTCTTTAAGAGAGCAGGGGGAGAATTTGCTCTTTATGAAACAGCCTGAATCAGACTCGTGATATGTGTATCTCAAGTGCTTGTGTTCATAATCTCCTTTTCTTGAAGATGCTGCTGAAGTATCACTTAGCAGCATTGTAACTTATGTGGGGGAAATCAGCCAAGCTAAATGGTTGTGCGAAGTAAAGCCAAAAGAATTGCCAAACTGCCGATTGAAATGAGTCTGAACGTGATGTGAACTTTGTGTTGTACCAATCGGTGCATCTCCCTCTAGCAGTGCCGCATCAGCAGTAATGCCTGGATTTGGGTTTGCAGTGCTGACTGGATGAGTTTCGCCTACATTACAAAGTTAGCTGGAGACAAGTGTTATCAAGCCTAGCCCTTCAGCAGGGAAGATGTGAGAATGTTGTGGTCAGTTTCTTTGGCCTAATTGTCTTAGACATGCTGTGATTTTTGTTAATTTTTTCAACCACTCTGTAGCAAAGATTCATATGTGCACGACACTTCTGATGCTTTACAAGTGTCTCCTTAAGTAGACACTAGTCCTTGAAAATAACTTTCTTTGTTTCTTGCATCTGTGGGGTTTTCTTTTCATCTTCTTTATATTTAGAATTCAAGCTCCTTTTACTCTGAATGGCTAAAATGATAGTGAAGCCATAAAACTGCAAGGGAATTGTGAAAGATTTTTAGTCTTTCTATTTAAAGTGCCTTAGAAACAGCTGGCAGAAAACTTTTAGGAACTTGATATTTTTACTTTGGAAGTGTTACTTCTTTAATCCAATTGTACACTTCTACTTGTAGTGATTCAGAAAAATTTAGGGGAAGATACTTCTGAGGCTTCAGGAAGGAGCTGTTGAGCTCTTTCAGGCTTTCCTTCTATTTTACAGAGATGAGTGAGGTGTTTTGGTTTTTTTAAGATGAGGCTTTCATTTCCAAGTCACATGTGAGTAATTGAGAATTATTTGACAACTAAACAGGATTAAAACACTTTGTAAACAAGAACTATGGCAAGATATCTAAAATCATAATATAAAGCTTGCTTTATGTAATGTTTGGCAGAGGCAAAATTCAGGATTTCCTTATCTTTCTGACAATTGTGCCAAAAGCCCAAGAAACAAAATACTACCTTTGCATTCTGAAGGAGTTTCACAGAATGGTTTCTCTTGGTTGTTGTTTTTTTAAGGCAACAGAGCGCAGTGAAAGACAGGTGGATGCGCCCTCCGCTGTCTCTCCCACCACCTCGAGTACCGAGAAGCAGTGCAGTTGCTAAGCCACCAGAAAAATATTAAATGCCATGAAGTTCTTTATCACTGGAAATAGGATGGTTGTGGGAGAAGGCTTTTCTTTTCCATCCCAGGGGATAAAAAGTACACAACAAGGCTTGCAAGCAAGTAAAACATGTCTAGGTGATCATGGAGACAGAGTTTGTAAACAAGATGTATCATTTTCGTGCCAAAATGCTTTTCATAATGAACCTGCATAGCTAAATGGAGTGAATACTCCTTTTACAAGGGGGATGTCCTAGAGTTGTTTCATTGAGTATGTTGCATATAGTAGAAATACATTTGTGGACTCATCTTCCTTGATATAATATAGGGATGTGTTTTTGTGTAGCCTCATGTGGTGAGCAGACACTGAAGACAGACAGTGAGAGGAGTGAGGGCTGCCACAAGCTGGAAGGTCTGGTAATCAAGTAATCAGGTCCTCCTTTGCCTCTAGAGGTAGCTGCTTCTTAGAGAGGGAGATACGGTGACTTCGTGATTTCATGAAAGCTTCAACGTCTCTTAACAACAACTCTGTTTCGGAGCGGGTTCTGCAACTTCTATCTTTCTGCTTCACCAAAACCTTCACTGTAGGAAGTAAACTTTGAGTGGAGGTCTTGTTATTAAATGCTCTCCTTTAAGGTCAATCATCTGCATGGTTCTAGGCCGTGCTAAGTGCTTCCATCCTGTGTGATCTGTTAGTCAGAACTGAAAGCTGTACTTTCTGATTGTAAAGATGGTTCTGCTTTTCCCATGCCATGTGACCTACCACTCAGCCCTTGTTTGCCTTCAATCTTGGATTAGTCTGGAAATGCAAATATAAATGTGGGTGAGAATCTGGTGACCAGGGGCTGTTGGTCAGTGCTGACGATTTCGTTGCCTGAGGTAGGTTCACCCATGGTGTCATGGAGGTGGTCAGCCTGTGGCTTTGACTTCTGTGCAGCTAAGAATTTCAGATGTGGCTTGATGGTGCAGCTATTTCATGTGACTGCTTACGTGAAAGCTGCTAGATTGTCCTGACTGTAGGAGAAAGCAAGAAAATAGGCTACTGAAACAAGTTTTATCAGCATCTTTCCTAGCACCCAATTGCATGCCCAGCTCAGCACTCATCTGCAATGAAGCATAGAGACCTTGAGGGAACTTTCCTCACTTGGTCTGCATATAATGCTACTCTTGGCACCTGCCTTACCTTTCTGACACATGATACCTGTCTTTGACCACAGTGCTCGGGTAGGGATCAGAAGGGTTGGGCTCTGGGCTGCAAGAACAACCAGCTGCTGAATGAAACTACTCATTCTCTCTGCTGAAGTAGTCTTGTCCTACCACCTGATCTAAAAGACTCGAAACTGGTTTTGATACAAAACGCGCTTTCCATTTGTGCAGGATGGGTCGATCTGTAGATGGGATCTTGTTTCTAGAGCTGCTTGTTTCTGAAGAGAAACCTGTGAGTGAACTCCCAGTGTTTCCCTTGCGTTTTGTAACTACTACGTTTTTTTTAAAGATTCCAACCCACTTAAAATAGTGATGTTTCTGTGCTTAATCCTTAATAACTTAGATTTTCTATATTGTCTGCTCTGCAAATCATGACTAAGGCACGGGTGGCTGCTTCTTAGGAGGCATAAGTAATAAAGAAGACTATGTAATTACTCCCTGTTGATTATCTTTGGGTACTAATAGTGAAATAAATGTTGCTATATAGGGAAGCTCAATAGTGACCAGCCACCTGTGCAGGACTTTTGTTGTCTCTATATTGATGTCATCGTACAGTTTGGACATTAAAACTTTGCATGTAGAGACATGAGACTATTCCTTAGTGATAGAGGAAGGGACTTGAGTTTCTTGCTTGAGCTGGGCACTTAATCTATTTGACTTCAGGGTATGAGGCCTCATTACTAAGATGTCACTGCAGACCTCAGTAGACATTTTAACTTTGTCCAAGGTTGTGGCCAGTTCCCAGGGTAGTCATCTTAGTCTCACAAAGCTGGACTTTGCTGTGAAGCAATTGTGTACATTAGGTTCTTGTGATGTTTTATATGCTAAACTGCAGATAAAATAGGATGCAAAACAGTGTGGATAATGCATTAAATTTTGAGCAGGTTTTTTTCCACCTCTGAAAATAAATGCAGTAATTTGAGGATTTCGGTCTTACCACATCTCTGCTTTGCTAAGTTGGGTGAAATAGGGCTATTGCAAGCACCTGCTTATCAAGTCACAGTTGCTTCATTGCCAGGATGAAACACTGTGAAAAGCTACATGGTTCAGTAGCCTGTATTGGAGTGGCAGTGAGGTGCAGTGTAGTTATTTCTGTTAGGAATCATTTCATCTCTGTGTGAATATCTACATCGTGGCTCTTCCATGAAAGGATTAAAATTCTTAACTTTCCCTATTGTTTTCTTTTCCTCACTCCACAGGTGGTTTTTTGGAAAGATTCCCCGAGCAAAGGCTGAAGAGATGTTAGGCAAACAGAGACATGATGGTGCCTTCCTCATCAGGGAGAGTGAGAGTGCTCCGGGGGACTTCTCCCTCTCAGTCAAGTAAGTAATGGCCAGAAGCAATCATGTGTGGTGATCAGGCCATCTACTGCTCATTTGGACTCGTGGGTAGAGGACAGGTGATTGTCAATGCTGAGGAGCAGGAATAATCTTCCAGAGGCCCTATAGCATTCCTGTTCTTCCAGTGATACTTATTTATTCCCTCTTTAATAGAACAAATATATATGCTCTTGTTTGTAATGAGCCTATAGGGCTTACCTGGTGGCATGTTGCTGTCTGGCTCATGTGGTCTCAGGCACTATCTGTTGGTTTGTTTGTGGATCCCGTTCTTCCTCCTTACAGCCATAAAGTGCCCAGTGTGTACATGTTCTCTCCCATCCTCCTTCATTCTGCTTCTGCAGTACAAGTTATTACTCTATCTTTTTGGGTAGTACACTTCCAAATGCGTTTTTCATGTCTGCTTGGCACACGCTTTGGGGATATTAGTGTTGTCTAGCACTGGAACGTGGAGCTGTGAAAACAGGCCTCTTCCATCTTTCACAACTGCATTCCACATTGGTAGAGAAACTCAGTCTAATAATAGTGAAGTGAGGAGGAGCAGTTCTCATCCTTGAATAACCTTACTAGAAGTACTGGCTGTTAACCAGCAGGAGTTCCTGCTAGTTAGCCATGGCCCACAAATACCATGCTACCTATCTTACCCATCAAAATTAATTGTAAAATAGAGGTATTGGAAACTTGAAAGGGTATGTGACGTAATTTAGCATGGGTTGGGGGTGGGAGGGATTCTGTCCTCAGCAGTTGATTTTTTTCTTTTTTCTTCATTTTCTGTAATCTTACCCTTTCCTACCACAAATTATCAAGATTTTCTTTGGAGTCCTAACAGTATTTCTTAAATTATTCATGCACGATTCCTAGTTTGCTCTGTTTTCTGTGACTATCAGTGACCTGTTGTGGCAGGTTTTTTGTGTTTTGTTTTTTTTTTTTTTCTGGTCATCTTTGGTCTGTAACCAAATTTTTGTCCTGTACGGCAGCACTGAGTCATGCCAACAAACTGGATTAAAGCCACTGATTTTAAGAGAAGTTTATATTTTTGTCTTAGATACAATCATCTGAGCTGGAATACTAGATATGAATGGAAGGTTCATTCCAGAAAGTGTATTGCTTTAAGAAACAAAGTTATAATAGCATAGCTCTGTCTGCCTGTTAGTTTAGTGTTGCCATCTGGTGGTAGTCTCAGTGATTTTTTTCATTTTTTCTGTTTGTTTAATTTAGAAAAGTCTTTTTCCTAAACAGTGATCTGCAGGATTTGAAATGGTGAGAAGCTCTCAGGTTGAGGAAGGGAGAGCAAAGACAGTACTCATGAGTTGTTTCATGTTAGCTTTGTAGCCAAGATAGTGTAGAAGGCAGTGTATAGAAGCTATGCATGCCAAGTGGGGAACAGTTGTCTCCTGTTTTCAGTGTTTCAGACTGAAGGAAAAATACCGATGTGCCATTTGTCTGGAAAATCCTGATGGGCTCTTTGGAATTCCCCTTTATTCAGAGTAAAACTGTTGGAAAAGTAGCTTCCACTGAATGCTATCATTTGTCAGAAAGAATTGTTAACACAGAATTGAAGTTGCTGTGTTCCATGTGCAGCATCACCTTTCGAGCATTTTCTGTTCTTTGTTTTTGAAGGACCAGAATGATCCTTTTGTTTTGCAAGACATTTTTCTGCGTAAGTCCAGACTGACTGCCAAAAGAGACAATCCTACCCTCCCTGTGGCAGTGTTTTCTCAGGAATTTACCTGTAATGAGACTGGTGCTTGTGTGTTGCATTATCACACACAGCCAGTGGTGCTGTCTGAGAGAGGGTCTGAGATGGTGAGAAGTACAGGACCACAGCAAGACTAGCACGAACCTAAATTGGCTTGAGTCAGTTGTGAATTGCTGTGCATGAAGAGCTAAACCAAAGCACTTGTACTGTTTGACTTCGAAATCTTGTATTTGGGAATGTGGAGTGGAAGGCACTGTGGTGCAGATACTTTCATGTGATCTTGTAATTGCACTGCAAAGACCATGTATGTGTCCAAGGTATTCTGTGCACTGTCTTCAGTGACTCGGGTGACTGCATACAGACATCAAAAAGTACATGTAATGGCTGTCAGCTATGTGGCAATGTAGTGTAAAATAAAAAGATGAAATACTGCATGTCATCCAGGATAAAGAGTGTGGTGACACCAGAAATCCTTTACAAAAAGACCTCAAACTTCTGCAAATTCAGAGTGGTTTGAAAAGCTGGTTTTAAAGTGAAGTTCTATTATGAGAAAAGCACATGCGAAGCTTGCAGGATTTTTTTTTTTTTTAATAAATTCAGTATTTGGATTCTATCTCTGATCACTGATGTCTGAACACCACTTGTCAATTGTATTTTAGAGATATGTCTTTCAGAGCAGCCAGTTGGTATCTATATTATCAGTGTCACTGACAGTTTTCAGTGTGCCCTGAAGGACCTTTTTATTCCAAACTCTGTGCTGACGATCTCAAAAGAGGAGTACTCAGTGACTAATAACATGTTTTTTTTGTGTTCTTCGTTCTTTCCACACAGGTTTGGAAATGATGTGCAGCACTTCAAGGTGCTTAGAGATGGGGCTGGCAAGTATTTCCTCTGGGTGGTGAAGTTCAATTCTTTGAACGAGCTGGTAGATTATCACAGATCCACATCTGTCTCCAGGAACCAGCAAATATTTCTCCGGGACATTGAACAGGTGCCACAGGTAGGAGAAGTGTCCTCTTAGAGTGTGCTTTTCAGACTATTGAAACCACAGTCTGAAGTGCAGTTGCTTCTTAGAGTAAATGAGGAGGGATGGAAAGAAGCTGACTGACATTTTTCTTATCTGTGGAAGCATATCTTTAGATCCTGCAGCCAGAATTATACTGGGAAATAAGCTGGATGTTTGTGCAAAACCTACCTGCTAACTCCTAGTCTCCCCTTCCGTTCTGCCAAAGTGTTATTGTTGCTGCTTGAACACTTGGCTTGTTTATGGATACTGTTGCAGCAAGGTCATCTGATTCCTGTGATTTAAAAATGGGTTTACTCCTGTTTAGGACGTAGTAGGAAAGGATAGTTCTACTTGTGCTTGTTCACAGCCAGAACTGTACCCTTCTGTAGCCAGTGAAGCTTTGGTACTGGTCTTTCCTGAAGAGATGGTTACAGGTAATAGCAAATGAAACATCTCTGGCCTCCTGGTTTGGATATAGCCAGTGTTAAGAGAAATCAAAATCTACTGCTAAGTGCCAGCAGAGCAGCTTGAGTATATCTAGCTCTTTGTTTTGTTCCATTTCCTAGGACAAATCAAAATGTGATGTTGGATGTTAACTGGATCTTTTGTCTTTTTTTTGGATAAATCCTTTTGTCTCCATGTACAGCACTCTAGTCCTAGCTTGAAGACAAGGGGTGTGGAATTCGTACTGCTCTCCAGGTGCCAGAGGCACCCTTTGGCACAGTTTGTCTGAATTAACATCTAGCTCTGCACTGTCGGGTCAGTGATAAACAGAGGATGAGAAGACAGCTGGCTGAAAATGACAGGCATGAAGATACCTTCCTAGCCTCAAAATTTTAAGAATGCAAATGCATTTTAAATTGTTAGCTTTTCTGTAAGAATGGAAGCATTTCAGCACAAATCCAAAACATAGCCCCATACTAGCTACTGTGAAGAAAATAACACTATCCTAGCCAAAATCGGTACACCAGGCAAAATGCTTTGCAACAGAATTTCTTGATACCGGAGAGTTTTAAGGAAAATGTGTAAAATGCCAACATCAGCTTTTTGGGGGTAACTTTGTGTATCACAGTGTTAAGATAGATTAGTAATATTCATGCTGTCAGCTGGTGAAAACAGAATGAATAAGCAAAAAGACCATTGTAAAGACCATTGTATTGCAATAGAGTACAGATTTACAGTAGGTCAGGAAGACTGGAAAATATTAGGAAAACATCTGAGTCATCTGCTATCTTTATTTCGGCTCTTTCACAGAAACCTGACTTTTTTCTGAAGTCTTCTGTAGACTATGCTTTCCTATTCAAGAATCTTGTTACAGATGTTGGAAGCTGGCTTGCAGGGAAATGAAACAGCCGGAACTTTTTTTTGTTAAACTCTGGTGTAAGTTAAGCTCCTGCCTGAGGCAGCAGATGTCTCGAGTGCTGTGGATGATTCTCACTTCACGTATCTTTTTCTTTCCCCTTTCAGCAACCAACATACGTTCAGGCCCTGTTTGATTTTGATCCCCAGGAGGAAGGAGAGCTGGGCTTCCGTCGCGGAGACTTTATCCAAGTCCTTGACAATTCTGACCCCAACTGGTGGAAGGGAGCCTGCCACGGACAGACGGGCATGTTTCCGCGCAACTATGTGACCCCAGTGAACCGGAACATCTAGAGATAAATATTAGAGATTATTTAAAGAAACCAGAGAAACAGTAAATACACATACAGAGCCTAACTGCAGCCAGTGACCTAAAATCACACGGCGGTAAAACCTGAGTCACCTTTCACCGTGAGGTGATCCTCCTTCACTCAGTATGGAACTTCAGGGGCGGGGGGGGGAAGAGTTCAACTTACGCACCAAAACTTATCTTTTAAAAAAAAAAAAAAGCGAGAGAGAGAGAAAAAAAATTACAAATTTCCTCAGCTGCTCCTGGGTTACCCCCTTTTATTCATTCTTCTTGTTTCCCCCTCCTCCTCTGTCCATCAGTGCATGAAGTTTTAATGCCATATAAAGTCCTAGCCATGCAGTTAAAGGAAAAGGGAGAAACTCTGCTGGTATTTTCTCTCTCTGCAAACGGTCTTCATTTGACATGAAGGGACATAAGAGAAGAACCAAATCCACAGTCCTGCCTTTAAAAAAAAACAAAAATCATCAGTCTCTGCTTTTGCCTTCAACATTCAGCTCTTCCTGCCTGGGAAAGATGAGGTGTTAATCTAATTTTTATTGTCTCTTCTCCTTTGGCACTTTCTTCTGAAGCTCAGCAGCTTCCAAGCAGGGGAAGGGAGAAGAGTTGTGTGGCTTTTGTTTTGTTTTTTTTTTTTTTTCTTTTGAGTCACAGAGCTGCTTTGAGAAACTCCAGCCTACAACTGAAGTCTGTTAATGCTGTGCTGACAGCTTTTTTGTTTTTTCTTAAAGGTGTACGGTTGAGCACATTCTGTAATTTTTTTCCATAGTGCCTTTCCCTTGTTTTCTTTTTTATTATTTTTTAAGTTAAAAGGACAGTCCAGAGCTTTTCAGAGGGGTGTTTTCTGCCGATATGTAAATAAATACTTTTGGGGGAAGGGTGTAAAGGAGGGTGGTTTTATCAATGGACATTTGAGAAAAATCTACAAACAGAGATGGAGCTTTAATCTTAAGATTTGTCTTACTGTTCAACTTTCCTTATTCCAAGGAAAATAAAATCAAGGCATTCAGGTGGCAGCTTAGGCTGCTCAGAGGTGGGGAGCTGCAACCAGGAGCCTCAAAAGAAGTAAGAGAAAGGGGGAAGTTATGACCAGGGAAAATGAGGAAAAATATTTGAGGGGAGGGTTAAGGGGGGGGGGTGTTGATAAATAATAGCCCTGAGATGTCCTATAAAATGTACATTCCTTTGATGGAAAACTTTATAATGCAGAGAAACCTCAAGAAATAGTGCTTGAAAAAACTTTATGCTATTAGTGAATGTTTCTACGTGATGCATGTAATCAGCCTGTCTCTTTGGCCTGGATAGAGAATATTTGCAGTCATGTTGCTCTTTGAAGAGTGGGGTTGGCATCACTGTTCTCCAGTTTCTCCTCCCTCCTCAGGTCAGTGTTACTGTTGAAGTAGATTCCCCCCACCCCACTCCCCATTCACAGCAGGCTGTGTGATGACTATAATCCCCACCCCGCACTATAATGGCATTTATTGTGGCCGTTTGCTCCTCCACCAGAGCAGTGTGACATTAATTGGATGAAAAAGAAAGCAATCAAGCCGCACCGCTCTCTGTGCCAATCTTCAGTTGCATTATTTTTCCTTTTGATGGCCGTTTGGCTGGATCCCTTCACCCCAGCAACGAGTCCAAAAACTGCAGCGGAGATCTCCTCCTGCCCTGCTTAAGCACGGGCAATCTTTTGTTGGAGGGTGCCTTTTTTGTACTAAGTGTTACAAATGTTTTATTCCTGAGATGGACTCTGCCTTACACTTTAATTTTCCAGCAGATGAAAGAGAGACCTATCCTGTAGAGTGTTACTTTCTCCCCCTCTCCGTGCTAGCTGTCACTCACTTCCTTCTTTGTAAAGTGATTGGAAAAGGAATCTATGGCATTCTACACCTGGACCATTTGATTGTTTCCTTATTTTGGAATTGGTGTATATCATGCAGCCTTGCAGACATACGTCTTGTGTGTGTATATATATTAAAAAAAAAAAAAATCAGTGTTTAAATAAAAAAGGCCTATGTACTTAATCCTTTAACTCTGCAGCAGCATTTGGTAGATAGTAATTAACTGTGAATAATAAATATACATTGAATTCTTCACTTGAGCATCTGTCTGTTATTTCACTTAACTGCCCAAATTATAACTGATCGACCTAATTTATAGCATATTAAATTGCGGTGAGAGGGAAGAGCTGTAAGGTGTGGTCTAGCCTCAGACTCTTTAGCATCGTAGTTCAATCTTAGCATGCCTGGCCAAATTTGTTACTCTCCCAAGCTAAGTCAACAGAGAGCCTTGTTGCTTGGCACGTGTGGCGTTAGGGATAGTGAGGAGGCTGGGGGAAGGAATGATCATGTCACTTCCAGGACTGAAGACCATGTGTCTGTCAGCAGAATGGGAGGGTGACACTTAAATCTTTCTTTGCTTGCCTTTTTTCTAAGCTTTTTACTGAACTGCTGAAGTGCCCCTGTGGAATGGACTGTCAGTGTTCTCTGTTACTGGCTCCTTACGACAATACACGAGTTATTTCTGGAGCTTCTTGCTGAAGGACAGAGGGGGAAGATGGGTGTATGACTTGTGTAAGCACAGCAGCTGCGGCTCAGACTGTCGCAGGAGCTTGTGCTCTGCTTGATCAGTGCCTTGCAGGACGTTTTTGCTTTTCTCTTGCCTGAAAAAGTGGAACTGCTCAGTTGTGCTAAGAAGGTGTGCAGGCAGCTCTGCAGGTTACCTGTGAGAAGCTGCCAGTCTGTTGGCTCTGCAGCTTCTCTCCAGCCTTTGCTTATGTTCAGAAAGTGGCTGTGAATTTTGTGGATTTTAATACACAATAGGAAAAGGCCCCCTCACACAAGGGTTTGGGTTGGTTTTTAACAGTTGCTCTTTTAGTTAATATGCTCAAATAAGGAAGTAGTCAAGGAGTTTGTGGTTGCTCAGAAATGCCCAGGTATTCCCATGATTAGTTCTTTTTTTCATTTGTGCCAGTAAATTCAATGCAGGAACGATTGGCAGTATGGTTCAGTGCTCTTGGCTTTTCTGTAGTGTTAATACAGAACGCATTCCTCAGAATTGTGTGTTATTGTTACCTTGGCTATCTACTGAAAAGTTTAGAAAAATCTTCCTTGTGCTTTATAGAGGGAAGAAAAATGTTGCTACTGTGATTGTATAATGTCAAGGCTGAGGCCATGGTGGAAGAACTACTGTGAGCAAGTGATTTCTCTGTGAGTGTTTTCCTTTCCCGCTTACCAGCTTTGGCACGTGGGTCAGCGAAACCGGCAGTAGACTGCAAAGAAGAAAAAAAAAAAAAGTCTAAATCCCACCGTATTTTACTGTCAGCCGCTCAAACCAGCAAAGCAGCAGCACGGGATCCACAGAAGTGCAGGGTCCTCTGTGCGGGCGTTGCTTTTCGAAGCACAAAAGCTCGGGGTCGAGTCCCCTCCGTTTCGGAAACCGCGCTCCCCGCGGCGGGGCCGCAGGGGCCAAGGGACTACATTTCCCAGCGCCCCCTGCGGCGCGCACGCGCAGTGTGGCGCGGGGACGCCGGCAGTAGCCGGCGGGCGGGTGAAGCGTCCCGGTGGGGCCTGCGGCAGGGAGCCGGCCGTGGCCGCGCTCCGCCGTCCTGGGCCGCGGACAGCTACCGGCCGGCGGCCCTGCCCGCCGTGTGGCTCCATATCACCCTCCGGAGCCTGCCGCGGGCGGGGGGGGCGGCTGTGGGGTGGGGATCGTGGTGAGGGGGACTGTGGGGCCCTTAGGGTGTGGAAGGGGATCTGTGGGTTGAGGGGGGTGAAGCTGATAGACTCTCCGTGTGGGAAGGAGTCCCTTGGCTGGGGAGGGCTCACTGGGGCAACCTGCTGTGCTGGCTGCAGGGACACCAGGCAGGCATGGTCGGCTATGACCCTGACGCCAAGTGTGTCTCCACGGCGGAAGCGGCTGCAGCAGGATCAGCATCTGGCTTGGTCACTCGAGTCCTTGTCAGTCCCTTGGATGTTGTCAAGATCCGCTTTCAGGTACCTTCCTCATGGCATGCTCAGGGACAGGGGGTGAAAGAGCCTGTTAGAGAGCAGAGCTGAACTTGGCCTGGATGAACAGGTCACTTGTGTATCCAGAAAGCACTAAATCTGCTCATCAGCCCTAACCTATGTTGTGTACAGGTTATGTAAGGTAGTAGGGCTGTCATGTGTCCACTGCTTCTGTTTATATAACTTGTGTGTTTGAATGGGATCTTGTGTTTTTCACAGTTTGTGCTCTTTCTCTGTTTTTCTGAATGATCTCCACTATCTAACTGAATTTCACCATCATACCTACTGATTACCTTTGTGTTGCATGCCTGTTTTTATTCTTTTAGAGCCCTATGTAAATCACATCCTAGTCAGTTGTAGATGTGATTCTGTGGGAAGGCAGAATGTCATCTCTTAGCATTGGTTGGCTGACAAGGTTGTGAATTCCTGAACTGGGCACTTGAACTTCATTGAAATGTGATGTGGATTTGAAAATGTTTTCTCTATTTTCCTCCAGCTTCAGATCGAGCAGCTCTCCTCCAGAAACCCAGCGGCTAAGTATCATGGCATCTTGCAAGCTGTACAGCGCATCTTCCAGGAAGAGGGGTTGGTAGCCTTCTGGAAGGGCCATGTTCCTGCTCAGTTTCTTTCAGTTGGCTATGGAGCTGTTCAGGTAAGGTGACCAGACATCATCTGGGCCCAACCTACATATATAGGACTCTGCTTTGCTCCTCTTCAGAGTGGCTGCATGGGCAGATGCAGGAAGGTCCAGCCTTATACTGTACTGATGCAAGTCAGCTCCAGTCTCAAAGATGTGTATTTGTATAATGCTGATGTATAATTCTTAAGTTAATATTGCTGAGCTTGCTGAACGGCCTGCCTGGCACAGCTAGAGCAAACCAAGTTCTGCCTGTATCTGGCATCACAGACAAGCCCTGTTTGTTCCTG
This sequence comes from Phaethon aethereus, assembly GCF_964289735.1. Lineage (NCBI taxonomy): Eukaryota > Metazoa > Chordata > Aves > Phaethontiformes > Phaethontidae > Phaethon > Phaethon aethereus. Next base: position 6,930,802 of record NC_138594.1, read on the forward strand.
ACACTTGGCTTAGCTGTTCATGTTCCAAGCCTGTGAGGTTTTGCTTTTGTTCACGCTGTCGCCCTAACAGCTTGTTAGGAAAAAATCGATGAAGTTGATGATGGTGTTTTACACATTGTTACACTTAAA